>NC_052166.1:58558137-59175435 GCF_902713615.1 Scyliorhinus canicula
TCTGGGAGAGGAGCCGGTCTCGCTCTGGGACTGAACCCGGTCTCACTCTGGGAGAGGAGCCGGTCTCGCTCTGGGAGAGGAGCCGGTCTCGCTCTGGGACTGAACCCGGTCTCTCTCTGGGTGAGGAGCCGGTCTCACTCTGGGACTGAACCCGGTCTCGCTCTGGGACTGAACCCGGTCTCGCTCTGGGAGAGGAGCCGGTCTTGTTCTGGGACTGAACCCGGTCTCGCTCTGGGACTGAACCCGGTCTCGCTCTGGGAGAGGAGCTGGTCTCGCTCTGGGACTGAATCCGGTCTCGCTCTGGGAGAGGAGCCGGTCTCGCTCTGGGACTGAACCCGGTCTCACTCTGGGACTGAACCCGGTCTCACTCTGGGAGAGGAGCCGGTCTTGCTCTGGGAGAGGAGCCGGTCTCGCTCTGGGACTGAACCCGGTCTCGCTCTGGGTCTGAACCCGGTTTCGCTCTGGGTCTGAACCCGGTCTCGCTCTGGGTCTGAACCCGGTCTCGCTCTGGGTCTGAACCCGGTCTCGCTCTGGGTGAGGAGCCGGTCTCGCTCTGGGACTGAACCCGGTCTCGCTCTGGGAGAGGAGCCGGTCTCACTCTGGGACTGAACCCGGTCTCGCTCTGGGAGAGGAGCCAGTCTCGCTCTGGGACTGAACCTGGTCTCGCTCTGGGTCTGAACCCCGTCTCACTTTGGGTCAGAACCCGATCTCGCTCTGGGTGAGGAGCCGGTCTCGCTCTGGGACTGAACCCGGTCTCGCTCTGGGACTGAACCCGGTCTCACTCTGGGACTGAACCCGGTCTCGGTCTGGGAGAGGAGCCGGTCTCGTTCTGGGTCTGAACCCGGTCTCGCTCTGGGACTGAACCCGGTCTCGCTCTGGGAGAGGAGCCGGTCTCGTTCTGGGTCTGAACCCGGTCTCGCTCTGGGACTGAACCCGGTCTCGCTCTGGGACTGAACCCGGTCTCGCTCTGGGACTGAACCCGGTCTCGCTCTGTGTGAGGAGCCGGTCTCGCTCTGGGACTGAACCCGGTCTCACTCTGGGAGAGGAGCCGGTCTCCCTCTGGGTCTGAACCCGGTCTCGCTCTGGGACTGAACCCGGTCTCGCTCTGGGTCATTACCCGGTCTCGCTTTGGGTCAGTACCCCGTCTCGCTCTGGGTCTGAACCCGGTCTCGCTCTGGGTCATTACCCCGTCTCGCTCTGGGTCTGAAACCGATCTCGCTCTGGGTGAGAAGCCGGTCTCGCTCTGGGAGAGGAGCCGGTCTCGCTCTGGGAGAGGAGCCGGTCTTGTTCTGGGACTGAACCCGGTCTCGCTCTGGGACTGAACCCGGTCTCGCTCTGGGACTGAACCCGGTCTCGCTCTGGGAGAGGAGCTGGTCTCGCTCTGGGACTGAATCCGGTCTCGCTCTGGGAGAGGAGCCGGTCTCGCTCTGGGACTGAACCCGGTCTCACTCTGGGACTGAACCCGGTCTCACTCTGGGAGAGGAGCCGGTCTCGCTCTGGGAGAGGAGCCGGTCTCGCTCTGGGACTGAACCCGGTCTCGCTCTGGGACTGAACCCGGTCTCGCTCTGGGACGGAACCCGGTCTCGTTCTGGGTCTGAACCCGGTCTCGCTCTGGGAGAGGAGCCGGTCTCGCTCTGGGTCTGAAATCGGTCTCGCTCTGGGTCTGAACCCGGTCTCGCTCTGGGACGGAACCCGGTCTCGTTCTGGGTCTGAACCCGGTCTCACTCTGGGTCTGAACCCGGTCTCGCTCTGGGTCTGAACCCGGTCTCGCTCTGGGTCTGAACCCGGTCTCGCTCTGGGTCTGAACCCGGTCTCGCTTTGTGACTGAACCCGGTCTCGCTCTGGGACTGAATCCGCTCTCGCTCTGGGTCAGAACCCAGTCTCGCTCTGGGACAGAACCCGGTCTCGTTCTGGGACAGAACCCGGTCTCGCTCTGGGTCAGAACCCGGTCTCGCTCTGGGATGGAACCCGGTCTCGCTCTGGGTCTGAACCCGGTCTCGCTCTGGGAGAGGAGCCGGTCTCGCTCTGGGACTGAACCCGGTCTCGCTCTGGGAGAGGAGCCGGTCTCGCTCTGGGACTGAACCCGGTCTCGCTCTGAGTCTGAACCCGGTCTCGCTCTGTGTCTGAACCCGGTCTCGCTCTGGGTCTGAACCCGGTCTCGCTCTGGGACTGAACCCGGTCTCGCTCTGGGAGAGGAGCCGGTCTCGCTCTGGGACTGAACCCGGTCTAGCTCTGGGACTGAACCCAGTCTCGCTCTGGGACTGAACCCGGTCTCACTCTGGGACTGAACCCGGTCTCGGTCTGGGAGAGGAGCCGGTCTCGCTCTGGGACTGAACCCGGTCTCGCTCTGGGAGAGGAGCCGGTCTCGCTCTGGGACTGAACCCGGTCTAGCTCTGGGACTGAACCCAGTCTCGCTCTGGGACTGAACCCGGTCTCGCTCTGGGTGAGGAGCCGGTCTCGCTCTGGGACTGAACCCGGTCTCGCTCTGGGAGAGGAGCCGGTCTCTCTCTGGGACTGAACCCGGTCTCGCTCTGGGCGAGGACCCGGTCTCGCTCTGGGACTGAACCCGGTCTCACTCTGGGAGAGGAGCCTGTCTCGCTCTGGGACTGAACCCTGTCTCGCTCTGGGAGAGGAGCCGGTCTCGCTCTGGGACGGAACCCGGTCTCGCTCTGGGTCTGAACCCGGTCTCGCTCTGGGAGAGGAGCCGGTCTCGCTCTGGGTCTGAACCCGGTCTCGCTCTGGGAGAGGAGCCGGTCTCGCTCTGGGAGAGAACCCGGTCTCACTCTGGGTGAGGAGACGGTCTCGCTCTGGGACTGAACCCGGTCTCGCTCTGGATGAGGAGCCTGTCTCGCTCTGGGACTGAACCCGGTCTCGCTCTGGATGAGGAGTCGGTCTCGCTCTGGGACTGAACCCGGTCTCGCTCTGCGAGAGGAGCCGGTCTCACTCTGGGACTGAACCCGGTCTCGCTCTGGGAGAGGAGCCGGTCTCACTCTGGGACTGAACCCGGTTTCGCTCTGGGAGAGGAGCCGGTCTCACTCTGGGACTGAACCCGGTCTCGCTCTGGGACTGAACCCGGTCTCGCTCTGGGACTGAACCCGGTCTCGCTCTGGGACTGAACCCGGTCTCGCTGTGGTTGAGGAGCCGGTCTCGCTCTGGGACTGAACCCGGTCTCGCTCTGGGAGAGGAGCCGGTCTCACTCTGGGATTGAACCCGGTCTCGCTCTGGGTGAGGAGCCGGTCTCACTCTGGGACTGAACCCGGTCTCGCTCTGGGAGAGGAGCCGGTCTCGCTCTGGGAGAGGAGCCGGTCTCGCTCTGGGACTGAACCCGGTCTCACTTTGGGACTGAACCCGGTCTCGCTCTGAGACTGAACCCGGTCTCGCTCTGGGAGAGGAGCCGGTCTCGCTCTGGGACTGAACCCGGTCTCGCTCTGGGACGGAACCCGGTCTCGCTCTGGGACTGAACCCGGTCTCGCTCTGGGAGAGGAGCCGGTCTCGCTCTGGGAGAGGAGCCGGTCTCGCTCTGGGACTGAACCCGGTCTCGCTCTGGGACTGAACCCGGTCTCGCTCTGGGACTGAACCCGGTCTCGCTCTGGGACTGAACCCGGTCTCGCTCTGGGACTGAACCCGGTCTCGCTCTGGGAGAGGAGCCGGTCTCGCTCTGGGACTGAACCCGGTCTCGCTCTGGGACTGAATCCGCTCTCGCTCTGGGTCAGAACCCAGTCTCGCTCTGGGACAGAACCCGGTCTTGTTCTGGGACAGAACCCGGTCTCGCTCTGGGTCAGAACCCGGTCTCGCTCTGGGATGGAACCCGGTCTCGCTCTGGGTCTGAACCCGGTCTCGCTCTGGGAGAGGAGCCGGTCTCGCTCTGGGACTGAACCCGGTCTCGCTCTGAGTCTGAACCCGGTCTCGCTCTGGGTCTGAACCCGGTCTCGCTCTGGGAGAGGAGCCGGTCTCGCTCTGGGACTGAACCCGGTCTAGCTCTGGGACTGAACCCAGTCTCGCTCTGGGACTGAACCCGGTCTCACTCTGGGACTGAACCCGGTCTCGGTCTGGGAGAGGAGCCGGTCTCGCTCTGGGACTGAACCCGGTCTCGCTCTGGGAGAGGAGCCGGTCTCGCTCTGGGACTGAACCCGGTCTAGCTCTGGGACTGAACCCAGTCTCGCTCTGGGACTGAACCCGGTCTCGCTCTGGGTGAGGAGCCGGTCTCGCTCTGGGACTGAACCCGGTCTCGCTCTGGGAGAGGAGCCGGTCTCTCTCTGGGACTGAACCCGGTCTCGCTCTGGGAGAGGACCCGGTCTCGCTCTGGGAGAGGAGCCGGTCTCGCTCTGGGACGGAACCCGGTCTCGCTCTGGGTCTGAACCCGGTCTCGCTCTGGGAGAGGAGCCGGTCTCGCTCTGGGTCTGAACCCGGTCTCGCTCTGGGAGAGGAGCCGGTCTCGCTCTGGGAGAGAACCCGGTCTCACTCTGGGTGAGGAGACGGTCTCGCTCTGGGACTGAACCCGGTCTCGCTCTGGATGAGGAGCCTGTCTCGCTCTGGGACTGAACCCGGTCTCGCTCTGGATGAGGAGTCGGTCTCGCTCTGGGACTGAACCCGGTCTCGCTCTGCGAGAGGAGCCGGTCTCACTCTGGGACTGAACCCGGTCTCGCTCTGGGAGAGGAGCCGGTCTCACTCTGGGACTGAACCCGGTTTCGCTCTGGGAGAGGAGCCGGTCTCACTCTGGGACTGAACCCGGTCTCGCTCTGGGACTGAACCCGGTCTCGCTCTGGGACTGAACCCGGTCTCGCTCTGGGACTGAACCCGGTCTCGCTGTGGTTGAGGAGCCGGTCTCGCTCTGGGACTGAACCCGGTCTCGCTCTGGGAGAGGAGCCGGTCTCACTCTGGGACTGAACCCGGTCTCGCTCTGGGTGAGGAGCCGGTCTCACTCTGGGACTGAACCCGGTCTCGCTCTGGGAGAGGAGCCGGTCTCGCTCTGGGAGAGGAGCCGGTCTCGCTCTGGGACTGAACCCGGTCTCACTTTGGGACTGAACCCGGTCTCGCTCTGGGACTGAACCCGGTCTCGCTCTGGGAGAGGAGCCGGTCTCGCTCTGGGACTGAACCCGGTCTCGCTCTGGGACGGAACCCGGTCTCGCTCTGGGACTGAACCCGGTCTCGCTCTGGGAGAGGAGCCGGTCTCGCTCTGGGAGAGGAGCCGGTCTCGCTCTGGGACTGAACCCGGTCTCGCTCTGGGACTGAACCCGGTCTCGCTCTGGGACTGAACCCGGTCTCGCTCTGGGACTGAACCCGGTCTCGCTCTGGGACTGAACCCGGTCTCGCTCTGGGAGAGGAGCCGGTCTCGCTCTGGGACTGAACCCGGTCTCGCTCTGGGACTGAACCCGGTCTCGCTCTGGGAGAGGAGCCGGTCTCGCTCTGGGACTGAACCCGGTCTCGCTCTGGATGAGGAGCCGGTCTCGCTCTGGATGAGGAGCCGGTCTCGCTCTGGATGAGGAGCCGGTCTCGCTCTGGATGAGGAGCCGGTTTCGCTCTGGGAGAGGAGCCGGTCTCACTCTGGGACTGAACCCGGTCTCGCTCTGGATGAGGAGCCGGTCTCACTCTGGATGAGGAGCCGGTCTCGCTCTTTCTCCCTCTCTTTGTTGTATGATCCTGATGGGCGTGAATTGCTTGATTATCATCTTGGGGTCTTCCCTCGTTCATTGAAATGGTGATTACCCTCGACCACCCCCCCACCCTGATGTTCCCTCTCCCAACTCCACCCCCCTACCCCTCAAAACCTGGATACATTGAGTGAAAGGACTGGGATTACAGCTGACTGACTTCCTGCTGATAGAGTGATAAATTCCAGGCTTTGAGGGGTTTGAGCCTCCTGCCGACCGCCTGTTGTTTAATAAACATTTCTCCTGTGATTTATCACATTCTGTTCCCTCTCCGCTATCCCATTTTACTGTGTCAGTTTGCAGGATGTGCTGACTGAGCTTCCTTGGACTGGGGTTGGAGATCATACCGACGATATTAAACACACTCAGCAGTTCCTCATACCTCCCCATTTATTTCACAGCCCGTGCTGCCTCTCTGCTCCCACTTTGTCGCTTCCTGATGCACGTTCCCTCCTCCCTGGTGTTGGACCTTTCTCACTCCCGAGTGTCTCTGTGCACAGTGGAGTGAGGCAGCCCATTTCAAAGATGCATCTATTTGAAATACCTAAAGCTCTTTGCAAAGGATCCGTCAAGGCTGGGAGTTAGCAGTGATCACCCCCATGGTCAAACAGACGCCGCAGACCAGTGGTGTAGTGCTCTGAAGAGTGGGTAGTCTGAAAAAATACTGCAAGGTGCCTGACAGCTGTGGGATTAAAGGGGTCAAGGGGAGAGGAGGAACACCTTGCGGTAAACACATCTTGTTGGGTATAACAATAAAACTAATAATATGGGCGTCCATGTCCACGAGGTGCACAGATTGGTTTGGGGTATTTAAAAACCTCTATCCAAGCAGGAATTCAATCTGAGATGAGGCACGACATACCTCCCTCATTATTTCAAAGTCACTTAATAATATAGAACTTACAAATTGTTGCAAGGAGAGACATGCTGTTGAAGCTACGTTCTCAAGAGCAACATCTCAACCAAACAGGGTTGACTTGGCAACCAATTAGCATCCCTTTCTCATACATTTTAAATAGTTTCTCTCTTTGAAATGTGATATTTTTGTGTCTGCCCTGATGAGTGCAAAATGAAAAACTTTGACAGCACGTTTCTTTTACAGCAATTACTTCAAAGCATTCTTAAATTGTATAGAAATGTAATCAGTTATTCGTTCTTTGGAAGCTCCGAGTAATTCAGAGTTACTGGACACTGGAGAAGGTGGCAGCACAGACAGTAATTCTGATTCCGGAGAGGAGAACTGGATTGGATCAAAGCCTTGTTTGTAACCGCGAGATTTACCAGGATGTTGCCTGGTATGGAGGGCATTAGCTATGAGGAGCGGTGGAATAAACTCGGTTTGTTCTCACTGGAACTGGACAGAGGGTTGAGGGTCTACAAAATTCTGAGGGGCATAGACAGAGTGGATAGTCAGAGGCTTTTCCCCAGGGTACAGGGGTCAATTACTAGGGGCCATAGGTTTAAGGTGCGAAGGGCAAGGTTTAGAGGAGATGGACGAGGCAAATTTTTTACACAGAGGGTAGTGGGTGCCTGGAACTCACTGCCGGAGGAGTTGGTGGAAGCAGGGACGATAGTGACATTTAAGGGGCATCTTGACAAATACATGAATAGGATGGGAATAGAGGGATACGGACCCAGGAAGTGTAGAAGATTTTAGTTTAGACGGGCAGCATGGTCGGCACAGGCTTGGAGGGCCGAAGGGACTGTTCCTGTGCTGTACGTTTCTTTGTTCTTTGTTCTAGTCTGCAAAGTGCCCTGGGTGAACGTGCTCAATCTAAAAACAAAAGTGCTGGAATTACCCAGCAGGCCAGGCAGCATCAGTGGAGCAAGAAACGAGTTAATGTTCCAGGTTTGTGATCGGAACCAGCAAAAACAGATGGGGTGGGGGGGGGGGGGGGGGGGGGGGGGGGGGAGGTGAGATGGTGGGAAGTTGAAAAGGGGGACTCCGTGATAGGGTGGAGGGCAGGATGGGATTGAGACTCTTTCTTTCTCTCTCTGTACTTTTTACCTTCTTCTCCTCTGCATGATGGGCCCCAGTGATCTTGGACTTGCTGTGGCTGAGATTGAGTACCCAATGGGGAGAGCGCTGGAGAAGGAGAGGGGGGAAGGAGAGAGAGAGAGAGAGAGAGAGAGAGCCATCCTTCCGCTGAACTCCCTGCTGAGAGGCCAATAGGTGCTTGATGACCGGTGCAGACACGATCGTCCGAAGGGGCTCTTTCTGTGCTGCAAAACCTTGTGGTTTACGCCCACCGCCTCAGTCCGATAGCTGGAGATAGGTATCCCCCCACTGGATCAGTGTGTGTGTGTGTATACACTGTCGAGACAAGCCTCCCCCTGTGTGGTGAATGTAATATATATATGCATATATGATAATTCACACTGTCTTTGTAAGCGCAGTAGCGCTCTCCTACCACTAGGGGGAGTAGCTCTGGGAGTACTCAGGAACTTGTACTGGCTCCGCCCATGACTCCTCCCCCTAGTGCGGCTGTATAAATACCCTTGTCCAGAGTCAGCCTGAGTTCACTAAGAGTTCATCAACGGGTAACAGGCTGGCTCTGAAGTAAGTCGACTAAAGCCTAGATTCATATTGGAAACACGTGTCTGGTGAATTGATGGTTCCATCACCCTGTACGGTAGGATCTGTAACCAGTGCCCTGATCCCGAGCCAGTGAAACCCTGAGACTGCAGCCTGGCCCCAGTCTTAGCGGCAGAGAGAATCCGCTTACATTGTCATGTCTGCTGCAAGTAAAATCTGAGAGCAATTTAGTCAATACTTACATTATCAGTGGGAGGGGAAGGAGAAATCCTGTTTATTGGGGAAAAGTTGGTAATTTGAGGGATAAGGCTCCAGCAAAAACAAAACAGGGACACAAATGAGAGGAGGAGGCTGTCAGCTGCCTTAGATGATTGGTCATGTGAATTACTGCACGTTTTACACCGTCATTTTTTTCCTCAGCCCTCCAGTGTTGTGGGTCACGCTGATGTAAGACAGGATTCCTTTGATGTATTACCCATCTTTCTCTCAGTTTTCCTCGATTTTACTCTCTCGATGTTTGATCTGATTTTTTTGTGCTGCCCTTCCTTGTTATGGAAACACCTGGTGTCTGTCCATTTAATGGTTTGCATTCCGTGGATGAGCTCTGTTTGCTGCAGAGAGCATGCCTGTGATGCTGATACTCCTGTCTAGACTCCCTCTGGCAAACAGACAAACATTAACCCCAGTGATAGGCCAGAAGGTAGTTATACAACAGATTCAACCCTGCCCCCTGCCTAAATCACTGCCAACCCTGCGACTTAACATAGGCCCGTGACACGCAGTCGTTATGCTCCCGCCTTCCCTATCTTTTCCGAAGGGATTGAGCTTTGCTTTGCTGTGACTCTGCCGTCTCCCTCGTTGCTGATCGCGGTGAGTGTGTTCACGAGCTGTTCCATTATGGAGCACTCCACAGCTGAGCTTACCCCGCCTTCACCTCCTCTCGTTTCCAGTAGGGAGGATTATGTAATACACTGTACTGGCCGGCCATTTTGTTATACTGCCCTCTCTGCTGGGGGAGATGCAAATAAAGTCCACCTCGTCGCCAATTTTGTCGGGGCCACGAAGAATCCAGCACGAGTTGCAGGATAGAAAAAAATAACATTTATTTACAATAACGCAGATATACAACAGCAGCAGTAACTCCCTTGCTGCTCCCTCCTCTCTAGCTGGTTTAGTACTGGCCAGCTCTATTTACGCAGGGACTCTGCTAATGATTTCTCCGCCCCCCCCCCCCCCCCCCCCCCCCCCTCATTGGGGAAGCTCGTACCCCCTAAGGATTGTGGGATTGTCATTAGTTCCCAGCCAGTGGTAAGCAGAATGAAGCTTCTGACAGAGAGGGTGTTACAACTCATTATTACATGATGCAGGTATCACTATGAGAGGCTTCTAACAAGAATAGAGTTGTTGGGGGGGGGGGGGGGGGGGGGAGGGGGTTGCAGAAGGCATATCCAATAAAACTTCGAAAAAAGCAAATGACTGCGGATGCTGGAATCTGAAACGAAAGGGAAAATGCTGGAAAATCTCAGCAAGTCTGGCAGCATCTGTAGGGGGAGAAAAGAGCTAACGTTTCGAGTCCAATGACTCTTTTGATTGGTACTGATTTGAACTGAAGTTCCATTTGAATGTATAAAAGATCAGTTCAGACCAGTACCAGTCATGGCCAAGATCAGTTCAGACCAGTACCAGTCATGGCCAATGTAATGTTCTTGCCGGATGGCCTGATTTATATTACAAGAACACTTGTAGCTAAAGCCATAAATGATTTATTAACTTTAACTGTGGATCAAATATACCAACAGATGAATAAAAGTGTGAACATGCACAAGCACTATCTCTCCCGCAGCTCCCTCGTCAGTCTGAGGTCACTTGACTCTAACATTTACTTATTTACTAATGAGACTCCGAGTGGTCAGTCGGTGGATGACAGCACGACCGTGATATCACTACAGCCAAGACCAGTTCTGGTCATATCCAAGACCAGTTCAGACCAGTACCAGTCATTACCAAGTTTTTACTGGTTTTCCCTTTTGGGGAGGGGGGTGTGACTGGGATGGGGGTGGTGAAGGAAATCGACTGTCTTCCCAACAGGAAAGCAGGAGACAAGTTGAAATGAAATGAAAATCGCTTATTGTCACGAGTAGGCTTCAAATACTTCATACTGTGAAAAGCCCCTAGTCGCCACATTCCGGCGCCTGTCCGGGGAGGCTGGTACGGGAATCGAACCGTGCTGCTGGCCTGCTTGGTCTGCTTTAATAGCCAGCGATTTAGCCCAGTGAGCTAAACCAGCCCCTGGTTAAAGTTAAATTGTGACTGGCTGAATCCTGGGCGGTTTGCCTATCTATCCACTTGTCTTTTCATCTGGGAAATAGGGTCTTCAGAAGAGCTGAAGGAGTGAGGAGGAAATAAAGCCGCGTTGATATGTATGGAAGAAAACTAGCCCCCTCAGTCTCAGTGTGCTTATTAGGAATAACTGAGCCCATTCAGCAGGTAACCTGCCTGTGCTTTGTAAAGTTAGTGATGGCTGGGCCCCTACAGTTGACCTTGATGCACCTGGTTTAACGTGGCTGGGTGCCAGCGGCAGGCGGGGGGTTGGGGGGGGGGGGGGGGGGGGGGGGAGGTGAGCCACTGTTTCTGCTACTGAATTTTATCTGGTTTACCTTAGTGAAAGTTTGAACATGTGTGGGCCAAGACAGGATGAGCCCGTCTCCCACAGCTAACCAGTCTGTCTCTGGGCTCAAACATGAGTAATGGGATTTGGATGAACTGCTGGAGGATGTCCACTGATTGTGGGATCAAATCCAGAGCTTCAGGAGAGGAAACGGGAGGAGGAAATTGGCATGGGAAATAACTTCAGCAGGCATCAATTTTTGAAAAAAGTTATGAAACTGCCTGTGAGCGCATGGCTGCGCAGAATTGTTCCTTTAATTATAAATAACTACCTCTGTGCCGGAAATGCAAAACCTAATGGTGCATTTAATGTTCATACTCCATTTTCTCTAACTTTGCTCAAATGGAAAGTCGGCATTTTCGAGGGCACTGGCTGGGGAACAGCAGCAACACTTGTTTACGAGTCCCAGTGACAGGGCAGAGTACAAGATAAAGATTCAGTAGTCTGTGCTCTGGATGTATTCCATGCAGTCACCAGGGGGCATAGGTTTAAGGTCCGTGGGGCAAAGTTTAGAGGAAATATGCGAGGCAGGTTTTTTACACAGAGGATGATGAGTGCCAGGAATGCGCAGCCAGGGGAGGTTGTGGAAGCAGATACATTAACGGCGTTCAAAAGGCATCTCGACAAATACATGAATATTTAGAACAGTACAGCACAGAACAGGCCCTTCGGCCCTCGATGTTGTGCCGGGCAATGATCGGTATAGAGGGATACGGCACTAGGAACTGCCGAGGGTTTTGGCCAAGGGAGTTAACATGACTGGTACAGGCTTGGAGGGCCGAATGGCCTGTTCCTGTGGTGTATTGTTCTTTGCTCTTTGTTCATGCCTTGCTGGGTGATTAGACGTGTTCGTTATGTGATGTGAGGGATTCGTTTAATGTTAAGTGGCTGCTTTGATCAGCAATCAAGCTCTACAAAAGAGAATTGTGTTCATTCTAACTTCAGTTTTGTTCAGCTGCTCTCTCTCCCACTGGGGACCGTTGGCCTCCATTGCCTCGGAGGGAGGTTTCCCCATCGAACCATTAATTGGTGACCAGAGCACTTGTCACTTCCTCTCCCCTTCGTGCAAATTTCCCTTCAGCAAGGCACAAGGGGGAGAAGGTGGCTTTGTGGTAATGTCACTGGACACGTAATACTCTGGCGACGCGGGTTATAATCCCACCGGGGCAGCTCGTGGAATTTAAATTCGATTAATAACACCTGGAGGTAATTGCTAGTCTCAGTAATGGTAACCATGACAACTTATCGTCGATTGTCAGAAAACCCATCTGGTTCACCGATGCCCGTTGGGGACAGAAACCCTCTGTCCTTACCTGACCAGGCCGACGTGACTCCACGGCCCCTGAAATAGCCCCGCGATCCACTCAGTTCAAAGGCATTTGGGGGTGGGCAGCAAATGTTGGCCTGGCCACCAAGCCCACATCACATGAAAGAATAAAGAAAATAGCCCATTAGCTGCCCTGTCACTCCCAAGAATCAAATCTTTCTGTTATTCTCTCGGTGCACAATTGATTGTCTGTAATGTCTCCGCTGGAAACCTCCAGGGTTCACATCAAAGTAAAGCTGTCTTGGAGTTTAAAAAATAATAACTTTCTTTTGCAAAAATGTACTTTATTCGTAAAATTTCTCTATGAACATTACGAAGATTACAAAATGGCCATCACCCTAAGTGCAATAACATTTAGGTTTACTATATGGAGCACGTTGCACTCTGAGGTGCTTCAATACTGTCAAAATAAAATGGTATTTTCGAGATGGTCATTATAAATGGTGCAAAAAGGGCAGCACGGTGGCCTAGTGGTTAGCACAACCGCCTCACGGCGCTGAGGTCCCAGGTTCGATCCCGGCTCTGGGTCACTGTCCGTGTGGAGTTTGCACGTTCTCCCCGTGTCTGCGTGGGTTTCGGCCCCATAACCCAAAAAAATGTGCAGAGTAGGTGGATTGGCCACGCTAAATTGCCCCTTAATTGGAAAAAATAATTGGCTAATCTAAATTTATTTTTAAAAATGGTGCAAAGGTATTTAAGTTGTCTACCGAGACCAAATTGCACTCTGAGGTGCTTCAACACAATTGTGATGCATGTAATATTCACCTTATACATTCAATGTGAGTCACTCAGCCTGATCCCTTACACTGGGTATGCTATGATTCAAAGGCCTTAGACAGCGACCTTCCCCCATTGAGCCTCCGCGGCAACTACCCCAAGCTTCAGTGCGTCCCTCAGCACGTATTCCTGAGCTTTGGAATGTGCCAGTCTGCAACACTCGGTCAGGGACAGTTCTTTGCGCTGGAAGACCAAGAGGTCTCAGGCAGACCAAAGAACATCTTTCACCAAGTCGATGATCCTCCAGCAGCAGTTGATGTTGGCCTCGGTGTGCGTCCCTGGGAACAGCCCGTAGAGCACAGAGTCCTGCTTCTCAGAGCTGCTCGGGATTTAGCTCGACAAGAACCACTGCTTCTCTCCAATCCCCAGGTACTCACTATCCTCTGTATAAAAAAATATGTCTCGTACCTCTCTTCCAAACCTTGCCCCTTGCACCTTAAACCTATGCCCCCTAGTTATTGACCCCTCTACCCTGGGAATTCCCAATTCGATCGATATGTGTTGTCATGTTGATCTGCTGGTTGGTCAAGCAGTTGATAATGAGATATACCCAACTGTGTCAGCTGTGGCTCCATGGGTAACACTCTTGTCTTTGATTCCAAGAGTTGAAGGTTCAAGTCCCACTCTCAGATTTGAGCAGAAGAGTCAAGGCTCACACTCCGATGCATTTACTGAAAGAGAGCTGCACTGTCGGAGGTGTTATCTTTCTGTGGAAACGTTAAGCTCAGGCCCTGTCCACCCCCTCAAGTGGATGTAAAAGATCTTATGGTTTTTTTTCAAAGAGGATCAGGCATCTTATTCCCGATGTCCTGACCAATAGTTGCCCCTCAATCATCAGCGCAAAAAACGGATGATTATGGTCATGAACAAGCTGCTGTGTATGGGAGTGGGCTGGGCTGCTGCATAGTGACTACACCTCAAAGGTTAGGGGTCGGTTTAGCTCGGTTTGCTGGTTTGTGACCGAGTATGAACAAAGAACGAAGAACAAAGAAAAGTACAGCACAGGAACAGGCACTTCGGCCCTCCAAGCCCGTGCAGTCCATGCTGCCCGTCTAAACTAAAGTCTTCTACGTTTCTGGTCCGTACCCCTGTATTTCCATTCTATTCGTATATTTGTCAAGATGCCCCTTAAACGTCACTATGGTCCCTGCTTCCACCACCTCCTCCGGCAGTGAGTTCCAGGTACTCACTATCCTCTGTATAAAAAAATATGTCTCGTACCTCTCTTCCAAACCTTGCCCCTTGCACCTTAAACCTATGCCCCCTAGTTATTGACCCCTCTACCCTGGGAAAAAGCCTCTGACTATCCACTCTGTCTGTGCCCCTCATAATTTTATGTACCTCTATCAGGTCAGCCCTCAACCTCAGTCATTCCAGTGAGAACAAACCAAGTTTATTCAACCTCTCATCGTAGCTAATGCCCTCCATACCAGGCAAAATCCTGGTAAATCTCTTCTGCACCCCCTCTGAAGCCTCCACATCCTTCTGGTAGTGTGGTGAACAAAATTGAACACTATACTCCAAGTGTGGCCTAACTAAGGTTCTGTGCAGCTGCAACACTTGCCAATTTTTATACTCAATGCCCCGGCCAATGAAGGCAAGCATAGTAGCACGGTAGCACAATTGGATAGAACTGCGGCTTCACAGCGCCAGGGTCCCAGGTTCGATTCCTCGCTGGGTCACTGTCTGTGTGGAGTCTGCACGTTCTCCCCGTGTCTGCGTGTGTTTCCTCCGGGTGCTCCTGTTTCCTCCCACAGTCCAAAGACGTGCAGGTTATGTGGATTGGCCTTGATTAATTGACCAAAAAGATTAGGAGGGGTTATTGGGTTACGAGGATAGGGTGGAAGTGAGGGCTTAAGTGGGTCGGTTCAGACTTGATCGGCCGAATGGCCTCCTTCTGCACTGTCTTCTTGACTACCTTCTCCACCTGTGTTGCCCTTTTCAGTGGCCTGTGGACCTGTACACCGAGATCTCTCTGACTGTCAATACTCTTGAGGGTTCTACTATTCGCTATATATTCCATACCGGTATTAGACCTTCCAAAATGCATTACCTCACATTTGTCTGGATTAAACTCCATCTGCCATCTCTCCGCTCAAGTCTCCAAACAATCTAAATCCTGCTGTATCATCTGACAGTCCTCATTGTTATCTGCAATTCCACCAACCTTTGTGTCATCCGCAAACTTACTAATCAGACCAGTTACATTTTCCTCCAAATCATTTATATATACTACGAACAGCAAAGGTCCCAGAACTGCTCACTGCGGAACACCACTAGTCACAGCCCTCCAATTAGAAAAGCACCCTTCCATTGCTACTCTTTGCCTTCTATGACCTAGCCAGTTCTGTATCCATCTTGCCAGCTCACCTCTGATCCCGTGTGACTTCACCTTTTGTACCAGTCTGCCATGAGGGACCTTGTCAAAAGCCTTACTGAAGTCCATATAGACAACATCCACTGCCCTACCTGCATCAATCATCTTTGTGACCTCCTCGAAAAATTCTGTCAAGTTAGTGAGACACAACCTCCCCTTCACAAAACCATGCTGCCTCTCACTAATACGTCCACTTGCTTTCAAATGGGAGTAGATCCTGTCTCAAAGAATTCTCTCCAGCAATTTCCCTACCACTGACATAAGGCTCACCGGCCTGTAGTTCCCTAGATTATCTTTGCTACCCTTCTTAAACAAAGGAACAACATTGGCTATTCTCCAGTCCTCCGGGACATCACCTGAAGACAGTGAGGATCCAAAGATTTCTGGCAAGGCCTCAGCAATTTACTCTCCAGCCTCCTTCAGTATTCTGGGATAGATCCCATCAGGCCCTGGGGACTTATCTACCTTAATATTTTTCAAGACGCCCAACACCTCGTCTTTTTGGATCTCAATGTGACCCAGGCTATCTACACACCCTTCTCCAGACTCAACATCCACCAATTCCTTCTCTTTGGTGAATACTGATGCAAAGTATTAATTTAGTACCTCGCCCATTTCCTCTGGCTCCACACATAGATTCCGTTCCCTGACGTTCTGTGGGCCAACCCTTTCCCTGGCTACTCTCTTGCTTTTTATGTACGTGTAAAAAACCGTGTGATTTTCCTTAACCCTATTTGCCAATGACTTTTGTGACCCCTTTTAGCCCTCCTGACTCCTTGCTTAAGTTCCTTCCTACTTTCTTTATATTCCACACAGGCTTCGTCTGTTCCCAGCCTTCTAGCCTGACAAATGCCTCCTTTTTTATTTGACAAGGCCTACAATATATCTCGTTATCCAAGGTTCCCGAAATTTACCATATTTATCCTTCTTCCTCACAGGAACATGCCAGTCCTGAATTCATTTCAACTGACATTTGAAAGCCTCCCACATGTCAGATGTTGATTTACCCTCAAACATCCGCCCCCAATCTAGGTTCTTCAGTTCCCGCCTAATATTGTTATGAAATGAAAATCGCTTATTGTCACGAGTAGGCTTCAATGAAGTTACTGCGAAATGCCCCTAGTCGCCACATTCCGGCGCCTGTCTGGGGAGGCTGGTACGGGAATCGAACCGTGCTGCTGGCCTGCTTTAAAAGCCAGCGATTTAGCCCAGTGAGCTAAACCAGCCCCTATAATTAGCCTTCCCCCAATTTAGCATATTCACCCTACGTCCACTCTTATCCTTGTCCACCAACACTTTAAAACTTACTGAATTATGGTCACTGTTCCCGAAATGCTCCCTTACTGACACTTGTACCACCTGGCCGGGCAGCCCTAGCTAAACTGGAGTCAATGGGAATCAGGACAAACTCTTTACTGGTTGGAGTCATATCCGGCACAAAGGAAAATGGTTGTGGTGGTTGGAGGTCAATCATCATCTCCGCTCCAGGACGTCACTGCAGGAGTTCCTCAGGGTCGTGTCCTCGACCCAACCATCTTCAGCTGCTTCAGCAATGACCTCCCTTCCATTATAACGTCAGAAGTGGGGATGTTCACTGATGACTGCACAATGTTCAGCACCATTCGCAACTCCTCAGATAATTAAACAGTCCATGTCTAAACGCAGCCAGACCTGGACAATGTGCAGGCTTGGGCTGACAAGTGGCAAGTTACATTTGTGACATACCAGTGCCAGAAAATGACCATCTCCTACAAGACAGGATCTAACCACCGCCCCTTGACATTCAATGGCATTACCATTGCTGAATCCACCAAAATTAACATCCTGAGGGTTACCATTGATCAGAAACTGAACTGGACTAGCCATATTAATACTGTGGCTGCCAGAGCAGGTCAAAGGCTGGGAATCTTATGGTGAGTAATTCACCTCCTGACCCCCCCCCCCCCCCCCCCCCCCCCCCCCCAAAGCCTGTCCACCATCTACAAGGCACAAGTCAGGAGTGTAATGGGAATACTCTCCACTTGCCTGGATGAGTGTAACTCCAACAACACTCAAGAAACTCGATACCATTCAGGACAAAGCTGCCCCCCTTGATTGCTCCCTCTGCCAAACATTCAAACCTTCCACCACTGATGGAGTGGCAGTCGTGTGTACCATCTACAAGATGCACTGCAGTAACTCACCAAGATTCCTTAGACAGCACCTTCCAAACCCACAACAACTCCCATCTAGGAAGACGATACCTGGGAATCCCACCACCTGGAGATTCCCCTCCAAGTCACTCACCAACCTGACTAGGAAATGTATCCTCGTTCCTTCACTGTCGCTGGGTCAAAATCCTGGAACTACCTCCCTAACAGCACAGTGAATATACCTACACCTGAAGGAATGCAGCGGTTCAAGAAGGCAACTCACCAGCACTTTCTGAAGGGCAATTGGGGGTGGACAATGAATGCTGGTCTAACCAGCGAAGCCCGCATCCCGTAAATGAATTTGAAAACAGGATGCAGAGTGAGGCCAGCAGCGCGGGTTCAATTCCCGCACCAGCTGAGGTTATTCATGAAGATCCCACCTTCTCAACCTTTCCCCTCACCTGAGGTTGTGGTGACCCTCGGTTTAAACCATCACCAGTCAGCTCTGACCCCTCAAAGGGAAAGGCAGCCTATGGTCATCTGGGACTGTGGCGACTTTACACTGACACCTCAAAAGCCCTTCGTTGGCTGTAAAGTGCTTTGAGACAGCAGGTAGTTGTGAAAGGCGCTATATAAATGCAAGTCTTTTTCCTTCTGGACCAAAAACAGCCTGTTCCCTCCACAGCAGACCTGAGCTTCCTGAAGTGTGGACATACCTGCTCAACACGACAATGGGGTAACCGTGGAGCTGCGATTGTTATGTTTGTTTCCATGAGGCATTGATGTGTTTTACCTCCCTTTCAAACGGAAACCCTGTGAAGCCTCAAGATTTTTTTACAGGCCCCAACGTCTCCCTCCCAGAAATAACAGGAGCTCTATCTCACGGGAGCTCGCATTATGATTTATAAGTATTTAAAAGTGCTGAGCTCAGCTTACCCACCAGTGAATCATTTTCCTTTTTCAGCCTGAACCATGTTTAAGGCTGCGCTTTATATTTTAAGCCGACAGGGGATTAAGAAGATCGAAACAGGGGCGGACTGCTGAAATAAACCTTCTCTCTGTGCTGGAGGTACAATGTGAAGTGAGATTCAGCACGGTGTGGTGTGGACGGGCAACTTCAGTCGGGATGGGGGGGGGGGGGGGGCAGTCAACAGAGGTGGGGGTCACCAGGGTCACCAGAGTGGTTATGGAGAAAATGTAAATGTTATATTTGGATGATAGTGGTTCTGTTTGAAACTAGACATGAGGCAGAACCCAGAGTTGGATGAGGCCACACCCTACTTGGTTCAGTCCTTGCTCTCTGCTGAATTAGCTGATTCCTGTCAGGGGTGAAGAGGAAACCAGCCAGAGTCCCTGGTCTGAGTCATTGACCGAGAAATCATTGACTGTGAGTAAGGATAGGATTGTGATGCCCCCCTGTCCCACTATTGATGCTGCACACCGTGGTGAATGTTGGGTAAGGTGCCAGAGGTACCTCATGATGGAAGCGTGGTGTTTTTGTTATGATATAAAGCCACCAATCACTCATCAGGGATTGGGTGAACAAGCTGTGGGTTCAATTATTTAAGCTAGACACTCAAGAACATTTATGGATGGATGAAAAGCTTGGAGACAGAGCTGTGTGTGCTGTGCTCTGCTCACAGGCCAACGGGAAACTGAGACTGGATCACACGACACACTTCCCTCCGAGTGATGACATGCGGCTATCCCTTGAAGGCACATTACGCGGGACATTTAAAAATACATGCTCACAATCCGCTTGGACAGCAGGAGTGCTGTGGCTCTGTTTGCTTCCTGTTTGGGGAACGTCTTTTGGGGACGCTGTTGTGTGAAATGTTTGTGTTTTAATTGAAATCAGTTCAGCCTGTTTGGGGATGGAGTAAAGGGGCAGTGACATCTGACTTGGCATTCATAAGAATAATCTTTATTAGTGTCGCAAGTAGGCTTACATTAACACTGCAATGAAGTTACTGTGAAAAGCCCCTAGTCGCCACATTCCGGCGCCTGTTCAGGTACCCAGAGGGAGATTCGGAATGTCCAATTCACCTAACAAGCACGTCTTTCGGGACTTGTGGGAGGAAACCGGAGCACCCGGAGGAAACCCACGCAGACACAGGGAGAGTGTGCAGATTCCGCACAGACAGTGACCCGAGCCGGGAATCGAAGCCGGGACCCTGGTGCTGTGAAGCTACAGTGTTAACCACTGTGCCGCCCATTATTGGCAGTGGAATTACTAATGCTACGATTTCATCACCAAAACCCTTCCAGTTAAAACAACATGATATATATGTGATCAAGATTAAACTACTTTGACGGCACTGCGCTGGCACTCCAGATCGGGGAGATCCACTGTCGAAATCTTGGCTGTTTCTAGTAAGCATTTTAATTTGAGACTGGGAGTGGGGGGGTCTGCTCTGATGCAGTTGTGTCAGATGTTGGCCATTCTCATCCCAATCTAGCTCTGGATCTTACCTGATGGCTGCAGGAGAAGGTGAAACATAGCAACATAACCCAGTGGGCAGGGGCACACTGCTCAAAACGGGATAGAGAGATGGCAAGATGCACTGTGTGTGGTTGGAGGTGTGGTACACTACTGGCACCCTGGTATACCACTGTATCGCTGAGGCTTGGGGGGGGGGGGGGGGGGGGGGGAGGTGGGAGTGGGGGAGGGGGTAGAGGGGGAGGTGATTTGGGGAGACTATAGGGACCCCGAGCCAACACCAGCCAATGCTGACTGAAAGATCAATGGGTTTGTAAAAGTAAGAAAAAATATTCTGTTGCCCCAGAGTGACATTCTTGTTTTAGGTTTCGTTGGGGATCAAAGCATAGATTTCTGTTAAACACAAATGCCTTTGCCAGGGTAAGTTACTAAAAGAGCATCAGACAACATCTGAAATTCTAATTTCAGCGCATCAACGCAAGGCATCACTTTGTATCCAGCATTAGGGGAAAAAGAGGTCTTGTGGTGCAGTGTAGCGTCCCTTCCTGTGAGCCAAGAGCACCGGGTTCCAGTGCCACCCTAGGGTTTGATGGCCAAGGTTCATAATCCTTCCAACAACACCAATTGCTGGCGGTAAGAGCGGGGGAGACTCTGTGACAGCCGCACTTGATGTGGAGCGGCCCCCCTTCAAGGTATAATCTTCTGGTGACAGACTAGCCACCTGTTCCTGGATTGGATTGGATTGGATTTGTTTATTGTCACGTGTACCGAGGTACAGTGAAAAGTATTTTTCTGCGAGCAGATCATTCAGTACATGGGAAGAAAAGGGAATTAAACAAAATTCAAGAACATACAAGAAAATAATAGGGCAACACAAGATATACAATGTAACTACATAAGCATTGGCATCAGATGAAGCATACAGGGTGTAGCGTTAATGAGGTCAGTCGATAAGAGGGTCATTTAGGAGTCTGGTGATAGTGGGGAAGAAGTTGTTTTTGAGTCTGTTCGTGCGTGTTCTTCTGTATCTCCTGCCCGATGGAAGAAGTTGGAAAAGTGAGTAAGCCGGGTGGGAGGGATCCTTGATTATGCTGCCTGCTTTCCCCAGGCAGCGGGAGATGTAGATGGAGTCCATGGATGGGAGGCAGGTTCGTGTGATGGACTGGGCAGTATTCACGACTCTCTGAAGTTTCTTGCGGTCCTGGGCCGAGCAGTTGCTATACCAGGCTGTGATGTAGCCAGATAGGATGCTTTCTATGGTGCATCTGTAATTACCAGCTATGAAAACAGATGGAAGCCTTTAGTGCATCACTATGTGTGGGAAGGGGATTAGGAGAAAACTCCCTAATGCTTCAGTGCACACGAGATTCACCGATCTCGGTTAGGTGAGTTTGTGGACAATGGGCTGGGTTAATTGTTCTACTTTCCCCTTCTGCAGAAATTGGCCCTGTTACTGTCACCTCGGATCCGAAGAAATTTCAGAGGGAACTGCGGGATCTGTACGTGCAGGTTAGTGCCGACTATGTTTTGAATGTCACCCCTTGAACCCTGACCCTAGTGAATCGATAGCTGTGAATAATACATCAACAGTTTTCAAGGTTGGATTGGCTGAGGCGTTGCATTTATTTGATTTGCAGTGGACCAACAGGTGCCTCGAATTGAATTGTTGTCCTTTGCAAAAAGTGGATAAGAGTGAAATTGGTGAGAGCATTCGACTGGATGAAAAGAAGAACTTGTGTGTTGACCCACCACGACCCAAAAGTGGGAGCTTTTGAAATGTAAATGTGAGGTGACGGGAAATGTATTCACGAATTGCCTTTCACACCAGATCTGCAGAGTTCCAGTGGTTCAAACCTCTTCCCGTTCCCTCTCGTGATATCGATTTCAAGTTGGCCAAACGTGCCCCCCCCCCCCCAAAACAGGCCCACTCTTTTATTAATACAGTTGTCAAGGAGCCAAAAGTGTACGTCAATGCAGAAGCTCATCAGGAAGTCTTCGATTTGCGGGAGATGGTGTTTGACATGCTGCAGGTGTCCACGTGCCAGTTCCGCAGGTCACCAGCAGCAGAGCATGGTGACCACGAAGCCGGGGTGATGGCGTTTTGTCACGAGTGCCGCTCTCCAATCCCGCCGTACCAACCCCTGCCACTCTGCTGCATCGAAGCTTCTCGCGGAACCCATCGCAAAGTACACGGGAGGGGTTGTGTTGGTAAAATGAACTGGAATGCACTGTTTTGAGAATAACTCATCGAACCATGGTCCCAAGATGATTCTCCAGCCTGACGGGGGCAGTGTTTAGAAATTTGCTTCTTAAAGCCCTGACTGGAATGACTCCATAGGCAGTCAGATTGGTTTCAAACGATCCCAGTTTGCAATCAGGCAATTTTGCTTTTAGAAAAAGAACAAAAATCAATTGAAGGGACTTTTTTGCTTCTCCCAGTTATGGATTATCTGCTGCTACAGAGATGACAAAGTTTTAAAAAATAATTTTTTTTTTAATTTAAATTTTTTTTTAGAGTATCATATTATTATAATATTTTTTCAATTAAGGGGAAATTTAGCATGGCCAATCCACCTAACCTGCACATATTTGGGTTGTGGAGGTTGTCATAATTTGCACCCATGCACAACATGAGGTAAAAGCGGGCAGTGACTGACACCCAGGTGAGCCAATCAATATACAGAACAGAACATGACCAATCACAAGACAGGACACCAGAGGGGGGCTTACACCTATAAAACACATGAGGCATTAGCACTCTGCCTCTTTCCACTGGTGATAGCTATAGTGATAGTCAGGGTGTACAAATCATTCAACACCTTCACTGAGGGTAGTAGACAGTCAACCCACAAGCAGCTGTGTGTTTTGTTACTAGAGTTCAATAAATCTCATACTGAACCAACGCCTTTGTTTGGTGTATACCTGATCAGTTAATTGCATCGTGTGCAATCCGTGTTACCCCAGGGTGAACAGCACGACCGAGGTGAAACCCATGTAGACACGGGGAGAATTAAGGAGACACAGTGAACTTCCAGGACTCAATGCAGAAGCTCATCAGGAAGTCTTCGATTTGCGGGAGATGGTGGAGTTCACGTGCCAGTTCCGCAGGTCACCAGCAGCAGAGCATGGTGACCACGAAGCAGGAGTGATGGCGTTTTGTCACGAGAGCCGTTCTCCAATCCCGCCGTACCAACCGCTGCCACTCTGCTGCATCGAAGCTTCTCGCGGAACTCCATACGGAAAGTGACCCAGGGCCGGGATTCGAACCCGGGCCCTCAGTGCTGTAGCCCACAGTGCTAACCACTGTGCCACATGCCGCCCACAGTTTAAAAACGTTAATCGTAACAAATCCACCGTAAAGTGGAACGAGTTTTCAATCAAATCCACCTGGACAGATACAATGTCCGCTTTCATCAGAGATTGAAAAAATATTTTGTGTTTGGATTTTCCTGACTGAGTCAAGGAATGTTGGGTATACTTTCAGCTTGAATTATGAAGACTGTGTAACCGCTTGTTTTACCCATTAGGCTTTGAAGGAGGTCAGTTCCTGAGATGTTCGCCTTGGTGGGGGGGTGGGGGGGGGGGGGGGGGGGGTGGGTGGAGGGGGGGGGGGAGGGGGGGAGGGCGGGGGGGAGGCGGGGAGCTGTGCCAGCTAGTTTGCAGCTGTTGGCATGTGTACTTACCACAGTGAGGGGTGTCATTGATGTAGAATATTAATAATAAGAATCTTTATTGTCACAGGTAGGCTTACATTAACACGGCAATAAAGTTACTGTGAAATCCCCTAGTCGCCTGTTCGGGTACACTGAGGGAGAATTCAGAATGTCCAATTTCCCTAACAAGCACGTCTTTCGGGACTTGTGGGAGGAAACCGGAGCACCCGGAGGAACCCACACAGACACAGGGTGAACGTGCAGACTCCACATAGACAGTGACCCAAGCCAGGAATCGAACCCGGGTCCGTGGCGCTGTGAAGCAACAGTGCTAACCACTATGCTATCGCCAAGTGTTGTCATCATTCATTCCAGGTTGGTAGTGAAGCGCAGAGTAAATGACCCTGTATGCAACAATGTGTCTTGAGTTCCCAAATATAGAACAATGTTCCCAATCACACTGGTGAGGCTTCTGTCACCAAGATCAATGCTCTGGCTCCATGTGCACTCGGAACTTTGACACTGCCCAAATTCATTCTACTTTTACAGTACACAGGAGGTCCAGCCGTGACAAAGAGTCATCCAGACTCGAAACGTTAGCTCCGTCCTCTCTCCACAGATGCTGTCAGACCTGCTGAGATTGTCCAATATATGGGCGGCGGCACAGTGGCGCTGTGGTTAGCACTGCTGCCTATGGCGCTGAGGACCCAGGTTCGATCCCGACTGTGGGTCACTGTCCGTGTGGAGTTTGCACTTTTTTCCGGCGTCTGCGTGGGCTTCACCCCCACAACCCAAAGATGTGCAGGGTAGGTGGACTGGCCGCGCTAAATTGGCACTTAATTGGAAAAACAAAATAATTGGGTGCTCTAAATTATTTTTAAAGAAGAGATATTAAAACGAGTGTCTAGTAAAATGTTAACGTAACTTTCTTGCTCTTGAACTCTACGCCCCTATTTATAAAGGGTCACATTGAAAGTATTACACTTGTTTTCAGCCACTATCTGACTTGCTGTGCAATGCTAACATTCTCTACTTCTATTCCTGATTATCAGCATTTGCCATTCTCCCGGGAATGTGAGTGCTTGTTCTGGGATTTGAACCTGCTGCTGTGAGATCGGGGATTGAGCTTCTGGCTACTTTGAGGTTGAGCTCTGTGGTGAATGTGATTCACACCAGATTGTAATCTGTATATACATGTGTCTGTATTGTAAGTGCAGTTGCACTACCTGTCCTCCAGGGGGAGTAGCTCTGAGAATGCTCGAGTTGTATGGGGCTTCTCCCTTGACTCTGCCCAGGACTCCTCCCCTGGGAGCTGCTGTATAAAAGGTCAGTGCCACATGGTCAGCCGGCCAGTTCACCGAAAGTTCAATGGCTAATAGGCTGGCTCTGTTGTGAGTATATTAAAACCGCTATTCTAATCCTAGAAGCACGTTTCCGTAGAATTGTTGGTTCCAACAAGCTCGAATTGGGATTTTTTTTTAAAGGAGGGTACAATCTCCCTGCCTAATCAGAATCGGACAAACAATGGCTCCAACCCTCAAAAGGATTCTTTAATTGCAGATTAAAAAGGAATCTTTGTGAGGCCAATCATTAATGGAGAAACTACTGTCATTGGCTTTAACAGATGATTGACTGTGTGCCCCACGGTCTCTGCTGTCTGACTCTGGAGCTAACGCTGTCTCTATGGATGGTCGAATTAAATTCCTCTCAGTACCGTCTCTCCCATAATGACAATCCGCACACAGTTCCTGCACGATTTCCTTTTGAGCGCTGAAATGCCGTTAAGCCCCAGGAATCCTCTTTGTCGCCCAGCTTGGCCCTACTCCTGCCCCTCGTTTATATGTCTGCATCTTGGTTACTTCTTCAAGGCAATGAGGGAAGTGGGACTCACCGGAAAGATTGACTGAAAGGCTGAGATGAGGCAATTGGAGGAGATTGATAAATGCCGTATGGACTCGTGCATCGTCACTCTGCTGTATATTCTCTGCAAGAACATTGAAGGATCAATAAAACAGATGAGCTCTGAGCAACAGCAAATAAAACGGCAGATGCTGGAGGGCGCTGAGAAGATCTGGCAGCATGTGTGTGGAAAGAAGTATAGTTGGTAACTTATAACCGCAGGGGTCTTACTGGGCGGGAACAATTAACTTCCCTGTGAACCTTGCAGAATACAAGCTCCCCCGTTAAGCGGACGGGGACCTGTAAACAGTGTATAGTTTTATGATATATAAAGCTGGCCAGTTTGGCACTGGCAAAACAGACCCAGTAGGGATCTATCGTGTGATGTATATAATAGTTATTCTAAATAAACTAGGTTTTCTGAATGTGGACTCCTTCACGACCTTATTAAAATAACATTTCAAATTGGTGTGGTTTTGTTAGAGAGATGATGTTGGAGATAAATGTTAAAAAGGCAACATTAGATTGATATTTTGCCTATTAATGTGATGCTAATTTTAATTGAGAAGGTGCAGGATAAACAGGGGGAAGGTGTTAATTAATTAAGCATCTTGAGCACGCATAAAGAGGGACTTGTGTTCGCAGTTGGGTGTCCTTGGACAAGGAGCACGTGGCGTCCCCTAGCAGGCTTCAGGCCTTCCATGGCCGTTGGGTGCAGTGGGGGCTGGGGTGCATCATCAACGCCGGGAATTATATTTTAATCTAATTAAATTTCCTTTTGATGCTTTATTTAAGTTACCGTACCCCACCAGGGATTGTTACCCCGTGTCATTTTTGTTTAGTTTGTCGATTATTGTTTTATTTTTAATTAAGTATAAAGAGGAACTGCTGGGACACAGGGTGTCAGTATGGTAGGAGTGAAATCTAATGCTGCACTCTGTGAATAAACCCACTAACAAGAAAAGGATTTTCCTCCAATTTCATACGTCACCATCTGGCCTGAGATCTATTCATCACCTCTACCTGTGAGTGATGTGAAGGTGATGGACATGGACACAACAACTGGGAGGGAGCTGCTAAAGGCCAGGCACTCTGGAGGCTGACGTTTTGTTGGGGCAGTGGGAGAGATTGCAATGCCAGAGAGGGGACCCCCAGGCCATGGCAGAGAGGGGCTCCCAGGCCATGCCAGAGAGGGGCCCACAGACCATGGCAGAGAGGGGCCCCCAGGCCATGCCAGAGAGGGGGCCCACAGGCCATGGCAGAGAGGGGGCCCACAGGCCATGGCAGACAGGGGCCCCCAGGCCATGCCAGAGAGGGGGTCCCCAGGCCATGGCAGAGAGGGGCCCCCAGGCCATTGCAGAGAGGGGGCCCCCAGGCCATGGCAGAGAGGGGGCTCCCAGGCCATGGCAGACAGGGGCCCCCAGGCCATGGCAGAGAGGGGGTCCCCAGGCCATGGCAGAGAGGGGCCCCCAGGCCATGGCAGAGAGGGGCCCCCAGGCCATGGCAGAGAGGGGCCCCCAGGCCATGGCAGAGAGGGGGCCCCCAGGCCATGGCAGAGAGGGGCCCCCAGGCCATGGCAGAGAGGGAGCCCCCAGGCCATGCCAGAGAGGGGGCCCCCAGGCCATGGCAGAGAGGGGCCCCCAGGCCATGGCAGAGAGGGAGCCCCCAGGCCATGCCAGAGAGGGGGCTCCCAGGCCATGGCAGACAGGGGCCCCCAGGCCATGGCAGAGAGGGGGCCCCCAGGCCATGCCAGACAGGGGCCCCCAGGCCATGGCAGAGAGGGGCTCCCAGGCCATGGCAGACAGGGGCCCCCAGGCCATGCCAGACAGGGGCTCTCAGGCCATGCCAGAGAGGAGCCCCCAGGCCATGGCAGAGAGGGACCCCCAGGCCATGCCAGAGAGGGAGCCCCCAGGCCATGGCAGAGAGGGGCCCCCAGGCCATGCCAGAGAGGGAGCCCCCAGGCCATGGCAGAGAGGGGGCTCTCAGGCCATGCCAGAGAGGGAGCCCCCAGGCCATGGCAGAGAGGGGCCCCCAGGCCATGCCAGAGAGGGAGCCCCCAGGCCATGGCAGAGAGGGGGCTCTCAGGCCATGCCAGAGAGGGGGCCCCAGACCCTGGCAGAGAGGGGCCCCCAGGCCCTGCCAGAGAGGGGCTCTCACGCAACACCAGGTGATGTTTAACAAACTGTTGATCAACCTGGCGCAGACTCTTTTTTTCCCGAAGACAGAAGGCTGCCTGAGGGAATCCACCGCTCTGCTCATGGTGCTTATTTGCTGCCTTTTCATTTTGCCAAGTACTGGGGCTGATGCTGGGGAAGGGATGACGAGGGGATGTACAGGCTGTGACAATTACTGTCCCTCTCTGTCTTTGTAACCTTTTGTAACCCAGGTAGCATCAGGAGCAGGCTTGGGGTGGGGGGGGGGGGGGGGGGGGGGGGGGGAGCATTCTGCTTTTTACGGTCTTTTTGTTGACTGTGAATTCCTGCTGCAGTAGTTAATTCAGTAACTGCAGTGTCTGCCGTGGCATTTAGCATCTCCAGAGGAGAAGGATCTCGGTTCGAACCCTGGCCCACGCTGAGTTAGTTCTTCTCTGTGAGAGAGAGAGAGAGGGGTCGCAGGGGACCTGGAGGAAAAGGTCAGCAGCCAGGGTTCCCATTCCTAACGACATGTCAGCGCCGCCTGTGGATAGTGGGTGAGGACAGGAAGGGGCTCAGTTACGATGGCCTCACCTGGGTGACCTTCACAGTCTGGACTCTGTGTTGGAGAGCTGCCCCCTGGCTCGAATATGCAAGGGAAACCAGTCAAACGAACTAACTCAAGTTGCGGGAAAGGCTGCTACTTATCAAAGAGATGAGCTGTACATTTGTTTTAAAAGTTAGGAAATAACATTACAGGCTGGCTCATACTTGCATTTTTCCTGTACAGGGAACATTTTAAAGTAATTTCATTATTGTACATTGACTCCCAAACCACACAGCTGCAATAAATTCTCAACATGTGGTGGAGTCATTTCTGGAAGAGGCTGAATTCTATTTTCACTATAATGGGACCACAGCACGGGGAGTTTCCTTGCTTTGTCCTGTTCGCAGCCAAGAACTTCACTACTGCAAAGATTCAGAGGAAAGAATGAAAATAAGACCCCCTAGAAATGGGTGGGGTAATGAAAATAAAAACGCGTTACTTTCCGGCCATGATGGAGAGAAGGGGCTGCCGTGTGTTCATCGAGTGATAGATGTTTACAGCATGGAAACAGGCCCTTCGGCCCAGCTTGTCCATGCTGCCCAGTTTCTATCACTAAGCTAGTCCCACTTGCCTGCATTTGGCCCATATATACCCATCCTGACCATTAACTGTCTAACTTTTTAAAAGAAATATATTGTACCCGCTTCTCTGGCAGATCATTCAAGATGCTCATCACCTTCTGTGAAAAAAACATTCTCTCTGGTCTCTTTTGTACCTGTCCCCACTTAAACCTCTGCCCTCTAGTTCTAGACTCCTCTACCTTTGGGAAAAGAGGTTGACTATCTACCTTTATCTATGGCCCTCATTATTTTATAGACCTCTACAAGATCACCCCTAAGCCTCCTACACTCCAAGGAAAAAAGTCCCAGCCTCTCCTTATAGCTCAGACCATCAGGTCCCGGTAGCATCCTCGTAAATCTCTTCTGCACTCTTTCTAGTTTAACAATATCCTTCCTATAATAGGGTGACCAGAACTGAGCACGGTATTCCATGTGTGGTCTTACCAATGTCTTGTACAACTTCAACAAAGCGTCCCAACTCCTGCATTCAGTATTCTGGCCAATAAAACCTAACATGCTGAATGCCTTCTTCATCACCCTATCCACCTGCAACTCCACCTTCGTAATCGTTCTATAATATGCAAATCATAGCCATGGGCTTGAACCTATTATGACCTGCGATGAACAACAACCCCCTGTATGTTCAACAGACTGTTTAATTTCTGGGAGATTTCACACTTGCTGAAAGTGGGCGATGGAAATGGCACAGTGTCCTCCGTGGGTGACCTGGGACCTGTGTCAACAGGTCAAGCAGTGGCGTGTCTCTTTAACCAATCCGATTGAAGCACTATGAGATGCTCGGTGTAAGAGTGTGAACTCGGAAGAGTTGGAATCATCATGTCAGTGTCGTCTCCGGCACAGACAGTAAGATATCAGGAAAGGAAGGAATACGATCGAGGAGTTTTGACTCAGAGTCAACGAGCTGGATGCGGAGATGTAGACACTGTGACACATCGGGGAGGGGGTTAGTCACCTGGATACTTTTATCCAGAATGCAGTTGCACCTCTTAGGCTAAGGTCTTCTGATTTGGTGAGGGAGCACAGCAGGGTGTGACAGCGAGTGAGTGAGGTAAGGAGATCAGGAAGGATGGAGCCCCACACGCCCCGTGTAATTGTTCATCAGATTCTACAATCCTGCAGTTTGGATGGATGAGAATGGGAACTGCGGATTGGATGAGTAAACTGAACATGTTTCCATGGTACAGGAAAGCATTCAAATAGGGGGAGGAAAATTGTAGGGGACAGTATAGACGGGAGGGGGAATAGATACAGTTCTCCGTAGCCGAGAGCGAGAGACCAGGAGGCTGTGTTTCCGGATCAGTACCAGCGTTCAGGGTACCTGCTCAGGGCTGGAGAGGAACCTGCAGTGAGAGGGGGAAGATGCAGAGGTCGTGGTTTACATCGCTACCAATGACATAGACAGGACTAAAAATGAGGTTCGGCTTGGGGAATATGAGCAACTAGGGGCCAAATTTTAAAACCTGCATTGACCTGTGAGGAAATTGGCACAGGGTAGTAATTGGTGAGATTCAGGAGTTGAATGTGTGACTCAAAAGATTGATGGGGGAAGAAATGGGTTTTGATTCACGGGGCACTCGCACCAGTACGGAGAAAGTTGAAAGCCGTGCTGTTGGGATGGGCTTCACCTGAAACCCGCTTGGACCAGCGATCTGCCCAGTTGTATAACTGGAGTGGTAGAGAGGACGTTAAACTGAATAGTGTGAGGGGGAGGGATCACATGAGAGAAGGTATGCTGGATTAATAGGAAATGCTAAGGTAATCGAACAAGGTAGTGACAAGGGGAATGGTAATGGGAGCTTGGCAGGAAGGGACAGGATGTAGAAATTTAAGAGTGTATCACAGAGAAGGCCAGTGTTGGCACAAATAGTAAGGAAATGGAATTGAAGGCTTCGTATCTGAATGCAGGTAGCAGTCAGACCAGAATTGATGAATTGACAGCTCGAATGGAAATAAATACATGTGACCTGATAGCTATGTGGCTGCAAGGTGACCAAGGCGGGAATCTGAATATTCAAGGATACTTAATGTTTTGCAAAGATAGGAAGCTGGGAAAAGGAGAAAGGGTAACGCTGTTAATTAATTACTTTTTAAAGAATATTTTATTGTGGTATTTGACAATATTTATAACAGTAACATAAACAATGACATCAACATGGTAAAAGAAAAATTCCCGCCCCCACCAGCCCAATCGTCACATACCTCAACCATACAACAACAGTCCGCCCTCTCCCCCCGCCCTTGGAATACTGCATCTGCTGACATTTTAATGTTCCCCGGAAAAGTCGACGAACGGCTGCCATCTCCGGGTGAGCCTCTTAAGGCAAACTTTATTTTCTTCTGGTCCAATCCTCCCTACACCGGAGAGGGATTTCTCCTCACTGTCTCACTCTTCACTGATTTATTCCATAAAATCCGAAAAAACTGGGGGGGGGGAAGGTGCAAAATTCCGTTACAGACAGGAGCTATTAAATGTGCGACCTACTCCTCCATGGCTGCCACTGGAAGTGCGCTGTTAATTAATGATAATATTAGTAAAATAGTGAGAGCTGAGCTTAATTCTAATTATTTTGTCCAGTGTCAGGCCTGTTTGACACATAATAAAGTGTACAAGGGCTTCAAGTGCTAGTTTATGAATTCAACGACCTCAGTTGCGTCACATTTTGAGGACATGGTGCTTCTAAGATTTCTGTTATCTTTTTGGTTCCTTATGCAAGCCATCATTACCAATGATGAGACCCAAGTAGTTTTTGGATGCTTTGACATTCCAGTGCAGCTTTCATGTTCTTCAAGTGCTCTTGTTCACTTGAGCTGGCGATGAGAATGTCATCCAGGTAACATTGTACACACCAGGTAACATTGTACACAATGTAGCTGAAGCCAAATGGCTGCCAGGACATTAAACCTAAAAGTTGGCCAACCGAGGTGGGTGATGGGATTTAAAAGCAGACTTGCCCGAAGTCTGCTGAAGTACACAGTCTTGCAAAACCAGACAGAGCCCAGCCCCACTGGACCTCAGCAATCAGTGGCTGACTGGAAGCATCATAACAGACAAGCTCCAATGGGGCACAAGACATACATAATGTTCGCACAGACAAAGTAGGCATTTGCACCTGAACACTCTCTCCGGACATAACGGCACCTGGGCGGAAGAAAAGGGCAACGTTCCGGGACAGATCGAAACCAATTAAGGGCTGCACCTGGATTGGGGGACACGACAGAACTTTCTGGAAAATACCAGCAAGGTATATATGAGGCTGACCTTGAATCTCTCTCTCTCATCCATTCCATCGACCAAGAAATCTCCATCCAAGACTGACAGGCACTCTTAACTAGAGAGCCGATGAGGTAGAGAGAGAGAGAGTGACGAATTTCTACATCCTGCCGACTTTGCCAGAATCGTACAAGTTTGTGCAGAATACGGGAAGTATTACTGGAAAGGTCTTGTGCAAATAGACAGAAGTCAATGTTAAACGAATTTGCAAGCTTTAGATATTTCATTAATAAAATTACGACTGTTTCAGCAGAACCCGACGTGTGGGGCTGGATTTTCCATTATTGGGACTATGTTCCCCCCAAGCCAGCATCAAAACGATAGAGTTTTACACCAGAAAACTTGGCATCAATGGGACACAAATACATCGCCCTGCAGGGGGCAAGCAGGGACCTGGAGTAGATCTCGCAGATTTTGCTGCAGATACGGGCCCCCGCACTTCCGGGTCAGAGGCCGCATAAGCGCACGGCGACGGCCTTCATTGGCAACGCCGTGCTCCATGGCGGACTCGGATAGCGGAGCTAGCCCCACAAAAGAAACCCCCCCCCGATTGGCTCCACGTCCGATCCTCAACCCCCGCACAGACATTCCCCGGGCGACTATAAGTCCCCCCCCCCCCCCACCCCGGCCTCCAATCGGCCCGCCCCAACCAGGGCGGCCGCGGACTGAGTCCGCAGCCACCACTCGAGTATCCCGACCGGCTGGAGCACATTCGTTCCACATCGTTGGGACTTCAGCCGGTGGGGACGGAGAGTGACTGAGTGGGCCTGTGGCAATGACCCCAGGTAGGTCCCAGGGGGCAGTACGCCGTTTTTCAGGGCCCCCAGAATCGGTGAACCGGCACCGGTCCCGATTTCTTACGGGAACATGGATTCTCTGCCCCCGCGCCGGCCGCGATTTTGGCGTCGGGGTGCGGAAAATCCAGCCCGTGGTTTCATGTTGGTTTCAATACGACAGAGTACCTGGGTAAATGTCTTTATCCGTGTTTGCGTGGGTTTCGTCTCCACAACCCAAAGATGTTGTGCGGCAGCACGGTAGCATGGTGGTTAGCATAAATGCTTCACAGCTCCAGGGTCCCAGGTTCGATTCCCGGCTGGGTCACTGTCTGTGCGGAGTCTGCACGTCCTCCCCGTGTGTGTGTGGGTTTCCTCCGGGTGCTCCGGTTTCCTCCCACAGTCCAAAGATGTGCGGGTTAGGTGGATTGGCCATGCTAAATTGCCCGTAGTGTCCTAATAGTAAGGTTAAGGGGGGGAGTTGTTGGGTTACGGGTATAGGGTGGATACGTGGGTTTGAGTAGGGTGATCATGGCTCGGCACAACATCGAGGGCCGAAGGGCCTGTTCTGTGGTGTACTGTTCTGTGTTCTATGCTCTATGAGCAGGGTAGGTGGATTGGCCACACTAAATTGGCCCCTAATTGGAAAAAATGAATTGGGTACTCTAAATTTATTTTTTAAAAAGTAAATGGCCGGGATTCTCCCCTACCCAGCAGGGCGGGGGTTCCTGGCCTGTTGGAGTGGCGTGAACCACTCCGGCGTCAGGCCGCCTCACATTGAGGGGCTAGGCCCGTGCCGGAGTGGTTCCCACTCCGCCGGCTGGCGTGAACAACCTTTGGCACCGTGCCAGCCAGGGCCGAAAGGACTTTGCCGGCCGGCGTAAGTCCGCGCATGCTCCGGAGCATCAGCGGCTGCTGACATCATACCGGCGCATGCACAGGGGAGGGGGTCTCTTCCGCCTCCGCCATGGTTAAGCCAATGGCGGAGGCGGAAGTAAAATAGTGCCCCGACAGCACAGGCCCCGATCGCGGGCCAGGCCACCGTGGGGGCACCCCCCGGGGTCAGATCGCCCCGCGCCCCCCCCCCCCCCCCACCCCCCCAGGGCCCCGGAGCCCACCCGTGCCGCCAATCCCGCTGGTCAGGTAGGTGGTTTAATCCACGCCGGCGGGAGAGGCCTGTCTGCGGCGGGACTTCGGCCCATCGCGGGCCGGAGAATCGCCGCGGGTGGCCCGTCAACAGGTGCGGCGCGATTCCTGCCCCCGCCGAATCCCGGGGGAGGGGGGCGGAGAATTCGGGACACGGTGGGGGTGGGATTGACGCCGGCCCCGGGCGATTCTCCGACCCGGCGGGGGGTCGTGGACTCCCGCCCAATGTCTTTAAGCAACATGTCGGCTGAAGTGTGTGACTGCAGACATTTTGCCACGGTTTACATAGCCCACTCGGAATTTGGTTCGTGGACCTCTGAAATAGAGGAGGTGTGGATATTATCCCAAATGGAAGTCTCCTCTAGTGGAACAAACCTTTGCGCATCGTGAGTAGTGGCTGTGATTTTGCAGCTACATTCATTTGTAAATACGACTGTGATTTGATTTATTTTCCTGAATTCCTGACCTGCAGCAAGGTTCAGCAACATGTGATATTCGGAGTCATTTCCGATTCCTTCACTAATCCAGGGATACCGAGGCCGCTTAAAGCATCCGCACAGTAACTGAGGTCAAATAACTCAGCATATCTTGAGGATCTAATCACCGATTCTTAATCAGTAAGGAAATCGAGGGTTATGGGGGTAAGGCGGGAATGTGGAGTTGAGGATTATCACATCAGATCAGTCGCAATCTCATTGAATGGCGGAGCAGACCTGATGGGCCGAATGGCCTACTTCCGCTCCGCCGTTTTCTAGCCATCCGCGTTGCTGAATTCTGCACTAAGTGGTGCACCCACCAGTCAAGCCCACAGAGGAACCTCAATCAGAATGTTATATCCCCCAACAATTACAAGTGTTATGAAAGTACAGCCTTCAGGAGATGGTGAGTTGCCATAAACTATTGGTGCCCCAATAGGATGCCTGGCAGACTGTCAACACCTGGGATTCCATCAATGAGTTGAGTCTGAGCTACATGTCTCACCGAGCCCTTAGAGTTCAGGGGTAATAAAACACAATTGGCAAATCCTTCCCAGGAACCCGTGTTGATGGTGGAGCATGAGAAGAGGCTCCGCCGAAATATTTCTGTTCCCTAAGTGGTTGACAGGATGGGAAAGGTCCTGAACCACCGGCTGAAATATCGTCCACCTTTCTCGGGAAGCGGTGTATGGAGATATTTTGGAAAAGGATAAAGCACCACTGGAAGGGATCAAAGCAAAGTGGGAGGAAGAATTGGGAGAGGTTATAGAGGAGGGGGTCTGGTGTGAGGTGCTCCGGAGAGTGAACGCCTCCACCTCATGTGCGAGGTTGGGGCTAATACAGCTGAAGGTTGTGTACAGGGCACACCTCACGAGGGCAAGGATGAGCCGATTCTTTGAAGGGGTAGAAGATGTGTGTGAACGTTGCGGGTGGGGGGGTGGCTAATCACATTCATATGTTTTGGTCCTGTCCAAAGCTAGGGGAGTACTGGAAGGAGGTGTTTAGGGTAATTTTCAAGGTGGTGCGTGTGAAACTAGACCCGGGTCCCCGGGAGGCCATATTCGGGCTGTCTGACCAGCCAGGGTTAGAAACGGGTGCGGAGGCAGATATCATAGCCTTCGCCTCGTTGATCGTCCGAAGGCGGATCCTGTTGGGATGGAGAGCAACCTCTCCACCCTGTACCCTGGCGTGGCGGGGGGACCTGTTAGAATGCTTGACCCTTGAGAAGGTTAAGTGTGAACTGAGGGAAAGCTCGGAGGGGCTCTACAAGTCATGGGCACTATTTATTATGCACTTTCAAGAACTGGTAACATCGAACATTAGTTGGGGGGGAGGAATGGGTGGGAGGGTTGGGGGTGAGGGTGTATATTAAGGATGACTATGGGTAATCCCTGATTCCTTTTTGTCATTTGTTTATGTAAACATGCGGGCTGTTGTTTGGGGTTTGGTGGGAGGATGGGATCGTTGTTACTGTTATGGGGATTGACATATCTGTTGTTGATTATTGTTTATTGTTGGTGGGTGAAAATGTGAAAAAGGAGGAGAATAAAAATATTTTTTTTAAAAACCTTACTCGGGAAGTAACCATTTTGTAACCATGTCTTTGCTGACGGAGAGCTATCGCTCCCGAGGGCTCAGTCCACCGCTGGGTTTAATCGGTGAAGGGTTGAGTTAACTAAATGGTGCAGCGAAGTTGGTGCTCTGAGACGGTTGGTAATATTCCCGCCGTTGTCCCAGTCCGTGCCGTGAAGCAGAGATGAGCTACTTTGGGATGGGGATATCCAATAGAACTTAAAGGAACAAAGAGATTGCATTGAGGTAGCGCCTCTCATGACCTCGTGACATCCCAAAGCGCACCAGAGCCATGGAATACTGCTGCGGTGTGGTCACTGTCTGATGCCTGAAGAAAGAAAAAGGTCAGGAAATCCTGAAAGAATATTAACAACAATGATGGCGGGTCGTCCAATCCGACTCGAGTTAGAGGCAGGGAGGAGGTGGGTGACTTTTGTGAGAAACATCAAAATGGTTCCTGCTGGACTCTGACCACATCGCCATTTAGGAATAGAACAAAGAACAAAGAACAGTACAGCACAGGAACTGGCCCTTCGGCCCTCCAAGCCCGTACCGACCATGCTGCCCGTCTAAACTAAAATCTTCTACACTTCTGGGGTCCGTATCCCTCTATTCCCATCCAAATTCATGTATTTGTCAAGATGCCCCTTAAATGTCACTATCGTCCCTGCTTCCACCACCTCCTCCGGCAGCGAGTTCCAGGCACCCACTACTCTGTGTCAAAAAACTTGTCTCGTACATCTCCTCTAAACCTTGCCCCTCGCACCTTAGACCTATGCCCCCTAGTAATTGACCCCTCTACCCTGGGAAAAAGCTTCTGACTATCCACTCTGTCTGTGCCCCTCATAATTTTGTAGACCTCTATCAGGTTGCCCCTCAACCTCCGTCGTTCCAGTGAGAACAAACTTTATATTCAACTGAATGTAAAGTTCATATTGGGGGAAGGGATAAGTATATACTTCCTGTTATTATTTCATGCCTTCGGAGGCATGTTAAACAGGGATGGTAATGTTTAAATACTTGGTGAAATATGATTTAAAATCACTGAAGGAAATGATATTAAATTAAGACTAATTATCCCAATCAGTTCCTTGAAAAAAAAGTTTTTTTTAAATTCGAAATACTTTTTTTTAAAAACAGCTTTCTCGAAGGTACATAAAAACCATTGTGTGTGAAAAGAATTCACAGGCTTTCAAACATTTTCTGCAAACAGCAATGACTATCGTCACATCAGTTCAAGAAACAAATGACAAAAGAAAATCTTGACAATTTTTTAATTTGAGACAAACTATTCCAGCTCCGTATCAATCCAAGCCGAATTCAGCTCAAATTGCCTAAAGAACATCTGGGCAAGATGATCAAATTTTGCTGATGCAAAATACAAGGAAAATCTGCACCTTTTACAGGCCATAGCTATGGCATTACACAGCATTTACACAGCACTAAGGACTACCCTCTCCCAAAAGTGGGAAACAGTAAAGAGTTCCTCAATGCGGCTGGCTACTCCTCCTCAGACAATGATTGATCAATGGAGTAGGCCATGAACAGGACATCAGGTCAAGCTCGAACCGAGGGATGGCCTGGTCTCACAGCCTCAAATGAAGCTGAACGTCCTCGGAAGCAAGGCTCGATCCTCTTTGTTCTTGTTGAAGCCGACAAATACATATTGTCATGTGAGGGTACCTTTTAAGAAATGGGTGTTTATAAATGGGTGTGTATATAAGTATCTGTAGTGAGAGTACCTTTAAGAAATGGGTGTTCATTACTGCAGTGATTTCAGAGAGTGGGTGGAGCTGGGCTGTTTGTCAGCTTTTTACTTTCATTTTAGGCTGTTTGTTGCAGGGTGTGTTTTAGTTTCGTTTTCAGAGCTGGATAGCTGCAGTCACAGCCAGAAGGGGTATTAGAGTCTCCCTCTGTAATCTAAAGAATGTAAATCGATCCTTTGGCGATTTAAAACTAATAACTGCTCTCAGTAGTGACTTTAACCTGATGTGCTTCTGTTTAAAGTTTTTTTTTTAAAGTCTTCTGGATATTGTTTATGAAGTTATTAAGCATTACTTAGTGTTGTAGTCTTTGGGGGTTGTATTTGAATTAATTGTTGCGAAGATGTTCACTGTATGTTTTAGAAAGGTTAACTTGAGTTCATAGAATAAACATTGTTTTGCTTTAAAAAATACTTTTCCATTTCTGCTGTACCACACCTGTAGAGTGGGCCGTGTGCTCCCCATACCACAATCTATTAAAAGTTGTGGGTCAGGTGAACTCCGTGATACACTTTGGGGTTCTCTAAACACTGGCCCATAACAATATTCCACCTGCATCTTCTCAGCAAAGTCTAACAGCGCAGTTAACCCTTCTTTGCTTCCTTCTGCCAAAACGCCATCAGGAATTTCCACAAAGACATTCTTATTGGAGAAAACTGCATCCCGTTTGGAGACCTTGGAGTCTGTTGATTTGTATTGAAAATGGACAATATGTTGCTTTCCATTTGCCGGGTGCTCTTGCGTTACATTTAGCTTCTCATCTGTGTGTAAGAAAGCTGTAAGGGTGTGATCCCTTCCATTCCCTCACCCACCCGGGATCTTCACTGATGGGTGAGGTGCATCAGGAGCACCACAGAGGCCCTGGACTGAGGTGCCTGCAGTACTGTTGCTGAGATGTACCAGTGAAAGGAGGAATACTACTCTCCTGGATACTTATCATGGCGGAAGCTGGGCTCTTGTCTCTTTCTTTTCCGAAGTAGTGGCTGTTGAGTATCCGTTCGACAGAGCTTCTCACTATCTGGCCGCTGACGGAGCCCGCTCGCTGGGTGGGTTATGCTGCCAGTGGCGGCCAACGCGCTTCCAGCCCCTCCGCCCTCCAGAACCTTCAGCCGTTCCTTGTAAATTTGACTGTAACAGTAATTGTTTGAAAAGAAATCTTCCTTGTAATCGTGAAATTGCCGATTTCCTCCATTTGGGGATTTTTAGGTGTTATACTTTGTGTGTTGGTATCTTTAAGGCTATCCCTCAATTTGCCAAAAGATCATTGTCCGGAAGTGAAATTGCTGACTGAAGTCGCATTTACCCCGAGGTTTGCGATAGAAATTGCAGCATCAATGGAACTTGCTGCGAGAGAAGCTTCGCTGATTGGAATTCGAGTTAAGGTCCATAAGGTGGAGTATGTGAGAAGCAGGTTCACCAAGAACCTACTACACCATCGCTACACCCAAGTGGACATGTGGCTCGAGATGGTTGGAGTGAGGAGAACAAATGCAAATATTGTGGTAAAGTTGGTCACACTGCCAAGGGGTGTTGGTCATGCCAACCTTCATCATCACAAAAGAAGTTCATGGATCGTCTGTTCATAGAATCCCTACAGTACAGAAGGACGCCATTTGACCCATCGAGTCTGCACCGATCCTCTGAAAGAGCATCTTGGGCCAAGACCCCAACACATTCCCTTAACCCTGTAACCCCATGTAACCATTTGGACACTTAAGGGGCAATTTAGCATGGCCAATCCGCTTCACCTGCATATCTTTGGACTGTGGGAGGAAACCGGAGCTCCCAGCGGAAACCCACACAGACACAGGGAGAACGTGCAAACTCCACACAGTCACCCAAAGCCAGAATTGAACCTGGGGCCCTGGCGTTGTGAGGCAGCAGTGCTGACCACTGTGCCACTCCCATGCCGTGTAACAAGGAAAACACTGCAAAGTCTACAGGACGAGTTTACCATTAAGTGATCCAAATGAAGAATCACCAAGTACCAAAGTGTCAAGTCAGTGGAAGGAATTTAAGCCCAGGATTCTAGCAGTACAAAGGTCTATCTAAAACTAAACGTGAACCCCTAGTAAGATGGAAGTGGATAGAACCGCTGCAGTATCATTTATATCTGAATCGATATACCATCAGTAATTTAAGTATCTATCATTGCAACCATCTGATGTGGATTTGGGGATATAGACCGAGGAGATCGTGCCGCTGAAGGGCTTCATCAAGATTGACTGTGGAGGTTAACGAGCAGAAAGTGGAGTTGCCTCTTCACATTGTTCAAGGAAATTTTCCAGCATTGTTCAGGAGACCTTGGTAAAGGAAGATTAAGCTAAACTGGGCCTTTGTGAACTAACTTGCTGATTCTATGAATGATCTTGAACCACTTTTGGGAAGGTGTGCGAAGGTATTCGAGGAGTCACTTGGACCCATGATTGAGGTCAAAGTGAAACTCAAGATAAAGGCCGACAACATGCTGAATTACTTGAAAGAGCGTTCGTACCCTGTGCTATTCGACCTAAAGTGGAAGAAGTTCGACCTTTTGACACCCCTTCAACTTCAGAGATGTTCAGTCAGGCAACAACATCAGACCCAAGTGGCTAGAAGGGAACAACATTCTAAAGGCAGAGTCTTTGACCAAAGGGAACGTGTTCTTGTGAGAAATTACACCTCAGACGAAAATTGTATTGGCCAAAACGAGTCCGATTGCATATACTGTACAATCTGATAAAGAACAAATTTGGCGTCAGCACGCTGAACAATTATTGTCTGCACACAGCGAGAGTACAGAATCTGTACCAGATGTTTTCACCACAGGGTGCACGGACAGTGACAAGGGCGGCACGATAGCACAGTGGTTAGCACTGTTGCCTCGCAGCTTCAGGGTCTCAGATTCGATTCCTGCTTCGGTCACTGTCTGTGTGGAGTCTGCATGGTCTCCCCGTGTCTGCGTGGGTTTCCTCCGGGTGCTCCGGTTTCCTCCCACAAGTCCCAAAAGATGTGCTTGTTAGGTGAATTGGACATTCTGAATTCTCCCTCTGTGTTCCCAAACAGGTGCCGGAGTGTGGAGACTAGGGGATTTCACAGTAACTTCACTGCAGTGTTAATGTAAACCTGCTTGTGACCATACTAAAGATTATTATCAGATTATTATGCACGACTTGAGGGCTGCAACTGCCAAAATTACAGAATTTGTTACGACAGAATCACCCACACACCCAGGGACAGTTCTTGAGTTGCTTTCACCAGATGTAACACTGACCAGTGAACAGGAAGACACTCCTAGTACCCATAAGAGCCAAGTTCCTGAATGTTGTGTTCTGTCAAAACGAGTCCACCCAAGGGACTGTCTTACTGATGTACACATGTATCTGTAACATAACAGTGTTAGTTATGGAAAAATGTGTTGGATCTGTGTTAAAGTATTTGATTAAGTAAACATTCCGGGGACACTAAAAGATTAAAGGGGGAGGGGTTTTATGTAGCAGAGTAACACCATTGGCTGGTGTAGTGCAATGACATCATCCGAACATTTCGCGATCTTTTGTGGAGTTCACCATTGTTCCCGTTAGAGCAGCATCTTGTCAATAACCCCCTTGCACTGTGTTATACGAGCTCGGCTCTGATTCTTTCTCTTTGCCGCTACAACAAGAACCATAACAGGTGAACGTGCGGATGTTCCCATGTATCTGCTGCCTTTGGCCTCCTGTGTGGTAGAGGTTGCGTGTTTGGAAGGTGCTGTTAAAAGTGCCCTGGCGAGTTACTGGAGTGCACCATGTGGATGATACACACGCTGCTGCCGCGGTTCGTCAATGATGGAGGGAGTGAATGTTTAAGGATCAAAAGGCACTCAATGGGAGAGGGGGCGCTCAATGGGGGGTGGGGGTGGGGGGGAAGGGGGGGTGGGTGCAGTGGTGGCCTTGGGAAGCCCACTCACCCTTGGGCCTATGATGTCCATTCAAGCGGCTCATCTTGTCCATCCTGGAATTTTACCTGTGAATTCTCACTTTAAAGCGAGTAGCACTGCCCCCAGCACTAAATTGCTGATGGACAGTCATCACTATGGTAGGCAGACTCGCCCATGAAGCCTAGCCTTCTGTGTGGCTCAATCCCTTCACCCATTCATGAAAGGTCCAACTGCCTGTATAATTCAAGATGATGCATCATTACTTTTAATAATCCTTAGATTGTTGGCCAGTTCAGAAAACTCCCAACTCCCGGGTATTGAATTGGGTCTTTGAACTTTTGGTTCATAAGCAGTGAAGTGACAACTGGAGCATTGCTTGCAGTGACCTGGGGCGAGCCCTTTAAAAAGGATGTGAAGGCAATCGGGAAAGTGAAGAAAAGATTGACGAGAATGGTTTGAGGGATGGGAAACTTCTGTTACGTGGGTAGGTTGGAGAAGCTGGGACTGTGCTCCATGGTATGGAGCTGGCTGAGAGGAGATTTGATTGAGGCGTTCAAAGTCATGATGGGGCCGGTTGGAGCAGATAGGGGGAAACTGTTCCCATTGGTGGAAGGATTGGGTACCAGAGCAGCAAAGGAAGCAATGGGACACAAAGTGGTTGGGGTCTGGAATGTTCTCTGAGAGTGTGGTAGAGACAGGTTCAAGCATGGCTTTCAAAAAGGTAGGGGGTTGGCACAACGGCAATTGCTCCTACAGAGAGCTGGCAGAGACACGACAGGCCGAACGGCCTCCTGTCCTGTAATCATTCTATAATTATGTGACATGGCCTTTAATGTACTGAAGCCTTCTTCACAGAAGCAACTATCAAACAAGACGTGCCACTAAACCCCATTGGGCTCATTACGAGAGGCATGACCTTGAGTTTCTTCAATGATATAGGGTTGAGGGAACACCTTGGAGGATAAGAGAGAGGGAGAAAGGCGGAGAGGTTTAGGGAGGGAGTTCCAGAGGTTGGGACCTTGCCTCCTAACGATGGGCCGTAAGGGATGTGCAGGCCCAGGGGCCAGAATCAGAGGAGAGATTTGAGATGGCTGATAGGCTGGAGGGGATTAGAGAGAGAGGGAGGGACCATGGAATGATTTGAAAACAATGATGAGGATTTCGAAACTTTACATTAAAAAGTGCCGAACATGTCCAAGGCTTTTTATTTATAAATTTAGAGTACCAAATTCATTTTTTTCCAATTAAGGGGCAATTTAGCATGGCCAATCCACCTATCCTGCACATATTTGGGTTGTGGGGGCGAAACCCACGCAAACATGGGGAGAATGTACAAACTCCACATGGACAGTGACCCAGAGCCGGGATCGAACCTGGGACCTCGGCGCCGTGAGGCAGCAGTGCTAACTGTCCGAGGGTTTTGACCAGGTGGAACAGGTGGTGGCAGTGAGAAATTGGGGTCCAGTTGCACGTACAGAGAAATTTCTTTTAAGAAAGTTTTTCAAGACATGCTGGGCGGTAGTATGGTAGAGAGTGAATCGCGGAGACCTGGGGGGCTGGTAGCACAGACAGATCATCTTTCTGATGCAGGGACAGACAAAGACCACACAATTTGAGGAGTGGAGGGGCTTTGCAGGATTTTGCTCCACTGACAGTATTCACATTTCAATCACGTTGCTCAAACATCAGGAATCTATTACCTCTGATTAACCCTGATCATGTTAAACAGAGTTTTAAAGAAAAGTAAAACATTATTAAACAATTCAAATCATTCTGCTGCACCCAGAAATGGAATATTTTTTCAGATTAATGGCCTGGCAATTGTGGTTTCTTGAAATTCAGAACCCAGCATTTCCTTGGTTTTTCTGTTAATAGCAGCTGTTTAAGTCTTTCACATGAACTCACCGTCAGTAGGTGCTGAGTAAGATTGAAGTTAGGATAATAATAATAGTCTTTATTGCCACAAGTCGGCATACATTAACACTGCAATGAAGTTACTGTAAAAAGCCCCTGGTCGCCACACTCCGGCGCCTGTTTGGGTACACTGAGGGAGAATTCAGATTGTCCAATTCACCTAACAACACGTCTTTCGGGACTTGTGGGAGGAAACAGAGCACCCGGAGGAAACCCACGCAGACACGGGGAGAACGTGCAGACTCCGCACAGACAGTGGCCCAGCGGGGAATCGAACCTGGGACCCTGCCACTGTGACGCAGCTGTGTTAACCACTGGCAAAATCGCAAGAAACAGTTTTGTTCTCTCGTCCGCCTCAAATAAAGTGAACATCCTAAACATGCGTAATGTACGTTCCACTCCGGTTGCAGATGGTGCGAACAACGGGGAAAACCCGTTGACAGCGGTGGGACTGCAGAATCCTCCCGCCGGACAATACGGCCCCTCTCCCCCCTCTGCAAAACCCGCCACAGGGGTGCACGGAAAACCCTGCCCTTCGAAAAGTCAGCATTTGTAAACCAAATACTTGGTAAATTGCCAAGTGTCTCTGGTAGGATAAATAATTTTGCATCTAATAAATTAAATACATGTTTATGAAATTTATGTTTAAAAAGCAAAAAAAAAAATTTAAAATAAACCTTATTGGGTTTTTTGGACATTTTCATCACTATAATTTTTATCTGTAAAGTCAACTTTCAAACAAACTTTAACTTTAGATTCAGACTCTTTTTGCTGACAGATTTTCTTGACAAAACATAACTTCTATTGGCACATTCAGAAAACTTTATTGTCTCAGCTATTTTGGAAACAATTATTTTCTATTTTTCAATTAAGGGGCAATTTAGCACGGCCAATCCACCTACCCTGCAAATATTTGGGTTGTGGGGGCGAGACCCACGCAGACACGGGGAGAATGTGCAAACTCTACACGGACAGTGACCCGGGGCTGGGATCGAACCCGGATCTTCGGCACCGTGAGGCAGCAGTGCTAACCACTGCGCCACCGTGCCGCCCCTATTTTGGAAACGATGATGGTCCCACGACGATTTGTTCCACAAATTATCTGTAGCCATAGCGTGGCTATGCAACTCAAAACGGTTTATGGAAAACATGATAATTTTGATTAATCATTTGAAACTTAGAAGTGCAGCATAATGATTAGCTTTTTATCTGCAGAATATAAACATGGCTCCTACTTTATTGGCGTAATGTTTTGAGGGATTTTTTTTTTTTCAACTGTTGAAGTTGTTAGCTGTAAGCGAGAGCCACACGTTGCTGGACCCCTGTGCGCACCTGTGCTCTTTGACCTTTGGCCCTGGCAGGGGTGAGACTGCTGTAGTTAACCTATGTACCCACAACCTCCGCCCATTACCTATGAAAAACCATTCCCGAATCTCTATCATGAATAATAGACACTGGAAGGAAGTGTTTTGTGTATTTTGGCTTCGGTTGAGGCCTGTTTTCATTTCCCTTCAGATGCTCCACAGTCAAGAGGGCAGCTGGCCCCATGAGAAACATGGGACCAAACAGTGACTGTAGAGCCATTGATGGGTCTGAATTTATCCTTCTTGTTTACAGGGTGGAGGAGACTGCCCCGAGATGTGCCTGGGAGCGATTAAGCGAGCACTCGAGGTGTCCCAACCCAGTTCTTTTATCTACGTCTTCACAGATGCCCGGGCGAAGGACTACCAGCTGACAAAGGACGTTCTACAACTCGTCCAACTGAAGCAGTCCCAGGTAGGCAGGTTGGGGCAGCTGAGATGGCACAGGGCTGGCCTGTGAGTACCCACACGTGACAAAGAGCCTGGACGTCCCATCGGGTATACTGATTCAGTGAGTGAGGTACAGATCGATACTTTTCTCCCGATGCTTTAGTGCTGACTTCACCCTGCTGCTTCCTCATGGAGCAATGCCAGTGTGGACCTGTAGTTGGCGTCCAGGCAGAGCATGGGAGAAGCGAGTTTTCAAAAAATAAATTTAGAGTATCCAATTCTTGTTTTTTCCCAATTAACAGGCAATTTAGCGTGGCCAGTCCGCCGACCCGGCACATCTTTTTGGGTTGTCGGGGTGAGACCCGCGCAGACACGGGGAGAATGTGCAAAACTCCACACGGACAGTGACCCAGAGCCGGGATCGAACCCGGGTCCTCGGCGCCGTAGGCAGCGGTGCTAACCATTGCTCCACCTTGCCGCCCTGGTAGTAGCTAGTTTTTGCTGCAATCGCAATACACATCCAAACTGTAGACCCTTCTGTCTAACTGGGCTTGTGATCCAGATGGGAAATCTTTCTCCAAGGTGGGGGTCTATTTAAACCAAATAGGGGACACGTTATTATAAATGTACCTGTCTGCGTTGCCTGTTGCGTAGGTCACTGTCAGTTGATAGATTAAGCTCTCGGGAAGCGAAATATATTCAAACAGAGGGACCCCGTTCCCTGCAAACAAAAGAAATATGGCCAAGCCTTGCTCCTTTTTGAACTACCCAGCAACTTGCAGACCTGCAAGCTCCCCCATTGCTGTCTCCACGGTGACACTTTGACCAATCAGGGTCAACTTTCCAATTGATATTACTTTCCCTGTTTAACTCAGTCTGTCCCTGGAGTGATTGAATTCCTCGGTTTTAGAAACCGAGTTGGTTCTGCCCACAGCAGTTTCTCTACAGGACGGGCTGAGGAACTGGGAGTCTCGGGGAGGCTGTAGTTACAGTGTGCTATGTTTCCAGAAGCTGTTTCATTAAAATTGTTGGGCCCAGCCTTTCTCGGGAAAGGTTGACACAAAAGTCTGACTAAAAGTGAGCAACAGGAGGTAAGGTTTTGATCACAAGAAGTGCGTGTAAATACCAATAACCCGATGTCGAGGGGGTAATGTGACAGTTGGGCAGATGCACTCATTATGCGTGGGATGTGCACTGTCCTGTGTATCGGTAAAGGCTGTAAAAGAGCCGACATTTTTAATAGGCATTAGGGGCTTTATATGTGAAATGAAAATCGCTTATTGTCACGAGTAGGCTTCAATGAAGTTACTGTGAAAAGCCCCTAGTCGCCACATTCCGGCGCCTGTCCGGGGAGGCTGGTACGGGAATCGAACCGTGCTGCTGGTCTGCTTGGTCTGCTTTAAAAGCCAGCGATTTAGCCCAGTGAGCTAAATCAGCCCCTGTAAATTAGGGGCCAAGTGACGGTTTTAAGCATGGTGGGGTTGCCCGGTGCACAATGTGGCTTGCACAAGGTCTGTTGATCAGGGCCGGGTTCTCTGCAGGCCCGCATCAAAATGCAAATTGTTCCAAAAGAGATGCTTATCTGAATGTCGAGTCAGGAGTCGCAGGGGTGTTTTTCCACAGGCCCACATTAAAGCCACTGATGGCCTCCCTCCCTCTCCTGGTCACCACACGCTCACCAACGTTCTCTTCCAATCATAGGCCTTCCCTCCGTCGCCCGATTATTGCCCACCCCTCCCTCACCTGATTGCTGCACTTTTCCACCACAACCCCTGGAACTGCTGTCCCCCTTCATCCTTCCTTGTGTGATTAGTGCACCCCCCCCCCCCTCCGCCCGTCTGCCCCGTTCGCTGATCCCCTTCCCTCTCCTGTCCCTTTCTCTGATCCCCTTCCCTCTCCTGTCCCTTTCTCTGATCCCCTTCCCTCTCCTGTCCCTTTCTCTGATCCCCTTCCCTCTCCTGTCCCTTTCTCTGATCCCCTTCCCTCTCCTGTCCCTTTCTCTGATCCCCTTCCCTCTCCTGTCCCTTTCTCTGATCCCCTTCCCTCTCCTGTCCCTTTCTCTGATCCCCTTCCCTCCCCTGTCCCTTTCTCTGATCCCCTTCCCTCTCCTGTCCCTTTCTCTGATCCCCTTCCCTCTCCTGTCCCTTTCTCTGATCCCCTTCCCTCTCCTGTCCCTTTCTCTGATCCCCTTCCCTCTCCTGTCCCTTTCTCTGATCCCCTTCCCTCTCCTGTCCCTTTCTCTGATCCCCTTCCCTCTCCTGTCCCTTTCTCTGATCCCCTTCCCTCTCCTGTCCCTTTCCCTCTTCCTCCTCTTCCCTCTCCTCGATCTCCTGCAAGTAACAAAAGGACATCTTCTGAAAACTTTAATACTTTTGCTGCTATTGTCAGGTGTTGCAGGCCCACAGGAAGGTGAACGGCTATTGTTAATCTGGCCTGTTGTTTCAAAATTAAAACAGAAAGTATTGGAAATGCTCAGTGGGTTGGCAGTGTCTATGGTAGAGTAAAACTGAATCCGGCTGCCCCTGCCAAGTATTCCCAGCATTTCTTTTGTTGCTATTTCAGATTTCCAGCATCACTTGTGTCGGCTCGAAATCAATTCGGCCTATTTCTAGAACGCTATTTCTTTAGAAAAGATATGCTTGACTTTTACCGAGTGTGAGTCTGTGGGGCTGAAAGGAAAATGACATTGCGAGTGGGTTGAAGTGATAGATTCTCTTGTCTGAACCAGGTTGTGTTCGTGTTGACTGGCGATTGTGGGGACAGAGGCCATCCTGGATATCGGGCTTTTGAAGAAGTGGCTTCAACCAGCTCTGGTCAGATCTTCCACCTGGATAAACAGCAGGTTAATGAGGTAAGCCGATACAGCCTTTAATGCAACTCTTTTTCTTTTCCCCCGGATGGATCTTTCCCAGGAGACAGGGTTGAATTCTTCCAAAAACCCACTGGGCTCGAAGCACGGGTCACTGAACGGTGATCAGGAGAAGGAACCCTGGCTGATATCCCTCTTCCTGTTCCCTCTCCCTGTTCCCTCTCCCTGTTCCCTCTCCCTGCTCCCTCTCCCTATTCCCTCTCCCTGTTCCCTCTTCCTGTTCCCTCTCCCTGTTCCCCCTCCCTTTTCCCTCTCCCTGTTCCCTCTCCCTGTTCCGATCACCAGTCTGGGGTGAAATCAAACCAAGGATCTGAAAGAATCGTGGGAATCTACAGCACAGAAGGAGGCCATTCTGCCCATTTGTAGCGATGTTAGCCAACAAGGAACCATTCAGCTTAACCCTACTTTCCAACTCTTGGTCACAAGCCTTGTTACAGCACCTCAAGTGCAGATTAAAATATTTTTAAAATGTTATGAGCGTCTCGGCCGCTGCCATCAATTCAGGCCGTGAGATCGAGATCCCCACCACCCTCTGGGTCAAAACGTTTCCCCTCAAATCCCCTCGTCCCCTAAATATATGCCCCATGATAAGGATCCCTCAAACATAGGGAAGAGCATCTTCCTATCCCCGCTATCTACACCCTTCAAAGTTCTATAAGCTTCGATTAGGCCGACCTTCTGCACATTGCCCTGTATAACGTTTAAACATTCATTGACAGGATGTGGGCGTCGCTGGCCAGGCTCATTGACAGGATGTGGGCGTCGCTGGCCAGGCTCATTGACAGGATGTGGGCGTCGCTGGCCAGGCTCATTGACAGGATGTGGGCGTCGCTGGCCAGGCCAACATTTATTGCCCATCCCGAGTTGCCCTTGAGAAGGTGGCGGTGAGCTGTCTTCCTCAACCGCTGCAGTCCCTGAGGTGTAGGTACATCCACAGTGCTATTAGGAAGGGAGTTTCACCCAGCAACGTGAAGGAACAGCGATATAGTCTCAAGCCAGGATGGTGGGGTTCCCAGGTGCCCTTGTCCTTCTAGGTGGTAGGTGTTGTGGGTTTGGAAGGTGCTGCCTCAGGTACTGTGGTGAGCTCCTGTCTTCCAGCAGGAAACCATAATGGTGACATTTGCCGTAAAACTCCACTGCTTTAGCGTTGTCCTCGAAGGAACAGTAGTAGACTCGCCAACTTTAAGGGCATTTAAGTGGTCACTGGATGGACATATGGATGAAAATGGAATAGTGTAGGTCAGATAGGCTTCAGATGGTTTCACAGGTCGGCGCAACATAGAGGGCCGAAGGGCCCGTACTGCGCTGTAATGTTCTATGTTCTATGGAAGGAAATCTGCTGTTCTGGCCTGGCCTAACTCCAGGCACACAGCGATCTGAAAGAAAGACAGACTTGCATTTATGTAGCGTCCTCCATGGTCACAGTTCTTTTCAGCCAATGAAATACTTTGTAATGTAGTCAATGTTGTCATGCAGGAAAGACACGGACAATATGTGCACAACCGGCAATATGACAATGACCAAAGAATCTGATTGTTTTTGATGTTGACCGAACGATCGACACTGGCCATGAAAATGAAATGAAAATCGCTTTATTGTCACGAGTAGGCTTCAATGAAGTTACTGTGAAAAGCCCCTAGTCGCCACATTCCAGCGCCTGTCCGGGGAGGCTGGTACGGGAATCGAACCGTGCTGCTGGCCTGCTTGGTCTGCTTTCAAAGCCAGCGATTTAGCTCAGTGAGCTAAACCAGCCCATCTGAGGGGCAGGTTAACATCTCAATCAAAAGATGTCACTGCTGCACCCCGCTTTGCTGCACGGGAGTGCCAGCCTTGATTTTTGTGCTCAAGTGGGACTTGAGCGCACAAACGTCCGGCTCGAGGTGAGCGAGCGGCCAACTGAGCTTCCCCACTCCATTCACAGAATTATAGAATCCCTACAGTGCAGAAAGAGGCCATTCAGCCCATTGAGCCTGCACCGATCCTCTGAAAGAGGATCTAGGCCCACTCTCTTGCCCTATCCCCATAACCCCACCTAGCCTGCACGCCATTGGACATTAAGGGGCAATTTTGACATGGCCAATCCACCTGCCCTGCACATCCTTTGGGAGGAAACCGGAGCACGCGGAGGCAACCCACACAGACACAGGGAGAACATGCAAACTCCACACAGTCACCCAAGGCCGGATATGAACCCGGGCCCCTGGCACTGTGAGGCAGCAGTGCTAGCCACTGTGCCACCGTGACGCCCCGTAACGGTCGTTTGATAGTTGTATCACAACCTCAAATGCCAAGCCACAAGAACATCAACGGTTGAAGATGGCAGCTCACCACCACCTTCTAAAGAGCACGTAGGGATGGCTGATAAACCCTGCAGTAGGCGCCGATGCCAACCTCCCAAGGATGAAAAAAAAAGTCTGGTCATCTGGGACACTGGCAGATTTTTTTTTTCTTTCCCCCCCCCATCCCCACCTTGCCTGGCACAGAATGAAAGAGATGCCACTGGCAAACACCTGGCGATGACCCTGCCCATCTTGGTGCTGTCCTGGCTGAGATCGGAAAGGTTGGCACCAATCAGAGCTCAGTACCTACCACACTGGGGTGGGGGAGAGTGGGGGAGGGGGTTGCTGTTAAGCTCGGAGCTCTTAGGACCTTCCACAGTGTCTGTGATGGTTGTCAGTAACACAAAGAGGGTTGTTATGAGGTTGGTGCCATACTGATGGTATTTCCTGTACTGCGAATATTTTTTGCCATTGCTCTTGGTAGAACAGTGGTTAGCACTGCTGCCTCACAGCTTCAGGTACCCAGGTTCGATTCCGGCCTCGGGTGATTGCCTGTGCGGAGTCTGCACGTTCTCCCTGTGTCTGCGTGGGTTTCCTCCCACGGCCCAGAGATGTGTAGGTTAGGTGGATTGCCCCTTAGGGTCTAAAGGTATGGGGGTTAGGTGGGGCTACAGGGATAGGCAGGGGAGTGTCCTCGGTAGAGTTCTCTTTCAGAGAGTTGGTGTAGTATCAATGGGCCGAATGGCCTCCTCATTAGCTGCAGGGATTCTCTGACGCTACGAAACTTCAATGTGGAGATCATACTTTTGTTGATGAAGTATGTCATTTTGGATCTTCTGAAGATTTTCCTCATTGGCAAATGACAATTAACATTCTGAAAGTACAGGAGTGAGCTTCTTGTGCATTCATGTGTTTGATGCATTATTCATCCTCTTCTCAAGATGGTGGAGTTACTTCATGCTGTGTGTCTGGTTTTAATGCATTTCCTTCTCTGGCTATTGTTTACTGAATATTCCTATTGCATTAAAAAAAATAAATTTAGAGTATCCACTTCTTTCATTCTCCCAATTAAGGGGCAATTTAGCGTGGCCAATCCACCTACCCTGCACATCTTTTTGGATAGTGGGGATGAAGCCCCCGCAGACACGGGGAGAATGTGCAAACTCCACACGGACAGCGACCCAGGGCCGGGGTCAAACCCGGGTCCTCGGCGCCGTGAGGCAGCTGTGCTAACCACTGCGCCACCATGCTGCCCAATTGAACATTCCTAATGTAAGTGGATATAAGGAGTGTTTATTGTTAGGTGTGAGATGATGGCAGGAAAGTGGATGGGGAAAGAAATGCGGCTTTCGAGACCGAGATGTCATTCCCATTAGCTGATGGTAAAAGGATAAGGGGAGCCAGATTTAGGTAAGAGGTGTGGGGGGGGGGGGGGGGGGGGGGGGGGGGGGGGGGGGGGGGGGGTGGGGGGGGGGGGGGGGGGGGGTGGGTGGGTGGGGGGGGGTGGGGGGGGGGTGGGTGGGGGGGGTTGCAAGGGGCGGTGGGAATGGAGGCGTGAGGGAGAACTCTTTCACGTTGCGAGTGATAATGAGCCAGAACTCGCTGTCTCCGAAGGTTGTGAAAGGGGACATGGTCGGTGATTTCAAAAAGAAAGTGTTATATTTTAAATAATAACTTATCTAAAATATATAAAATATATATATTACTCTTGAATCCACCAGGATGATAAAATGACCAATAGTCTTCTTGTTGAAAGATGAACTATTTAATGAGTAATAAAATAATAAACTGTGAGTCCTTTACTCAATACTAAACTAACAATAAAGAATTAAAGTACAATACAGATAACTATATAACTATGCACTATTATAACAAACTAGTTCTAACTTCTCTCACTCTAGCTATTCCATGTCTTGCTTGTTCACTGTTCTGAATCACATCATCATGTCATCTGACTTCGAAAAAGCGGGAAACCAGTTCTTATAGTATCTGACTGTGAGCCATCTAGTGTTGAAATGACTGTACTACATTTACATACATTGATCATGTATATTGAGAGCTGAATATCACTACAGAAAGTGGATGGAGACTTGAAGGAAATAAACTTGTTGGACTGTGAGGATCGAGCTGGGAAATGGAACTGACTGGGTTGTTTTAGGGAGAGCTGGCATGGATTCATCGGGCTCAATGGCCTCCATCTGTGCCGTGATGATACTTATGCCATGTCGCACGGCTCCAGATTTTGGCTGCTTCACTTTGATGAGGAAGCAAATGGGGGCTAAGGCCCGCGCAGGGGCTTCGGGAAGGGGAGGAAGGGGCAAAGGTAACCTCAGCAACAGCACCGAGCAGGCACTCCTTCTTGGAGATAAACGAGGGTTCGGATTCCCGAGAAAATTCCAGAACATTCTGAGCCCAAGGCCGAGGTGAATCAAGGCAAACGCTGTGGTGACACCGAGTGTGGAGTTTAAAAGGCCTGTGGAGTGATGCTTTACCCCAGTAAGAGCAGCCTATAGGAAGATCAAGATTGGTCCAGATACAAATGCCCCTAAACCCTTGCTGGACTTGACGAAAAGGCTTTGGGTTGGCTGTAAACTTCACTAAATGCTCAACTTCATTATCCATCTTTGTGCCGTTAATGAAATCTACATTTCTGTGGGTTTTTAATGAGTAAGAAATATGTGAATCGTTGGCAACATGATGGGGGCTGTAACTGGATTATTTTAATGATGTGCAATTAAAAGGCAGGACAGAGCTTGGCCAGAGTTCGTTGGACAGCTGACAAGGCAAACACCATTTTCTCTTGCACTCTGAACACGATCAGCCTGTGAAAATCAGGCTTCACACAGAGCTTCGGCAGCAAACCAGCCCGAAGAGCGGCGGGAGTGTGAAATGTTCTGGGCTGCTCTCTGTCGCCTGTGGGATGTTTTGTCAAATCCCTTCGAGATCTTTCTCCTCCGTGTTCACCACCAAAATCCCGAAACAGATGAGATTACAGCGGGCACGAGTTTCCATTCGTTCCTCAGTTCACGTGCTTGCTAGGTTACCTCAGTTGCTGAGGGAGTTATGCATCCCTCGCTGTTATAGCAACGCACCAGTTGGTGTCTCTCAGTTTTATGCCATTCCCCGTACACTGGAAGTGGAGGAGCTGCCGACTGCCCTGGAGTCTGAACAGGGAATGCATCTGATTTCAGTCATAACATTGGAGAAGGTGATCACCCTGTGCATCTGTCAGCTGACATAACTCACCTCCTACTGACCGGATCTTCTCTATTCTTTCAGGGGATGGGGGGGGGGTGGCATCACTGGCGATGTCAGCATTGATTGCCCATCCCAAATTGCTCTTATGAATGTGGTGGGTGAGTTACCTTCTTAAACCCCTGCAGCCCATGTGATGTATGTACACCCACAGTGCGGTTAGGAAGAGAGTTCTCGGATTTGTCCCCAGCGATAGTGAAGGAATCGGGATGGTGAGTGGCTTGAAGGGGAACTTGCAATGTGGTGATGGCCCCATGTTTCCGCTGCCCTTCTACTTCTAGATGGCAGAGGCTGCGGGTTGGGAAGGTGTTGTCTAAGGAGCCTTGGTGAGTTGCTGCAGTGCATCTTGTAGATGGTGCACACGGCTGCCTCTGTCGGTGGTGAAGGAAGTGAATGTTTGAGGTGGTGGATGGGATTCCAGTCAAGCGGGCTGCTTTGCCCTGAGTGCTGTTGGAGCTGCACTGATCCAGGTGGGTGATGAATGTTCCATCAAACCCCCAATTCCTCTATCTCTAGGAGTTAGGGAGAATCTCCAACTTGTGGAATTGACCTGAGCTCAGTTGAGTGGACTATTTTGAGGTGGGGGTTGGGGTTGGTTTTACAATGCATTGCGCTCAGTGTGCATGCTGAACTGTGTTGAATGAGAATCTCCAAGCTGGGTCGAGCAGGGTCGTGACGGGACGCCTCCTGGTGGGCAGGTGTGGTGGTGCACTGGGATCAGACAGGGTGCGAGCCTGGGGAGAACAAAGGAAAAGGCAAAGAACTTCGTGTCCAAAAGTAAAGAGCAGAGTTAGTAAAAATTCCCCCATTAAAAATCACTCTGAGATTAGGACGGGAACTTTTCAAAATTACCTTACGTGTTAGAAAAAGTTTATGTTGTTCTCTGTTTTACAAGTAACCCTGGCCACTGCCTGAGACACTGCCAGGTTTTCACTTGTGTACTGTAAGTGGATTTAACAGCAATAGGTCCAACATCTGGGGAAGATTAGACGATAACAAGAGTGTTGTTGATTGCGTTTTTTCTTCTTCTTCAGTTCTTCACGCCCAGCAGCCTTTTCAGGGATTTAAAATTCATTGCACCAATCTCAGCTGGGCTCCTCCATCATGTGGAAGTCATTTTCCATCCCTAGCCAATCAATCTCCATTCAATTGTTTCTTCTTGGCGTCAGTATTAACATGTGAGGCAGTAAATTAGTAAACATTGTTGACGGCAGCAGTGGGGGTTCCATTGGGGAAGAGAGCGAGAGAGAGGATATTTTGGGGATGCTGGAAGCCACATAATAATAATCGCTTATTGTCACGAGTAGGCTTCAAATGAAGTTACTGTGAAAAGCCCCTAGTCGCCACATTCTGGCACCTGTTTGGGGAGGCTGGTACGGGAACATTGGCGGAGGCTGCCAATTCAGAGAAGCCACAATTCGGTGAAGACAGTAAACACAGGCTACAATATTGTCAGCTATAATGTGACCGCACCCTGACCCTATCATTGCTCCCTAAGTGACCTGCTCTATCATCTTTATTGTCTCTTAGTTATTCTTCTGATTGCAGCTGCTGCAGATTATTACACCCGTCCACGACACTAAAGATGCATTGATTTTTCTCCCCTACGAACCGCAGTACTGTGCGACGGAGAGGAAGGTTCAATCCTCTCCTCCCGGACCTACGCTGCCCCTGAACCAACAACATCAGAGAAGGTGGGGTGTGAGCAACTCGAATTGGATGGATGAAGGCAGGTCACGAGGGTCAGGGTGACGGGCATTGGCCAGAGTGGCTTCAGTGCTTCTTTCCTTGTCCCTAGCCGTGGGGAGGCAGCCCGTTGTCCACCATCCCAATTCCGAGAGCCAGGATTGGGAACCCTTGGATTTGCCGACATGACCTTGTCCCCTCCAAAGTGCATTCGCCTTCTGTGTTTCTTTGACGTCCTTTTTGCTCGAGTTCTTCAGTGGCCGATAACATCAGCGCAGGTTTGTACCGACAGCAATCGAGGGATGGCTGAATTGTAGCCAGGATGCAGTGAGCAAAGAGTCTTGAAGTTTTCTTGCTCTTCTGCTTTTATGAATGGGAAGACTGGTAAGAAATACTGCCCATAATTGCAGTCTTCTTTAAATACATAAAGCATTGTCCTCAAGGGTTTAACTACTGCACACAACCTGTGTGGACGTTCTACGCCCATGGAAAACAGTGGGCAACGGAACTCAAGAGATATTATGGTGCATAACTTGATCTAACACCAACTTCCAAAAATTGACATTTCCCGATCTGTTGTCTCTAATATGCGGGAAGAAAACAAGCTGCACGATTTTTGGATCGCAAACCAGAAGTATGATATTATTACTCTATCATGTCAGAACAGAATGATGCTGGTTGACATGGCAACGAGAGGAAGCATACAAACATAGCCTTTGCTGCCAGACCATGTTGGCGTTTGAGCTGCTCTTCCCAGTTGTTTTTATTTTATTGAAATGATTTTGCGCTTTGGATGGACTGAAGTAATGTCTGAGCTGGACTTGAGGAATATCCGAGGCAGGGTCAGCTACAGTTTTGGGCCATGCTCTCTCGAACCTTGTTTTTTTTCTCCCAGAATGCTCCTCCTTATTTCTTGGCCCCAGAGAATTGTGTGTGCTCTCTAGTCTGGTGCGATGCAGAGTATAAAAGTGTGGATCTCTTCCCTGTGCTGGGATCAGGACTGGCTGTGAGGTCTCCAGTTGTCAATTATTTTTTCCCCTAAGCTCTTGATACTGAGGAACCTTCCATCTTCTCAGTCATCGTGCCCTCCTGACCCTCGATATTCCTTCTCTGCCAGGTTATCCCGGCACCCAGCATTATAGTCCCGGCCTTCAACCAGACTTCTGATAAGGAGTGAGCTTCCGGAAGTGTTCTTTCTGTAGGAAAACCTCAAAACAACAATGTAGGAGGCTGGGCTTATATTGTTGTGGCTGGGAGCGAGACTGAGCAGGTTTTCACCCCCCGTATCACCATCAGCACTCGATGAGTTACCAAGCGGAGCCAGGCTTGTAGTGTTCTTTGTGATTCTGTTATCATGATGGATGTCATAGTGTTCACAAAGACCACAGAAGCTAAGTTGATTAATGAAGTTAACTTTTATTTACACTACTTAAATTAAACTCGACTACTGACTCTTATAGTAAACAATAATTTTCGTAATCTACACTCTACTAACACTAGTCTCTACACTCTAACTCTAACTGTACTCTATCCTCGCTAGATCTCTCCTATACACTCTACTTCAGCCTTCCCTCTCCCAGAGGCCTGAAAGTTAATGTCATATCATAATTAACCACTAGATGGAGCTAGATGCCGAACTATTTAAAGCACTGACTCTCAGGCTTCTGGGAGAGGGCTGGAGAGAGTGCAGAGGAGAGGTCTGGTGAGTGTAGAGTACAGTTATAGATAGAGTGTAGAGACCAGTGTTAGTAGAGTGTAGATTGTAGATTACTAGATTATTGTTTACTATAGGAGTAAGTGGTCGAGCTTTAATAAGCAGTGTAAGTAAAAGTTAGCTTTGTTAATGAACTTAGCTTCTGAGGTCTTTGTGAACACGACGACATCCATTCTAATAACAGAATTACAAAACACACCACAGATCTCAATAAAGAGCACTTGCAGCTATTGGAAAGGAGACTTACGCCTCTTCATTCTGGACTGGAGTTTGAAACTAGGCCCAAAGCATCCACGAGCAATGAGCTAATTGTCTCCTCCTGTATAGCAAGGACCGGTAACAGAATGATGTTCTCTTCACTTTGCCAAACAATGTGGCGTAACCATGAACTTGGAGCAACCGCTGCGCCAGTGCGAAATTGACGATTTATTGCCCATCAGTGTGAAGTTCAACATGGCTCTGTGCCATGGATTCATTCTGACCAGCAGCCAAACTCATTTCTCAGAGTGTAAGATTTTGGTTTCTGCCTTCTATCAACGTTTGAACAATGACAGCCAGGAAAAGGCCCTCTAATGCATCCAGTCTGTCCCCCACAATTGTGCTACTTAAGAGGTTATTCCGGTCCTGGTTAATGTTATTTTGTGCCTGCCTTTTGTCAGAGGTGATATCCGGCCTACCCAGAAGCAGGTCCAACCATTCACCAAATTCACCGTCCTGGTGTTCACCAAAGTGATGTTCACCACACGAACGCACCAGCCTGTCCCCTACGGCCTCCATTCTCTGGGAAAAGACCCACCTCCTGATGCTGGACCTGAACTGGCCTTAAACAACTTAAAATTGTGACCCAACCGATTTAATTGGAACAACATGTCAACTTGCACACAGCCTACTCGCTTTATTGCCTTGCACAAATCAGTCAGGTCACTCACTGCAATTTTAGCCATCCTTTGTAACTGAGATACTTAAGAACAGGAATTAGTCTGGTGACTAATTCTCTGCACTCTTCCAAAGCCTCAATATCGCCCACCACCTGGGCAAACCAAAAATGTACACACTATTTTAACTGAAGACTGATCAGGTCTTGTACAAGGATAGAATAGCATGCCTTGTCATGTAGTCAGTTATCTTAACACCCAACACCCCATTCATTATGGCTATTGCTTTCAAATATAGTTCTTGAACGTTTACCAAAATTTTGTTATGGGCCAGAGTTTAAAACACCAAAATGTATTATGGAGTCCACCTGGCCTACAACCTTTATGTTGAAGTTGGCTAGGATGAGCACAAGAGCCTTCACTTCAGGTGTGATTCAATAGACTTCTTAGGTGCTTTTAATAAAAAAAACAAGCTTTATTTGAAGAATTTAGTTAACTTTGTATAAACATACACAGCAAGAATTTTGATCAATTACAAACATAAAGACTCCACACAGCTACAGTAATCTATGTATAACTCTTAATGAATTCCCCCTTAACTGTTCCAATTCAATAACAAAATTCAATTAAAACTAGAAACCCCTTTTCAAAGGTGTGGCCCAGAACACTGTATTCTCACTTGAATAAGACTGTTGTTACTGAAACTCTGTTCCACTTTTCAACCAGAAGATTTCAATTCCTTTCAGAAAGCAATTATATCTCCAAGGCCACCACCAAGGTGATTTTTTACTGGAACAGTTTAAAAAAAATAAAAAACAGAGAAAAACAGAAAATACTTCTTTTCTCTTTGAGTCTACAGCAGTCAATCTCAAAAGCGAAAGTAAAACTCACAGAGCCACAGCCCAGTTTATCTGCACAGTGACATCACTAAAGCCATGTGATGAGACAAAAACCTTTCTTAAAGGGACACTCACATGACAGCATGAACGAGACTATCGAGAACCATTTCTTTCTCCTTCTCCGTTAATGCTTTGCACTGTTGAGTGTTCATTCCACATTCCTGTACAGAACTGCACTTTCCCGAATTAAACACTGTTTGCCAGTAATGACCCCAAGCCCTCCAATATATCAACGATCTGCCTAAAGCATTCAAGTCTGCAGTGTGAATATTCACCCATGTCTTAGTATCATCAATCATACAAATAAAAAGCAATGGTCCAACGTCGTTCCCATGGGTCACCATTGGTGACCAACCTCCTAAACAGATCCAAATCTATATCTAATTACTTTCTGCCTTCTAGCCACTTCTCACCCAGCTCAATATTTTACTGTGAGATTTCCACGACTATCTTATCGCGGATCCTCTTGTGTGCGTTACCCTGTCAAAAGAGTTTTGGAATTTTAAGTGAATAGCTGAGCTTCCCCATCCATCTTCCTGGTCAATTCTTCAAGAAATTCCTTTCAATTTACAAGACATGACCTTTTCTCCTCTGACTCCCTCTTGGGCATCATAAGATGTGCCTTGCTGTCTGAGTACTTATACACGACATCGCTAATTATTCCCTCAGACAGCTTTACTTTATGTCAAACTAATAGGCTTTTAGTTATCCAGGGCTGTACTATCTCCTCTTATGCAGATAAGGATTAACCTCTTTCCCTTCGTAGGAAAGGGGGGGGGGGAGGAAGGAGGGGGGGGGGGGGGGGGATCTGTACAGACTGTATAGTTTTTTAAATTTCTTTTAAAAAAATAAATTTAGAGTACCCAATTATTATTTTGTCCCAATTAAGGGGCAATTTAGCTTGACCAATCCACCTAACCTGCACATCTTTGGGTTGTGGGGGTGAAACCCACGCAGACACGGGGAGAATGTGCAAACTCCACACGAACAGTGACCCAGGGCCGGGATTCGAACCTGGGTCCTCAGCGCTGTAGACAACAATGCTAACCACTGTGCCACCGCGCTGCCCCAGACTGTATAGTTGATTGCTGGGAAATATGTTTCCCAGGGTGCTTATTTGCTGTAACCTGTTTTGATACATGTTTGTAATAAAATACATTAATATATATATATATTCGCCTTTTTCCAGTCTATGGGACTGCAGTAAGCTATTAAAACACAGACTCGCACATAAATTCTCAATGTCCCTGAGTACTCTTGGGTGGATATCAACAGGCCTTAGCTGATCTATCGAGTTTCAGGTTCTTGGTTCTATCCAAAACAATGTGTTCACCTATGTTCATATTATTAATTTTATGGTTAACATCACCAATAAATTCGAGACTGCCTTCTAGATGTAGACTGTTGCAAAGTACTGATTTAACACGGCTGCAATTTCCAGCTGGTCCTGTCCTTGAACATCCATCACTGACCCGTTACAGCCTTGGACAATCTTCTGACTTTTTAAAAAATATATATTTTTATTCGCTATTTGCAAAAGTTTTCGAACAATAAGATAAACAATAACATTAACATGGCAAAATAAACATTTCCCCACCCGACCCAATCTTCACACACCTCAACCGTCTAACACCTATCCGCGCCCCCCCCCCCCCCCCCCCATTCAGAATGCTGCTTCTGTCGACATTTTAATTTTCCCCGAGAAAGTCGACGAACGGCTGCCACCTCCGGGAGAACCCCAGCATTGACCCTCTTCAGGCAAACCTTACTTTCTCAGCCATGTCACTAACCCAGGTCTCTACACTCGGGGGCTTCGAGTCCCTCCACATTAACAAGATCTGTCTCCGGGCTACCAGAGAGGCAAAGGCCAGGATGTCGGCCTCTTTCACTCTCTGAACTCCCGACACTCCAAAGATCGCCACCTCTGGACTCGGCACCACCGGTGTTTTTAGCACCGTGGACATTGTCTTCGCAAACCCTTGCCAAAACCCTCTGAGCTTCGGGCATGCCCAGAACGTATGGATATGGTTTGCTGGGCTTCCTGCACACCTCGCACACCTATCTTCTACCCCGAAAAACTTGCTCATCCTTGCCGCCGTCATGTGTGCCTGGTGGACCATCTTAATTTGTATCAGGCTAAGCCTGGCACATGATGAAGAGGAATTAACCCTGCTGGAGGCATCCGCCCATAGACCTGCCTTCAACTCCCCGCCAAGCTCGTCCTCCCACTTGCCCTTAAGCTCCTCCACTGGGGCTTCCTCCGCCTCCAACAGCTCCTGGAAGATATCCGACACCTTCGCCATACGCATCCAGGTTCCAGACTACTCTCTCCTGTACCCCCTGTGGCAGCAGCAGCGGAAAGGCCAACACTTGTTTCCTCAGGAAGTCTCACACTTGCAAATATCTAAAACCATTCCCTGGCAGCAGTTAAAATTTATCCTCCAGCGCCTTCAAGCTGGGGAAGCTCCCGTCTATAAACAGATCCCCCATCCTTCTAATTCCTGCCCTCTGCCAACTCTGGAACCTGCCACCCAGCCTGCCCGATACAAACCTGTGGTTGTTACAAATCGGGGCACCCCCCACCTTCTTATACCTCCTCCATTGCCCCCAGATCCTCAGAGCCGCCACTACCACCAGACTTGTGTAGTATCGGGCCGGCGAGAACGGCAGAGGTGCCGTTACCAATGCCCCCAGACTGGTGCCTTTACATGACGCCGCCTCCAACCGCTCCCATACCGCCCCCTCCCCCATTACTCACTTCCTAATCATGGCTATATTAGCCACTCAGTAGTAGTTGCAGAAGTTTGGCAGCTCCAACCCCCCCTCCCCCTGACTACGCACCAACAACATTTTATTCGCCCACACAAAGCCCGAAATAACCTTATTCACCTGCTTGAAAAAGGCCTTCGGGATGAAGATGGGGAGGCACTGAAAGACAAACAGAAATCTGGGAAGGACCGTCATTTTCACGGTCTGTACCCTCCCTGCCAGTGATCACGGGAGCATGTCCCATCTCTTAAAGTCCCCTTCCATTTGCTCTACCAACTGGGATAGATTAAGCTTGTGCAATACCTCCCATTTCTGAGCCACCTGGATTCCCAGATAGCGAAAGCTCTTCCCTATCATTCTAAGTGGGAGCTTTCCCAGCCTCTCCTCCTGCCCTCTAGCCTGAATCACAAACATCTCGCTCTTCCCCATGTTCAATTTATACCCCGAAAAACAGCTAAATTCCCCCAAGATCCGCATAACCTCCCCCATCCCCTCCAACGGGTCCGAAATGTACAAAAGCAAATTGTCCGTTCCGGCGAGACCGGTGCTCCCCACGACGACGACGCCCCCCCCCTCCCCCGAACCAGCTCCTCAAAGCTCTGATCTGACTCTTCATATTGCCAAAGAAGCTTTTCCCATTACTTCCACAACTGTCCACGATCCTCTTTTCCACGATCCTTTCAGCTAATTTAAGCAGCTTTTGTCTTCTTTAGCTGGTCCATGTGCACCACTCCATTAGGGTGAGTGTGAGATGCCTTTAGTTTGTAGAAACATTTTTGGTTACATCTTGTCTGTTTTTGTACATGGCCAGTCAGCTGGTTTATGGACTACACTCCCTTCTTTTAACTTTAAAAAAATATATTTTTATTCTCCTTTTTCACATTTTCTCCCGTATTTACACCCACCAACAATAAACAATAATCAGCAACAGATATGTCAATCCCCATAACAGTAACAACGATCCCATCCTCCCACCAAACCCCAAACATCAGCCCGTATATTTACATAAACAAATGACAAAAAGGAATCAGGGATTACCCATAGTCATCCTTAATATACACAGCCCCCCTCCCCCCAACCCTCCCACCCATCCCCCTCAACTAATGTTCGATGTTACCAGTTCTTGAAAGTGCATAATAAATAGTGCCCATGACTTGTCGAGCCCCTCCGAGCTTCCCCTCAGTTCAAACTAACCTTCTCAAGGGTCAAGTATTCCAACAGATCCCCCCGCCATGCCAGGGCACAGGGTGGAGAGGCTGCTCTCCATCCCAACAGGACCCGCCTTCATGCGATCAACGAGGCGAAGGCTACGATATCTGCCTCCGCATCCGTTTCCAACTCCGGCTGGTCCGACACCCTGAATATGGCCCGGGTCCAGTTTCACGTGCACCACCTTGGAAATTACCCTAAAAACCTCCTTCTAGTACTCCCCTAGCTTTGGACAGGACCGAAACATATGAATGTGATTAGTGCCACCCCTCCCCCCCCCCTACCCCCCACCGCAACGCTCACACACATCTTCTACCCCTTCAAAGAATCGGCCCAAAGCTTGCCCTCGTGAGGTGTGCTCTCTATACCACCTTCAGCTGTATTAGCCCCAACCTCGCACATGAGGTGGAGGCATTTACTCTCCTGAGCACCTCACACCAGACCCCCTCCTCTATAACCTCTCCCAGCTCTTCCTCCCACTTTGCTTTGATCCCTTCCAGTGGTGCCTTATCCTCGTCCAAAATAGCTCTGTACACCGCTGACACTAACCCCTTCTTCAGTCCCCCTGTTGTCAGCACCTCCTCCAGCAATGTGGAGGCCGGCTCCTCCGGGAAGCTCTGTATCTCCTTTCTGGCAAAATCTCGAACCTGCATGTATCTAAACACTTCTCCCTGCTCCAGCCCATACTTCGCTTCCAGCTCCTTCAATCTTGCAAATCGACCAATAAGAAACAAATCTTTTAGCGTCTTAATCCCCTTCTCTTCCCATTTCCGAAAATTTCCATCCCACTTCCCTGGCTCAAATCTGTGGTTCCCCCGAATTGGCATTTCCCTTGACCCTGCCCCCCAACCTAAAGTGTTGGCGAAACTACCTCCAGATTTTCAATGAAGCTATTATTACCGGACTCCCTATTTCCCCGGAGCTATCGGGAGTGGCGCTGTTGCTAGTGCTTTCAGTCCCGACTCCCTGCACAAACTCTCCTCCATTCTGTCCCACTCCGCACCTTCTCCACATTCGCCCAGTAGTAGTACATCAGATTCGGGAGACCCTGCCTTCCCCTCTGTAGCAGCATCTTTCTAACTCTGGCCACCTTCCCTCCCCATATGAACAAGGTAATCCTTCCCTCAATCTCCCTGAAAAATGCAACACATTCATTTTAATCGCCTATACCCGACCCGTCAGTGACAGAGGGAGACCATCCCACCTTGCCAGATCGGCTTTCACGCTCCCCACCAAACTAGTGATGTTGTACCTGCGAAGCCCCCCCCCCCCCCCCCCCCATTCCGGGGCAACCTGCACTCCCATATACCTCAAGTGAGTCCCTGCCCTACGGAATGGCAGCCCCTCACCCCTGCCCCCATCCTGGCCGAGCCACCACAAAATACTCACTCTTGTCCACGGTTCAGCTTGACCCCGAGAAAGACCCAAATACTCGCAGTAGCTCCAATATTCCTTCCATCGACGCACTCAGTTCCAACACATACAGCAGCAAGTCATCGGCATATAAGGACAGCCTATGCTCTATCCCACCCCCGCACTATTCCTTTCCATGCTCCCGAACCTCTTAATGCGATGGCCAGCAGCTCAATCGCGAGCGCAAACAGCAGGGGGGACATAGAATATCCCTGCCTCGTCCCACGGTGGAGAGAAAAGTATCTCGAGCTGATATTGTCTGTGCGGACACTCGCCCTCGGCTCCTTATATAATAGCTTTACCCAGTTCACAAATCTTGGTCCAATCCCAAACCGCTCCAGAACTGCCATCAAGTACCTCCATTCTACCTAGTCAAACGCCTTCTCAGCGTCCAATGCCACAACCATCTCTGTTTCCTTCCCTTCCGCTGGTGCCATAACGACGTTCAAAACCCTCCTAATGTTCGAAAACAGCTGCCTCCCTTTCACGATCCCCGTCTGATCCTCACCTATCACCTTCGGGATGCACTCCTCCAGCCTACCCACCAGAACCTTCGCCAATACCTTTGCGTCCACATTCAGAAGTGATATGGGCCTATAGGACCCACACTCCGTCGGATCCTTATCTTTATTTAGCAACAGGGAAATCGATGCCTGCCCCAAGGTTTGTGGCAGCACCCCCTTCCCTATCGCCTCATCAAACATCCCCACCATCAGGGGTGCCAGCTTATCCTTGAATTTTTTATAATATTCCACTGGAAACCCATCCGGCCCTGCCACCTTCCCCAACTGCATCCTCCCAATCGCATCCTTTATCTCCTGCTCCACTATTGCTCCTTCTAATGTAGCCCTGTCCCCCTCCCCTAGCCTCGGCTACTCCAACCCATCTAGAAATTCCTGCATCTCACGGTCTCCCCCGGGTGGCTCTGACCTGTACAACCTCTCATTAAACTCCTCAAAAACCTTGTTAATCAGCTCCGGAGCCACCACCAACTTCCCTGCCCTCTCCCTCACCTGAAGAATTTCCCTTTGCTGCTGCCTCCCTCCGGAGCTGACCTGCTAACATACCTCCATGTTGATAAATTGCACCCCTTGCTCGTCTCAGTTGGTGCACCATCTTCCTGGTAGGTAGTCGGTCAAAGCTCGCCTGTAGTTCCTTCCTCTTTTCCAGCTTCGCTGGGTCCCCATCTTCTGCATAACTCCTAGCTACCTCCAACATCTGGGGCTGGTTTAGCACAGGGCTAAATCGCTGGCTTTTAAAGCAGACCAAGGCAGGCCAGCAGCACGGTTCAATTCCTGTACCAGCCTCCCCAAACAGGCGCTGGAATGTGGCGACTAGGGGCTTTTCACAGTAACTTCATTGAAGCCTACTTCATTTCATTTCATTTCATTTCATCTCATCTATTACCCTCTGCCGCTCCAACCTCTCCTCTTTGTCCACCCTGGCCTTAAACAAAATTACCTCACCCCTCACCACCGCCTTTAGAGCCTCCCAGACAACTGCCTTCGACACCTACCCGTATAGTTGAAACCTACATATTCCTTAATTATCTTTTCAATTTTCTCACAGAACACTTGGTTCCCCAAAAGCCCCACATCCAGTTTCCACCCCGGCCTCTGCGCTGCCCCCTTCTCCAGCACCATATCCACCCAATGCGGAGCATGATCTGACACAGCAATTGCAGAGTATTCCGACCCCTTGACTCCAGCCAGCAAAGCCTTTCCCACCACAGAAAAGTCGATCTGCGAGTATACCCTATGGACTGCTGAGAAAAACAAGTACTCCCATTCCCTTTGGTGCAGGAACCTCCAAGGGACCACCCCTCCCATTTCCACCATTAGCCCAGCCAGCGCCTTCACCCCCCCCCCCCCCCCTGATGGGACCAGCGAGCGCAGCCGCGATCTGTCCAACCTTGGTTCCTGCACCAAATTCCAGTTCCCCCCCCCCCCCCCCCCACAATTAGCTCATGTGTGTCCAAGTCGGGAATGGCCTCAAACACCTTCCTCGCGAATCCCACATTGTGCCAATTGGGAACCGTATACACTTAACAGCGCCACCAATCTCCCCTCCAGCGCCCCTGTCACAATCACACATCTACCCCCCTGATGTGCCTCCACCTTCTCCATCTGGAGGCGTACCCTTTTGCTGACCAACACCGCTACCCCTCGAGCCCGTCTATCAAATCCAGAGTGAAACACTTGGCTAACCCGGCCCTTTTTAAGTCTCACCTGGTCCTTCACTCTCAAGTGAGTCTCCTGCAGCATTGCCACATCGGCTTTCAAACATTTAAGATGCGCAAGCACCCTTGACCTCTTGACCAGACCTCCTAGCCCTCTCACGTTCCATGAGACTATCCTTACTGGGGGTCTCTCGCCCCCCCACCCCCTCTTTCTTATCCACCATTATCATACCACCGGGCCTTGCCCCATAAGCCTGACCCGCCCCTGTCCATTGTTAACATCGAACCCCTTCCCCCCTCCCAAGAACCCCCCCACCCCCCACGTTTCCCCCTGAAACAACATCTCCCAGCATCAACCCCCCCCCCCCCCCCCCCCCCTCCCATTTCGCTCGCCTCGTAGGCCCAGTGATATCCAGGCTCCAACGTCTGCAGCCGCCCTCTCACCTCACCTCCGTTCACTAGCTGCCTTTAGTTAGCTAGTGCTGGTGCCCCCCCCCCCCCCCTCCCCCCCGGCCAAGACATATCATCCCCTTCCTCCCAGTCCCAGAGACAGAAACAACAAAACAAACCCAACAATCCAACCCCTACAATTCACAAACATTACATTTAACCGTCGCAACATAGAACGCTAATCAACCCACCATTAACTTGAACTCTGTAACAATGCAAAGAGAAGTAAATTACAATACACATCTGTTGTGTTCAGCAGGCTGGTTGGATGTGGACTGCACTTGATGCAGGGAAGCTAGAAGCAGACGTCTAACACTGGAGAAAATCCAACACTGTTTTATTCAACGATAGAACTAATATACATGTTCAGCTGTGGGGTCGACACTATACTGAACTGACTGGTGACCTAGTACTATCCTGACCAGACTTACTAGCTACCGCATGGTGTTTGCACTGACTAGCTCGTGGACTCTGACTGTCTCAGTGGCTGGGTCCAGAGAGAGCGGGAAACCTAGTGCCCTCTGGCTTTATAGTGGTAGTAGCCTGTCTGGTGATTGGCTGTTCTGTGCTGTGTGCTTACTGGTCGTCCTGTGTATCAATCACTGCCTGTCTGCACCTCATTATATACATGAGTGGATATTATGACAACATCAGTAAAAAGAAAGTTGAAGCATTTATACATTTTCCAGCTGCTCAAACACAGTCCACAGTCTCTCTTCCAGTTCTGCTCCTCACGTCTGTCCCAAGCCTTCTGCCCTCACGAACGCTTCAGCCGCCTCCGCTATCGCAAAATAAAAGTCTTTGGCGTTACATGTTACCCTCCACTTCGCCGGGTACACCATACCAAATCGCACCCCCTTGTACAGTGCCGCCTTCACCCGCCCAATCGCCCCTCGTCTTTTTGCCAACTAAACCGTCAGGTCCTGGTAGATCCGAACTCCAGCACCATCCCACAGCACCTCGCGCTTCTGCTTCGCCCAGCTTAACACCATCTCCTTCATGCAGTACTTATGGAAGCAGATAATTACTGCTCTTGGTGGCTCATTCACTTAGGGCTTCGGCCTTAATGACCGATGAACTCGGTCTAGTTCGTACCGGGAGGGGTTCTCACCCCTCCCCCATCAGCTCCGCCAACTTCTTAGCGAAGTATTGTGTTGGCCTTGGGCTCTGTGTCCCTTCGGGCAAGCCCACAATTCTCAGATTGTGCCGCCTCGAGCGGTTCTCCAAGTCTTCGAGCTGTGCTCGGAGTCCTCTGTTAACCTCCACCACCCTCCGCAGCTCGTCCCCCATCGAGGTGAGCTGGTCGCTGTGTCGTGATACGGCCTCACCAGGCTAAATCGCTGGCTTTTAAAGCAGACCAAGCAGGCCAGCAGCACGGTTCGATTCCCGTACCAGCCTCCCCGGACAGGCGCCGGAATGTGGCGACTAGGGGCTTTTCACAGTAACTTCATTGAAGCCTACTCGTGACAATAAGCGATTTTCATTTTTTTTCATTTCCTCCACTTCCTTCTTCTTCTCGCCCTGCTGTCTCACCTCGGCCGATGCCTTTGCCACCCCTACCCTCACCGGGGCGATTGCCTCCTCCACCAATGACTTCAAGGCGACCGCCATGTCCTTCCTCAGGCCTCCATGTGCCTCGCAAACTGCTTTTCCAGCTCCACCGCCATCACCTCGATCATCTTCCCCACAGTAAGTAGTGCGGCCCCGCCTTGCGGTCCGACATCTGCCATCTTGTCAGCACTTTTGCTCGTTCTCTCATTCAGCGGCGAACCGGCGTTTCCTCCTTCCTGCTGCGCTGCTCTTCGCATTCTTTAGCGGCTTATTGTTTTCTTTTCTCTTCTCTTCCCCTTCCACCTTCCTGTCCTTCATCAATCTGAATTATTCTTTTTTTTTTAAACAAACAATTTTTCTTCCTTCACACACAAAAAAAAGGGGAAAACGGGGAGAAAAAAAAAACCTTTCACCAAACTTCTTTAAACCTTCTTTCTTTCTCCTCTACATTCCACCAGAAATCCCCTGGGACCGAACTTCAGCCTTCTTTCTTCATCCTAGGTGGGAGCCATCCGATGTGGGACACCCAACTACATCGTGCCCTGGCCTCGGCCTCCTTTTAGCTCCGCCCTCGCTGCTCCGACCTCCAGGCCACGCTGGGCCCAGCGCCTCAGCCCTTGCCGTCCGACACCCGCCCGGGGTTCTTTGCCGGTTTTTAAACCGGCCCCGCTAGCTGCCCGTGACGGCCCCAAAGGCCGACGATAGTCGGGGGGGGGGTGAGTGATGACTCGGGGAAATCCCCGAAATCGCTGCAAACCGTGGCCACCGGGGGGAGCTCCTCTTACTGCGGCCGCCCTGCTCGCCCACGCCACCGGAAGACCCCCTTCTTTTGACTTTAGGCACTTGCCTGTCTTTCACATGTTTTTAATCCTGTTCTGAAAAAATGTTCGCTTTCTCTTCTATGTGAGGTCCATCAGCATCCAGTAGCGTTTGCCAATTATCCCAATCCAAATCATCTGCCATTTTAGCAACGTTTGCCTTTTTCGAAATGTGGTACGAGTTTTATATTTTCAGTCCCTTTGGTTCTACCAACTAATTGATGCTTAATAACGTTGTGGTCGCTGTTACCCAGATGTTCCCCCACATGGAGATTCGTCACGAGGTGACGTTCACAACAAACCGCTGGATCTAATCTATGATGATCTCTGGTTACTTTCGCTCACACGTTGATTCAGGAAACATGTATATTTTCAACTGCACGTCCCACCACAACAGATGGTCAACCAATCTGCCACTGAAATCCAGTAGAACTACAGTTCCCTATCAAACATAGGTGGCATACTTTGAAACAAAGCAACATTGGGAGTGGGGAGCAGGAGTACTGGCTCCTTGCATCTGCTCCTCCATTCAACTAGATCATGGATGCTCTTCTACCTTGACAGTAAGAAGTCTTACAACACCAGGTTAAAGTCCAACAGGTTTGTTTCAAACACGAGCTTTCGGAGCACGGCTCCTTCTTCAGGTGAATGGAAAGGCTTGTTCCAGAAATGTTTATATAGACACAGTCAGAGATGCCCTGGAATGCGAGCACCTGCAGGCAATCAAATCATCAAAGATGCAGAGAGAGAGGTAACTCCAGGTTAAAGAGGTGTGAATTGTCCCAAGCCAGTTCAGTCGGTAGGCCTCTGCAAGTCCAGGCTTGTTGGTGGGGGCCGAATGTAATGCGACATGAATCCCAGATCCCGGTTGAGTCTGCATTCATGCGTGCGGAACTTAGCTATAAGTTTTTGCTCAGCAATTTTGCGTTGTCGCGTCTCCTGAAGGCCTCCTTGTAGAATGCTGACCCGGAGATCAGAGGCTGAATGTCCTTGACTGCTGAAGTGTTCCCCAACTGGAAGGGAACAGTCCTGCCTGTTGATAGTCGCACGATGCCCGTTTATTCATTGTCGCAGTGTCTGCATGGTCTCGCCAATGTACCACGCTTCGGGACATCCTTTCCTGCAGCGTATGAGGTAGACTACATTGGTCGAGTCGCACGAGTATGCGCCGCGTACCTGGTGGGTGGTGTTTCCACGTGTAATGGTGGTGTCCATGTCGATGATCTGGCATGTCTTGCAGAGATTACCCTGGCAGGGTTTTGTGGTGTTGTGGTTGCTGTTCTGAAGGCTGGGTAATTTGCTGCAAACAATGGTTTGTTTGAGGTTGCGCGGTTGTTTGAAGGCCAGTAGTGGGGGTGTGGGGATGACCTTGGCAAGATGTCCATCCTCGCTGATGATGTGTTGGAGGCTGCGAAGAAGATGTCGTAGTTTCTCCGCCCCAGGAAAGTACTGGACGACGAAGGGTACTCTGTCAGTGGTGTCCCGTGTTTGTCTTCTGAGGCGGTCGGTGCGGTTTTTTGCTGTGGCGCGGTGGAACTGTCGATCAATGAGTCGAGCGCCATATCCCGTTCGTACGAGGGCATCTTTCAGCATCTGTAGGTGTCTGTTGCGCTCCTCCTTGTCTGAGCAGATCCTGTGTATACGGAGGGCTTGTCCATAGGGGATGGCTTCTTTAATGTGTTTCGGGTGAAAGCTGGAGAAGTGGAGCATCGTGAGATTATCTGTGGGCTTGCGGTAAAGCGAGGTGCTGAGGTGACCGTCCTTGATGGAGACGAGTGTGTCCAAGAATGGAACTGAATTTGGAGAATAGTCCATGGTGAGTTTGATGGTGGGATGGAACTTATTGATGTCATCGTGTAGTCGTTTCAGTGATGTCTCGCCGTGGGTCCAAAGGAAAAAAATGTCATCGATGTATCTGGTGTATAGCATCGGTTGAAAGTCCTGTGTGGTGAGGAAGTCCTGTTCAAACTTGTGCATGAAGATGTTGGCATATTGAGGTGCAAATTTGGTCCCCATGGCTGTTCCGTGCGTCTGGATGAAGAATTTGTTGTCGAAGGTGAAGACGTTGTGGTCTAGAATGAAACGGATGAGTTGCAGAATTGCGTCTGGAGATTGGCAGTTGTCGGTGTTGAGGACTGAGGCTGTTGCAGCAATGCCGTCGTCATGGGGGATGTTCTGGAACAAGCCTTTCCATTCACCTGAAGAAGGAGCCGTGCTCCGAAAGCTCGTGTTTGAAACAAACCTGTTGGACTTTAACCTGGTGTTGTAAGACTTCTTACTGTGCTCACCCCAGTCCAACGCCGGCATCTCCACATCACTTCTACCTTGATGCCACTTTCACACACTGTCCCCTTATCTGTTGATAGATTTAATATTTATAAATCTATTGATCTCTGTCTTGAGCATACTCATTGGCTGAACCTCCACAGGCTTCTGAGGTAAAATATTCCAAAGATTTCTCCACATCTTGGACCTAAATGGCCTCTCCTGTAGTCTGAGGCCGTGTCTCCTGGATCTAGACCTCACCCACCCTTTTGAAGCTTTAAAAATCTATTTCACTTCCATGACCTGCAAGTACTGCTCCTCAATTTCTGGCTGCAGTTCAGTCCCCTGTTCCTGATCTTTGGCTATCACCATGATGGGGTTACTGGGTTATGGTGATAGGCTGGAGGTGTTGACCTTGGGTAGGGTGCTCTTTCCAAGAGCCGGTGCAGACTCGATGGGCAGAATTCTTGGGTCAGTGTCTGTGCGGAATCTGCACCTTCTCCCTGGGTCTGTATGGGTTAGCGCCGGGTGCTCCGGTTAACCTCCCCAAAGATGTGCAGGTTAGTTGGATTGGCCATGCTAAATTATGCTTCAATGTCCAAGGGTGTGTAGGTTAGGTGATGGGTGGGGAGTGGGATGGTTTCTGACCTTTCAGAGGGTCGGTGCATGACCGATGGGCCGAATGGCCTCCTGCACTGCAGGGAATCTATGAAATGTTAACTGGCCTCCAGGCTGCTAAATGTAAACTGGCCTGCCTGCTTCTGAGGAGGCTGACAATGATATCATTGCTCCACTTTGAATCTGTGTATTTGGCTGTCTGCCTGTATCAAATTGTTGACTCGAGACATTAGCATGTGGACACCTCCCTGATCTCCCAATCGACTGGGCAAGCTGTTCCTACTAACAGGTGATTCACACTTGATTCTATCTATGATAGCTGCTAATATCGTTACTGGGAAAGACACATCTTACCCGGCCTATTGAGTGCTGGTTACTGCTGTCGCTGGGCAGATTTCTATCTGTTGCTGGGCAGATTGCATCCTATTATTTCTTGTTAGATTCATGTTACACTGTTATTAGGCAAATCCATGTATCAGGATACTGGCCTTATGTCTGACTGCTGCAGGGCTCTCTCACCCGACCCCTGCCAGTGGACATTGGCCTGGGCCTGAGCAACAGGGTGACCAACTCTTAGGAAATAAAGTAAGAGACATTTTACTTTGACCGTGGGTGCGGAGGTGTGTTCTGGGATGGGGAGGGGGAGGGGAGGGGGCATGCTGGTGACCAATTGATTCGGGTGCACTGTAGGAGGGAGAGGTGGTGTCAGTGACCATCGGAGAGGGGCTGCTGCGTGGAACGGTGGGACGGGGGTGGGATGGTTTCTGGTATAACCAGAACAGCGAAAGGGGGGGGGCCAATTAGAGCAATCCAAACCTACAACCTGTCTTGTGGTGTAACAACATTATATCGCCTCTCTGCACGTTCTGATTTGCAGTCCACCTCAAATCCCTTAAAATATGGGGCGGGTGGTCACCCTGCCGAGCTGCCTCATGGGAACCCGCACCAGGCCGGACTCAGCAGCTCGTAGACGCACCTTGCTGTTGCCATTCACATCAACTTCGACCTCCGGGGGCAGCCTGGACCACGAGGAGAGCATGACTGTGCCCGGCGGGGGCCAAGGGTGAGGCCTAGTCCCAGGAGGGTAACCCAGAGGTGGTGACCGGTTGAGCGAGTGTGCGACCAGAGTCCAGCAGGAGGACCAGCAGATAAAGGGTGGAGGCCATGTGCCCTAGCCAGCTCCTGGAGTACAGGGATATCATCAGCCTGGGGGAACGACAGCTCACTGTTCACTATTATATTACAATCGGAAAGCTGGAAGCATTGAAAGTGAAGTTAAATTTTGGAGTGCTTCCCAAAGTACAGTAATAACTTGCCAACCAAGCTAAATCGTAAACCAAGGCTGTGCTATTCGGAAAGGCTCTCTATTTTGAAAACCATGTCATGAGAATGCAGGAGATATCTGTACACAAAGTCAATCTCTCTGTTGCTAGTTGATCACAGCCAGGTCATAGCAACTGGCCTCACTGTTGCTTCAGAGAACGTAGGGAATAGGAGAAAGGGAAACAGGGGAATTTATCATCATAGATCATAGAATTTACAGTGCAGAAGGAGGCCATTCGGCCCATCGAGTCTGCATCGGCTCTTGGAAAGAGCACCCTACCCAAGCCCACACTTTTACCTTATCCCCATAACCCAGTAACGCCACCCAACACTAAGGGCAATTTTGGACACTAAGGGCAATTTATCATCATGGCCCATCCACCTAACCTGCACATCTTTGGACTGTGGGAGGAAACCGGAGCAGCCGGAGGAAGCCCACGCAGGCACGGGGAGAATGTGCAGATTCTGCACAGACAGTGACCCAAGCCGGGAATCGAACCTGGGACCCTGGCGCTGTGAAGCAATTGTGTAACTCACTGTGCTACCGTGCTGCCCAGAAGAAATGTGTTTAAATGGAGCTTCCCCAGTGATTTTCCCTGGGGCGAGCGAATCGGCGGGGGGGGGGGGGGGGGGGGGGGGGGGGGGGGGGAGATGGGGGGGGGGGGGTCGGCGGGGGTGGCGGGGTGGCAGCGGGGCATCAAGTGCCCGGCCTGATTCAGATGGGGAGTAAAGCTTTTCTTTCAGAGGCTCAAAATTCCGTGAGAAATCCCCACGACAGATTCCCACCATTTTCCTCACCGGAAATGACACTTTGTTGATAAGATTCCGCCCACAGACTCTCAAACCTATTAATTAATATTATAGATGCCAAAGCCACACGCTTTAACGTGGAGAGTTGCTAAGGAAACTATCTGTTTTATTCGAGCCAAATGAATGTTTCCACCAATTAAGAGGTAATCAGTACGTCCTCTGTAAACGGGCACCACTGATCAACTGTAACAGAGAAAAGCAAGAATTTAAAGGTAACTTAAATCGCGATTACATTTCCCAGTGTGATGATGCGCTCTCCTCCCTTTGGTACCCACCAATCGGGAGGGGGGAGGGGGGGCTCGAGGGTGCATATTTCCTCTACTGAAACAGCCCAAGCCCAAAAGCAGCAAGACCCAGGCAATATCCAGCTGTGGGCAGACAAGAACAAAGAACAAAGAAAAGTACAACACAGGAACAGGCCCTTCGGCCCTCCAAGTCTGTGCCGACCATGCTGCCCGTCAAACCTAAAATCTTCTGCATTTCCGGGTTCCGTATCCCTCTATTCCCATCCTATTCATGTATTTGCCAAGATGCCCCTTAAATGCCACTATCGTCCCTGCTTCCACCACCTCCTCCGACAGCGAGTTCCAGGCACCCACTACCCTCTGTGTAAAAAACGTACCTTGTACATCTCCTCTAAACCTTGCCCCTCGCATCTTAAACCTATGCCCCCTAGTAATTGACCCCTCTACCCTGGGGAAAAGCCTCTAACGATCCACTCTGTCTATGCCCCTCATAATTTTGTAGACCTCTATCAGGTCGCCCCTTTCCAGTGAGAACAAACCAAGTTTATTCAACCTCTCTTCATAGCTAATACCCTCCATACCAGGCAACATCCTGGTAAATCTCTTCTGCACCCTCTCTAAAGCCTCCACATCCTTCTGGTAGTGTGGCAACCAGAATTGAACACTATACTCCCAAGTGTGGCCTAACTAAGGTTCTATACAGCTGCAACATGACTTGCCAATTTTTAAACTCAATGCTCCGGCCAATGAATACAAGTGGCAAGTAACATTCACGCCTCACACGTACCAGACAATGACCATCTCCAATAAGAGAACATTTAACCATCGCCCTTTGACATTCAACAGTGTTACCATTGCTGACTCCCCAACTATTAGGGCAGCACGGTAGCATGGTGGTTAGCACAAATGCTTCACAACTCCAGGGTCCCAGGTTCGATTCCCGGCTGGGTCACTGTCTGTGTGGAGTCTGCACGTCCTCCCCGTGTGTGCATGGGTTTCCTCCGGGTACTCCGGTTTCCTCCCACAGTCCAAAGATGTGCGGGTTAGGTGGATTGGCCATGCTAAATTGCCCGTAGTGTCCTAAAAAGTAAGGTTAAGGGGGGGGGGTTGTTGGGTTACGGGTATAGGGTGGATACGTGGGTTTGAGTAGGGTGATCATTGCTCGGCACAACATCGAGGGCCGAAGGGCCTGTTCTGTGCTGTACTGTTCTATGTTCTATGTTCTATCAAAATCCTGGATCCATTGTCAGAAACTGAACTGGACTAGCCAGATAAATACTGCGGTGACAAGAACAGAACAAAAGTTAGGGATCCTGAGTCCAGTAACTCGCACCCTGACTCCATCTTGTGATGGAATGTTCCCCACTTGCCTGGACGGGTGCAGCTCCAACACTCAAGAAGCTCAACACCATCCAGGACAAAGCTGCCCGCTTGATTGGTACCCCTTCCACAAACGTTCACTCCTTCCACCACCAACGTACACTGGCAGCCGTGTGTACCATCTACAAGATGCACTGCAACATCCTTAGACAGCATGTCCAAACCCACAACCACTACCATCTGGGACAAGGGCAACAGACACACGGGAACACCAGGCCGAGGAGGAATTTCTCCAAGCTACACACCGTCCTGACTTGGAAATATATCGGCATTTCCTCATTGCCAATAAAATCCTGGAACAGGATCTGTGGATCTACCTACGGGCAGCAAGGTAGCACAGCAGCAAGCACAGTTACTTCAGAGCTCCAGGGTCCCAGGTTCGATTCCCGGCTTGGTCTCTGCGGAGTCTGCACGTTTTCCCCGTGTCTGCGTGGGTTTCCTTCCAGTGCTCTGGTTTCCTCCCACAGTCCAAATATGTGCAGGTTAAGTGGATTGGCCATGATAAATTGTCCTTAGTGTTCAAAAAGGTGAGGTGGGGTTACGGGGATAGGGTGGAGGCATGGGCTTAAGGAGGGTGCTCTTTCCAAGAGCCGGTACAGATTTGATGGGCTGAATGGCCCTCTTCTGCACAGTAAATTCTATAATTCAAAGAAAACGTACCTGATCTGGTACAGAAATCCCACTGGAACCACCCCCCCCCCCCCCCCCCCCCCCCCCGGTTCTGTAAAGTATTTTCCCTCATGCGTACAGTCCCGCTTCCTTGGGGGCTGTGTTGTTTCAGATGCTATCCAGATGTTTTGATTAGCCTGTGCTTGCCGTGTCAGATGCGGTCAGCTAGAAAGGGCTGAGGTGATGCATTCTCTGCCCGCTCGGGCCAGGAACCAGAATCAATTTATTTTGCATGTTTTCTCAGGAGAAAAATACTTTTCTTTTGCACCTACTGCTTCGGTGCAAGATTTCTCTGGTGCAGCACACTACACAAGGGATAACTGTGGAGCTCGGAATAGCTTCCTTAGGGCAACGGACACTGCACGAATCCACGGTTAGAATTCCTGTTTCTCCTTCTTTACAACTCCCCTGCAGTCAGGCGCGAAACGGAAAATCCCCCGGTTTGATAGTAACGATTTTAAACAGGGAAGACCTGTGGTCCAGGGAGCCCACCGAGCGACAGTATTCCCCTGCTTCACTTCGAACAACCCCGCAGCCCATTTGCTGATTCAAGCCTGTCTACTTACTTCCTGAAGTTGATTAAAGTTTCTTGTCCCATGGCCCGTGCCAGTAACCTGTTCCACTTACTAATCATGTTTTCTTTTAGAAATCGTGTTCTTCCCGTTTCCTATTTTCTTTCGTCCGTCATAATCTTGTACATTTTGTGCACGGCAGAAATAGTCTCCCGAGTCCAATTTTTAAATGTCTTTCTTGGGATACGAACGTCGCTGGCTGGGCCAAGCATTTATTGCCCGTCCCCAATTTGCCCTGGGGAAGGTGGTGATGAGCCTCCGCCATGACCCGCTGCAGCCTATGTGATGTAGGTACACCCACAGTGCTGTTAGGGAGGGAGTTCCAGGATTTTGACCCAGCGACAGTGAACTGACGGCAATATATTTCTAAGTCAGGATGGTGAGTGACTTGGAGGGGAACCTCCATGAAATTGAAATGAAATGAAAATCGCTGATTGTCACAAGTAGGCTTCAAATGAAGTTACTGTGAAAAGTCCCGAGTCGCCACATTCCGGCGTCTGTTCGGGGAGGCTGGTATGGCTGTTCCAGTTGGTGGGGTTCCCATGCGTCTGCAGCCTGTGTCTTCCGAAATGGTGGGGGGTCATTGGTTTGGAAGGTGCTGTTGAAGAAGGCAAGATGCTGCAGTGCAATTTCGTCCAAATCTTTGATAATGTTTAAAAAACGCTTCTACCTTGGCTGCTTGATAACATGCTTTCAAGATCGAAAATGCTCAGGGTCGTCAATCATTTCCTCATATCTCTTTCTCTTAAGATCTGGAATCTTCCCATATACCTTGTCCAATAACTGAATATCTTTCTTCAAATAGGCAGATCAAAACTGCATGGGGAAGACCAATTATGATCTTCCCTGGAACAAATATGATTTTAAAATGGCCACTCCTGGATGTTGTGTTCTGTGGTATAACCGTTGTAATGATGTACACAGAGCATATAGTTGTTTAACTATAAAGATGATTTACTACTCTAAGTGTGACTATCTTCTTGTACGGCTCACTATCAACTGCCGGGTATCACAAGTCACGCGATGGGTGTCTCGACGCCACCAGCTGGTCGGAGGTCGTATTGCTAACTATGTACAAAACCGTGCACAGGCATCTCACCACACTGGATTTATATTTCATTCCAACATTTGACCTGTTTTTTAATCCAGCCTAGGAATGTGATGCCGGTGTTTTTAGTGACATGTCCACTAGAAAAGTGACCTGCTCTGACCAATACCTGAAGTCCATTCCTATTTAGGGCACAATCCACACCAATCTGCCAACTCTAATAACCTTCCTTTCTATCTGTTGTAAAACCCTCAGCATTGCCTTTCTGTGTCGGACCATAAGGAATGTATCGGAGCCGTCTGGGCTGATTGAGCTGGTCTCCATTCGAGGTTTTCCTGAGCTGTGGAGTTGAGGTTGAGAGCCTGTTGTGTCGGAAATTCCAAGAGCCAAAAGATTCTAGGCTTCTGGTGCCACCTGGCAGATTAAAACTCTCCGCTGCACGATAGTCAGCAAGGAATTTCATAGAATTCATAGAATTTACAGTGCAGAAGGAGGCCATTCAGCCCATCGAGTCTGCACCAGCTCTTGGAAAGAGCACCCTACCCAAGGTTAACAACTCCACCCTATCCCCATAACCCATGTAACCCCACCCAACACTAAGGGCAATTTTGGACACTGAGGGCAATTTAGCATGGCCAATCCACCTAACCCGTAACCCAACAACCCCCCCCCCCCCCTTAACCTTACTTTTTAGGACACTACGGGCAATGTAGCATGGCCAATCCACCTAACCCGCACATCTTTGGACTGTGGGAGGAAACCGGAGCACCCGGAGGAAACCCACGCAGACACGGGGATGATGTGCAGACTCCGCGCAGACAGTGACCCAAGCCGGAATCGAACCTGGTACCCTGGTGCTGTGAGGCGATTGTGCTGTCCACAATGCTACCGTGCATTAAAGGCAGGGAGGGGACTTTATATTTGACGTGTTCAGCAAGTTACGCACTTTTTGTGTAAAACTCTGCTGCCGTGTCTTAACGCACAGCAGCTCCTGTTCCCCTATCACCCCTCTGCTCACTGACTTACATTGGCCGCCATTCGAGCAATGCCTTGACTTTAAACTTCCCCGCCTTGGTTTTCAAACCCCTCTAGGGTCTTGCCCCTCCTTATCTCTGTAAGCTCCTCCAGCCCAGGCACCCCTCCCAGCCACCTGCGCCCATCTAATCCTGGCCCCTTGTGTATTCCCAATTATAATTGGTCCGCCATTGGAAGCCGTGCCTTCAATTGCCGGAGCCCCCGAGCTCTGGAATTCCCTCCCTACATTTCTCCCACTCGCTACCTCACTTTCCTCCCTGACAGACAATCCTCCAAACCAACTTCTTTGACGAAGCTATTAGTATTCTGACGGATTTCCTTACGTGGCTTGGTTTCTACTTTGTTTTATATTGCTTGTGTGAAGTGCTTTGGAAAGGTTCAAACTGTTCAGGGTGAGATATAAGTTGTTATTGTAAATGGATCCATGTCCAGAGCTGCCACGAAGGGAGAGAGATTCTACGATTCTCATCGGATTTGTCTGAATGGTGATTCACCAGAATTTCCCAGGATTTTCCGTTAATCGGGACCGGTTTAGACTCGCCGCAGCATCTGGGTGGCACCTGTTTCCAATTTCCTGAACCAACTGTCCTATGGAGTCTCTGAATGAGATTGACCATTGGTGCACAATTAAGGGCTTCGTCCTCCTGTCAGCGGGTTACCCAAAGGCATTCCACCTGGATCCTTACACTAACAGGCAGAGAGAGGGGAGGCCGTCACCTCATCACGCTGAGTTGGCTTTGAGCCCAGACTCAAGCTCCAGGCTGTCAGGTAGCAAGTACCATTCGTTCCAGACATGTGGCAGGCAATGACCACCTCCAACAAGAGGGAATTTAAACATCGTCCCTTGACATTCATTGGCATTACCATTGCTGAATATCCTGCGGGATCCCATTGACCAGAAATTCAACTGGACTAGCCATAGAAATACTGTGGCTACAAGAGCAGGCCAGAGGCTTGGAATTCTCTGGAGAGTAACTCACTTCCTGACTCCCCAGAATCCGTTCATCTTCTCCAAGGTACATGTCACGAGTGTGTTGGAATACACTTGCTGGATGAGTGCAGATCCAACAACACTCAAGAAGCTCGACACCATCCAGGACAAAGTAGCTTCCGCTTGATTGCTCCCCCTTCCACCAACATTCAATCCCTCCACCACCGACGCACAGTGGAAGCCATGTGTATCCGCGACAAGATGCATTGCAGCAACTCAACAAGGCTCCTTAGGCAGCACCTTCCAAACCCAAGACCACCAGCATCTAGGAGATCAAGGGCAGCAGATAGCTGAGAACCCCACCACCTGGAGGTTCCCCTCCAAATCGTGGTGTTCCCAGTTATCTGCTGCCCTTGTCCTCGTAGAGGTCCCCCTTCAGGTCACTCACCATCCTGCCTTTGGAAATATATCGTCGTTCCTTCGCTTATCGCTCAGTCAAAATCCTGAAACTCCCTCGCTAACAGCACTGTGGGTGTACCTATACCTCGGGGACGGCAGCAGTTCAAGAAGGGCAGCACGGTAGCATGGTGGTTAGCATAAATGCTTCACAGCTCCAGGGTCCCAGGTTCGATTCCCGGCTGGATCACTGTCTGTGTGGAGTCTGCACGTCCTCCCCCTGTCTGCGTGGGTTTCCTCCGGGTGCTCCGGTTTCCTCCCACAGTCCAAAGATGTGCGGGTTAGGTGGATTGGCCATGCTAAATTGCCCGTAGTGTCCTAATAAAGTAAGGTTAAGGGGGGGTTATTGGGTTACGGGTATAGGGTGGTTACGTGGGTTTGAGTAGGGTGATCATGGCTCGGCACAACATCGAGGGCCGAAGGGCCTGTTCTGTGCTGTACTGTTCTATGTTCTATGTTCTAAGGCAACTGACCACCACCTTCTGAAGGGCATTTAGGGCTGGGCAATAAATGCTGGCCTAACCAACGACACCCACATCCTGTGAACAAATAAAAATAATATTCTAATGGTTAAAAATTCATCCAGTCCCTCACTACATTATAATCGATAATCTATATTATTATTGTGGACAATCATTGCACTGCACACAATATTCAGCGAGGTATGTTGTAAAGTGCACATTGCTGCGTGTGATGTTAAATTCTAGTCTCCTGCTGCTTCTATTTTTCACAATACAGAGATACTCAGCATCAAATCCTCTTGCAATAACATCTAATGGGGTTAACATTCAGCCCTTTCCCTTGAAGGTTTCATTGCCTCACGTATTCCACCGCACTGCTGAGGTTATTACTTCGCTGAGCCGCAGATTTCAATGTGATTTCTCCAGGGGCCGTGTGTTTCAAGCTAAGTAATGGTGCAGGAAGCTAGCCCAGCGCATGACTGTGTCAAATCTGCATGTTATTAGAAGGGATTCCTCAGCAGTGTCAGGAATCTGCAGAATGCTTTGTACCAGGTTTCACAGTTACTGGCCCAGCAGTAAAACCAGTCGGCATCGAATGGTGATGGCAGAGGCTGAAGGTGATCTGTTTTATCTCTTCGCTGATGTGATACGGACAGTATCACATCAGGAACAGAGCTGGCCATTTGCTCGATCTCAGACTAACAGAATCATAGAATCAGACAGTGCAGAAGAGGCCCTACAACCCATCAAGCCTGAACTGACACGTGAAAAGCACCTGATAGAACATAGAACATAGAACAGTACAGCACAGAACAGGCCCTTCAGCCCTCAATGTTGTGCCGAGCCATGATCACCCTACTCAAACCCACGTATCCACCCTATAACCGTAACCCAACAACCCCCCCCTTAACCTTACTTTTATTAGCATACTACGGGCAATTTAGCATGGCCAATTCACCTAACCCGCACATCTTTCGACTGTGGGAGGAAACCGGAGCACCCGGAGGAAACCCACGCACACACGGGGAGGACGTGCAGACTCCACACAGACAGTGACCCAGCCAGGAATTGAACCTGGGACCCTGGAGCTGTGAAGCATTTATGCTAACCACCATGCTACCCTGCTGCCCACTGATCTGCCGACCTAACCCCATTTACCAGCGCAGTCCACAGCCTTGAATGTTATGACATGCCAAGTACTCACCCAGGTGCTTTGTAAAGGATGTGAGGCAATCTGCCTCTACTGCCCTGCCAGGCAGTGCATTCCAGACCATCACCACCCTCCAGATAAAAAAGATTTTCCTCAAATTCCCCTAAACCTCCTGCCCTCACCTTGACCTTGTGTCCCCCTCGTAACTGACCCTTCAACAAAGGGGAACGGCTGCTCCCTATCCGCCCTGTCCATGCCCCTCATAATCTTACACACCTCGATCAGGTCGCCCCTCAGTCTTTTCTGTTCCAACAAACACAACCCCAGCCTATCCAACCTCTCTTCATAACTTAAATGCTCCATCCCTGGTGAATCTCCTCTGCTCCCCCTCCAGTGCAATCACATCCTTCCGATAGCGCGGATCATGGTTAATCTTGGGTGGGCCGAAGGACCTGTTCCTGTGCTGTAGTATTGTTCTTTGTTCTACGTTCTACCTCAACCCCACTTCCCCCATCCTATCCCCCGACAGTTCCACTCAGGCACTGACTGCCCTTCAGTATCTTGTGCAAACAGCCATTCTCTGTCTGTGAAGCTAGACTGTTGAGTGTTGGTGGGCTGTTCATCCTTGGGGGGGGGGGGCTGTCGCGGATCCGCCTGCTCCCATTATCCCGATGTCTACGCACACGCCTTCCAGCCGGAGCTGGTGCTGATCACGAGTGGGAGCTCTGATCCCTTTTTAATTCGCACCACTCCAGCTGCACTTTGACTGATTATCAGAGAAGTCAGCGGAGACCAGCGATTGAGGAAAGATCCAGAGCGAGTTTATGATCTGGAACGCGTTGCCTGAAAGTGTGCGGAAAGTAGTCTTCGCAGGAGGGGATTGGATGAAGACTCTTAGGGGGAGCATTTCCAGAGTGATGGGGAAAGAACTGATTGAGTATCTCTTTCAAAGAGCTGACACAGACACAATGGTCTCCTTCTGCGCGGTATGATTCTATGAAGTGAGTCCTTGCCAGACCTTTGTCGCAAGGTACTGCACCAGAAGCTGCATTTAACCTCTGAGCATGGGGCGAGGAGGAGAGATAAACTCTCCATTCTCGTGGCTCCCTGCACGTTCCTATCATCACTGAAGGGCCGAGCCTGTCAGAGGTTAACTTTAAGTATCACTTCCTCGGACAGAGTGGAGGTGTTGATGTGCGTTCCGCATTAATATCCACACGCTCTGGCGGTGCTTCTGCTCCTGTATCCGCTGCTGACTGCCTGGGCAGGGAATTGGCAGCGGCACTGTCTTAGTTACACACTCTGAAGCCAGGCCAGGAAAAGCAGAATGGAAGCATGTTTACCGACTTCATCCAGTGACCAGCGAAGCTGGGAGGCATCGTAGGGTTTCCTGGTCAGTGCTGAGCTGATAACTTCAGTTTGGATGGCGAAGAAGCCCCCTCCCCAGGATGTCCACTACTCACATTAGCTGAAGGCAGATTCTCTCCTTCGCCCCACTCTCCCCTCACTCGCAGTTGGACTTGTGAAGAATGGTTATTTGTAACTGCACGAAGAAGGTGTCAACAGGATCGGGGAAGAGGGGAGGTGATGAGGTTAAAAAAAAGAAGGAACAAAGAACAGTCAATTAATTCTAATTTAGATAAGGGTGAGGTACATAGTAATAATAATCATTATTGTTATCATTAACGCTGTAGATAAGTTAGTGTGAAAATCCCCTAGTTGCCTGTTTGGCTACATTGAGGGAGAATTCAGAATGTCCAATTCACCCAACAAGCACGTCTTTCGGGACTTGTGGGAGGAAACCGGAGCACCCGGAGGAAACCCACGCAGACACGGGGAGAACATGCAGACTCCGCACAGACAGTGACCCAAGCCGGGAATCGAACCCGGGTCCCTGGCGCTGTGAAGCAACAGTGCTAACCACTATGTCGCCACCATTGCGCTACTGTACCATTTGTTAGGCGAAATAAAGAAGCAACATAATCCTTGAGAAATGAGTTTAATTGAGCGGTTGAGTAAAACAGCCGGGAGAATGGATTCACATTATACGTAGCTAAGCAGATTAAAGGTCAGAAAAACTACAGACTAAGCACAGAGGCGATAATTCCAATTGTGAGGGAGTTCAAAACTAAGGTCATAAAAATCAGATAATTCTTAATTAATCCAATAAAGAATTCAAGAGACATCCCTTTAGCCAGAGAGTGCTGACAGCATGGAAATCATTACCACGCAGTGAGTGAGGTGAATAATGTAGATTCTTCTAAGGGGCACGTAGACACATAAAGGAGAAAGGAATAGAAAGGTATATTGCTAGATTTTCCATCCCTCCAGACCCGTTTTCCGTTGCAGCTCGCCCTCGCTGGTAGCTGGATTGTCCATCCCGGTCGCCGGCCAATGGGGTTTCCCATTGTGGGCACCCCCAAGCCTTCGGTGATGCGCGATCAATAACCACAGAAACGAAGGAGTAGTCCGAATTGAAGGCTTTAATCTACAAGATGTTTCCCCAGCAGCTCGAGTACAGAAAGAACGATGGCTGCTGGGAAACACGGGTTCTTATACCCCCACCTCATTGGGCGGAGCCACCTTCGTCTTGACCAATGAGAAAGCAACACTTGGGCCAATGAGCAGCGAGACTTCTCCACCAATAGCAGCTCACACTCCCAGGTACCGTAGTACCTCTAGTCATACTACCACAGTCGGCAAATCGGCAGACGTGGGTGCGCTGCCGGCGAAGCGGAGGAGCCCGCCGACGGAGAATCCCGCCCAATGTGATCTCTGAGACAAATTAGGGGTGGGAGGAAGTTTGTGTGGAGCATTGATGGATGAGTGGGATGGAATCTGCCTGTTTGTGAGCATTCTGTACAATATTAGATAAATGCAAATATAAAAGTAGATTGATGAATCTGCTGCCTCAGTTAAGATGGTGATTAATGGATTATATGAAGATATGTTGACGTGAAGCCAATGCTATATCACTTGGACCGCAGGGAGCTGGAACACACTGTGTCCAGAGCCTGCCGCCCAACAATGAGCTCGCCGGAAGAGCTTGTAACTTTCACATAATTTTTTCAGAATGACACCATGTCCAAACCCCCTGTCAGACTTGGAAAGAGCCAGGCATCTCATTCGGCTTTGGTTTATTGAGTTGAAGCTGTGCAGTTATTGTTTCAGCTGGCATTACGTCCATTTGATGATCTCACTTCATTTATAACCTGCATTTTTGGTTTGCTGACTTTTCAACCATAAAAGTGACTCTTAAAATAAATAGATGAATCCGCTTTGTGTAACTGAGATGCGGAACTCAATTATACTTATTTAGTTTTCACATTTTCGAGGACATTTTCTTACCCTCTTGTAATGAGTGAAGTACAAGTAGGTTTACGAGGCATCTGCTACTTTACTGGAGATAAACCAGGGTGTCCTCGGGCATGAATCACAAAAGGCTTGTCTGCAAGTAATTAGGAAAGCTCATAGAATGTTGTTGTTTATTCTGAGGGGATTTGATTACGAAAGTAGGGAGGTTATGCTTCAGTTGTACAGGGTGCTGGTGAGACCATATCTGGAGTATTGTGTACGGCAGGGTATTTCAATCTCAGGGTCGCGGCCTGTGGATGGGTTATGGGCGGGTCGCAGAGCGATCGGTCGCGGCGTTCCCGATGGCAGGAGAAGCCTTTAAATACAAACGATGGAGTCTTCCTGCCAGAAGCGGCGGCAGAGAGCAGGTCACGACCCCGGCATGTGCACTGACATCATGCGCCCTGTACGTCCATGCTTTGGGAGCAAAATCACGGAGCAGAGATTCCTCCATTTTGTAGCTGCCAGCAAGCAAGCAACAGGACTGTGTGAAAAACTGAAGATGGATTATTTCATAATAAGGAAGAGAGGGCCAGACACACAAACCAGGCCAGGATCTCGCAACCATATCTGCTGGAGAGAGCTTCTCAGGAGAGTCTACGGCAGGTCAAAGCAGTGCTGGAGTGAGCTGTATGCAGTGCTCCAGGGCCTCTGGTGAATACCCAACAAAGTAAAAACTGAAAGCGGGAACAAAGCAGTATAAAAATAATTTCTTGAGGTGTGGCTTTGTTGATTGTGCCAATGCACATCTGGATGTGTGTTATATGCAGGGAAGTACTGGTAAATGGAAGTTTAAAATTCGCAAAACTTCAAAGACAATTGAAGACGGCGAGTTTGAGGATAAACCTTTTGATTGTTTTCAAAAGATGCCGCGAGAACTTAAATAGTCCTCAGCAGTAATGTAACATTGAATGGCAAAGCAAGTGAGATTGTGAGGACCAATCAGGCTCACCTGTTGCATTAAAGGTAAGAAATAATAATGGTCACGAAGGTCAGCAGTGTGGGTCACGGAGGTCGGCTGGCCTGGGTCGCGAAGGTCGGTCGGAGTGGGTCGCAAAGGTTGGCCAATTGGTAAAAGTGGGCCCCGGGAAATAAAGTTTGAAAAATACTGGTGTACGGTATTTTATCTGTATTTAAGGAAAGATGTAAATCTGTTGGAAACAGCTCAGAGAAAGTTTACTAGACTAATATTTAAAAATAATAATAATTTTAGAGTACCCAATTATTTTTTAAGGGGCAATTTTTAGCGTGGCCAATCCACCTATCCTGCACATCTCGATTCCCGGCTGGGTCACTGTCTGTGCGGAGTCTGCACGTCCTCCCCGTGTCTGCGTGGGTTTCCTCCGGGTGCTCCGGTTTCCTCCCACAGTCCAAAGATGTGCGGGTTAGGTGGATTGGCTATGCTAAATTGACCTTAGTGTCCTAAAAAATAAGGTTAATGGGGGGGGGGGGGTTGTTGGGTTTCTGGTATAGGGTGGATAAGTTGACTTGAGTAGGGTGATCATTGCTCGGCACAACATCAAGGGCCAAAGGGCATGTTCTGTGCTGTACTGTTCTATGTTCTATCTTTTTGGTTGTGGGGGTGAAACCCACGCAGACACGGGGAGAATGTGCAAACTCCACACGGACAGTGATCCAGAGCCGGGTTACAAGACTAATATGAAGAATGGGTAGGTTGTCTAATGAGGAAAGATTGGACCAGCTAGGTTTGTATCCACTGGAGTTTAGAAGAATAAAAAGTGACTTGATTGAAACCCTGGGGAGTCCTGACAGGGTGGATGTGGAAGGGATGTTTCCTCTTGTGGAAGAATCTACAACTAGGGGTCACTGTTTTAAAAGTAAGGGGTCACTGATGTAAGACTGAGATGAGGAGAATTGTTTTCTCCCAGAGGGTCATGAGTCTCTGGAACTCTTTTCCTCAAAAGGCAGAGTCTTTGAATATTTATTAATGCAGAGCGGGATTGATTCTTGATTAACAAGGGGGTGAAAGTTATCGGGGTAGACGGTGATGTGCAGTTGAGGTTATAATCAGCTCAGCCATGATCTGTTGAATGGCGGAGAAGGCTCGAGGGGGCTAAATGGCTATTCCTGCACCTCATCCGTATGTTTGTATGCACATTTGTACAAATGGGACTGAGATGGTTGAAGTAAGTTTGCCGGCCAGGAGGATTCAAGCTGCTGTGCACTGCAATGGTTCAGCACTCTGTATACTGGAACTATATACAGCACTCTGTATACTGGAACTACATACAGCACTCTGTATACTGGAACTATATACAGCACTCTGTATACTGGAACTACATACAGCACTCTGTATACTGGAACTATATACAGCACTCTGTATACTGGAACTATATACAGCACTCTGTATACTGGAACTACATACAGCACTCTGTATACTGGAACTATATACAGCACTCTGTATACTGGAACTATATACAGCACTCTGTATACTGGAACTATATACAGCACTCTGTATACTGGAATTATATACAGCACTCTGTATACTGGAACTATATACAGCACTCTGTATACTAGAACTATATACAGCACTCTGTATACTGGAACTATATACAGCACTCTGTATACTGGAACTATATACAGCACTCTGTATACTGGAACTATATACAGCACTCTGTATACTGGAACTATATACAGCACTCTGTATACTGGAACTATATACAGCACTCTGTATACTGGAACTATATACAGCACTCTGTATACTGGAACTATATACAGCACTCTGTATACTGGAACTATATACAGCACTCTGTATACTGGAACTATATACAGCACTCTGTATACTGGAACTATATACAGCACTCTGTATACTGGAACTATATACAGCACTCTGTATACTGGAACTATATACAGCACTCTGTATACTGGAACTATATACAGCACTCTGTATACTGGAACTATATACAGCACTCTGTATACTGGAACTATATACAGCACTCTGTATACTGGAACTATATACAGCACTCTGTATACTGGAACTATATACAGCACTCTGTATACTGGAACTATATACAGCACTCTGTATACTGGAACTATATACAGCACTCTGTATACTGGAACTATATACAGCACTCTGTATACTGGAACTATATACAGCACTCTGTATACTGGAACTATATACAGCACTCTGTATACTGGAACTATATACAGCACTCTGTATACTGGAACTATATACAGCACTCTGTATACTGGAACTATATACAGCACTCTGTATACTGGAACTATATACAGCACTCTGTATACTGGAACTATATACAGCACTCTGTATACTGGAACTATATACAGCACTCTGTATACTGGAACTATATACAGCACTCTGTATACTGGAACTATATACACCACTCTATACTGGGCTGTGGAGTTGGGTGGACGGGTGAGGGTTCCAACATGGCCGACACCATGTTTTCCGGCGCGACTGGTGCAGGTCGTCAGCCCTGCGCATGCGTGGCACGGCACCTGCCAATTCCCCAGACGTTTTCTGCGCAATTTGTGGGTATTCCACGCAGCGCTGGTGCTAGCCCCTCGGTGAGAGGTTTGTGCCGCTTTTCACGTCATGAATCACCTGTGAATTCTCCGTTGGCACCGACACTTAGCCTCAGGAACGTTGAAATCCGCCCGTTGAAATGTTATGGCACAGAAAGAGGTCATTCATGGAATCATAGAATTTACAGTGCAGAAGGAGGCCATTCAGCCCTTTTGAGTCTGCACCGGCCCTTGGAAAGAGCACCCCACTTAAGTCGCACGCCTCCACCCTATCCCCTTTATCCCCGTAACCCAACCTAACATTTTTGGACACTAAGGGGAATTTAGCATGGCCAATCCACCTCACTTGCACACCTTTGGGCTGTGGGAGGAAACCGGAGCACCCGGAGGAAACCCACGCAGACACGGGGAGAACGTGCAGACTCCACACTGACCCAAGCCGGGAATCGAACCCAGGAACCTGGAGCTGTGAAGCAACCGTGCTAACCACTATTCTGCCGTGCTCGTATCTGTGCCGATTCAAGCCACCCATTCTAATGCCACATTCCAGCACTTGGTCCATGGCCATGCAGGTCACAGCACTTCAGGTGGACATCCAGGTACCTTGTAAATGAGGTTGAGAGTTTCTGCTTCAACCACCGATCTGGGCAGTGAGTTCGAGACACTCGCCACCCTCTGGGCGAAGCGGCTTTTCCTCATCTGCCTTCTAATCCCTCCACCAATCACCTTCATCTGCGCCCCTTCGTAATTGCTTTACTGAGGATCCCATCTGAGCTAAGTTCAGGTAAGGTTGTCGATTTCCTCCTTGCATCATTTGGGGAAAAATAAATCGCACACGCATTGAAGAATCCAAGGATCGAAAACGCAAATGTATGGCTTTTGGATAAGGACTGAATCAGGCTTAGCTGTGATGGTCCCAGCAGTTGAATAGCCTCTTCACGCTCAGCGCCCGCTCAATCATGTGACAAGGCAAGCGATAAATGGACACCCATTAAACTTTATTTGCCGCTTTGAGGAGAAACAAAGGGAGGAATGAGGAGGGGGCAGTATAAAGAAAGCAACGAGGTTTCACTGCTGATTTTGTTTTTGTCCAGGTGCTGCAGTGGGTTGAAAAAACTATCCAGGCCTCTAAAGTCCATCTGCTGTCCACCAATCACAAGGAGAGGGAGGAGCATCTCTGGCTTGTGCCCTTTGACCCGAACCTAAAAGAGGTGACCATTTCCCTCAGTGGCCCCGCACCAGCCATTGAAATTCGGGACCCTTCAGGTAAGATGGAAGAGGATAATTATCTTGTTGGATTAAAGTGGATTTCCAGTGTGCAGGGGTTTGTTCTTGGGTTATTTATTCATTTATCGTCCAATAAGTGAGAGAGAGAGAGAGAGAGAGGGCGATTAGGATTGGAGAATTGAATGACACAGCAGGATAGACGGTAACACTTTGGATCTCAGGGACCTAGATTTGAACCCAACCCTGACTTTGTAAAATTTGTTCGTGGGTCGAGAGTGTCACTGGCAAAGAGAGCATAATTGCCCTCGGGAAATGGGCGGCGAGCCACATTCTTGAACTGCTGCAGATCATGTGGTGTGCAGGCATCTAGAGAGGGATCCCGCCCCCTACCCCCCCCGCCCAAGTGTGTTTTGTGGCGGCTGGGGTGGCTTGTCATCACCTGGTCGTGGGATCTTACTGATGCCTTTGGCCTTTTTCATGGCTCGCCGCCTCTGCCATTGGGGAACGGTGTGGGGGTGGGGGGTGGGGGGGTGGGTGGGTGGGCGGTTGGCATCGAGACCTGGCTGGTGGAAAGAGCGTGAAATTTCACATCTACTGATGTTTGGGAAGGAGATCCAGGCGTTTGCAGTGCATCTTGTCAATGGCACTGCCGCCTGGGTGGGTGTGACTCTGTTGTAAAGGGAGTGAATGTTTAAGACGGTGTATGGGGTGCCAATCAAGCGGGGCTGCTTTGTCCTGGATGTCGAACACCCTCCTTGAGCGTTGTTGGAGCTGCGCTCATCCAGGCAAGGGGAGAGAAATCCATCACACTCCTGACTTGTGCCTTGCAGATGGGTGGACTTTCTAATCTGAATGTTACTTGCCCAAGCCTGAATGTTGTTCACATCTTGCTGCATGTGTAGAAAGACTGCTTCAGTATCTCAGGAGTTGCGAACTGAAGTTGTTTAGAAGGATCCTACTTCTGAAGAAGTTGATCATTTTCATGCTGGATCTTAGTGAGCTGGAACCAATGGAACAAAATCACCTTGAAATCCACTCCAGGATTTTGTAACTTCCGGGTGTTGGTGTTACTTATTCTGTGTGCGGACGACACAGCCCTTAGGATTCCCATCCCCCAATGTCCTTTCGCTATCGCTGTCCCTTGTCCATTGGCCTCAATAACCGATATTATTGCTCCGTCTCTTGCTAACACAATTTTAGAAATGAGATGGTGCTTTTTCCAATCGCCTACTGTTGTGTTTTGAAACAAAAACAGAAAATGGTGGACAATCTCAGAGAAGGGAGCTAACGTCCGCTCCCTTTTCTCTCCACAGATGCTGTCCGACCTGTTGAGATCGTCCAGCTTTTTCTGTTTTTTTTTTCAGATTCCACCATCCGCAGCCATTTGCTTTTCTAATATTGTGTTTTGGAAACTGTGTTAATTCTGATTGGACAATGCGAGTTGCCTTTCTTTCAGGACGGTTCATGTGGAGAGGGTCGGGTTTGAATGAACTGTTGAACATCCCAAACTCAGCTCGAGTGGTCAATGTGAAAAACCCGCGGCCTGGAGTGTGGACAATCAAGGTAAGGACTGCATCCGCGTTGCGTGGTTATCGCCGAGGCGGTGGGGGGGGGGTGAATACTACTTTGGATTTCCCTCTCTCTAGTTCCTAATAAGCTCCAGGCACATCATCCTGTCCTTTTTGTGCATCACCATGTGTAGAAGTGAAAACACTTCATACCACTTTCTCCTCGACTCCCCCATTCCTCTATTCCTCCGATCTGTTGGCTCTCTAAACTCCTTCCATCTCCCATCAACTCTTTCCAGATTTGTGCCATTTGCTCTCTGTCGTGTTCTGTATGTGACCGAAGTGAATGATGAACTTCTAGTTTAAATAATTTATCATGAAGCATCTATGTGATAAAAGTAACTAGGATAAATAAAATAATAAACTACTGACACTAATTAACTATTGTAGAGCTACTGCAAAATACGCCTATCCTCCGACACGACCTGCTCCCAACTCCCCAGCCACAGGGTCACGTGATGGGTTTACACTGCCACCTAGTGGTCGGAGGCCGTGTACCACACCATGTACAGAATTGCTTTATGCATAGCATCACAGTCTCCAGCTCTTTCAGTTTGATGATGAGTCCTCTGTGCCTTCACTCTTTTCCGGAGTCTCTCTGTGTAACCCACAATCTGGGTTGATTTGTTTAATACTGTCTCTGCTCTTGTTCAGCCATAAACACGCACTTTGTCTGCCTCAATGTGCAACCAGGCACAGGAAAGGGCTCATCGAAGTCATATTATTGTACTCAATATACCCACTGGGGTGACGACGACAAACGTTTGTTTCCCTTAAGCTCCGCAGCACTGGACGTCACTCTGCGCGGATCACAGGAGTCAGTAGCATTGATTTCCGGGCTGGATTCTCCACGAAACCTACCTCAGACTTCCGGAAAACGAGCGGGCGTCCGATTCAAGGTCGGTAAACTGAAACGTTTTCCCATCTAACAAGAGCTCAAACCCGCTATTGCTGTATTATCTGTAAAGAGCTAGGAACTTATTTTAATTCGCTGGGAGCTGATGTGTTATTTGCAAATGTTCCAGGGGGCCACATTACCCGGCTCACCGGCGACTCGTACGAAGTCTGGCAGAACCAGTTCAATCCGGTCCTTCTGTTGTACCCGGACAGCATGGCAAATTAAACATATTGATCTTTTCAAGCTTAAAGTGTGATTAATAACCACACCTTGGAACCAAAAACCAACAGGAAGACAGAGAACCCACACTTCCCACTTATTACATAGGATTACATAAAATCTACAGCACAGAAAGAGGCCATTCAGCCACGAAGGTCCATGGTGGCCTTTCTGCTCCACCCAAGTTTCCTCCCACATTATAATCTTCTATTCCTCTATATCTCACTTGTGTATCTGGCTTCCCCCTCGAATGGATCCACTCTGAATTTCAACTTGTGATACGCAGGATGAAGATGTTGGTGTGAAATTCCTGTTATTTTAAGGGTGGAATTAAAAGGTCTTAAGTGTTTAAAAAATGTAATGTAATAATAATTGCTTCTTGTCACAAGTAAGCTTCAATGAAGTTACTGTGAAAAGCCCCTAGTCGCCACATTCCGGCACCTGTTCGGGGAGGCTGGTACGGGAATTGAACCCGCGCTGCTGGCCTTGTTCTGCATTACAAACTAGCTGTTTAGCCCACTGTGCTAAACCAGCCCCTATCATTACTCTAACATTACAGTTATTGATCAAATAGTAGGCAAAGGAATTTCTTCTGACAGATTAATTACTGATTTTACACAGAACAATCGGGCAGAAAGCTCAGGTCGCACTGCCGCTCTGACATACTCCGTCTGCACTGTTGGAGAATGGCAGTGAGGTATCTCTGTCTTGGAATGTGGACGTATTCACGGGCCCTCTAATTCAGTTCATGCATTCGCTCCCCAATTATATTCGTCTGTTGGAAACGTGCAATCCATGAAAACCAGACAAGCCTTACATTCAGTTTTTAAAGAAATTGTTTCTCGGCTTGTTGAATGTCGCTGGTGAGGCCAGAGTCTATTGTCCATCTCTAATTATTCTTGAGATGAGCCATCTTCATGAACCATTGCAGTCTATGTGTAGACTCAGAGTTTTACTGCACGGAAAAAGGCCCTTCGGCCCATCGTGTCAGTTCCAACCTTCAAGCACCTATCTATTCCAATCCCATTTTCCAGCAGTTGGTCCGCAACCTTGTATGCTGTGTGTTTCAACTACTCAGCTAAATGTTTCTTAAATGTTATGAGGGTTCCCGCCTCTATCACCCTTTAAGGTGGCGATTTCCTGATTCCATCACCCTCTGGGTGAAAATGTTTCTCCTCACAATCCCATCTAAATCTCCTGCCCAATACCTTGGGCGCGATTCTCCGCAACTGCGGCGAATCGTAAAGGCTGCCGTGAAACTGGCCGTGTGTCACGGCAGCCTCCGCGCCCCCTCCCGGGACCCGATTCTCCCCTCCCGGGCGGGGCTAGGAGCGGGGCCCCGTGAAGCACGGCATCGCGGACTTAGCGACCGTCCCTAAGTCACGCTTTCTGACGCGCACGATGACGTCAGCCGCGCATGCGCGGGGCCGTCATCTCCCTCGACTGCCCTGCGGACTGATCCTGTGGGGTGGAGGAGGGAGAAAGAGTGCGTCCGTTACGGATGCACTGCCCGCGATCGTGCCCACCGATCGCGGGCCCATGCCCCCCTTGGCACGGCCGTGGTACGTGGTACGGCCGTGCCAATCGAGGCCCTGGATGCCCAGAACGGGCATGTTGCGGCCGTTTTTACGACGGCAGCAAGCAGGTGTGTTTGCTGTCGTAAAAACAGTCGTAAAGGCCTGGGAACTCGGCCCATCGGCCTGGGGAGAATCGCTGTTTGCCGTAAAAAACGGTGAGCAGCGATTCGTGTCGTGGGGCGGGCGTGGGGGGGGGGGGGGGGGAGAATATCGGGAGGGCGTGAAAAATGTCGGGGACGCCCTCCCGCTATTCTCCGACCCGTCGTGGGCAGCGGAGAATCGCGCCCCTTAAATCTATGCCCCCAGGTTATTGACCCTCTCTACTAAAAGGGAAAAGTTTCTTCCTATCTACCCTATCAATGCCCCTCATAATTGTATACACCTCAATCAGGCTCCCCTCAGCCTCCTCAGCTCTAAGGAAAACTACCCCAGCCTGACCAACCTCTCTTCATGTTGAATCTCCTCTGAACCCCCTCTAGTGCAATCACATCCTTCCTATAGTGTGGTGACCAGAACTGCGCACAGTACTCCAGCTGTGGCCTGACGAGGTGACGTTCCAAGTTAGGATGGTGTGTGACTTGGAGGGGAACTCACAGGTTATGTCTTCCCATGCATCTGCTGCCCCTGTCCTTTTAGGTGGTAGAGGCCACAGGTTGGGAAGGTGCTTTTGAAGGAGCCTTGGTGAGTTGCTGCATTGCATCTTGTAGATGGTGCACACGGCTGCCACTGTGAGTCAGTGGTGGTGGGAGTGGATGTTGGAGATGATGGATCAAGTTCCGATCAAGCGGGCTGCTTTGTCCTGGATGATGTCAAGCTTCTTGAGTGTATTTGGAGCTGAAGCATTCATTCCCACATAATAGACTCTATATAAGATTTTTGTTTGGAACTGGGACATGTTACCTTCAAGTTTAAAATGGAATTTGAGTTTATGATAATCATTTTTTCCCCAGAGGATCCTTTTCTGTGGGATTACTAATTAAACCTGAAACCCAAAGGACTACTCAGGAACATTAACAAGAAGAACGTGACATCCAGTAGATACTCGGACAGATGATCCAAATCTATAAGATTATGGGTGGAATTCTCCGCAGGGGGCCGAATTTGTGAAGGCCGAGGTTCACGACAGCCTCGGAGCCCCCTTCTTGCACCTAATTCACCCCAACCCGGGGGGCTAGGAGCGGGCCTCCGTCTTTCTCGGCAGCGACCTTGTCGCACCAAGAATGTGAAGTCATCCGGGCATGCGCGGGTTGCCAGTTCCAACCCGCGCATGACTTCATCGCGCAGACGGCATGAACCCTTGCTTGCGTGGTGGCCGTCTTTCTCCTCAGCCGCCCGGCAAGACGTGGCAGCTTGATCTTGCCGGGTGGCAGATGGGAAAGAGTGCGTCCGTTTTGGACGCTGGCCCGACGATCAGTGGGCACCGATCGCGGGCCTGTCCCCTCCCGAGCACAGTCGTGGTGCTCCCGTCCCAATTGTGCCCCTAGATGCCACAAACGGGCATCTGGCCACCCGTTTCACGAATGCAGCGACCAGGTGTGGTTGCCGCCGTTGTGAAACGGGCGTGAAGGGCCGGCCGCTCGGCCCATCGGGCTTGGAGAATCGCCGTTCTATTTTTGGCCTCTCATTTTGCTTCTGGGTTCCTAAGGTTGGGGATTTGCTAGTGAAATTCTAAGATCAAAAGAACTTTGCTGACCAAGATCAGAAAGAGATGTGGAATTTCTTGAGTGCATAAGAAAATCATCATTTAAAAAGTCAGGTGCTGATGGGAAAAATCATTGATAAAAGGGATCAAAGTAGAAAAAGAACAATTTTTCTACAGAGCCTTGAAAATTGTCTGACTGTACATCCATGGAAGATGACCCATGCCTCGAGCGCAGGATTAACATGGAGGTCCACTGTCACTAGGATTAACACTGAGATCCATGGTCATCAAGATTAACATGGAGGACCTTGGACACAAGATTAACACGGAGGTCCATGGTCACTAAGATTAACATGGAGGACCTTGCACACCAAGGTTAACACGGAGGTACATGGACATCAAGATTAACATGGAGGTCCATGGTCACCAAGATTAAAATGGAGGACCTTGGACACCAAGATTAACATGGAGGCACATGGACACCAAGATTAACATGGGATCCATGGTCAACAAGATTAACATGGAGATCCATGGTCAACAAGATTAACATGGAGGCACATGGACACCAAGATTAACATGGAGATCCATGGTCAATAAGATTAACATGGAGGTCCATGGACACCAAGGTTAACACTGAGATCCATGGTCACCAAGATTAACACTGAGATCCATGGTCACCAAGATTAACACTGAGATCCATGGTCACCAAGATTGACATGGAGATCCATGGACAGCAAGATTAACATGGAGATCCATGGACAGCAACATTAACATGGAGATCCATGGTCACCAAGATTAACATGGAGATCTATGGTCACCAAGATAAACATGGAGATCCATGATCACCAAGATTAACCTGGAGATCCATGGTCACCAAGATTGACATGGAGATCCATGGACAGCAAGATTAACATGGAGATCCATGGACAGCAACATTAACATGGAGATCCATGGTCACCAAGATTAACATGGAGATCTATGGTCACCAAGATAAACATGGAGATCCATGATCACCAAGATTAACCTGGAGGTCCATGGTCACCAAGATTAACATGGAGGTCCATGGACACCATGATTAACACTGTGATCCATGGTCACCAAGATAAATGTGGAGGTCCATGGACACCAAGATTAACATGGAGCTCCCCGGTCACCAAGATTAACATGGAGATCCATGGACACCAAGAAAACATGGAGACCCATGGACCTCAAGATAAACATGGAGGTCAATGGTCACCAAGATTAACACTGAGATCCATGGACACCAAGGTTAACACTGAGATCTATGGTCACCAAGATTAACGTGGAGATCCAAGATCACCAAGAGTGACATGGAGGTCCATGGTCACCAAGATTGACATGGAGATCCATGGACAGCAAGATTAACATGGAGATCCATGGACAGCAACATTAACATGGAGATCCATGGTCACCAAGATTAACATGGAGATCTATGGTCACCAAGATAAACATGGAGATCCATGATCACCAAGATTAACCTGGAGGTCCATGGTCACCAAGATTAACATGGAGGTCCATGGACACCATGATTAACACTGTGATCCATGGACACCAAGATAAATGTGGAGGTCCATGGACACCAAGATTAACATGGAGCAACCCGGTCACCAAGATTAACATGGAGATCCATGGACACCAAGAAAACATGGAGACCCATGGACCTCAAGATAAACATGGAGGTCAATGGTCACCAAGATTAACACTGAGACCCATGGACACCAAGGTTAACACTGAGATCTATGGTCACCAAGATTAACGTGGAGATCCAAGATCACCAAGAGTGACATGGAGATCCATGATCACCAAGATTAACATGAAGGTCCATGGTCACCAAGATTAACATGGAGATCCATGATCACCAAGATTAACATGGAGATCCATGGTCACCAAGATTAACATGGAGATCTATGGTCACCAACATTAACATGGAGATCCATGATCAGCAAGATTAACATGGAGGACCTTGGACACAAGATTAACATGGAGATCCATGATCAGCAAGATTAACATGGAGATCCATGGACACCAAGATTAACATGGAGATTCATGGTCACCAAGATTAACATGGAGATCCATGGTCAACAAGATTAACATGGAGATCCATGATCACCAAGATTAACATGGAGATTCATGGTCACCAAGATTACCACTGAGATCCATGGTCACCAAGATTAACACTAATATCCATGGTCACCAAGATTAACACTAATATCCATGGTCACCAAGATTAACATGGAGATCCATGGTCACCAAGATTAACATGGAGATCCATGGTCACCAAGATTAACATGGAGATACATGATCACCAAGATTAACACTGAGATCCATGGTCACCAAGATTAACACTGAGATCCATGGTCACCAAGATTAACACTGAGATCCATGGTCACCAAGATTAACATGGAGATACATGGTCACCAACATCTTCTTACAGTATGGTACCTGAGTGAAAAGAGGGACATCTCTTAATGAATTTTCAAATTGTATAATATTGTCACAGTGACACATTTGACTGGATTTGCATCTAAGTGATGTTTTTGATATTGTATAGCTTTGTCTTTCAAATGCCTCCTAACTATTGTTCTCAGTAAATTCCTGTGTTCCTTCCCGTTCCAGGGATCACGACCCATGTATTGTTGAACTGCTCAGGACTGCACCCTCCCGGGCTGCTGGACCACTTGGACCTCCTCAGTACCTCGGGGGAGACTCTGATGAACCTACCCATTAGGCCCCACTCCAGCCACAGTACAAACAGCATGTGGAAAGTTCCGGAGTTCATGCCGCCCAACGAGAACTTCTTCCTGAAGGTCACGGGATACGACAGGGAAGGGTATCGTTTTCAGCGTCTGTCAAGTGTCTCCTTCACGAGCCTGGTCCCTGGTGAGAGAACTCCTTGCATTTATATAACGTCTTGCAGGACCTCAGGGTGTCGTGAAACACTTTCCAGTGAATGAAATACTTCCTTGAAGCATTGGCAGTGTTGTAATGTGGGTAGAACGGCAGCACAGCTAGCTCCCCATGGGAAAATGACTAATTAATAGTGAAGAAACTTGAGGGTTAAATGATGACCAGGGCACCTTGCTTTGCGTCAGGAGAGTGCCGTGGGATCTTTTAAATCTGCAAGATCAGAAAAATGGTTCACCACTCGTGTTTTATTTCTATGGGATGTGGGTATCACTGGCGAGGCTGGCTTTCGTAGCTCACCCCCAATTGCCCTACAACTGAATGGCTGGCTCAGCCATTTCAGTGGGCAGTTAAGAGTCAAGGAGGTTGACCAAAGTATTCCCTGGGATGGCGGCATTGTCTGGTGAGGAGAGATTGAGGAGACTGGGCCTGCTTTCCCGAGGGTTTTGTGCAATACGAGGTGATCTCGTGAGGCTAGAACCAGCGGACGTGTTTGAATGGCACAGCAGCTCGATGGGCCGAATGGTCTACTGCTGCTCCTCGGTTCCTAACCGCAGTGTTGTGCGTCTGGAGTCACAGGTAGGCCTGACCAGGTAAGGGCGGGGGATTCCCCTCCCTAAAGGACATGAGTGAACCAGGTGGGTTTTTAATCATAATCGATAATAATGTGGCCACCTTTACAACTCCAGATTTATGAATTGAATTTAAATTCCACCTTGGTGGGATTTGAACCCAGGTCCCCAGAACCTGGGCCTTTGGATTAGGAGTCCGGTGATGTTACCCCTGCACCGCTGTCTCCTCCTCGAAACATGATGTCCCTCCATTGCCCATACGCAAAGAATGGCCACTGGGATGAGATATCACAGGGAGTCCAGTACTCTCACTGAGCTGTACCCTCACACGAAGCAACGCTTAAGTTGGAAAGAGAAAGTGAAATGATATATTCCAGATCGCCTGGATTATGGGGTGAGGCGGGTTGGGATGTTGGGTGGTGGGTAGGGTTTGGGGAGCAGTGAGGAGATGGAGGAAAACATTGAAAAAAATCAATGTTGCTATTAATATCTTTAAAAAGAATTTTGTTCTTGGGTTTTCATACCATTGCCCATCCCTATTTGTCCTTCAGTAGGTGTGCCACCTGCAGCTTAGTGGCTACATCGGCCTATTTGTCCTTCAGTAGCTGTGCCACCTACAGCTGAGTGGCTACATCGGCCTATTTGTCCTTCAGTAGCTGTGCCACCTACAGCTGAGTGGCTACATCGGCCTATTTGTCCTTCAGTAGCTGTGCCACCTGCAGCTGAGTGGCTACATCGGCCATTTCAGGGGGCAGTTTAGAGTCAACCACATTGCTGCGGGTCTGGAGTCACATGTAGGCCAGACCGGGGAAAGACAGCGGATTTCCTTCCCTGAAGGACATTAGTGAACCAGACGGCATTTTATAATAACCCAGAAGTTTCATGATCATTATTAATGAGATTAACTTTTTATTCCAAAATTTTTAAATTTAAATTCCTCAAGCTGCCGTGAACATCGTGTGTCGGAAACATTCTGGGTCTCTGAGTGACCAGGCCGGTAACAGCACCATATTGAAATGTTTGTGTGTCTGTTTTAGGGCCGCCAGTGGTGACTATGCCCAATCAAACTCACGGCTACTACATGCAGCCCGCATCGATTCAGTGCTCATCAAAGAGTCAGATTCCATTCACACTGCGACTCGTCAGAAATGGGACCAGGATTGAGCCAGATCGCCTGTTTCTGTGAGTGACTGCAGATCGAACGTGCACGCGGCAGACGGAGAGTCAATGGAGAACTGTAGTTATCTTCACCTGGTCTTCCTTCTCCACCCAGGCCACAGTGCCCCCCCCACCCGGCAGAGCACCCCAGTGACTCGGAGTCTAGATGGTAAATGTTGGAGGGCTATTCGGCATTGGTGGTCTTCCAGCAATATCCAACCGGATTCTCCCCTCACTCGATATCCCCAGCTGCCCTGCCCAGCGCAAATCACTGGGCAACCATCAGGACTGAGAGCCCTGGCTTATTGCGTAGGACAGAAACAGCCCATCTGTGTGCTCCAGTCGAGTTTCATCCTCCCTTATCTAATTCTATCACCGTAACCCCCCTATTCCAGTCTCCCTCATTGCCTGTCCAGCTGTCCCTTAAATCCATCAACACCATTCACTTCAACCACTGCCTCTGGCAGCGGGTCCCACATTCCCACCACTCTCAGACGTTTCTTCTGAACTGCCGATTGGATTTCTTGGTGACGATGTTGTATTGACGGCCTCTGGTTCTGCTCTGCCCCACAGGGGGAAACATTCTCTCTGTGTCCACTCTGTCAAAACCTTTCAGAATTTTAAAGACTGATTAGTTCACTCCTCAGCCTTTTTTAAGAAAAAGAGACCGAGTCCGTCGACCCTTTCCTGATGTGTGAACCCAGACAATTCCGGTATCTTCCTTTTACACCTTCTCCGCTCCCCCTCCAGTGCCTCTATATCTTCTTTACAATATAGGGACCAGAACTGCACACAGTTAGACCACACAGTGTGGTCTAGCCAAGGCTCGATACGGGTTTGGCATAACTTTGCCCGGTCTCCTCTGAGTACCGTGGCTCTGTCACTGCCTCTGATATGAGGGTCGCTAAGAGGGGACAATTCTGGGGTCTTCTTGCCCTGTAAGTTGTCAGCTGAGTAAGGGGTGGGGAGCGGGGGGTGGGAGGGGAGGGTGTCTGGGATCCTCGGTCATGTGTTTTTATCAGAGGATCAGACATTCTGGAGTCGTTTGTTAAACTGAACCTCCTCGTCTTCTCATAGAATCCCCACAGGGCAGAAAGAGGCCACTCGGCCCATTCGATCAGCACCGACCTCACAAAAGAGTGCTTAACCCAAGCCCTGCCCCCCGCCCTATCGCAATAAGCCCTGAACCTAACCTGCGCATCTTTTCTGGGCATTAAGGGGCAATTTAGTACGGCCAATCCACCGAACCTGAACCTAGTTTTTGGACTGTGGGAGGAAACCGGAGCACCCGGAGGAAACCCACGCAGACAGGGGGAAGAATATGCAAACTCCACACTGACAGTGACCCAGAGCTGGACTTGAACCCGGGACCCTGGCTCTGTGAGGCAGCAGCGCTAATCACCGTGCCACCGTGTTGCCCCTCATCTTAATGGCTCAATGTGGGAAAACGTAGTGACAGGGTGGCCAGCTCTCCCAGGTTGTTGGTTCCCCTTTGCTCGGTGTGTCAGAGGGAGGTAGTGGGGGTGGTTCTCGCAGGGCGTAAGTGAGCAATTCAACAACAACAACTTGCATTTATGTAGCACATTCGACATCCCGCAGCCCTTCACTGGAGCCGAAAGCAAACAAAATGTTGACAATGGGCCATTTAAAAGGGGTAATTGGGCACAACTCGTGATCGAAGAAGTTGGTTTTAAGGAGCCTGTTTGAGGATAGAGGCAGCACGGTAGCATTGTGGATAGCACAATCGCTTCACAGCTCCAGGGTCCCAGGTTCGATTCCGGCTTGGGTCACTGTCTGTGCGGAGTCTGCACATCCTCTCCGGTTTCCTCCCACAGTCCAAAGATGTGCAGGTTAGGTGGATTGGCCATGATAAATTGCCCTTAGTGTCCAAAATTGCCCTTAGTGTTGGGTGGGGTTACTGGGTTATGGGGTTACTGGGTTATGGGGATAGGGTGGAGTTGTTGACCTTGGGTAGGGTGCTCTTTCCAAGAGCCGGTGCAGACTCGATGGGCTGAATGGCCTCCTTCTGCACTGTAAATTCTATGATTCTATGACAGAGTGGAAGAGAGGACCAGCGAAGGAGTTCCAGAACATAGGGCCCAGGCAGCTGAAGGAATAGTTGCCAATGGCAGAACGTTCTGGTGAGATAGACAAGGCCAGAGTCAGAGGTGTGCAGAGACCTTGTGGCACGTCCCGGTGTTTGCCTTCACCCTGCATTGGCAGAAGGCTGGTAGCTGAATTGTGTTGAGTAGCTTCCGGCTGAGTTGACTATCTTCAGCGTGGTCAGCCCTCTTTACCCCTTTCCAAATATATAAACAGATAACAGTGCGGGGGGGGGGGGGTACAGACTTCATTTGTGAGAGGGTTCTTCAACGGCCATACAAACCAAAGGTGGGAAAACTCTAGATCGCGTATGCATTTTCTTCAGATTTGTTAGATAAGGAACAAGGGGCATGAACTGGAAAAAAAGTAGCAACAAGATAGGTCCTGTGCCATCGGGGTAGCTCATTGAGAACCTCTAGTGGCAGCAACGCAGTACTGCAGCACAACACCAGATGAGGGAGTGGAGTCTTCACCAAGTGGGTCTTGCCCATTTGACCCTTCACAATAGGGTGTGACAACTCGTGCGTTTTGGTGGATCCGCTTTGCGATTGTGGTTGTCAAGCGCTGAACATTATCTTTTCAGAGAAATGGTGGATACGACTTGGCAAATCCCGAGTGTTTCTGCTGCCGATGAAGGTTTTTATGACTGCGTGGCTATCAGCAATTCAGGCACAGGCATTGCTCGAACGTTCTTGGTCGTCACTGGTGAGTATGTTGGTGAAACTCTTATTTGGACGTTGGCACAATTGAAAATCTTGACTCTCAAGGCGTGATTTTCTGGCCCTGCTATTGGCGAGTATTGTCACAGGGATTCATAGAATCGTAAAAAGCCTACAGTGCAGAAGGAGGCCATTTGGCCCATCGAGTCTGCACCTACCCTCTGAAAGAGCACCCCACCCAGGCCCCCTCCCCTGCCTGTAACCCAGTAACTCCACCTGACCTTTGGACACTAAGGGCAATTTATCATGGCCAATCCACCCAACCTGCACATCTTTGGACTGTGGGAGGAAACCGGAGCAACCGGAGGAAACCCACGCAGACAGGGGGAGAAAGTGCAGACTCCACACAGTCACCCAAGGCCGAACCTGGGTCCCTGGCGCTGGAGCTGTTAAAAGTCAACAGCTGTCTAAAATTATCCCGTCCTGCCCACGACAACCCCCCCCCCCCCCCCCCCCCCCCCCCCGGCCCTCCCTCCCCGCCCGGTGCCTGGGGCAGAAAATCTCAACTTCAGTGTTTTGTATAAATATTCCGGTGTGTGTTCCAAATGCAAACTCAGAAACAGCACACAATGTATACATGTCAGGTAACCTTTCATATAAGGGGTGGAGAAGGTGTTGATTTAACATTGCTGACAAAAGAGACATAATACCAAATCTTTTTGTCCCATGTTAGCAAACAGAGATAGGAACAGAGATAGATGTTAGGAACAAGATACAGCTTTAAGTTTAATTTATATCTCTGTATTTGTGTCTTAAGAAAGGGGGGGGCATGAATTTTAGTTTCACTCTAAAATGTGCCTGCATTTTAATGAGGTTTATGACTCTTGAAGTAGAAAGAAACTGTGTTGTTGCCTAGCAATAGTGGGCCCACAGAAACAAAGAAAGACAGGTTGGAATTAGTTGGAAGGAGTGTGCCAGAACAAGCAGCAAAGGAAAGGAGCAGATAGCAAGTCCCAAACAAAAGAAAAAGGTATCAAAAACTAGGGAGACACAGGCAAAGATCTCAATTTAAAAAAAAAAAATTTACAGGATGTGGGCATCATTGGCTGGTCCAGCGTTTATTGCCCATCCCTATTTGCCCTTCAGAAGGTGGTGGTGAGTTGCCTTTTTGTGAACCACTCCAGTCCCTGAGGTGTAGGCACACCCACAGTGCGCTGGGGAGGAATATCCAGGGTTTGACCACTTACAGTGAAGGAACGGCGATATATTTCCAAGTCAGGGTGGTGAGTGACTGGGCAGAGAACCTCCAGGCGGTGGGGTTCCCAGATATCTACTGCCCTTGTCCTTCTAAATGGTAGTGGACGAGGATTTGGAAGGCGTTGCTGGAGAAACCTCGGTGATTTGCATCTTGCAAATGGTACACATGGCTGGCACTGTTCATCGATGGGAGAGAGATTGAATGTTTGAGGAAGGGGTGTCAATCAAGCGGAGCTGCTTTGTCCTGAATGGTGTTGACCTTATTGATTGCTGTCAGAGCTGTGCTCATCCAGGCAAGTGGAGAGTATTCCTTTACACTCCTGATTTGTACCTAGTAAAGGTGGACAAGCTTTGGGTCAGGAGGTGAGTTACTCACCTTGAGATTCCTAGCCTCTGACCTGCTCTGGTAGCCACAGTATTAATATGGCTAGTCCAGTTCAGTTTCTGTTCAATGGTAACCCCCAGGATGTTGATTGTGGGGGATTCAGTGATGGTAATGCCATTGAATGTCAGAGGACGATGGTTAGATCCTCTCCTGTAGGAGGTGGTCCGAATGCCCTCCTTCGACACTGAATCAATTTTCCGGTCGAAGTTGTGAGTCAGATTTTCCTTCCGTCCCTTTCAGAATCACGTGGCATCAGCCTGATGCCGTCTCAAGATGGTGGGCAGTAATTCACCACTTAGCCTGGCACCAACCAGCGGCACTGTATGGAAACACAGAGAATAAGAGCAGAAGGAGGCCATTTAAGCCTTCGAGCTTGCTCCGCCATTCAATATGATCATGGCTAATCCTTAAACTCACGCCATGCTCCCGTGCTCTCCCCTACCCATTGGATTGGATTGGATTTGTTTATTGTCACGTGTACTGAGGTACAGTGAAAAGTATTTTTCTGCGAGCAGCTCAACAGATCATTAAGTACATAAAAAGAAAAGGAAATAAAAGAAAATACATAATAGGGCAACACAAGGTTGCATTGATGCTGTTAGAGTTTAGAAATCTATCTATTTCCTTTTTAAACATATTCAGTAACTTGGCTTCCACAACCTTCCATGGTGGAGAATTCCATCGGTCTGACTCTCTGCTCTTCACTGTTTAGAAAGTACTTTGTTCTAGCACAGGGCTAAATCGCTGGCTTTGAAAGCAGACCAAGCAGGCCAGCAGCACGGTTCGATTCCCGTAACAGCCTCCCCGAACAGGCGCCGGAATGTGACGACTAGGGGCTTTTCACAGTAACTTCATTTGAAGCCTACTCGTGACAATGAGCGATTTTCATTTCATTTTCAGAACGGGTGACCTCCAGCTTGCCTGCATTAAAATCCAGTTTTGAGAAGGATTCAAGCCCATGCCCAAGGTTGGCGCCTTGATTGATGACTAGGTTCTTATCAAGAGCTGAAAGCTTGTTGAATTGTCGAGCGGCAGAATGGAGGTGCTCCATCGCAGGTGGGGAATAGGGGAGGGACGACTCAAGTGCTGTCTCACTCCTCTATGGCTCATCACCTCTTGGAAAACAGGGCAGCAGTGGGGTGGAAAGCACTTTAGTGGATGATCAGTGAGTGCATTCCGATGCTAGACGGTTGGGACCCACCTAATGGAAATGGGAACTTCAGGCACAAAGCTCCCTGAACTGCGCAGGAAGTTGGCCGAGGATTGATCTTCCCCACCCTCATCCAGGGAGGCACAGGATTCACCCTCATTTCCGCTGAGGTTTGTTTCCTGATCACCAGAATTTTTCAGAGAAAGTTTCAGAAACAGTTTCAAGAAAATACCAAATGAATTATTAAGCACTAACAAATAGGACATTTCCTGCGAGGCCATTCTGCCCATCGAGTCTGCACTGACCCTCTGAAAGAGTGACCCGCCTACGCCCACTCCCCCAACCTATATCCGTAACCTCATAACCCCACCCAACCTTTGGACAGAAAGGGGCAGTTTAGCATGGCCAATCCACCTAACCTGCACATCTCTGGACTGTGGGAGGAAACCGGAGCACCCGGAGGAAACCCATGCAGACACGGGGAGGACATGCAAACTCCACACAGTCACCCGAGGTTGGAATCAAACCCGGGTTTGTGGCGCTGTGAGGCAGCAGTGCTAACCACTGTGCCACCGTGCTGCTTACATATTCCACAAGGGACATAGTCAAGCCTCATACCTTTTTACAATTACCCCCTAACTTGAGGGACCTACAGTTTCCCTGTCGCTTTCTTCATGGCAATGTCTTGGCCTATCAAAGTGGTCTTGACACCCAATCAGCATTGTTTTTTCCCTGTGGTATGAATTGCTGTGATGGTTTGAAATTTGGCATTCTTGTATTTGTCTATCGGAGGGCAGGAGGAAAAGATTGAAAAAAATGAAATGAAATGAAAATCGCTTATTGTCAGAAGCAGGCTTCAAATGAAGTTACTGTGAAAAGCCCCTAGTCGCCACATTCCGGCGCCTGTACGGGGAGGCTGGTACGGGATTGGACAGAATGTCTCTCCACCCAGGGATAAACCAGCTCTGTACTGTCAAGCCACTGATTCCTTTTCTGTAATTATAGACTGCGGCTGAGATAACATCGCTCAGGACATCACAGCAGCTTGTGTGGAGTCTGCAGAGCTGTGGTACTGAATACCTGATGCGCCTGACGAGCAGAAATGTCTGATTTCTCATTGTGATGTGAATGAATCTCAACGTTAGTAACAAGTTGATGATATTAGCCACTTCCCACAAGCCAGTTCTTATTTCTTCATTCTGGCCTCACTCTGAAGCAAGTGATTTTAGTGATTGCACGCTTACATAGCACATTGCAGTGCTCTGCACTCCTGGCAACACACATAGTTGTCCGTCAGCATCACCTTGTGACCGGGCGCAGGAACTGCTGGTAATCTGTGTACCTGGCTACTCATCCTGGCCCCTGTAACCCCAGCTCACGCCTGGACGGGTAAGCAGGGGGTGAGTTCTGGCTCAAGCTCTCTTGTACTTGACGAGGTCGGGGCGGGGGCTGAGATGTTGTTGGTGATGCATCAAATACCCTCAGCTCAGAGGCATCGTGGCTTAAGTGGTGTCACTTCCCCGGTGAAGTGCCTCGGCCCTGAGTTCGGGAGGCTGCCCCTTCCACTGTGACATTGCCCATTTGGTCAGACTCTTGGTGATCAGGGTGAGGGCAGCCTGCATTCACCGCTCAGGCCTGGGATTAAATCCAGGTTTTAGATCAGACACTGACCCTTCAGCTCTACCTGCCTACCTGTAGAACCTAATGTGTTGAGCATTGAGGTGCTGAATATGTCCATTATGATTTGCATTTGCGATGATACGGGCCAGGACTTAGAAACTCCAAAGTCTATTATGAAGCTCACCTGACCTATAACCTTTATGTTGAATTTGGCTACGATGAGCACCAGAGCTTTCACTTCAGGTGTGATTCATCAGACTTCCTAGCACTTTTATCAAAACAAAGTTTATTATAATAATGTAGTTAACATATATAAAACACTTATCAAGAATGTGTTATCAATTACAAACATGAAAAAAACACAACAGCTGCAATATAACTCTTACTGAATCCCCCTTAGTAACTGTTCCAATTCAATACAAAATCCAATAAACCAAAACCCCTTTCAAGGGCGTGGCCCAGCATCCTGTAATCTCACTTCAATGGGATTGGTCCTTTCCCTGAGATCCAGCCTCTAACCAGCAGGTTCAAAATTCCTTCCGGAAAGCAACTCTATCTTTAAAGTTACCAAGAGGGTTTGCCACACCCAATGTGCTTTCAGTTCACTGGAACAGTTTAAAAATAAAAACAGGGAAAACAGGGAAACTTCCTCCAATCCATACCTACAAACCAAAAATAGAACCAAAACACTAAACCCGCTCTCACCTGACAGCCACAGCCCAGCTCCACCCACAAATTACATCACTGAAGCTGTACGATAGTCCTATGATCAAACAAAACCTTTCTTAAAGGGTCAGTCACATGACAGCGACAACAGCTTGCGTTTATAAAGCACCTTTAGAAAAACCCAAGATACTTCACAGGAGTGATTATCAAACAGAATGTGACACCCAGCCACGTAAGGAGACATCAGTGCAGGTGACGAAGAGCTTGTTTAGAGAGTTGGAGAGAGATAGGGAGGCAGAGAGGTTGGGGGAGGGAATTCCAGAGGTCAGAGCCCAGGCTGATGGAAAGGACGTCAACGGTGGAGCCATTAAAATCAGGGATGTGCAAATCAGCTTCTGTTTGCCATTGAGTAAGATGTTGACGAGTCATGTGTGTACATTGACTGTGAGACCAGGCTTGGTTGTGATTGACTAACTGGCTACCCATGTCTCGTGGCTTCTTGTGTCAGTTGTATTCAGTACGGGAGGGGAGAAAATTACTTTAAAAATGCACCAGGCCAGATTTTAAGACGTAGGGTGGGATCCTATCCATGGCGGGACTCGTTGCGAGTGAGAATGGAAAATTTGGCATCCTAGCCAAAGCACCGTTCACTTTCAGTAGCACCGGAAAATCCCAACTGCGAATGAGGACTGAGTATTTGGGCCACAGTTATTTTTGTCTTTCTTTACTCAACACTGTTCTTCCCTCTCCTGAATGTGTCAGCTCCGTATCGAGGTTGGGCCCATGGGCATTGGTTACCCCCAGTAATTTGTCAATGTATCTTGTGTCAATGTATCTTGTCAATGTATCTTGTATCTTGTATTTGCCGTACATTGTAGTGTATAAGACAACCCCATGTTTCGGCAGAAAGCTGCATCTTTCGACCTAAACTTGAAGTGTAAGTTGACACCCCGGGTGAAATTCTCCGCCCCCCACGACGGGTGGGAGAATAGCGGGAGGGCCTTCCCGACATTTTTGCCGCCCTCCCGCTATTCTCCCCCCCCCCCGCCGAAGTCCCGACCCGAATCGATGCCGCCGTTTTTTTACGTCCGGCAGCGATTCTCAGCTGTTAGATGGGCCGAAGTCCCAGCCCTTTACGCCGTTTTTACGAACGGCAAACACACCTGGTCTTGCCGTTCGTAAAAACGGCGTGACTAACTCGCTATTAATAACCATGGCACCGATTGGCACGGCCGTACCACGGCCGTGCCAAGGGTGCCATGGGCCCGCGATCGGTGCCCACCGATCGCGGGCAGCGGGCCCGATGCCCGCGCACTACTTGTCCTTCCGCCGCCCCGCAGTATCCTTTCGCGGGGCGGCTGAGGGGCAACCCGGCCCGCGCATGCGCGGGTTTCGCGCAAACACACGATGACGTCACCCGCGCATGCGCGGGTTGGAGTCTTCCAAACTGCGCATGCGCGGCTGATGTCATATGACGCGTCAGCCGGCGCTAACTCCGGCAAGCGGGCTTAATGATTTTCGTTAAGCCCGTCTTGCCGGAGCCTACGGTGTCGGGCTGCTAGCCCCGACCGGGGACCAGAATCGGTCCCCGGTCGGGAAGGGGCGCGCTGGCGTCAAACCCGCCCGGGTTTTACGGCAGCTTTACGATTTCTCCCGTTTTGGGAGAATCGCGCCCCCCATTTTTCAGCTCATAAATGCCCATTTACTCACATACTCACATCAGGGGCGGGATTCTCCGACCCCACGCAGGGTCGGAGAATCGGCCGGCAGCGGCGTTATTCCCGCTCCCGCCGGGTTTTTAAATCTCCCACCGGCCAAAAACCGGCGCTGTGCAAATCCCGCCGGCAGCCTCTGAAAACAGCTGGCGCCGGCGGGATGTCAATATATTTTTAGATTCCACAAATCTCCGGCCCGGATGGGCCGAAGTCCCGCCGACGTGGCCACGGGTCACGTCGGCGAAAATCACAGTTGCTTTAAAACGGCGTCAACCATTGATGATGGTTGACGCCGTTCAGTGTCGGGGGGTGGGTTGCGGCATCGGGGGGGGGGTGGGTTGCGGCATCGGGGGGGGGTTGCGGCATCGGGGGGTGGGTTGCGGCATCGGGGGGGGTGTGTTGTGGCATCGGGGGGGTGGGTTGCGGCCATCGGGGGGGTGGGGTTGCGGCATCGGGGGGGTGGGTTGCGGCATCCGGGGGGGTTGCGGCATCGGGGGGGTGGGTTGCGGCATCGGGGGGGCATGGGGGGGGGCATCGCGGGGGGGTTGCGGCATCGGGGGGTGGGTTGCTGCATCGGGGGGGGGTTTGGGGGCAGCGGCATGCAGAGAGGGGGGGCTACGGATGCCCTGGGCCAACGCACCGTCGCCCCCTCCCCTGTACGCCGCTACCCCCTACCCCAACCACCCCCCCACCACCCCTACTTCCCTCCAACGCCCCTACCCCCCTCCCCACCACCCCTACCCCCCTCCAACGCCGCCCCCCCACCCCCCTCCAACGCCGCCCCCCCACCCCCCTCCAACGCCGCCCCCCATCTCTCGCAACGCCGCAACCCCCCCCTTAATGCCGGGTCCCCCCCCCCCTCAACGTCGGGTCCCCCCCCCTCAACGCCGGTACCCACACCCCGTCCCCCTCCCTCTGAAGGCCGGTACCCACACCCCCCCCTCTCTCCTCCTCCCCCCTTCCTTCCTCCTCCCCCCCTCCTTCCTCCTCCCCCCTTCCTTCCTCCTCCCCCCCTTCCTTCCTCCGTCCCCCCCTTCCTTCCTCCCCCCCTCCTTCCTCCTCCCCCCTTTCTTCCTCCACCCCCCCTTCCTTCCTCCGTCCCCCCCTTCCTTCCTCCCCCTTCCTTCCTCCGTCCCCCCCCCTTCCTTCCTCCCCCCCTTCCTTCCTCCGTCCCCCCCCCTTCCTTCCTCCCCCCTTCCTTCCTCCGTTAGTGGGGGGGGGGTGCGGCGTTAGTGGGGGGTGGGGGGTGGGGGGGGTGCGGCGTTAGTGGGGGGTGGGGGGTGGGGGGGTGCGGCGTTGGAGGGGGGTAGGGGTGGTGAAGGGGATAGGGGTGGTGAGGGGGGGTTGGGGTAGGGGCAGCGGCGTGCAGAGGAGGGGGGCAACGGATGCCCGGGGCCATGCACCGTCGCCACCCCTCTGCACGCAGCTGCCCCTACCCCAACCCCCTCCCCTCACCACCCCTACCCCCTTCACCCCCCCTACCCCCCTCCAACGCCGCACCCCCCCACCCCCACCCCCCACTAACGCCGCACACCCCCCCCACTAACGGAGGAAGGAAGGGGGGAGGAGGAAGGAGGGGGGGGGAGGAAGGAAGGGGGGGAGGAGGAGAGAGGGGGGGGGGTGTGTGGGTACCGGCCTTCAGAGGGAGGGGGACGGGGTGTGGGTACCGGCGTTGAGGGGGGGACCCGGCGTTGAGAGGGGGGGTTGCGGCGATGAGGGGGGGTTGCGGCGATGAGGGGGGGTTGCGGCGTTGAGGGTGGGGGGTTGCGGCGTTGCGAGAGATGGGAGGCGGCGTTGGAGGGGGGTAGGGGTGGTGGGGAGGGAGGTAGGGGTGGTGGGGAGGGAGGTAGGGGTGGTGGGGAGGGAGGTAGGGGCGTTGGAGGGAGGTAGGGGTGGTGGGGAGGGAGGTAGGGGTGGTGGGGAGGGAGGTAGCGGTGGTGGGGAGGGAGGTAGGGGTGGTGGGGAGGGAGGTAGGGGTGGTGGGGAGGGAGGTGGGGTGGTGAGGGGGGGTGGTTGGGGTAGGGGGCAGCGGCGTTCAGAGGGGGGGACGACGGTGCGTTGGCCCCGGGCATCCGTCGCCCCCCCTCTCTGCACGCCGCTGCCCCCAAACCCGCCCCCCCATGCCGCAACCCCCCCCCAATGCCGGAACCCCCCCCCCCAAATGCCAGAACCACCCCCCCAAATGCCGGAACCCCCCCCCAAATGCCGGAACCCCCCCCCCAAATGCCGGAACCCCCCCCCCCAAATGCCGGAACCCCCCCCCCCAAATGCCGGAACCCCCCCCCCCAAATGCCGGAACCCCCCCCCCCCCAAATGCCGGAACCCCCCCCCCCCAAATGCCGGAACCCCCCCCCCAAATGCCGGAACCACCCCCCCCCCCCCCCAAATGCCGGGTCTGTCTCTCTCCTCCTCCTCCTCCAAAAAACGCCGGGTCTCACCACTTCCGCAGCTGGTGAAACTGACGCGTATCGCGTCAGTCAGCTGCTGGCCCCTCCGGGAACGGAGAATAGCGGCCTTAAAGAAGGCCCCGACGCCGGAGTGATTAACACCGATTTTTCTCGCCGGAAACCCGCGTTACGACGGGCAACGGAGAATCCCGCCCCAGGAGTGGCCCTCAATCTTTCACCTCAGGATGCAGGTTTAGGATTTGACTCGAGGTATAAGCCGACAGATGCATCAATGAACCATTCCCGGCCATGTTGCCAAGAGGATGCATGGGGGTTTAAGACTCGCCCACAAAGTGCAGGCCGCACATGGCGACCGGCAAATAGAACTGGGCCCTCCGCCAACAAGAATTTTTATTTAAAAAAAAAATAAATTTAGATTACCCAGTCATTTTTTCCAATTAAGGGGCAATTTAGTGTGGCCACTCCACCTACTCTGCACATTTTTGGGTTGTGGGGGCGAAACCCACGCAGACACGGGGAGAATGTGCAAACTCCACACGGACAGTGACCCAGAGCCGGGATCGAACCTGGGACCTCAGCGCCGTGAGGCGGTTGTCCTAACCACTAGGCCACCGTGCTGCCCTCTCCGCCAACAAGAATGATGCACAAAGCTGGTTTTGTGCTAAATGTCGTCGCGTTTGCAAACTTGTCAAATAACTGTGCTGCAGCGGGGGAAGTGGTTGTTAGTAAAACAACTGGTGCGAGAATAGAAGAAGAAAACCACCCTGAGGAAGATGTCCAAGACCAAATTTACCATGGGAACAAGATAATAATCGCTCATTGTCACAAGTAGGCTTCAATGAAGTTACTGTGAAAAGCCCCTAGTTGCCACATTCCGGCGCCTGTTCGGGGAGGCCGGTACGGGAATTGAACCCGCACTGCTGGCCTTGTTCTGCATTACAAGCCAGCTATTTAGCCCGCTGTGCTAAACCAGATCCAGTAATGGTCTGACCTTGGGAAGCATGGTATGAGAAAGGGTCCTCCAAAATTGTTGGAATGGTTCTGTCATCATCAGAAATACCATTAGCGTGATTCTCCGGTCTGCCAGCCGCGAGATCCTGGGCGGCACGTCCTCGCCAGCAGCAGGATTCTCTGTTCCCGCCGGCTGTCAATGGGATTCCTCTATGTGGCCACCTCACATCGCTGGGAAACCAGCGCTACAGAGAAGCCCGGCGGCGGAGAATCCCGTCTCGTGTGCGCAGATGCACTTCAGTGGCCATATCAGGCCCCGAGACCAGCCCAGATTTCAGAGCAGTGGTTGGTTGGTTTCGCTGCTTTATGGAACAAAAATGTCGAGTGTTGCAGCAGGAAGACCAAGATCGCTCGGAGAATCCCAAAAGAGCTCAATACCAAAATGACCAGTTTCCAGCGATTCAACATCAGAAAGCGGCAACCTGGACCTAGACTGTCACATCGGCAACATGGATGAAACACCCGTCAATTTTAATCTGCCCGGCAACCAAGAGATCAGATTGCCCCAAAGATTAGGTGCATCAAATTCAGTGGATGGAGTGCAAGGTGATTTGATTTGGAGGGATGATTCTGAAACCGGATACACCAAATCTGACCCCGTGTGGGGTCCTTCCCATCGCCGAAGTGACTCAAAGTGAGACCTGAAACCTGCCTTCAAAGACGATGAACTTGATACTTTTTAAAACGTTATGGCCGTGGTACAAATTAACCTTGCAGAATTATTTCAATAAATAAAACGTGAAACACTGATTTCATTTGAATTTACTGGTGTTGCTTTGCATTTCGAAATGGCGATCGCCTACACCATCACCAGTGGTTCGCATTTTATACTTAGCCTGTGAGTCAATCACTCTTTAGAAGGATTTTGTGAAGCATTAAAGGTTGACTGACGCGCCATGATGTACGGCCCTGTGAGCTATGTGGTGATATGCATCACTGTAAATACACAAGGGGTTAATGTAGATACACTTCAACTAAATAAACACTAGAGGGAGCACCAGAGACATCATGACACACAGACATTCAACCAATAGGTCAGTAAGATAGGACACGACCAATGGGCAGTCAAGACACCCAGAGGTGACACTACCACAAGGGGGCTACCCATATAAAAGGACATGGCACACATGCTCGTTCTCTTTCCACAGGCGACACAGGGGCAGATCGGAAGCATCACACCCAACGCGTGGCTTAGAGCAGACTGGTTAGTTAGATTGAGTTAGATCAGCAGGAGAGTCAAACTCAAGTAGGAGAATTGTTAACTGTTCAATAAATGTGTTAAACCTATCTCCAAGTCTGAACCTTCCTTTGTCAGTGCATACATCAAGGAAGCAGCTTATGCTACATGAAGAAGCATAACACAACAAGCTATATTATCAAGAATTTGTGACTCCCTGCCAAACGCTCACTGAAACCTCTGACGGGATGTATAAGAGTGGCAGGTGTGGGATAAGCTAATCCTCATTTCACGGCACCAGTAAACTTAATTAGTTCGCTTTTTTCTCTCCCCAGAACCCCCTCCGACTGTAGAGACTCCTCAAAACGTCACAGCATTCCCAGGAGATCAGGTGGTCCTGACGTGCCAAGTCCTTGGAAGCGTCCGATACAACATTACCTGGATGCAAGATGGGACTGAGATTCAGGATGACAACGGGCACGTCACTCCTTTGAGTAATTCATCTCTGGCTATTTGGAATGTGCAGTCTGAGAACGCTGGACGCTATGAATGTGTGGCCGTCAATACCCAGGGATCAAGTCGAGCTTCCGTGTGGGTGTTTGTTCATGGTAAGAGTGGATCTCCATAATCTCCGTACATTCAGTGCTGTAAAGTAACCATTTCAGTAACGTCAAGGAAAGCAGAGAGATGAACAAATTGGATGGTTTGGGTATTGTAACTTCTTCCGAAAGATTTAAGGTGGTTTAGCTTGAACTCTTTGGGAATAAGGACTTTTAGAAGACCTGAATTACAGTTTCAAGATGAATGTGGATAGAATAGTTTGAGCGAATTACATAGTTTAATATGAGTTTGAAATAAGAAGTAGGAAGGGACATTGGGTGGAAGATGTGTTTTGAATACTAAAGAATGGCCTTGTGTACTAAGTTACCAGTGAAACCATTAATTCAATGGTGATAAACATGTTGACAGGTTTTTGGTGAGGTTGAAACTTATTTTTGCTGGTCCTTAATGACGTTCTGTCTTCTGTTAAGGGGAATATTTTCTTCTCCCGCTTGCATTTTAGTGTAATTTATGGTATTGTCAAGCAGCCATTCACCTCATCCTCATTGTAAATACCCTGGAAGGTGGTGGGAGGGGTTGTAGGTGTTACATTGGGTTTTTCTAGAGGGTAGTGAAGAGTTTCACATTGGACCTGTGCTAATGGGATGATAAAATTAACCAAAGACGCAACAAAATCCAAACCCTACAGCTGCTGCTAGTCTAAAAGCTATAAATGAAGGTTGGGAGCGAAATGGAGTCAACATTTCAGGTCAATGACTCTTCAGGTCAAAAACGTTAGCTCTCTTTCTCTGTCCGCGTTTCCAGCATTTTCAGCTTTTGTCTTAATGTAATAAATGGAGACGGGTCATCCTTCCGGAACCTTCTTATGTATTTGTTTGCAGAGGCCCCACGTGTTTCTGTCAATCCCAGCGTGCAGAGCTTTTTGAGAAGGGCGGAGATCCGAATCAACTGCAATGCCACTGGCTACCCACATCCTGCAGTTACCTGGATTCATGAGGGTGCTCTTGTGAAGAATAACGACAGGTGAGGGACTTGGAATTTAGTCATCTTTCACTGAAGCTGTAAGTGGAGGAAGGGCTGGAGGGGCCTCACAGTGGGTGAATACTGATAGACTAAGCTCAACATGTTGTACTGAACAACTTCCCTCAGCGGCTCACATCCCCACCCGATGCGCTGGACCCGACTGGGGAGATTCAGGATCCATTTCCTGGATGGTCAGTTCAGTCACCCCAGTGTACCTAGCAGTGCGAGTGCTACAACTGAGATAACTGGGACAGAGAATCTCCATCCCGCTCCAGATCATCATGTCAAATATGGAATATTTTAACATTTATGTTGCATCTAATTTGCAGTCATAGTTAATTTGTTCTGGTCCGTTGGACCCCACCTGGACTGGTCCAGTTGTAACTGTCTGGAATCCAAGTCTTCTGTCTGTGCGAGATTGGCAAAGATCCCTTTAAAGATGCTCTTCCAGCTTCAGCCAGCCGCCAATTAACCAGAAATGAAATGAAATGAAATGAAAAACGCTTATTGTCACGAGTAGGCTTCAAATGAAGTTACTGTGAAAAGCCCCTAGTCGCCACATTCCGGCGCCTGTTCGGGGAGGCTGGTACGGGAATTGAACCGTGCTGCTGGCCTGCCTGGGTCTGCTTTCAAAGCCAGCGATTTAGCCCTGTGCTAAACCAGCCCATAAAATGAAGTTACTGTGAAAAGCCCCTAGTCGCCACATTCCGGCGCCTGTTCGGGGAGGCTGTTACGGGAATTGAACCGTGCTACTGGCCTGCCTTGGTCTGCTTTCAAAGCCAGCAAATTAGCCCTGTGCTAAACGGCCCCTGGCTGAATCTAATCCAAATGATTTTGGTAAAGATCAAGCGCTGGACGTACACATGGTGAAGCCCTAACTTTGCGGTATAAAGGCCCAGCCTACACCATTACAGCCATTAGCTTTTTCCCAGCTAGCTTCCTTACTGCTTACACTGGACCGGTTGTCCACGTGTGCTTTGGTTAAAGCCTCCGAATTGTTACACCAGAAGGTTGGATTAATCAGACATTCAAGCATTGTTTCAGATGGCTGTGGGTACAGTAGAGAGGGAGAGACTGTTCCCATCCATCAGCGAGAGGGCAGAGATTTAAAGTAATCGGTAAGAGAATCCAAGAGCGACATGAGAGAAAACTTTTTCACGCAACGAGTGGTTAGGGTCTGAAATGTTCTGCCTGAGAATGTGCTGGAGAAAGGTTCAACTGAAGTATTCAAATGAGGTTATCGGAACGAGAAGAACATGCAGTGTTACGGGCATAATGGCACAAAGTGAATTGCTCGTTTGGAAAGCCGGTGCAGACGATGGGCCGAATGGCCTCCAGCCTGGTAACAATTGTGTGAGACTGCACTCAATACTCTTCCATAGTTGGACACCATTGCTTAGTGTTTTCATCCATTCAGCTCACCTGCCCTACACCAGAGCATATGCTCCATACGGACCTCCTCCCACCTTCCCCTAAAAACAGATCCTTCTCCTTTCTCCCTCGTGTCCTCATCCAGCATTCCCTTTGAATGCATCCATGCGGGCGGCCTCAACCACTCCATGTGGGAGCAACGTCCGCATTGTAACCACTCTCTGTCTGAGTAACAAAGTTAATAGTCAGCGAATACTCAGTTTGGGGTTCAGCATTTCATTCAGAGCCAGAGAAATTGGGGTTGATGGCCAGTGTTTCATAATTCCATTCTGCTTAGATTGCTGAGCGTTCGTCTAATGAATAGTTTTGCGCAAGCTGTTTGATAATTGTGCCCAGTTGGGCGATCTTCGCTTCCAATTTAAGACATATCGTATCATCATAGAATGGTTACAGTACAGAAGGAGGCCATTCGATTCATCTTGCCCATGCCGACTCTCTGCACGGGCAACTTAATTAGTCCCCTCCTTTACCTCCCTCCTTACACCACCCCCATCCCCACCACCTCCCCACCAATGTAACTCTGCAGTGTATCTCACTGTGTATCTGACTCACTGTGTATTCCCAGTGCCAGGGTCCCAGGTTTGATTCCCAGCTCGGGTCACTGTCTGTGTGGAGTCTGCACGTTCTCCCCGCGTCTGTGTGGGTTTCTTCCGGGTGCTCCGGTTTCCTCCCACAGTCCAAAAACGTGCAGGTTAGGTGGATTGGCCATGATAAATTGCCCTTAGTGACTAAAAAAGGTTATTGGGTTACGGGGATAGGGTGGAAGTGAGGGCTTAAGTGGTCCGGTGCAGACTCGATGGGCCGAATGGCCTCCTTCTGCACTGTATGTTCCATCTTCTAATTATTCAATTCCCTTTTAGAACATAGAACAGTACAGCACAGAACAGGCCCTTCGGCCCTCGATGTTGTGCCGAGCAATGATCACCCTACTCAAACCCACGTATCCACCCTATACCCGTAACCCAACAACCCCCCCTTAACCTTACTTTTTAGGACACTACGGGCAATGTAGCATGGCCAATCCACCTAACCCGCACATCTTTGGACTGTGGGAGGAAACCGGAGCACCCGGAGGAAACCCACGCACACACGGGGAGGATGTGCAGACTCCACACAGACAGTGACCCAGCCGGGAATCGAACCTGGGACCCTGGAGCTGTGAAGCATTTATGCTAACCACCATGCTACCGTGCTGCCCGTAAAGTTGAAAGTTACAATAGAATCTGCCTCGACCAGACGCTCGGACAGTGCAGACCCCGGATACTTGCTGCGGAGAAATAGTTCCCTCACATAGCCATTCCCCATAAACTGGCACGCAGGAATCCACGTCTTACGTTTGTGCGCTTTGCTCGTGAAGTATTTTCGAACTTGAATTCAACAATTAATTGGCCCTTTACTGGTCGTGAACCTTATTGTGTATAGTTTGCTGTGCTTACCTAATCCAGAATCTTGAGTGTACTTCAAAAAATAATTTGTTGGTTGTGAAGTGTAAGGAATGTCCCAAAGATGCGATAAAGTTCCTCATAAATGCAAGGTCATTCGCTGAAAGCTTGCGATGTTGGTTTTGGCTTGCTGCGTTTTGCAACCTCATTGGAGATACCATTTGATATTTTGATACGTAGAGTCCCTGAGGCCTTTTTGCAGTTTCACTTGCGTTAAACAATATACACGGTGAGGCTGGAGTATTACTTACATTGCGTAGGTGATTGTGGTGCCCAAGGCTATTCTGTGGACCGAGCAAGTTACGGAGTTATTCACTTCATGTGCTTCAGGCTGGAGGACAGCCGAGACAAAGGAATGATTGAGTGCCTGCTGCAATCTACAGAGTCAACTTGAACCTGCCCAAAATCAGTGGTCAGCCGATGTTCACCATCTTTAAAATGGGGTTGATAAACTTAGTAATTGGATCAGGAGTTAGCCACACAGCCCCAACTCTGCCATTCAATAATATTGTGGTTGATCTTCGGTCTTAACCTCACTCTCCTGTACTATCCCCACAACCCTAATACCCTTAACGTGCAACATCCTGCCCAGTAACCTGGCTGCCACTTCCATGGTAGCCAAACTGCCTCCCTGTTTCTGGTGATAAACCACTTTCAGTATGAAAATTGAGGTCCTATGACATACAGGCAATGACCATGTCCAACAAGAGAGGTTCTCCCCATCTCCCCTTGACATTTATTGACATTTTGTCTCAAGTCAGGAGTGGGATGGAATACTCCCACACTTGCCTGGATGAGCGCAGCTCCAACAACACTTAAGAAGCTAGACATCCAGGACAAAGCAGCCCCGCTTGATCAGCGCCCCATTCACCACCTTAAACATTCAATCCCTCCATCACTGACTGACAGAGGCAGCAGCGAACTCCATCAGAAGATGCACTACCACAACTCGCCAAGGCTCCTTCAGCAAGATCTTCCAAACCCGTGACCCCGACCACCTAGCAGAACAAGGGCAGGCAGCACGGTGGCGCAGTTGGTTAGACCTGATGCCTCACGGTGCCGAGGTGCCAGGTTCGATCCTGGCTCTGGGTCACTGTCTGGGTCGAGTTTGCACATTCTTCCCGTGTTTCCGTGGGGTTTGCCTCCACAACCCAAAGAGGTGCAGGGTAGGTGGATTGGCCACGCTAAATGAATTGCCCCTTAATTGGAAAAAATGAATTGGGTACTCTAAATTTATATATTAAAAAAAGACGAACAAGGGCAGCAGACGTATGGAACATCATTACTTACAAGTTTCCCTCAAAGCCGCTCACCATCCTGGCTTGGAACTGTATCGCAGGTTCCTTCATTGTCACTGGATTCGTTTCCTGGAATTGACTTTGTACACCTCTATCTGCGGCACTTGGAGTGCGGTTCATTGTCACCTCTCCAGGAGCAAGAGTCGATGGACAATAATTCTGTTCCCCACCCATGTCTCATGAACGAGTTGGAAATAACATCGGTCCCCTGTTATCATTCCGGTCAGAACCGGTTACCTTAGGCTGCCTTTCGTTGGAAATCCTGAAGGTCCGTGAGGATCAGGAACAATCCTGTGCTCCTCACAGAAACACTGCTGCCTCACCTGACCCTTTCATCCCCTCTCCCCACCTCCATCTTGCTGTCCCCAGCCCTCCCCTACCAGTGCCCCAGGCCATTGACCATCCTGCGGCCTAAGACTGCTCAGCTGTCTCGGGGGTACCATTTTAGAGTCGGTTTGAAATGAGACTGGCCTGAGCCTCAGTTTTGTTTTGCCATGGCCTATTTTCTCTTGTTGAAGGTGACAGACTCCGTCGAATGCCTTGCTGGGATTGGCTGCCGCACCATTAAAACCCATCCGCTCAGCCGACAGGTCATAGGTCATTTCACTTGTTGAAAGCTCACTTCCAGCCATCTCTAAATCAGGTTCATTTGGTAGCAAGTGCAAGACTTCACACATTTACTAAGCATTACGAAATTTAATTGCAGCATCTGGCGATACTTTTGGCAGATTGGTTCTGAGGGTTAGTAATGTGGCTCCTTTCCAGAGGCTGCTTCTCCTCAATCGTTACTACACACATGGCCAACACATGGCAGCTGAAAGTTAACACAAAGAAGTGTGAAGTGATAGAATTTGACAGTCAGAACGAGGAGAGACATTATGAACTAAATGTGAACTGTGCATCGTTTTGGCCTCTCCAGCGGAGGGAGAATTTACTTGCCTTGGAGGTGCTGTGACGGCTCTTCATCAGATTGCGTCCTGGGCTGAGAGGGCTGGTTGTCAGGGGAGATTGAGTAGAATGGGTCTGTGCTATCTGGAGTTCATGAGGATCAGAGAAACATAGGAAATTCTCAGAGGGCTTAAAAGTGTAGATGCTGAGAGGCTGACCCCCACTGTCTGGAGAGTCTAGAACTAGGTTGCACAGTCTCAGGATAAGGGGGGATATAGCACTGTTACGAGGAGAATCTTTTTCGCTCGGGTTTGTGAATCCTTGGAATTCTCTGCCCCAGAGGATTTCTAAGATGTCGACTGACACATCTTTGGGCACTCGGAGATCAGGGGAATTGGGTTAGTCCGGGAAGACGGACTGGAAGGTCAGTCGTGATCTTCTTGAATGGCAGAGCAGGTTTGAGGGGATGTACGGCCTACTCTTGCTCCGGTATCTTTGCTTCCTACGCAAGAGGTGCAAAACGAGGCGGTGCAGGAGCAGGGAAACCTGGGAGTGCGTGCACCTGTTAGGGTGCAGCTTCGAAGTGGTTAGCACGGGTCGGCCAGCAAGTTTTAATTTAGCCTTGGGTTTAAAATGAGTTGACGTGATGGCACAGGCTGGCGGCATGGAAGCTTACTGGTTAGCACTGTTGTTTCACAGCTCCAGGGTCCCAGGATCGATTGCCGGCTTGGGTCACTGGCTGTGCCAAGGCTGCGTGTTCTCCCCTGCTCTGCGTGGGTTTCCTCCGGGTACCCCAGTTTCCACCCACAGTCCAAAGATGTGCAGGTTAGGTGGATTGGCCATGCTAAGTTGCTCTTAGTGTCCAAAAAACGTTAGGTGGGGTTACTGGGTTACGGGTGGAGGTGTGAGCTTAGGTAGGATGCTCTTTACAAGGACTGGTGCAGACTCGATGGGCCGAATGGCCTCCTTCTGCGCTGACACTATGAGGTTGTGAGGGTAGGCACAGCATCACCTCTGCACATAACATGTCTGTGTGTGTGCTCAGTATTTGGTAGTAACTGAGGTTCTGCTCCTACGTCATGGGGAGAAATCAGTGGACGGATGAAGAGAAGCCAGTGAGCTGTTTGAAAAAAGAAGGTTGCTCTTGTCAAGCTCATGGTATGAACTAATGTGTAGACAGGCAACCGGAAACTTGAACAAAGAAAGGTTGGCCAATAACAATAAGTGATTTACGATGACAACCATTCATGTTGACAATCTAAAGATGTCCAATTTGCGAAAGGAAAATTATCAATGAAAAGTCGCAGCGATGAAGGGAAGTTGTCTGGGATCCTGAGGAAAAGCCTTGCTGGTGTGCTGTTCTTAATAAAATTGCACCCTTGCCCAGAGTTTCTGGCACGGATAATATCCAGGAATAATTACTTCTACTGCAAGAATAACGTGGATGTGTTCAAACTCAAGAAGAATTATAACCAGCTACTACTCTTGGCACTGACTCAGTCGACTGGGTTCGTAATATTAGGTCAAGCACTTTAATAAGGCCTCTCGTTTTATTAACTTATTAGTTGTAACACCTTATTTTTTTAACTGGAGCTCTCTAAAATATATTAAGTCAAACTGAAAATTAATCTAATCTTGCCGTGCAGGTCTGCGGAGGGTTGGGATTGAGGGTCAATGCAAGTTGGTTTAAAGCATGTCCAGATTTATTCCCAAGGTTTGGTGATTGCCTCACTGTGTGCTGCAGTCAGAGGAAATGGCAGAACGCACGTTACAGATCCCTCGGCCTGAAGGAGAGAGACGGGAATGCACTGTTTAACACTGCGTAGCTACCCCTCGACACCTCACGTTATGGCAGCCCAGCGAATGATGTGATCTACTGGACTGGTTTCAATTCCCTGAGGGGGAAGTCTTGGGAAGAATTTGCCAAAGTTTCCCCCCCCCCCCCCCCCCCCCCCCCCCCCCCCCCCCCGCCCCAACCATTGCCGTTGGATATTTTATATTTTCTCTCCTCTTTGCCTGGGCATGACTGGCCAATGGGGCGGCTGGAGTTCAGGTTTGATGGGCTGCGACCAGCGACAAAAGTAGCTGCTGGAAATCTAAAAACATCGGCACAAAATTTAAAAAAAAGTCTAGTCCAGTCGCTGGTGTGGAGCCTTACTCTTCCTGGATGTGGGAGTTGGACTCTGAAGACAGAGAGTGAGAGGAGAAGAGCTTTTGAAATGTGGGGAATGGTGGGGGAAGGTGAGAATCAGCTGCATGAACAGAAAGACAAATGTGTGGGTTCGATGAAGAGGGAGTTCAGGAGGGTTGTCAAGTACAGTTAGCGAGAGGGAGGTGGTCAAAAATAGACATTGGAAGGGAAGACCCGTCAGCCTCGTCCTGGTAACAATATGAAGAAGAAATTGAGGATAAAAAGAGAAGAGGGAAAAATGAGAATCGGAACGGGTGGACAATATCGAAATGTGGATTGAGGGGAGCTTGAAGAAAGCCAGAGAAGAAATAAGAAGGTGACAGTGACCACAGTAAGGCTATGATAAAAATGAACAAGGAAGCGTGAATGGGGGATGTGTGTGATGGGATTGAAAGGCTGGGGGGGGGGGGGGGGGGGGGGGTGTTGATAAGAAGTGTTGGGCATGATGGTCTGGTCAGGTTTGATGGGACAGCCATTCCTCACCTGCCTGGCATGTAAGTGCGGACAGAGCTTACTGATTTTCGCATGGGCTGACTTGCGGGTAAGTTATCTGTGGAAGTTGCTGTTTGTCCAGCCTGTAGTATCCGAGTGGAATTAGATGTACTGTTCGTACTTCAAATCCACGAGCTGACTCAATGGGAATGATCACTTGAAAGATGCCTCAAGGAGACAGAGGCTTAATTTCCTTTTGATGATGTAATCTTTTGGGTCGGTGGACGTATAATTTGCATTTTCTCCCATGCGCAATACATCTTCTAAGCTCAGGTGACTGATAAGTTCTGGCTTCACAGAGCATGAGCTTTCAGTGGGATCTGCTGTATGTGCTTGCTTTCCAGTGTAATGTAAAGGCAGAGCAAGGGATAACGTGGGACTGGAGGTTAGTACTGTCCGCGGTATGATGCATAGAGTCACAGCCAATAGATTTGGAGAGCAACTGAGAAGGAACCTGCAAGGGGAACAGCACCATGCAAGGCAGCAACTGGGATATATACATGGTTAAGGATTAGCAATAATTAGTTCATGTTTAAACATACATGTCACAAGATCTGATCAATGAGACACCAAATTAACCCAGAACACAACACGATCTGTGCGGAGTCTGCACGTCCTCCCCATGTGTGCGTGGGTTTCCTCTGGGTGCTCTGGTTTCCTCCCACAGTCCAAAGATGTGCGGGTTAGGTGGATTGGCCATGCTAAATTGCCCGTAGTGTCCTAAAAAAGGTAAGGTTAAGGGGGGGGGGGTGGTTGGGTTACGGGTATAGGGTGGATATGTGGGTTTGAGTAGGGTGATCATTGCTCGGCACAACATCGAGGGCCGAAGGGCCTGTTCTGTGCTATGTTCTATGTTCTATCCATTCGTGTGACATAGAACATAGAACAGTACAGCACAGAACAGGCCCTTCGGCCCTCGATGTTGTGCCGAGCAATGATAACCCTACTCAAGTCAACGTATCCACCCTATACCCGTAACCCAACAAACCCCCCCCCCCCTTAACCTTACTATTAGGACACTACAGGCAATTTAGCATGGCCAATCCACCTAACCCACAGATCTTTGGACTGTGGGAGGAAACCTGAGCACTCGGAGGAAACCCACGCAGACACGGGGAGGACGTGCAGACTCCGCACAGACAGTGACCCAGCCGGGAATCGAACCTGGGACCCTGGAGCTGTGAAGCATTTCTGCTAACCACCATGCTACCGTGCTGCCCTACTGTGTGGTGGCATAGATTCCCGAGGATTTGCAAAGGGCCATTGGACATGTCCTTGAACTTAGGAATTCAAACCTCGGAATTACTGTCGGGGTTACTGGGCTGAATACTGTTTGCCATTTTGTTGGAGAGACCAACCTTATTTTAAAATCCATTTACACAAGCAGACTGAGTATTTGTCTGTTCATATCATTGACAGTTATTTTCCTGTGGGTATTATGCAAGACTCGGTGTCTATGCTGCGTTTCCCCTGAGGTATTCGACACATATTCATGCTTAAAGACATTGTGAACACCTCCCGTGTCTGGCCAGGGGGATTCACTTTGGGTTCTGTCCATTTTCTTCTCTCAGATTCACCATCGACGAGTTTGGTACTTTACTAATAAGGCACTCTGTCCCAGAGGATGCTGGGAGTTACGCCTGCCTTGCGTCAAACTCAGTTGGAGCAGATCGGAAGGAAGTGAAGTTGAAGTATACGGGTAAGGGGAGCAAATGCGGTGTGCAGCTGGGGTAACAGCTACTGTCAGATCCACCTTCAGACGGAGAAAGAGGAGGGGGTATGGTGGGGGGAGGGGGGGTGGTCTGGCTGCTTGTTCTTGCTCTGATTCTAAGCCGCTGTAATCCAGATTTGGACCAAAGTCACTTTGGAGATACATGAAGCACAGAGGGCTCTGAGGGGGGGCTTGGCAGGGTAGATGCAGAGAGGGTGTTTCCCGTTGTGGGGGATTCTAGAACGAAGGGGCCACAGTTTCAAAATAAGGGCACTCCCATTTTTGAGGGAGATGAGCAGGAATTGTATCTCAGAGGGTCGATGGCCGTTAAAGGTCTCTTCCCCAGGTGGGGGATGGGGGGGCGAGTGGGGGGTGGGGGAATAGGAGATGGGAAACGGGTGAGGGTGGGGGGGGGGGTGCGAGTAGGGGATTGGGGGAGATGGAGAATGGGTGGGGGTGGGGGGCGGGTGGGGGATTGGGGGAGATGGAGAATGGGTGGGGGTGGGGGGCTGGTGGGGGATTGGGGGAGATGGAGAATGGGTAGGGGGGTGGGAGGGAAGAGCAAGTGTTAAGACCCCGATCAGATCAGCCATGATCTTAATGACTGGCAGACCAGGTTCAAATGGCTTCCCCCTGCTCCTATTTCTCATGTTCCTCAGATATTTATTTGTTTATATATGTTTTCTTCACTTACAATTTTCGTAATAATTAATGGGGTGGAATGCAGAACAATTTCAATACTGTGCAGAGGTACGTCAGATCAAGGTCTTTGTGAACTAGGGCCCATTCTGACCAGATTGTCTCTTGTTTGTCTGCAGAGATCCCAGTGATCAGCGTTCCCAATCCGGTGGTACTCGCTGTGGTCACGGAGGGGGCACTGCTGGAATGTCGAACTGCAGGGGTCCCGCAGCCTGAGGTCAAATGGTACAAAGGTATTGGCAATTCTATCGGTGAAACTATTAAACCCATTGCTGTGGTTAGATTGGCAACAGAATCAGTAGCACGGTATCTGTGTCAATAGAAAGGTGAACATGCAGCACCATGTAAGCTGTGTCTGGCAACTAACTCTCAATATCTGAGAATTACTAAGGTTACGCAAGTCAGCTGAATATTGATGTTACTCAGGTTCATAGAACATACAGTGCAGAAGGAGGCCATTCGGCCCATCGAGTCTGCACTGACCCACTTAAGCCCTCACTTCCACCCTATCCCCGTAACCCAATAACCCCTTTTTGGTCACTAAGGGCAATTTATCAGGGCCAATCCACCTACCCTGCACGTCTTTGGACTGTGGGAGGAAACCGGAGCACCCGGAGGAAACCCACGCACACACGAGGAGGATGTGCAGACTCCGCACAGACAGTGACCCAGCGGCGAATCGAACCTGGGACCTTGACACTGTGAAGCCACAGTGCTAGCCACTTGTGCTACCATGGGATCAATACAGAATTAATAAGGGCCGTCGGAAGTATAGTGTTACTCAAGATCAATCTGGGCGTGCAATCTTACTCAGGATCAATCTGGGTGTGCAATCTTACTCAGGATCAATCCGGCAGTACAGTATTACTCAGGATCAATCTGGGTGTACAATCTTACTCAGGATCAATCTGGGAGTACAGTATTACTCATGATCAATCTGGGTGTGCAATCTTACTCAGGATCAATCTGGGTGTGCAATCCTACTCAGGATCAATCTGGGAGTACAGTATTACTCAGGATCAATCTGAGATTACAGTATTACTCAGGATCAATCTGAGAGTACAGTATTACTCAGGATCAATCTGAGATTACAGTATTACTCAGGATCAATCTGAGAGTACAGTATTACTCAGGATCAATCTGAGATTACAGTATTACTCAGGATCAATCTGAGAGTACAGTATTACTCAGGATCAATCTGGGTGTGCAGTATTACACAGGATCAATCTGGGAGTACAGTATTACTCAGGATCAATTTGGGAGTACAGTATTGCTCAGGATCAATCTGGGAATTCAGTATTACTCAGGATCAATCTGGAAGTTCAGTATTACTCAGGATCAATCTGGGAGTACAGTATTACTCAGGATCAATCTGGGAGTACAGTATTACTGAGGATCAATCTGGGAGTTCAGTATTACTCAGGATTAATCTGGGAGTACAGTATTACTCAGGATCAATCTGGGAGTACAGTATTACTCAGGATCAATCTGGGAGTTCATTATTACTCAGGATCAATCTGGGAGTACAGTATTACTCAGGATCAATCTGGGAGTTCAGTATTACTCAGGATTAATCTGGGAGTACAGTATTACTCAGGATCAATGTGGGAGTACAGTATTACTCAGGATCAATCTGGGAGTTCAGTATTACTGAGGATTAATCTGGGAGTACAGTATTATTCAGCATCAATATGGGAGTACAGTATTGGTCAATTTGGGAGTACAGCATTACTCAGGATCAATCTGGGATACAGTATTACTCAGGGTAAATTTGGGAGTACAGTATTACTCATGTCAATCTGTGTGTGCATTATTACTCAGGGTCAATCTAAGAGAACAGTATTACTTCGGGTCAATATGGGAGTACAGTATTACTCAGGTCAATCTGAGAGAACAGTATTACTTGAAGTCAATACGGGATTATAGTATTACTTAGGGTCAATCCGGAGTAGAGTATTACTCAAGATCAATTTGGAGTTGATCAGGGTAAATTCGGGAATACAGTATTGCGCAAGGTTAATCTGGATGTGCAGAATTACTCAAAGATCAATCTGGAGTAGACTTATTCAGGGTCAATCCCGGAGCACAATATTACTCAGGATCAATCTGGAATAGTCTTTTACTCAGGATATATCCTAGGGCACAGTATTACTCAGGATCAATCTGGGAGTACAGTATTCCCCGGGGTAAATCTGGGAGTACAGTATTACTCATGATCAATCTGGGAGTACAGTATTACTCGGGGTAAATCTGGGAGTACAGTATTACTCAGGATCAATCTGGGAGTACAGTATTACTCAGGGTCAATCTGGGAGTACAGTATTACTCAGGATCAATCTGGGAGTACAGTATTACTCAGGATCAATCTGGGAGTACAGTATTACTCAGGGTCAATCTGGGAGTACAGTATTACTCAGGATCAATCTGGGAGTACAGTATCATTCAGGGTCAATCTGGGAGTACAGAATTACTCAGGATCAATCTGGGAGTACAGTATTACTCAGGGTCAATCTGGGAGTACAGTATTACTCGGGGTAAATCTGGGAGTACAGTATTACTCGGGGTAAATCTGGGAGTACAGTATTACTCAGGATCAATCTGGGAGTACAGTATTACTCAGGGTCAATCTGGGAGTACAGTATTACTCAGTCTCAAGCTGGGTGTGCAGTATTATTTAGAGTCAGTTGGGAGTACAGTACTACTCGGTCAATCCATCAATACTGCATTACTCTAGGTCAATCTGGGTGTACAGTATTACTTAGGGACAATCTGGGAATACAGTATTACTCTGGGTCAATCCTAGTTACAGTATTATTCTGGCTCAATACGGAGTACAGTATTACTTGGTCAATCCAGGAACGCTGCATTACTCTGGGTCAATCCATGAGTACAGTGTTGCTCGGGGTCAATTTGGGTGTGCTGTATTACTCAGAGTCAATCCAGGAATAAAGTGTTACTCCGACCTGGAGTACAATGTTATTCCAGGCTAATCTGGAGTACAGTGTTACTCATGTCATCACGGTAGTATGGAATTCTGGAGCAGCAATGTATGGAGCAGTCAACAGGGAGAAACAGTTCCCATTGGTGGAAGGGTTACGGAGCAGAGCGAGAGTCATTCCCGGCTTGTAGTGTCAGGTTCTGGGAGGGTTAAGATCCAACCCGCGAATCTAAATATTTGCAACAGTATTCTGCTCAGAAGTGTTTATTTTATATAAAACTATATTTGTGTACAATAATGACACTGACTTGTATTTCTGAGCAGGTGATCTCGAGTTGACCCTGGTCCCATTTGCAGAGGTTGACCCAGTTGATGGTACGCTGGAGATTAAGGAGGTGCAGGAGATGGATGCTGGCGAGTATACCTGTGTGGCGAATAATGAGGCGGGCACCTCCTCTGCCACGGTTATGTTAGATGTTGGTTGTAAGTTACGATCTGCACATTTTGAAAACTCATCACAAACCGGTTCTCTGTTGGCCTCGTGTCACCGCGAATTCAAGATGTCTCCGAGCTTGAAGAGCTGCCTCTGACGTATGCCTTCCTCCTTTTTCCCAGCTGCTCCTCGGTTCTCCGAGACCCCCTCTAATGTCTCCGTGACTATTGGCCAGAACGTGACGTTGCCTTGCAGTGCGGTCGGGGACCCAGCTCCCCAGGTCACCTGGCAACGAACAGACGGACAGCACATCTTTGCCAAAGCTGATTCAATGAGTTTCATGAGCCAACTGAAGACGGGCAGCTTGTTCATAGAGAGTAAGTTGAGGGAGGTCCACAATAGCATTGTCTAATAGAAAATGCAGACCAGCTACTGGTATGGCTACGGTGATGGTATTTTACCTGCAAGTACTCACATGTCCACCTATTTCCATGATAAACATCTACCATCGTTCAATGAGTGTGCAAGTAAAACAGCCACACCAATCAATAAACACTTGCACAAAAACAAAACATGTAATATTTGTCTTTTAGTCACCCACTCTCAACTAGCCTGGTCTCTTGGGGCCTCACGGTAGCATGGTGGTTAGCATCAATGCTTCACAGCTCCAGGGTCCCAGGTTCGATTCCCGGCTGGGTCACTGTCTGTGTGGAGTCTGCACGTCCTCCCCGTGTGTGCGTGGGTTTCCTCCGGGTGCTCCGGTTTCCTCCCACAGTCCAAAGATGTGCGGGTTAGGTGGATTGGCCATGCTAAATTGCCCGTAGTGTAAGGTTAATGGGGGGATTGTTGGGTTACGGGTATAGGGTGGATACGTGGGTTTAAGTAGGGTGATCATTGCTCGGCACAACATCGAGGGCCGAAGGGCCTGTTCTGTGCTGTACTGTTCTATTCTATCTATCTTGTATGGATGCAACGTCAACGTTCAGCCTATTAATTCCTTGTCTTGTGCATATTATGGACCAGCTGGAGTCTGTCCGTCATTACCATGCACATGGTCCTGACATTCCAGTTTGCCCAGGGAGAATTGAATCTTCTTTCTTTCTCTTACCTTTGTCTGTTTGCCTGGTGCATGGGTTCCAGCCACTTGTTGAACAGACTGTCTGAACTCCAAGCACTACTGAACCAGGTGGAGTGTGACAGGTCATTGTGATGGCACAGCTGATGGTAAATGCTGAGCTGCCCACTGCCCAAAGGGGAAATTTGAAACAGCTGCCACAACGACCGTTGCAATTTGTATATTATGAGGAGAGGTTCTGAAATGAGGAAAAGATGTCCCCAATTACTTGTGATGATTTTATAATGAAGTAAATGTTTATTAAAGAATAAAGGAAAAACAAAGAAAATGATAGTCTGCAGTGAAACTGGAGTGTCTACTCCAGACAGCAAGGTTGGGAATGATTTATGGAGATCCCAAGCTGTGGAAATGCAAGGGGCTCCCTCTCGCCCTCCACGGTTCAGTCCGAAGTATTGCAAAGCACCACGTTTGGCACCGGCTTTGTTGCCAAAAAAGATGTCACCTTTATTGATCAGTCCACTCCAGATTTTTCATTAGGGTTTACTCCCTTAGCCGTCAGCTCTCCCAAGGTATCCGCAAGGTTGTGGAGCTGTGTGCCCAGAGCTGAAAGATTGGCCAATGAGTGCTAGGGAATGTCCACATGGTGGTCTGCATGTCCAAAATTAACCTTCCAACATTTCCCAAAAGATTTAAACTTAGATTCACAATTAAATGCCTTTTTCAAGCAACAGTTCCCAGAGATCCTTAATTTACAAACATTCCAGCAATATTGCCGCCAAGCGCCCACTGTTGCTACAGTGGAGGTATTTCACAGGGCTGCTCTCCCACACTCATTTCACAATGGAAATTGAATTTCCATATTCCCATGCCAACAGTGGGAGAGGGAGTGAAATGAAGAAAGTGAACTGCAACCACCCAACCTCACCTCATGTAGGACCTTTAAATCCAACAGATTTTTATCCCTGCAGTACAGTGCAGCTTGTATTGAACCCCAGAATCTGTAAATTTATATACAATGTCTTCTTAAATAGTCCCGTTCCCTAGAACACACCGTGGACAAAAAACAAATTTTAAAAAACTAATTCACATAACTGGAATGTTGATTCAATCCTATTCTCATTAAAATAAGGCCAGACAATTTAATGCCACGGTGCAGAGAGACACAATTTTGTTTAATTCCACGCACTAATAGCTAAAGATTAAAGCATTGACTTGGCATGAGTCAGCCCACTTCTCCCCGCTTCCCTTTCCCCAGATGTTACTGGCTTACATCTCGTCTTTACCTTTTTCCAGGTGTGTGGTTGGATGATGAAGCCAGGTATGTGTGCGAGGCGCAGAACCAGTTTGGAGTAATCCGTGCAGAGGTAACACTGACCGTTACTGGCCTTGGTGAGTCACAGAATCGTACCATCCAGAAACAGACGCATTAGGGCTGTCCCAATGTGCCTTTTCCTCTCATGAGTGACCCAATCCAACTCTGTCTGTTCCCTATTCCTTTTTAACGTTTCTCTTTTTCAAACAATTGTCTAATTCTGTTTTTTTTTAATTTAGAGTACCCAATTATTTTTTTCCAATTAAGGGGCAATTTAGCGTGGCCAAGCCACCTACCCTGCACATAGAACATAGAACATAGAACGATACAGCGCAGTACAGGCCCTTCGGCCCTCGATGTTGCACCGACATGGAAAAAATCTAAAGGCCATCTAACCTACACTATGCCCTTATCATCCATATGCTTATCCAATAAACTTTTAAATGCCCTCAATGTTGGCGAGTTCACTACTGTTGCAGGTAGGGCATTCCACGGCCTCACCACTCTTTGCGTAAAAAACCCACCTCTGACCTCTGTCCTATATCTATTACCCCTCAATTTAAGGCTATGTCCCCTCGTACTAGCCACCTCCATCCGCGGGAGAAGGCTCTCGCTGTCCACCCTATCTAACCCTCTGATAATTTTGTATGCCTCTATTAAGTCACCTCTTAACCTTCTTCTCTCTAACGAAAACAACCTCAAGTCCATCAGCCTTTCCTCATAAGATTTTCCCTCCATACCAGGCAACATCCTGGTAAATCTCCTCTGCACCCGTTCCAAAGCTTCCACATCTTTGGGTTGTGGGGGCGAAACCCACGCAAACACGGGGAGAATGTGCAAACTCCACACGGACAGTGACCCAGAGCCGGGATCGAACCTGGGACCTCGGCGCCGTGAGGCAGCAGGGCTAACCCACTGTGCCACCGTGCTGCCCCTGTCTAATTCCGTTAAGGAGGTTTTTTTTCTGATGGGGATTTCCACATCTGAACCAACTTCTCTTGGAAGGGTTTTTCCACACCATCACTTTTCATTACTTCAGGGATTGCCTTAAATTTATGTCTCATTATTCCCACCCCACTGACCAGTGGAAAAGAGTTTTCGCTATTCATCTTCACGCGATTTGAAAGGCCTCTCCCAGGAAACCCTGAACATTTTGAGTCTTTCTTTCTGACTGAAAGCTCCTGGGGCTGGTTTCTCCGTCCTATCGCGCCTGATTTCTGGTACGGAGCGCCGCCGGGATTCTCCGTTTTGCTGGTTGGTCAATGAGGTTTCCCATTATGGGGCAGCCCCACGCCATCGGGAAACCCCCAGGCTGCTGTCAAAACGGAGAATCCGGACAGCGGAGAATTCAGCCCCTAGTGCCTGGTGAAGGCCCAGTGAACTCGTATTGCTCCTTTCCCATGATTCTTGCATCTTTCTATTGACTGGTTGGCGAAAACTCCACATAATGTTCAAACTAAGTGGTGACGGCAGAGTTTAGAGTCTGAAGGGGTGTAGTCAGAGCAATACGAGTGGAGCTCCGCTCTGCGGCATGGTGGCACAGTGGTTAGCACTGCTGCCTCACAGCGTCAGGGACCCGGGTTCAATTCCAGCCTTGGGCGACTGTCTGTGTGGAATTTGTACATTCTCCCCGTGTGTGCGTGGGCTTCCTCCGGGTGCTCCGGTTTCCTCCCACAGTCCAAAGATGTACAGGTTAGGTGATTGGCCATGCTAAATTGCCCCTTAGTGTCCAAAATTGTGCAGATTAGATGATTGGCCATGCTAAATTGCCCCTTAGTGTCCAAATTTGTGCAGGTTAGGTGGGGCTATGGGGATAGGGCGGGCAGTGGGCCTAGATAGGGTCCTCTGTCGGAGGGTTAGAGCAGACCCGATGGGCTGAATGGCCTCCTTCTCCACTCTAAGGATTCTATGCACTTGAGTGTGCCATGTCTGGCCTGGGGTTATCATTACAGAGTGTCCTAGCTGTTATCCTTCACCTCTCGTGGTATGTTTATTCCACATGCTCAGGAAAGAAAGACCAGATTTTGTGCTGGATGAGGAGGAGGAGGTTTCTGCCTGTTGTAAACCTGTTCTAACCCGTTCTGGCTTTTCCATTTGTCCTGGCAATTGGAAAAATCTGATTGTCTGAACGACAGCAGAATTCTGATGGGGCTGCGGCATATTTTGGAGATAGCTTGGACAAAATGGGTCTGACAACAAAGCCAATCCTGGTTCCTTTTTCTACCATTGAGTCATTTTACACTTCCACATGCATTTCTCTCAAACCAAACATTTAGACTGCTGTTTGATTCACAAGGCACGCTCGAATCTCCATGTTGCAATGCTCAGCCACGCAGTTGTCTTTGTATCCATATTCCTCCTTTGAGTAAATACCGAGATTTTTATTAAAATAAAATAGTTGCTGATCGTCTTCCAAAACAACAATGCCCTTTTTGTTCAGGTTATCTCAATAAGCCATTTTTAGTAGTATGAAACGATGCCCTTTTGATTTGATTTGATTTATTATTGTCACATGTATCAGTATACTGTGAAAAGTATTGCTTCTTGCATGCTGTACAAACAATGCATACCGTACATAGGGAAGGAAGGAGAGACTGCAGAATATAATGTTACAGGTATAGCAAGGTGTAGAGAAAAGATCAACTTAATACGAGGTAGCAGGGAAGAAGCTGTTCTTGAGTCGGTTGGTATGTGACCTCAAACTTTGGCATCTTATTCCTGGCGGAAGAAGGTGGAAGAGAGTATGCCCGGGGTGCGTGGGGTCCTTAATTATTTTTTTTATTTTTTATTTTTTATTTTTATAAATTTAGATTACCCAATTATTTTTTCCAATTAAGGGGCAATTTAGCATGGCCAATTCACCTACTCTGCACATTTTTGGGTTGTGGGGGCGAAACCCACGCAGACACGGGGAGAATGTGCAAACTCCACACGGACAGTGACCCAGAGCTGGGATCGAACCTGGGACCTCAGCGCCGTGAGGCGGTTGTGCTAACCACTAGGCCGCCGTGCTGCCCCTGGGGTCCTTAATTATGCTGGCTGCCTTTCCGAGGCAGCGGGAATTGTAGATAGAGTCAATGGATGGGAGGCTGGATTGCGTGATGGATTGGGCTACATTTGCGACCTTTTGTAGTTTCCTGCGGTCTTGGGCAGAGCAGGATCCATACCAAGCTGTGATACAACCAGCCTAGAATGGTAGGGATCATTGTGAGGCTTTGTAGAAGGAAATGTGGAATAAAATCAACCTTCTTCCCGTCTGGATGTGACTCTAGGTGTTATTGTTCAAAGCAGACTGTTCAATAAGAAGTAAAACGCTAAATTGTTCGCGCCCGACTTGATCCTTCTGTTCTTGTCCAAAGTTGCCCCTGAAGTGGTGGAAAGCATTCCAGTTGTCAATGTGCTGGAGGGTCGGTCTCTGACATTACCTTGTGTGGTCCTGGCTGGTAACCCCTTCCCAGAACGTTACTGGCTAAAAGATAACCAGCTAGTGAGTATGCTCTTCAAAACCATTCCTATCTCGGGACTTTCTCTTTGTGCCTTCATAGAGTTCCAAGTCAGGTTGTTGTGTGACTCGGAGGGAAGTGTGGAGATGATGGTGATCCCAAGTATCTGCTGCCCATGTCCTTCAGAGTTGCCTTGTCCAGCCTTTCCACCTGTGGGAGGGGCGTATTTCCATTTTTTTTCTCACTCGAGGGCACATTTCTGAAAGATGAGGGGCGCGATTCTCCCAAAACGGGAGAAATCGTAAGGCTGGCGTCAAACCCGGGCGGGTTTGACGCCAGCGCGCCCCTTCCCGACCGGGAACCGATTCTGGTCCCCGGTCGGGGCTAGCAGCCCGACGCCGTAGGCTCCGGCATCACGGGCTTAACGAATTTCGTTAAGCCCGCTTGCCGGAGTTAGCGCCGGCTGACGCGTCATATGACGTCAGCCGCGCATGCGCGGATTGGAAGACTCCAACCCGCGCATGCGCGGATGACGTCATCGCGTATTTGCGCGAAACCCGCGCATGCGCGGGCCGGGATGCCCCTCAGCCGCCCCGCGAATGGATACTGCGGGGCAGCGGAAGGAGAAATAGTGCGCGGGCAGCGGGCCCGATGCCCACGATCGGTGCCCACCGATTGCGGGCCCATGGCACCCTTGGCACGGCCGTGGTACTGCCGTGCCAATCAGTGCCATGGTTATAAAAAGCGAGTTGTTCCCGCCGTTTTTACGAACGGCCAGACCAGGTGTGTTTGCCGTTCGTAAAAACAGCGTAAAGGGCTGAGACGTCGGCCCATCTATCAGCTGTGAATCGCTGCCGGCCGTAAAAAAACGGCGGCAGCGATTCGTGTCGGGAGTTGGGCGGGGGCGGGGGGGGAGAATAGCGGGAGGGCGGGAAAAATGTCGGGAAGGCCCTCCCGCTATTCTCCGACCCGTCGTGGGGGGCGGAGAATCGCGCCCGAGGTTTGGCGCAACTTTAAACTCAATTTCAAAAACAATGAATTAAGAAAATAAGCAATTGCCGACCCAAAATTAAACACCGCCTTAGCAAACGCGGTCAAGGAATGGACTGCGATTGTTACCTCAACTTGGGCAACTAATGCTCCAATTATCCTCTGGCAGATCAGGCCAGGGGAAGGGAAAACAAGTTTTGATTCTTGTTCCTGATTAATGTGAAGTGAGACCCATTGGAAAGTTGCCTTGTGGGTCGGGGCAGGAAATTCAGCTCAGAGACCGTCTGGGGGCAGCTGGTTGGCCGACCAGATTAGGAACCAGTCTCGGATGTTGAATGCGATGCCAGGACTGGCTGGCGGGAGGAGTCAACATATTGGCAGAGGAAGTAAAAACAGAGGGAGGGAGAACTGGAAAAGCAAACAGAAGAAAAACAGACGACAAAGAGAGCAATATAATTCGCAAAATACTGCGGATGCTGGAATCTGAAACAAGAACGGAGGATGCTGGAAAAACCCAGCAGGTCCGGCAGCATCTGTCAGGAGAGAAGGCAGAGTTAACGTTTCGAGTCCTTTCGGCTCTTCATCAGAACTGAAGAGGGGAAGAATGTGTGAGAAATTGTAGCTGGGAGAGATGGCAATAAGATGGAGAAACTTTGAGAACAAAAGACAGATTGCTTGGTGTGAGTGGGGGGGGGGGGGGGGGGGGGGGGTGTTTTTGCATTGAGGCAGTACATGTATGGGATATTTTTAAAAAGGGGGTTTAAGATGGAGGAAAGAGGTCGCAATCTAAAGCTGCCAAACTCAGCGCTGAGTGTGTGTAAGTAATATAATTCTTCATCTCTTCGCGAATTGTCCTCTCAGAGAGCTGATTCTGTATTCCCTCCCTGCAGCTAAGTTTGGACAGGCGCCTGTCCATTCGAAGTGACGGCAGTTTCCATATTGAGAGAGCAGAGCAAGGTGATGCTGGGAGATACATGTGCACCATCAGAAACGTGGTGGGATCTGTTAATAAGACCATCACAGTGTACGTCCAAGGTGCGTAGGGTGGAGCGAGACAGAGCGATTATTTTTGCAACGGTTTCTAGTTTCATTGTGGTGCCTATGCGTAACTGCTGTCGGTATTGCCAGGTATGGGGGTCCATTGGAATGATCGATATGCTGTCCTCCTACTTAACTTTCACATCCTGTGCGCAGACAGGAATCCATTCACAATGGTTCTCTCAGCTCGGAACCGGTGCATTGATGTGCCTCTCGCTCCACTGTAGGATTTTGACAGCAAGATTTCATATTTAACCTGGAGAGGACCTCTGGAAACAATTCCCTGGAGGTACAGATGGAGCCTTTCATCTGGACCACCTCCTCTGGAGTTCAGTATCCTGCTCCCTGGCTGAACTGGAGGCTCTAGTTTACATGGCCAGTGGTCCTGTATTCACGAGGCTGCTCCCTTGCACAGCCAGACTCTGGTGGCATTGGATGAGTTCTGGTGACTTCTGTCGCTGCCGCCATTGTAACTGGTGATGGCTGAAGAGAGTCAGAGCAGAACCTGTTAATCACAGTGGACAAGGAAGAATACTGACACCATCAGGGCTTCATATTGACTGTCCAGATTCCTCTGCTTCAATGATTACCAACATCAACCTCAAACAAGGGAAGCACTGAATTGCTGCATTACTTCAACCATAAAGGACGGAGAGAAATTCAGAGGATGGTTGAGCGGAACAAGAGTTGGCCATTCAGCCCCTTCAGCCTGCTCCGCCATTCAGCCCCTTCAGCCTGCTCCGCCATTCAGCCCCTTCAGCCTGCTCCGCCATTCAGCCCCTTCAGCCTGCTCCGCCATTCAGCCCCTTCAGCCTGCTTCGCCATTCAGCCCCTTCAGCCTGCTTCGCCATTCAACCCCTTCAGCCTGCTTCGCCATTCAGCCCCTTCAGCCTGCTCCGCCATTCAGCCCCTTCAGTCTGCTCCGCCATTCAGCCCCTTCAGCCTGCTTCGCCATTCAGCCCCTTCAGCCTGCTCCGCCATTCAGCCCCTTCAGCCTGCTCCGCCATTCAGCCCCTTCAGCCTGCTCCGCCATTCAGCCCCTTCAGCCTGCTCCGCCATTCAGCCCCTTCAGCCTGCTCCGCCATGTAACAGAATCAGGCCTGACTTGATAATAATCACAAATCTGCATCCCGCCTACCATCCGATAACCTTTCACCCCCTTTCTTACCAAAAATCTATCTATCTCTACCGTAAAACTATTCAAACTGCCTTCTCAGTTCCAAAGATCACAATCCCCTGAGAGAATATGTTTTTGCCTCATCTCCGTTTTAAATGGGTGACCACTTATTTTTAAATAGTGTCCCCTCGTTCCAAATTCTCCCACAAAAGGAAACCTTCTCTCCACATCCACCCTGTCAACACCCCTCAGGATCTTAAATGCTTCCATCAAGTCGCCTCTTCCATACACCAGCGGGATACCAGCCTTTTCCACATCAGACAAATTTATAATTATATAAAATATATAAAAGATACAGGGCTGTTGCGATGTAAACTCTTTGGGCTCAGGCGATTCACCTGACAGATTTGTGTATCTAGTTGCCCAGTGAGGGCGAAATCCCGATTGTGACGCCTCCCGAGATTCCAGTCGATCTCGCAAGAGGTTTCGAGTGTCGCAAATCCCGCGAGAGGCTTCCGAGTCGGCCGCTGAATTGCGCGCGTTATTTTGGAGTCAGTAAGGAAAGGAGGGCACAGGGAGACCGATTGCTCTAGATATAAAATGCAGAATATTTGTGCAAATGATAAATTTTTAGTCTTATCACTTTGCTTCCGCGTATGGTGACCTTTTTCACGATGTGTAATTTTTTTAATATCTAGTACTTCCATCAATTAAATCTGGAGATATTGTTTACATCACTGATGAGGGGATGGCTGTCACTCTGTTGTGTGAATCCAGTGGTTCTCCGAAACCAACAATCATCTGGTCCAAGGTATGACCTAGCCACAGGGCCCTGGCTGATATATAGTCAACTCACAGAGTCCGGACGTAGGTTACTATGGAAACGGAAAAGAGACTGAACCTACAAACTGCGCTGCATGCATTACTGTCTCATTATGGGAAGACATATAGAAGCAATGGAAAAGGTGCAGCTTCATAATAATGCCACCCCCCCCCCCCCCCCCCCCCCCCCCCCCCCCAAGGGACATTTTCAGTTTGAAGACAGGCTTAAGAAGTTGGGACTTCTTTCACTGCAGTTGGGAAGGTTAATACTAATGTGTGAGATTTCCCTGATCTGGGAGTGTGGAGACTGGGTAGGAAAAGTAGTGGAGTGCTCAATACTGGTAATCCTGACCCCATGCGGAGCACTAATGATTGAACACTATGGTGGGTGTTCAGTAATGGTCAGGTGTATTCCTCTGGGTCTTGAAAGCAGATTAAACAGAGAGTCCCTCCTCTGCTCACCCCTGTGGAGTTTCTCTATCCTCTCTCCAGTAGCCAGTCCTACGATGGTCTTATTCGAGTGGACTGCAGGGAACAGCAGACAGGCAGTTCTCCTGGTGACTATGGACCCGTCCAAATGTTGACAAACTGATGGGATTGTGGTCCCTACACATCAGTTATTGGATACAAGGCTCCTTGGAACAGAAAGCTTAATGTGCAGAAGCTGTCCGTGACCTGGCAGGCCGATGTGACAACGTGTTGCTGGCTGGTATGTGACTGACTTCACAAAGCACCACCTGATAACGGATTCACCACAGGAGTGTAGAGCATCATGGGTAACGTCCTGCATTGTCAATGAGAAACCAGTGAATGAGAAACCAATGCTAGTGTGTTGCCAGAGGTCGCTTCCTGCTCAGAGGTGGGGAAGGGACAGTCGTGACGATCAGCATTAGAAACGTTGTTCTTCTGAAAAGATTCATTGTTTTTTAACGTTCTCTCCAGGGAGGAAAACTCTTGCCTCGACACGATCCACAACGTTCCATTGATGCAAACGGGAACCTCCAGATCCCATCTCCGTCGTCAGACGACTCTGGAGTCTACATCTGCACTGCGACCAACGTAGTGGGATTTGCCAGCAGAGAAATGCAGCTGTTTGTTCACTGTAAGGAACATGGTGATGTTACTTATATGAGACTTATATACACACCCAGAGCTGTCAAACTATATAAATCCCTCAGTGAGGGACTGGCTGAGGGGGAGTGGTCTTGCAGGGTAGGGGGGGGGGGGTGTCTTGGGGGTGGGGGTTTGGGGTCGGGGGAGGAGGGCGGAAGGCAGAATAGTAGATTAAAGTTTCCAAACTCTGAAGCCCTAACCCAAACCCATCTCCAGTGCATCCACATCAGCTTTTAACAGAGGTGGGTTCAGGGGGGTGGGCGCACCTAACCTGCTCTCTCAGAGGGGTGTCAATCATTTAAATACGTAAATAAGGTTCAGTGCCTCAAATATTACTCTTCGCCTTTTAATGGCTGAGGGATGCTGCTTTCAGGACTTGGGGAGCCCATCAGCTTCAAGAGGCGATGAAAGGTCGGCTCCAGAGGCTGGTAAAGCACACTGGGCTAAATCGCTGGTTTTTAAAGCAGACCAAGGCAGGCCAGCAGCACGGTTCAATTCCCGTACCAGCCTACCCGAACAGGCGCCGGAATGTGGCGACTAGGGGCTTTTCACAGCAACTTCATTAAGCCTACTCGTGACAATACGCGATTTTCATTTCATCTGCCTTTCCAGCACTGCTTGTGGGTCAGGGGGGGTCTGCCGTTCGTCCCTCTGGTCCCACCCTCTCTCCCCCTCAAGCAGGCCTGCTGTGATTGGCCTCTCTATCTGTGATCCAACACCGCTTCCCCCCCCCCCTCTCCAAACTCACCATGTCCTCAACCCGCCAGCAATCACCCTCTGCCTCCCTCCGGCCGCTGCTCAAGGCCGTTCCCCTTATCTCTCCGACACTGATTCAGCTTGTGCACAAAACCCACAGATCAAAATGAATGGGATGAAAGGAAATCCTCATGGATTTAATATAACTGCGGAAAATGCCGCTATTAAGTGCTTGTCTTGATTTTGAACTTTTCTTCCCTCCGCAGCGAAACCAAAGATCTACGGAGTGAACCCAGACAATCTGGACGAGCCAATCAAAATCACTGCCACGGCTGGGATGGAGGTGACGCTACCCTGTGAGGTTCAGGGCTCCCCTCCTCCCATCATCAGGTGGAAGAAAGACGGCCGCATCGTGCCACTCATGTCGGCCAGGTAATCTATCTGTTCAGTCAGTGAAGAGTTCTCACTCACACAGCAGCAAGGTCCGCACTCAAAGTCAAAGAACAGCAGGTTTACTGGCATAACGATGCCTTCCATTACAATGTTTGTGTTGGTTGAGTTAGTAGGAGTCTTGCATCTGAGTCAATATGTCAGAGATTCAAGTCGCAATATGGATTTGAGTGTATAATCTAATCTAAATTTGCACTTTAGTGCGGTTAAAGGAGGGAGTGTTACTTCAGGATGTGGCCTTTTACACAACTCCTTAAACTGAGGCCCCATCTGCGAGCTGAAGTGGATAGAAAAGGTTCCGTGATACTATTCTAAGAACGGGGGTGTTCTCCTGGCCCCTTGGCCAACATTCAACCCTTAACCCGAGGGGCAAGGTTGAGAAGGTGGAGCCTTAATGAATAACCTCAGCCGGTACGGGAATTGAACCCACGCTGCTGGCCTCGCTCTGCATCACAAACTAGCTGTCAAGGCAAGTGAGCTAAACGGGTCGTAAACATTATCATCAAAACAGGTCACCTGACAATCGATTCATTTCCTGTTTGTGGGATCTGGTTGCCCCCAAATAGCCCATGTTCTTGCTGAAATAATAAGTGTCTGCGTTTCCTAAGTGAGTGAAGAACACTTTGCAAACTCCCGAGGGTGTGAAAGACACTCTTGCCTCACTCCCCAAATTTTCTCGTGCCCTCTTCTAATGACTATGGGTGTGATTTAATGGCCCTCATCGCGCCTGATTTGGTGACATAACAAGGCCGTTGAATCTTGCTAGGGGCCTCTCACGGGATTTGCGATGCTGGAGATGTCTCACGAGATTCAACCAAACATTGCGCAATCCAGATTAACATATTTAATGGCTCATTTAAATATACCTGTGCCTTATTCTCCTGGGGACCGAGGAACTAACGGCCTCACCTCAGAGACCTCACCATGGCGCCATTTAGCACTAGTCCAAGCTAACGGGGACAAAGCGTAATGGTACCGAGGGGGCCATGAGAGACCTCTGTTTGGTTGGGCTCTGTGAAGGGTGGTATTCTGGCACTCCCGTTGGCACCTAGGCAGCGCCAAGGTGCCCATATGCCGGGCTTCCTTGTGCCAAGGATTGGGCTGCAGGGTGCCTTGCCCTTAATTGGTGGGTATGGAGGGGCTCGAGGACCCCCAAGAGGTAAGTTGGGCGCAGTTGACGTCTGCATGTCGTGGTGACGGAGCTGAGGGGGGGGGAAAGATCGTGGACGCCCGATCCGCCAATGACTAAAGTGTGGCCTTGGTGTGGCATTCTTCACTGAAGCGAACAAAACAGCTTGCACAGTGGTTAGCACTGCTGCCTCACAGCGCCGAGGTCCCAGGTTCGATCCCGGCCCCGGGTCACTGCCCGTGCACATTCTCCCCGTGTCTGCGTGGATGTCACCCCCCACAACCCAAAGATGTGCAGCGTAGGTGGATTGGCCACCCTAAATTACCCCTGAATTTGGAAAAAAAATAATTGGGTAGCCTAAAATTTATTTTTAAACAACCCTGCGAACTCCCGTTAAATAGCGGTGTCGTTCTCGCTGAGGAACATCCCGCTGTACGTGCCCGAAACACGATTCTGGTTTTGTCCCGTTAAATCGTGCTCTAAATGATATTCTGCAGCTGCAGTAATTTACTGAGTATTGAAAGGTTGAGTGCTGTCCGCTGGTAAAGTTAAAATATATGTAGCCAACTAATCAATGTTCCCCATCAGAATGTGATACAGAAGCTAACTTATTCAATGCTTGGGATAAACATAAACATGAAATGTATGATTGAGAGCTTTACCTCAGGGTATCAGAGACAGGCCCTGGAAAAAGGCCTTGCCATGAAAATACAGAAACAATCTGACAGACTACACCAGCAATACTGTCTCTGAAGGATAGGTTGCCTGCCTGGTGCCAGGGTTTAAGACATGTGCTCAGGGCTGGAGAGGAACTTGCAGTGGGAGGGGACCAACGACATGCGTAGGACTAAGGACGAGGTCCTCCCGAGGGAGTACGAGTGGCTACGGACTAAATTAAAAAGCAGAACCACAAAGTTAATAATCCCTGGATTACTTCATGAGCCACAAGCAAATTGACACAGGGTAAATGAGATTAGAGATTTGGAAGCATGTCTCAGAGATTGGGGTGGGAGAAATGGGTGTTGATTCATGGGGCATTGGTACCAATACAGGGGAAAGAGGAAGCTGTACCATTGGGATGACCTTTAACTGAATCCTGCTGGGACCAGTGACCTGGCGAATTGTATAACTAGAGCTGTAGAGATGAAATATGAGTGTGGGAGTAGACAGCGAACAAGCGAGCATGCGTGTGTGTGACACACTGACTCTCAGTAACAAGATCATAAAGAATAGGAGCAGGTGTGGGCCACTCTGCCCATCAAATCTGCTCCGTCCTTCGGTAAGATCATTAGAACATAGAACATTACAGTGCAGTACAGGCCCTTCGGCCCTCGATGTTGAGCCATCCTGTGAAACCCCTCTAAAGTCCCTCTACACTATTGTGTTTGATCTCATTGCGGACTTAATTCCCTTTTCCTGTCCATTGCCTTGTGTGAACCTTCCTTACTTTGAGCTCAAAATTCTGACTAACATTAGGCGGGATTTAGCTAAAACAAAAAGAGCCCATTCTGGGCAGGATCCAGATCGCTACATCTCGGCGTAATGTCCATCGGGGCAGACCTCTTCCGGAGTCACCCGGCTGGTCCCGCCCCAATTCCAGCGGGACGTGGCCGGAAAACCGTGCCTATTGTGTCGTAGTCTGAAGTGGACTTGCTGTTTATTTGAAAGTAATGAGAAATGAGCTGCACTCTGGCTCACTATGAAACGCACACAGCACCCACAGGATTAGACAAAGTTGGCCAAAGGGAAGAAATGGATCAAGTGCCCTTTTCAGCAACATTTGAGGTGATCAACTGTAAAACAGTAATCTGTGCAACCAGAAAAAATGGCGATTGAGCTCATACAGTTGGAGTTATGTGGAGAAATTCTGCAATGACTCGGAGAACATTTCAAGAGCACAATATTTTTGGAGTTTCATGCACTCTTGGGACTCCTCGCTCAGTGATGTAGACGATATCAGCGAAGACTGTTGAATGTTACAGCGCAGGTGACTAAAGCCTGAGTGGTTGCAACCATTAAAACACTGAAATTGAATGATTGTCATTGTGCTTCAAAGTTACAAGAGTTGATTTCCCCGACCGGATTCTCCTCGTAGGAGGTAGGTTGCTCTGCCTTCAGAAGCCAAGGCCCTCAGCTCTGGGATTGGCTCCGTAAACCCTTCAGCCCCTTTACTTTCCACCTCCTTCAAAACTCTTCTTGAAACGTACCTGCTGGATAAAGCTTTTGGTCACACTTCTCAATGTCTCCTTTAGTAATAATCTTTATTAGCATCACAAGTAGGCTAACATGAACACTTCAATGAAGTTCCTTGTGTGCCTGAGAATGCCGCTGTAGGGAGCTTTACAACATTGAAGGCACGATACAAATGAAGGCTGATGCTATCACGAGATGGCACAGGATTCTCCCGATGCTGACCTGACTTAGGTATCGATCTAAGTGACGACTGGAGACCAGGCATTTTCCCCAAATCCGGAGTAAAGGGGTCCAGCTGGGTCTGTTCTTTTTTTAAATATAAATTTAGAGTACCCAATTATTTTTTCCAATTAAGGGGCAATTTAGCGTGGCCAATCCACCTATCCTGCACATCTTTTGGGTTGTGGGGGCGAAACCCACGCAGACACGGGGAGAATGTGCAAACTCCACACGGACAGTGACCCAGGGCCGGGATTCGAACCCGGGTCCTCAGCGCCGTAGGCAGCAATGCTAACCACTGTGCCACCGTGCTGCCCTTAGCTGGGTGTGTTCTTGGGCACCACTACACCAGGAGTGTTGTCAGAGGGGGCATGGGCAAGTTGCCTTGGAGGTATCTAAAGGGAGGGAAATCGAAAATCGGAAGGGAAGAAAATAATGAAAGCAAAATAACATCTGTTGATTTAAAATGTCTTGTTCCAGTTCATTTGTCATTAAGCACAATGACCCGAACAAAGTCATGTTTGACTGTAATTAGAAAACATGATCTGTGGTTTTGTTAAAAGTGGGGAGAGGTTTCCGGGATTGGCAGAGTTGATGTGGCTATGATCTGGATTGTCTACAGTAGATTGTCAAGCCTGCTTGGATCCTGCTCTCTGATGTATAAGAATGGAAAAAAATCTGAGCTAAAGAGGAACAGATGTTTGGGCAGGGAATATGTAACTTGGAACGGATATACAACTTAAGCCTCGTGTGCTGCTTTACGTGACTTCAGGGGACAATAATGTGATGCTTCTGTGGACTGGATTTTTAAAAAATGGTTAACAACAATTATTTAATTGTTATTGCAGTGAGTGTTGTGTTTGTTACGGTGCAGGATCCTGTTCTGTGGGAAATAGGGCATCACACACCATCACTGAGTGAAAATTGCCCGTTCAATAACAAATTAGGTGACAGCTTTGGCATGTGGCTTTCGCAAATAAGGAACCATTTAGGGGAGGCTGTGGTGTAGTGGTATTGCCACTGGAGTAGTGACCCAGAGTAATGCTCTGGGGACCCAGGTTCAAATCCCACCATGGATATAAATCTAATGAAACAAAATGATTGTCTGAAAAACCCATGTTAGGGAAGGAAATCTGCCATCCTTACCTGGTCTGACCTACATGGGGCTCCCTCCAGATACACAGCAAGTGACTCTCAATGCCCTCTGAAATGGAGAGCATTTAGGGATAGGCAATACATACTGACCCAGCCTGAAAAGCGCTATTGATGAAGAACGGAGCATGGATCCAGATGATCAAACACTGCCCTGACATCTGAATTATCATGGGAGGAATGCAAGAGGTTGACTTTGAATGACTTTAGATTAACTAGTCAGACTCCCCATGTTGTTGGACACAAGAGAGTCGTGACAACGTGAGGTCTTCAAACCAGAGGATGGAAGATAATTGGACGTGCACTGAGGTGCATGAGGTTTAAGGGGTGTGAATGGGACAGCAGGAGATGCAATAGAGTGACACAGGAGGGGGAATGTAGAACGAGACAGATGGAGTGGGGAAAATTCAGTTAGAACGTGGCCCGAGGAGGGTGGAAAGATGGAGAACTTATATTTTCCAGGGAATTGCAAGAGCGAGGTTGGAGGTTCAAAGCAGTCACTGCACCCACCGCTGGACCTAGTGACTTAAGTCCTTTTTCGGTAGGGAGGGGAGCAGTGACCGGGAAGAGATGGGAGAGAACGGAGGTGGTTGGGTGGGGGGCTGCATTTAGGAAAGGAGATACCAGGGAAGTGAGAAGAAGGCAGTGAGAATTTGAGAAGTGAATGGGCGGAGAGGCTGGAGAACGGGAATGGAAACGGGGAAAAGAAGACATGCGGCAGGGAGAATGTCAGAAGGTGCAGAGGGGGGCAAAATGACAGGGGGTAAGAAGAAGGGGAAGCAGCCATTTAAGAAGCAGCTTTACCTTGTGCCTTTGGGTATGTTAGACCAGAAACTGAACTAGACCTTAAATACTGTGGCTGCAAAAGCAGATCAGATTCTGGGGATTGCACAGTGAGTAACTCATCTCTTGACTCCCCTAACCCGGTTCAACTTTTACAAGGTGCAAATTTAATATTTTTAATCATCTTTATTGTCACAAGTAGGCTTACGTTAAAATTGCAATGAAGTTACTGTGAAAATCCCCTAGTCACCACATTCCGGCGCCTGTTCGGGTACACAGAGGGAGAATTCAGAATGTCCAATTCACCTAACAGCACGTCTTTCGGGACTTGTGAGAGGAAACCGGAGCACCCGGAGGAAACCCATGCAGACACGGGGAGAATGTGCACATTCCGCAGGCAGTGACCCAAGCTGGGAGTCAAACCTGGAACCCTGGCACTGTGAAGCCATAGTGCTAACCACTATGCTACCATGCTGCCCATATGAAGAGTATGATGGAATACTTGCCACATGCCAGGATGTGTGCAGTTTCATCAAAATGCAAGGAACTCAACACCATCTAAGCTAAGCAGTCATCCAACACCATCCAAGCTAAGCAGTCATCCAACACCATCAAAGCTAAGCAGTCATCCAACACCATCCAAACTAAGCAGTCATCTAACACCATCCAAAATAATGAGTCCACTTGACTGGCACCCTATGCACCACTTTCAACATTCATTCCCTTCCCAATGATGCACAGTGGCAGCCGTGTGTATCACCTATAAAATGCACTGCAGGAACTCACCAAGGCTCCTTTGACAGCACCTTTGAAACTTGCCACCTCTAGATGGAGAAGGACAGCAGACATATGGGGACACCACCACTTGCAAGTTCCCCTCTGAGCCACTCACCATCCTGACTTGGAAAGTATCGTCGTTCCTTAACAGCCGTTGGGTCAAAATCCTGGACCTCCCTCCCTAACAGCACTGTGGGTGTACCTACACCACATGGGCTGCACCGGTTGGAGAGGCTGTTGACCACCACCTTCTCAAGGGCTGGTAGGGATGGTTGAAAAGTGCTGGCCTAGCCAAGAAGCACACATCCCATGAATACCCTTGGAAGATAAAGTGGGTGACTATTAACGCAACACAAGCTCAAGAACTCCTTGTGTTGTGAACCCTCATTTCTGACACTATGCTGTTTGAAGGTCTGGACCAGCCGATGACATTCACTCATCAGACAATTTGAGGCGGGTATGTCTGAAATGCAGCTCATGACGCAAACTCTCCTAACAGCTGCTACATAGATTTGACAGTAAAATTGGAGACAGAATAATGCTTCCAGAATTTCAGGCTTGGATGTGATTCTCCTCATTTGTTACTCTATAGGTTTATTGTTAGGTATCAGTCTTGGCGAGCTTGGATCCCACCCATTCCCCTCAACCATTCAGGTCCTGGCCTTCTGCATAGATTGCTTTTGTAACCCGCCAATTTCTGCATCTGTTAAGCATTTTTAGTAGGAAGCGCAGTGGAGGCAGATTGAAATTGCCAATCAATTCAGCAAAACAATGGAAAACATTACCAGAGTGACTGGAGCCCGGGCAAACACTTGATAGTGCAGAAGTGGATAGTGTATCTCTAACCAAAGTGGGATGATAAGGGTTTGAAGGCCCTTCAACGAAGGAGTGTTTTGCAAGGCAATTCAGTTCAACTGCCCCGAGTGTTTATACTCCAACCCCTTCAAACCCTCTCAGCATAACTTTCCCCTCCTCATGTCTTTACTTAGCTTCAATTGAAATGTATCCAAGCTGTTTCCCTCAAGTAACTGACACACTTCACATTTTAACCACTCTCTGGGCGAGGGGATTTCTCTTGTTTCCCTATTCAATTCATGAAAGTGGTTAGCACTGCTGCCTCACAGTGGCAGGGTTTGATTTCGGCCTTGGGTCACTGTCCTTGAGTTTGCACATTCTCCCCGCAGCTGCGTGGGTTTCCTCTGGGTTCTCCGATTTCCTCCCACACTCCAAAGATGTGCAGGTTATGTGGATTGGCCATGCTAAATTGCCCCTTAGTGTCCAGGGATGTACAGGTTGGATTCTAGGGATAGGCGGGGGAGTGCCCCCCCCCCCCCCATCTCCCCCCCCCCCCCCCCCCCCCCCCTCCCCCCCGGTAGCCCTTGACCACCCTTGTCTATCCAAATCTGTCTCACTCTGTGTTGAATAAACCAGTGACCCACAACTGGTTTCTGGGGAAGAGTGCCACTGACTAACGACCCTTTGAGAGAAAATAATCTCTCCTCATTTCCATCTTAAATGATAGACCTCTTATTCTCAAAGCCTGCCTCCTGGTTCTCGTCTCTCCACAGTTGAGATGTTCTATCCTACCCTGTCAAACCCCCTCAGCAACGTCTATGTTTCAATAAGATCATCTCTCGTCCTCCTATGGGGGGGGGGGGGCTGTGTGAGCCTGTCACTGTGTGGGGGGGGGGCCTCACGGTAGCAAGGGGCCTCACGGTAGCATGGTGGCTAGCATCAATGCTTCACAGCTCCAGGGTCCCAGGTTCGATTCCCGGCTGGGTCACTGTCTGTGTGGAGTCTGCACATCCTCCCCGTGTGTGCGTGGGTTTCCTCCGGGTGCTCCGGTTTCCTCCCACAGTCCAAAGATGTGCGGGTTAGCTGGATTGGCCATGCTAAATTGCCCGTAGTGTAAGGTTAATGGGGGGATTGTTGGGTTACGGGTATGTGGGTTTAAGTGGGGTGATCATTGCTCGGCACAACATCGAGGGCCGAAGGGCCTGTTCTGTGCTGTACTGTTCTATCTATCTATCTAAACTCCATACAGGGCCAACCTGTTCAACCTTTCTTCATAGGATAAGTCCCTCATCCCGGGAATGAGTTGAGTGAACCTCCTCTGAACTGCTTCTAATGCAATTTTTTTTTTACAAATAAAAGACCAAACCTGTACACATGACTCCAGATGTGTTCTCACTCACGCCCCATACAGCTGCAGTCAAACTTCCCTGCGTTTATATTCCGTTCCCCTTGCAATTAATGCCAACATCTCATTGGCTGCTCTAATCACTTGCTCTACCTGTTTGTGATTCATGCACCAGGCCACCCAGATCCCTCTGCTCCACCGAGCTCTGCAATCTCTTTCCATTTAAAGCAAGCAAGTAAGCAAGTTCACTTTCTCCCACAATCTGCTAATTTTTCTGCCTACTCGCTTAACCTGCCTACATTCCTTTGCAGACCCTCTACCTCTTTCTTGACGACTTATTTTCTGACAAATTGTACATTGGGGGTCACGGTGCATTCTGATAGGGTGGAATGGGATTCGTATGGTTTTTAAGCCATTTTTTTCCCACAGTTCTCTGTGTTATACTAAGACAGGCAATCTTTCAGTTAACAAAGTGTTCATTCTTCAGGTGCGAGCCTGGACAGTTAGGTGTCAATTCCACAGATTAAAAAAAAAATGTATTACAAACATGTATCAAAACAGGTTACAGCGAACAAACACCCTGGGAAACATGCTTCCCTACAATCAACTATTCAGTCTGTACAGCTTTTTCCCCTTTTTCATCCCCCCTCCCCCACGATGAACAGCCCCTCAAACACGGTCACAAACACCCTCCACCTTTCCTCAAACCCTCCTGAAGAGACCCTTAACTCATACTTTATCTTCTCTAATCGCAGGAAGCCTTACACGTCACCCAACCATGCTGCTACCCCCGGTGGCGATGCCGACCGCCACTCCAGCAAAATTCGCCGCCATGCAATCTGAGAGGCGAAGGCCAAGACATCGGCCTTCCTCCTCTCCATGAGCGACTTCTCTGAAACCCCAAATATCGCCACAAAGGGTCCGGGTCCACTCCCTCCTCCACTATCCTGGCTAAGACCGCAAACACTCCCGCCCGGAATCTTCCCAATCTTTCGCAACCCCCAAAGCGTCTGATTCGCTGGTCCCCGCCAACACCTCTCACAGGCATCTGCTACCCCCTGAAAGAACCCACTCATTCTCGTCCAAGTCATATGCACCCTGTACACCACCTTAAACTGTATCAGGCTCATCCTTGCACATGAGGAGGTCCCGTTTACCCTACGCAGTGCCGCTTAATTCCACAGATGGTAGATCCTGGCTTGAGCGCTGAGATCCTCCATCCAGCAGCGTTTTGATGGCAGAGGGAGTTCACCCAACTGAAACAAAATGCCAGTGGGCACTAGAGGAGAGTGGAAACACAGCCTTGGTTGTTGGCTCAAAGCAAGGGAGTACCCAGCTGCATGTTTCTCGATGACGAGAGGCAGTGTGCCATTCGCTGGCGGCTGCGTTCTCTGGTCCTGGTGCTGATAATGTGAATTCCCGGCCGGAATTCTCCCACCTCGCCCCCCCCCACCGGCTGGGATTCTCGGAGTCCTGGTGCAGTGTATGGAGTTTTGACTGAGGGTAAAATTCATCATTCTCGCTGTTAATGGTGGCGGGTGAACGAGATCATTCCCATTGAAGCCACCCCACGCCGCCGGGAAGCCCGGAGGACAATTCCAGCCATTCTGTCAGAATCTGCCTCCTAACCTTCCGCCATCTCTCTGAACTGCGTTAATAAACTGTCGACCGGACTGACAGGTGAAAACCTGCATCTTTCCCTGCTTCCTCTCGCACTGCAATCAAACTTGTTCTTGGGAGGCAGAATTTATCGACTTGCTTACGTGACGTGGGAAGTTTAAAAATTTGATTTGTAGAGTAAGCCTCTCCTTTCTTCATGCACTTTTCTGGGGAGATCACTTTTGTTTCTGTTCTTGAACATCATTTACGTCGGCCAGCATTTATTGCCCATCCCTAATTGCCCTGGAGTAGGCGGTGACCAGCGGCCTTCTTGAGCCGCTGCAGGCCCTGTGGTGAAGGTAGACCCACAGCACTTTCTATTGTCGCAGCTTCATACAACTGAGTGGCTTCCTGCACGTTTCAGAGGGCAATTGGAAGTCAAGCACATCGCTGGAGTCACTTGTAGGCCAGACCGGGTAAGGACGGAAGATTTCCTTCCCTAAAGTTATTAGTGAACCGGATGGGATTTTGCAACCATCCAGTAGTTTCACCTTCAATGGGAAGAACATTTTGTTCCTGGTTTATTCATTGACTTGAATTTCCCCCAGCTGCTGTGGCGGGATATGGTTTCTTGTCTGAGGGAATTATAGTCCAGGTCCCTGGACTACTAGTCCAGTAATATTATCACTATGCTGTCCCCACCTTCTCAATTCAACCACATCATCGATCCTCAAATACGTATCTTTTGCGTGGGGGAAGCTGAATTAAAAACCCTAAAAAGTAGAAGATTTTTCCCTCCGACTAAAGGTATGCCAGATTCGAGTAATCTGGAATTAATGATCTGAGTCTGTTCAATTTTGGCCTCATTTTGATAGTTACAGTGAAGCTTTGTTATCTGCACAGTTTCAGAGCCCTGCCTAGCATTCACGGTAACTTCATTGCATGTTAATGCAAGCCTACTTGTGACAATAAATATTATTATTATTATTAAAGGGGGAAGCACGGTGGCACAGTGGGTTAGCCCTACTGCCTCACTGCACCGAGGTCCCAGGTTCGATCCCAGCTCTGGGTCACTGTCCGTGTGGAGTTTGCACATTCTCCCTGTGTTTGCGTGGGTTTCGCCCCCACAACCCAAAGATGTGCAGGGTAGGTGGGTTGGCCACGCTAAATTGCCCCTTAACTGGAAAAAATAAATTGGGTACTCTGAATTTATATGAAAAAAAATTATTATTATTAAAGGAACGTTACCCACAGAATGTGGGGGACATGTTCATCTGCAACTAACCCATGCTACACATGCTGTGAAAGTACTTGATGCCAGTACTACACGACGTCCACATGTCCATACAGATCCTGCTCTGCATGGGTTAGATCAAAACGTTCTTTGAGAAAAAGGACAAACTAATTTGTTTAAAGTGGATGAAACCACTTTAAACTTTAGGTCTCATTACAGTACAAGTGTACAAACGTTTAACATCACAAATAACTTTCAATTACCCCTTAAACAATACTATTCAATACAGTGAATACAATACCCTTAATTTCTATCTTTATTCCCACTTAAACAACAAGAAAATAAATCTCAGCTCCCAATCCACTTTAAATACCAATGGTTCTCAGGAATACTTGCTTTACAAAGATATTCTTTGAGGAAGGGAGATCTCTTGACACTGCTTTAAAGACAAGATCTGACCCCGGTCAGACTCATGCAGAAACTCTGGCTGTACGTCGTCAGAAGCTGTTTCTCAGCTTGTTTCAGCTCTTACCCTCTCCCCCTGTTCTCTAAACACTGTTAATCTCTTTTAAATTAACTGTAGAGAGCAATCTGCCCGACCTGTGATCGCAGTTACATCCAGAACTGCACTGACCTGCTTTTCCTACACCCAGTAACAACATCACCGTACCAAGCTGAAATCTAATTAACTCTACAGGGAATCTCCTTAATCAAAACAAAATTCCATTAGCCCAAGATTTACATGGTGGTTTAATTGCACCCCAGCTCCCAACCTTTCAGACCAAGATTTTTAAAAAACATGACTTCAGCAGTCAAACACTAACTCAGGGTTTTAACCCTTTCTGCACCAAGTACCTGGAATACATTGCATCTGAAATTCATAAATTTGTCACAGTTGTCCTGGCAGATATCTAATTTATTATTTAACACTCCTGCTAAAATAGTGGAGAAGCATTTCAGATTCATTAAACCAACACACTTGTGACAGCTTTAGCTCTGTGATGGTAGCAGCTCTGCCTCAGAACCATATGCAGCTTTATGCACATAACCTAGGCTGCCATGGCAATGCAAGTTTGAGGGAGAGCTGGGCTGTCGTGATGCTGTTTTTTTTTGCATGAGATGCCTTCCGCGAGAACATTGTGTGGCATTTTTAAAGAAGATCAGGGAGTTCTCCCCGTAGCAAGGTTAACATTTACACATCAAACAGAAACAGAATATTTGGTACAGTGGTTAACGCTGATGCCTCACGGCGCCGAGGTCCAGGTTCGATCCCGGCCCTGGGTCACTGACCGTGTGGAGTTTGCACATTCTCTCCCTGCCTGCGTGGGCCTCACCCCCACAACCCAGCGTGGGTGGATCGGCCACGCTAAATTGCACCTTAATTGGAAAAATAAATCATCAGACACTCTAAATTTATATTAAAACAAAAGAAACAGAGTATTAGGTGGTTTATCTCATTGTTGAGAGACCTACAATTATGCAAATTGGCTGTATCTGTTGAAGAAAGAAAAAAAATGATTTATATCGCAGCCAATCGCACGCACTGAGCTTTCACGAACAGTGTGATAATGACAAGTTTAATCTGCTTTAGTGAAGGAATAATATTGACCAGGACACTGGAGATAATTCCTCCGTTCTTTGAATAGTGACAGGGGTTTTGTACACCCATCTGATAGGGCAGAGGGGTTCTCTTTTTTACATTTCACCTGAAAAATGACTCACTCAACAATTAGACTTGTTATTTAACTCAAAGGAAAAAATAACAGTGATCGGTAAATGATTCTGTCCCCCATCATGCACTAGTTACGATTCGATTGCTAATGATCCAAGCTAGAAAGCTGCTTAACGTTACGGATGTCTTGAGACACATTTATACAAATGTCTTTTAGATTGTGTATTTGTTGTGGGACACAGTGGGCCAGGCATTCCTCTGGGCACAATTTACATCATTAAGTCTGCATCCCATTGCAAAGGATTGATTTACTGTTTGAATACCCTCAGCGGTCAGGGGAAATTATGCCAAGCTGTGGGTTGAGTGCTCATTAACACAGCCCTATTGTAAACATACCCCAATGACCTGCCCAATCAGTCCCATTGAAAGCACAGCCCAAAATTAACATCAGAAAGAGATCTGAGTGGCATTCAACATGCTGTCAATATTTACAGCAATGCTAAATGTGACGACCCTCCTCTATCCAGGCTACTGTTGCCCTTTTTTGCCCTGTAACGTTGCTCTGTACTGTACTTGAATCTTGCTGTGAAGAACAACTTCAAGAAAAAGCTCAGAACTCCTGTGTGTCAATATTTATGAAGGTTGCCTGCCGTACTCAGAGTTGGAGGACTGTCAAGAATGAGATTTATGATTACAAGCAAACAAAGTTTGCTGACGATTAAGACTGTCTAAGTTGTGTTCGGACCCCGAGATGAGCTTCCATCTCCTATTTGTACAATCATTTAATCTGACTATTCCCACCTCTGTAACATTGCCTGACTTCACCCCGGCCTTAGTTCAGCTGCGGCCTCATCTCTTATTTGTGTCTTTTTCCACCTGTAAACTTTACTATTCCAACTCCATTTGGCTGGTCCCCAAACTTTCACCCTCGGCATACTTGAGGTCAACCAAAACTCATGACTTAACTCGAGCCAAATCCACGGGATGGATTCTTCCGGCCCGCCCACCGCCAGATCGCCACGGGCGGGACGCGGGCCACGGAAAGGTCCGCTGACCTCGGGCGGGAATTTATGGTCACAAGGCGGGCGCCCCACGTGCTCTCCTGTTGTCGTCCCTGTGCTCATTGACGTACATTCGCTCCTGGTCAGGCAACGTCTTCATCCCTGTTCTCATATCCCTCCATAGCTTTGTCCCTCCCTATCTCTGCAACATCCCCCAGCCCCACGAGCCTCTGAGAAATCTGCGCTCCTTATATCGGCTCTCGTGCATCCCCAGGCATTCCCTTGTCTGGGTCCCAGGCTCTGGAATTCCCTCTTTAAATCTCTCTACTTTGCTTTCTTCCTTTACTAAAAACCTGCCTCTGATTAAGCTTTTGATCAGTAGACGCAGTATCTCTGTTTTTGTGGCTCAGTCTCATATTTAGTTCTATAACACTCCTGTGTCACGTCTCGGGATGTTTTATTAGGTTAAATGCGCCATATAAATATACGTTGTTGTTGTATTTGTCCCCCCCCCCCCCCCCATTCTGATTAACTTTGATGAGTGAGCCTTGATTGAACAACACTGCCATGCAAGCAGAACTATCAATGCTGGTATCTTTACCAGTGAGCATATTTGGAAATAATTTTTATTATTATTTTGCGGGATATGGGTGTCGCTGGCTAGGCCACGATAGATTTCCTAACCCTAATTATCCTTCAGAAGGTGGCGGTGAGCTGTCTTCTGGAGCCGCTGCCCTCTTAGTGGTGTAGGTACACCCACGGTGCTGTTAGGGAGGTTTGGAATGTGTGTTGACGCTCCATTTGAAATTCTCCTTGCAGGGAACATGACAGCCTTAAGGACGCCAAACGTATCCTGACTTGTCCAGACCAGATATCAGAAAGACACAGAGCGCCTTGTCTGTAGCTGGAATTGACTTGGGCCGATAGACAAATGGTTTTTAGTGAGATCCTGGGATTTCTAGCAGGTTCCTGGTGTGCTGCCCCTGGGGAGGAAAGAGGGTTGATGTTCTCACTGGCTGCGTTGCATTTCCTCTGTGCAACAGATGCAGAAATACTTGTTGCTTTCACCTTCTAGTTGGTTGGATCATTGTGAGGGAGACAATTTCTGTTGTGATCTCAGCTGTCTGCAATCCAGCCTTTAAAACTGATCACTCTAATTTTTCTTTCTTTCCACTGCCAGTTTGGGTTTAGAGTTCAGCTTTGCATGCGCAGCTTTTGCAAATGAAAAATCAAACCCCGTTCTGGTTGAATTATCGGACTTTGGCATTTCTAAACCTTGACGCTGAAAAGCTGTTCCTGCTGAATTCCCGAAGTTTGCAAAAGGCTCAAATGGAAAATCGACCCGATCAGCATTTGGAATATTAGTGAATGAGATGACGAGTGATTCGGTTTGCCTGACTGCCAAGAGTTGGCTATTGGCTTTGTCACGAGTATTGCCATAAATCTCCTTAATTTCTTCTCCAAATATTTATTTGCTTCCCTTTCTAAAGCTGCCATAGACTTTGCTTTCGCCACTATTTATGGTGTGAAAGCTATCAGCACTGATGGTTTCTGCTCACATGCTAGTGATGTCCTTTACACTTCTGTTGTTCAAACCTTTCTCCTGGGACCTACTTTTGCCAAACGGCCGACTTCCGGGACCCATGCAGGCCGACCTTCACCACACATGCCGTGTTCAGTTACCTTTAATGTGAAAGGGGAGCCTGCTTGGTCCTCGTGATCTCACTCCAACCAGGTTTACAGAAGGTTTACATCAGGTGAAGGGTTCAGCCGGTTCCTTTGTGCCTTCTTCATCTTTGTGGAAATTGAAAATCCAACCTCGTATATGTCGGTGGTCGTGAAGGGCAATAGCAACAAAATGCTTGTTTTACTCAGCACTGGATAACTCTGGGAGATGCTACTTCAGAATTCTGACTGCCTCATGGGCTTTTGCCGTGTTTTTAATGTGGTATCACAGGTCAGGTACAGCAGCGTGGACTTTTAATTTGGAGTCAGCTCTAAGTTAATAACTGACTCTGGGGTCTCAACCTCAAAAGGAATTTTTCACCCAACACTTCTGTTTCAAAATCTGAATCTTATGCTCTCATTTGCCAATACTTCCCTGCATATAACACACATGGGCTTTGCATCCTTATTTATATTGGCACAATTGATCAAATCACAGCCCAAGAAATCATCTTTATTCTGCTTTATTCCCGAGTTAATTTTCTTCTTTATAGGCTGTTAACCAGAGGCCCTGGTGCTCTGTACAGAGCTAGCTAGCCCTGCTCTGTCCCGCCCTGGACTCTCCTACGCAGCTCTCTCCAACAGATTCTGTTGTGAGTTCTTGTCCAGTAGGTACACTGCCTATCTGTATCTCTGGCCCTCTCTGACTTGTAAGAAAATGATTCATCTACACAGTCCTCATACCTTGCTTGCCAGCAGCGAGAAACTGGAAAAAGCTCACCCCGTGATTTGCCGCCAAACAGGGTGCTTGACGTGAAGTGTATGTGCAGGGCACGTGGCCTGCTCACTGCTGCCACTTGTGGCCGGAGGACTGCACACAGCCTCATTTGTCTTCATTTAAAATGTGGCAGCGGCCTCCATTCTCAATTTAAAAGCAGGTAGCGGCCATTGGGCGCTCCTCCTGCGCATACACTTGACGTCAAGCACCGTGTGAATGGCACCCAACCGCGAATTGTGACCCGCACTTTGAAAATCACTGCTCTGCACCATAGCACAGAAACAGGCTATTCGGCCCAACTGGTCAATGCTGGTGTTTGTTCTGCTCAGAACCCTCCGCACCCCACCCTTTTTCATCTAACTCTGTTGACATTATCCTTCTACCCCTTTCCCGCTCTACCTGAAATATATTTATACTATTCACCTCAGATACTCCTTGGGCTGGTGAGTTCCACGTTCCAACCGCTCTCCCTCGGTAAAGAGGTTTGTCCTATTGCCTTTATTAGCGACATCTTATATTTGCGGCGTCTAGTTTTTAGTCTGCGCACAGTGGCAACATCTTTCTCTACCTTTGCCCGATCAAGCCCCATCATTATTTTAAAGACCTCCATCAGGTCAATTGGTCAGTCGACCCACCTCTCAGGAAAGAGGATCTATTTCAAAGGTCAGCGGTCAGCAATGCCACTTGAGGGGTGTCGGGGTATAATCCCCAAACTTCCTCTCCGCAGCCTTATCTTCAGTTTTTGCCAATTTGGTTCCTGACACACTGATGCAGCACAAGTATCTTTTTCTTATTCCCGTCGTGACCATTCCTCATAATTTTGATCACCTCTCAAAGATCTTCTCTTCCCCCTCCCCTTCTTCCAATGGTCAGGGGTCGGAACCTTGAGCCTTTCCTCCTGACAAAGATCTCAGCCTTGCTCTCGCTTTCTGCCCAGCAGCAAGAAGCCAGGTCACAACCCAGGTACAGAATCCCGGGTGGACGCACTTCAGTCAGGGCACTGCCTGTGATTCCTGCGCTCACACAATCCCAGCAAGTTCAAATCAGGGTGCAATCCTCCTTCGCGTCGGATTTGATTTGAGGCTGATATTTTGGGATTAAATGAAGATATCACAGCTGGTCCCATCTGTCCAAGACAGGCAGTGAGAATGTGGTGGTTTAAATCGGATCAGACACACTTCCTTTGCAATTACTGTCGGCATTTTTATGTTTGTTATTCTGTTTCTTCAGAACGATGAGAATCTTTTTCAATAACGTCACTGTTTGATTTTCGCTTATTACATACTAGACTGTATAAGAATTATGAAGGCATTTTTATATGATTCATGTCCTCCTATTTATTAGAACAGTGATAAAACACAAATCAACATACTACCTGTGTCTCCCACGCAGGTCAACATACAGCCTGACATGTCACACACAGGACAACATACAGCCTGACATGTCACACACAGGACAACATACAGCCCTGACATGTCACACACAGGACAACATACAGCCTGACATGTCTCACACAGGGCAACATACAGCCTGGCATGTCACACACACAGAACAACATACAGCCTGACATGTCACACACAGGACAACATACAGCCTGACATGTCTCACACAGGGCAACAATCAGCCTGACATGTCTCACACACAGGACAACATACAGCCTGACATGTCACACACAGGACAACATACAGCCTGACATGTCACACAGGGCAACAATCAGCCTGACATGTCTCACACAGGACAACATACAGCCTGACATGTCTCACACACAGGTCAACACACTTTGTGTGTGATGCACACTGGGAGCCTAAGGAGAGAGGGAAGGAGGTGGGGAAGCATGAGGAGAGAAGGAAGGAGGTGGGGGAGCATGAGGAGAGAAGGAAGGAGGTGGCGGAGCATGGGGAGAGAGGGAAGGAGGTGGGGGAGAGAGGGAAGGAGGTAGGTGAGCATGGGGAGAGAGGGAAGGAGGAGGGGGAGAGAGGGAAGGACGTGGGGGAGCATGGGGAGAGAGGGAAGGAGGAGGGGGAGCATGGGGAGAGAGGGAAGGAGGTGGGGGAGAGAAAGGAGGTGGGGGAGCATGGGGAGAGAGGGAAGGAGGTGGGGGAGCATGTGGAGAGAGGGAAGGAGGAGGGAGAGCATGGGGAGAGAGGGAAGGAGGAGGGGGAGAGAGGGAAGGACGTGGGGAGCATGGGGAGAGAGGGAAGGAGGAGGGGGAGCATGGGGAGAGAGGGAAGGAGGTGGGGGAGAGAGGGAAGGAGGTGGGGGAGCATGGGGAGAGAGGGAAGGAGGTGGGGGAGCATGTGGAGAGAGGGAAGGAGAAGGGAGAGCATGGAGAGAGAGGGAAGGTGGTTGGGAACAAGTAACAATACAACACAGAACAGGCTCTTTGGTCCTCCAAGCCTGCACCGATCATGATGCCTGTCTAAATTGAAACCTTCTACAATTCTGTGGTCCGTATCCCTCTACTTCAATCCTATTCCGATATTCATCAAGATGTCTTTTAAATGTCGCTATCATATCTGCTGAAGGAGGCCATTCATCCCATCAAGTCTGCACCAACCCTTCAAAAGACCACCCCACCTAGGACAATCCCCCACAATGCCACCCAAACTTTGGACACGAAGGGACAATTTAGCGTGGCCAATCCATCTAACCTGCACACCTTTGGATTGTGGGAGGAAATCGGAGCACCCGCAGGTACAGGGAGAAAGTGCAAACTCCACACATTCAGTGTCCCGAGGCAGGAATCGAACCCGGGTCTCTGGCGCTGTGAGGCAGCAGTGCTAACCACTGTGCCACCGTGTTACCCATAAGTCAATAAAGTGACCAGATGTAAGTGTAAGTAGAGTCGATGTAAAGCGGTTGCATTTTTGGCTTCTATTCCTTCTTCGGTAACTAAGGTAAAGGAGCAATGGAACATCTTTCTATTTCATACATACAAAGAACATACAGTGCAGAAGGAGGCCATTCAGCCCATCAAGTCTGCACTGACCCACTTAGGCCCTCACTTCCACCCTATTCCCATATACCCAATAACCCCTCCTAACCTTTTTGGACACTAAGGGCAATTAGCATGGCCAATACACCTAACCTGCACGTCTTTGGACTGTGGGAGGAAACCGGAGCACCCGGAGGAAACCCATGCAGGCTCGGGGAGAACGTGCAGACTCTGCACAGACAGTGACCCAAGCCGGGAATCGAACCTGGGACCCTGGAGCTGTGAAGGCACAGTGCTAACCACTGCGCTAACATGCTGCCCAAAGTGAAATTCCGTAAGTGAAATACCTTCATCAAACATTCCCAGGTTCAGTTGCAACTCGGGTTACAATCAGAGTGAAATGCTCACTCCGTCCTACAACACGGTCCATCAGAGCCAAACTCAGGAGAGACTCTATTTGTATCAGTGGACAGTTCCACCGTTTCCTGGGATCTTTCTGCATGATAATGTGAGCAAGTTAGTACCAGCTTTGGAGCTGTTAATTACTATTTTGTCCATTCTCACGGAGAAAGGTTAAAACTACTCTTAGCTCATCTAAGATGCTAAGCATTGGCAGCAATGGGGAGCTCGATTGCTGGAGTTCAGGCGAGCTTCAAACTCTGGCCCGAGGAGTGAACATTTGTTGTACCTCAACGCATTAGCCAATTGGTAAAGAATCTTATTCATGTCAAGTGCAAAACCCTTCCCTTTTCTGAACCGCCTGCTTTCTTTCCCGCTAGGTACACAGTCTTACCATCGGGGTCACTGACGATCTTAGACTCAAGGGTATCTGATAGCGGCCTCTACAAGTGTGCTGCTATAAACCGAGCAGGGAATGCCTCGTTGACATTGCAACTCATTGTTCATGGTGAGAATTACTTATCTCTGCTTCATTTTCTCCCCTTTTTCTTTCTTGCCCCCTTGACTGATATTTGGAGTTTGGTTCCATGCTGTTGCTTATCTCTGATTTCGGGCAGGTGGGCGTCCGGGGGCCCATTTGATCGCAGGTTTTGACAAATTGCCAGAAGGCGGATGGAGCTGACTTGAAGCACAGGCTCAGGTCTAGCTGTAATGAGCCGTGCTTAATTCTGAAAGGGCGGGCTTTTGCCTTAATCACTGGGTTGCGAAGGTTAGTCTGGGGGAATATGGGCTGCAGCACACTTGGCTAAGAAGTGTGAAATTCTTCAAAAGCCGCAGCACCGGTTAAAGAGAAAGACCTCGTCAAGGTTAACAAAGTGGACTAATGGATCCCACCTGTTCGGTCTGAGACATTAAACTGTGGCCCGTGGACCCTTTGGTTTGTTGTTGTATTCCTTCCCGCACCTAGTGCACAAGGCAGACTTTCATCTGTTTCCATGGCGACGTTTGTCCTGGAACAGGTCGCTAGCCTGTGGCCAGCGGCTTTTAGTCTCATCTAGAATGGCTGACCAGGAGGCCTTCCTGCGCGTACCACCCACCATTAGCATGCGTTGGAAGGATTTTGCAGGATGTCCAGCCTGCTTGGCCACGATACGAATGGACCTTCCTCGGCCATCAAGGGGGGCTGCAGTGGAGGGACAGAGTGTGTCGGAAGAATCTGCTTCTTTTGGTGGAAGGATCGAGAACCTGGTGATTGGCAAAGGAATCAATGGCCATATGAGAAAAATGTGTTACCTAGCGAGTGGTTAGGATCTGGAATGCACTGTCTGAGAGTGTGGTGGAGGCAGATTCACTCAGCGAGTGGTTAGGATCTGGAATGCACTGTCTGAGAGTGTGGTGGAGGCAGATTCACTCAGTGAGTGGTTAGGATCTGGAATGCACTGTCTGAGAGTGTGGTGGAGGCAGATTCACTCAGTGAGTGGTTAGGATCTGGAATGCACTGTCTGAGAGTGTGGTGGAGGCAGATTCACTCAGTGAGTGGTTAGGATCTGGAATGCACTGTCTGAGAGTGTGGTGGAGGCAGCTTCAATTGTGGCTTTTAAAAGGGAATTGGATAACAGCCTGAAGAGGGCTATGGGGGGAGGCAGAGGAGTGGCATTCGCTGACTTACTCGTGCAGAGAGGCAGCATGGATATGATGGGCTGAATGGCCTCCTTCAGCCCTGTAACCGTTCTATGATTCTATGAATACATTGGGTAGAACTCATGGTATTGATGCCAATTATTCTGTTCTCTCTGTTTTTTTCCTTCTTTCTAGTCCCTCCCAAAATCCATCTTTCACATCAACTCCTGAAGGTGATTGCGGGCCAGTCCGTTGACCTGCCCTGCTTGGCCCATGGGGACCCGACTCCCAAAATCAGGTGGTACAAAGGCGATGAGGCCCTGCTGCAGGGTATCAGAGACTTTCTGGACGGCCCTGATGGTTCAATCAACATTGCAGACGTGGAGATCTCTGATGCCGGGATGTACCGTTGTGAGGCGACCAATAGTGCTGGGCGCGATGTGAGTGAAATGACACTGGCCGTGTTGGGTGAGTGAACATTGGAACCATTTATATCACAGCCACAAGATGGGTTCCATTAATGTCTTTAATATCTGTCCTGTCGAGCACCCTCAGGCTCTTGTATGTTTCAGTAAGAAACATTCAGTAACCAGAATGTTAAGCCATAAATTATATTTGTCTGGCCAAGTAGAGCAGGATTGTTCCTGTGGAACAATGTCGTTGGGACATTTGGAAGATTACCAAATGTAAAGAGAACAACAATTTATACTTGATGAGAAAAGAGTGGTGGTTTTTTGGCAAGTAGACTCTTATTAGTTGAGGCTTGGCCATGGAGAATGCACCAGTTAACCGATAACTGACAGTTAACCGCCAAGCTTTTTAAAATTAGAACCAGGCAGGTTGATTCTGATTGGGCAGGTCATTGCCCTGAGGAATGAACCAAAGCATGACATCACCTATTTTGTTCAGTTGAAACAGGCGCAATGTGTGTATGTGTTCTTTCTGTCTGCAAAGGACAGGGCTACGTGTGTTAATACTTGAAGCTTCCAGTTCAGGCAAATGCACCACACTGCAAGCCCCACTGACCATTTCAAATTGGTGATCGGGGTATTTCTTAGCATACTGAGGATTATTAATCAAATGTTGTTCAATCGCAGAATCACATCTAATGTCAGACTGTATTTTGAGTTTTGCAAGCATGGGCTGGTTGGGTGCGATCTGCACCTTGCCTGTTGCAAATAACAGAAGGGATGTTTGATACGATCGGCCAGACTTTGATCAGTACAACCTACATTACTGGCATTGCACCAGCAATGAAACTGATATAACACACTACACATTTGTGTGATCGGCAGAATGTTTTTATGGTTTGACAGCTGCATTATGCTTCTGCATAGAGTGAAACAGCTAGCTTCACCTGTTACTCAAATTTTCGAGACGCCTTATCCTTCCAGTGTAATCTGAGGTAGACTGGGCACTTATCAGGGCTGAAAGTGGGGTAGCCTTAAGCCTGTTCATGAGTTAATGCAATATTCGGCACAAATTGATCTGATCAGGGTAGCCATTATCCCACAGCATCCCTTCTGATTCCCCTGTCATTCAAGAATCTGTCAAACTCAGTCTGACAAATATTCAATGACCCTACCCCTACAATTCTCTGAGAAGAGACTTCCACAGGTGTAGGGTCCTCAGAGAAACTAATTCTCCTCACCTCATCTGAACTGGGAGATCGCATAGTTTTAAATTGTGCCACCCCGTGTGAGTCTCTAAACAAGGGGAAACATCTTTTTTTTTAATAAACAATTTTATTGAGGTAGTTTTTGGCTTTATAAACAGTTACAGACATCATCAGAAAGGAAGCAAAAAAGGCAAAAATGTGCAAACATCCACGTACTTTCAATACTTCCACCGTAACATATTGCACAAGCCCGCTCCCCTCCCACCGGTACTACCCGCCATATTTTCCCTCCTACTCTACTCTAACCCCCCCCCCCCCCTGCTGACGCTCACTCTCCCGCAAAGAAGTCAATAAATGGTTGCCACCTCCGGGTGAACCCCTGCACAGAACCCCTCAAGGCGAACTTGATTTTTTCCATCCCCAGGAAACTCGACATGTCCGCAAGCCACCACTCCGTCTTCGGGGGCTTTGAGTCCCTCCACGCCAATAATATTCGTCGCCGGGCTATCAGGGAAGCAAAGGCCAGCACATCGGCCTCTTTCTCCCCCTGGACGCCCGGGTCTTCCGAAACCCCAAAAATTGCCACCCCTGGACTCATCACCACCCTTGTTTTTAGCACCTGGGACATGACCCCCGCAAATCCCTCCCAGTACCCCCTCAGCTCAGGGCATGCCCAAAACATGTGAACATGGTTCGCTGGTCCTCCCGCGCACCTAGCGCATTTGTCCTCTATCCCGAAAAATTTGCTCATCCGAGCCACCGTCATATGGGCCCGGTGAACGACCTTAAATTGGATCAGCCCGAGCCTAGCACATGTCGCGGTCGAGTTTACCCTACTCAGGGCCTCTGCCCACAGCCCATCCTCCATTTCCCCGCCTAGCTCCTCCTCCCATTTAAGTTTCAGTTCCTCTGTCTGGGACCCTTCCTCCCTCATGAGCACCTTATAAATACCCGAGACTCTACCCTCCCCTTCATCCCTCCCAGAGACTATTCTGTCTAGGATCCCCATTGGCGGGAGGCGCGGGAAAGATGGGACCTGTCTACGAACAAAGTCCCGCAACTGTAGGTATCTAAAATCATTTCCCCTTACCACCCCAAATTTCTCCTCCAAGCTCCTCAAACTCGCGAAGCTCCCTTCCAGGAACATATCACCCACCCTTCCCGCCCCTGCTCGCCGCAATACTCGGAACCCCCCATCCATACTGCCGGGGGCAAACCGATGGTTGTCGCAGATTGGCGCCCAGACAGACGCCCCCATCTCCCCCACATGCCTCCTCCACTGGCCCCATATCCGCAGGGTCGCCACCACTACCGGGCTGGTGGTGTACTTGGCCGGCGGCAGCGGTAGAGGAGCCGTGACCAGGGCTTCCAAACTGGAGCCCCTGCACGAAGCCGCCTCCACCCGCTCCCAAATAGACCCCGTACCCACCATCCACTTCCTTATCATAGCGATGTTGGCCGCCCAGTAATAATTGACCAGACTCGGCAAAGCCAGCCCTCCCTCGCTGCGGTTCCTCTCCAACATCGCCTTCTTTACCCGCGGAGACTTTCCCGCCCAGACAAAGCTCATGATCAGCCCGTTAACTCTTTTGAAGAAGGACTGTGGGATAAAGATCGGGAGGCACTGAAAAATAAACAAAAATCGAGGGAGGATTGTCATCTTTACAGTCTGCACCCTCCCTGCCAGCGACAGCGGGAGTGCATCCCATCTCCGAAACTCTCCCTTCATTTGCTCCACCACCCTGGCCAAATTTAACTTATGCAGCCTGCCCCAGTCTCGTGCCACCTGGATTCCCAAATACCGGAAATTTTCCTCAACCAGCCTAAACGGTAGCCCTCTCAATCTGTTCTCCTGGCCCCTTGCCTGGACCACAAACATTTCACTCTTGACCGTATTTAATTTGTATCCTGAGAACTGGCCGAACTCCCTCAACATTCCCAGTATAGTTCCCATCCCGGCCACTGGGTCCGACACGTACAGGAGCAGGTCGTCTGCATAAAGAGAAACCCTGTGTTCAACCCCGCCCCTCACCATCCCCTTCCAACCCTCTGCGGCTCTCAGCGCCATCGCCAGCGGCTCTATGGCCAGCGCAAACAGCAGCGGGGAGAGCGGGCAGCCCTGCCTGGTCCCTCGGTACAACCTAAAGTACTCCGACACTTCTCTGTTGGTCCTGACGCTGGCCCTCGGGGCCTGATATAATAATTTGATCCAATCCACCAATCCCTCCCCGAACCCAAACCGTCCGAGCACCTCCCATAGATAGTCCCACTCCACCCGGTCAAAGGCCTTCTCGGCGTCCATTGCCACCACTACCTCCACCTCTCTACCCGCCGGGGGCATCATTATCACGTTGAGCAATCTCCTCAGATTGGCCGCCAGCTGCCGACCTTTCACGAACCCAGTTTGATCCTCCCCAATCACCTCCGGTACACAGTCCTCCATTCTCCCCGCCAGTACCTTTGCCAGGAGCTTGGCGTCTACATTAATCAGGGAGATTGGCCTGTAGGACCCGCACACCTCCGGGTCTTTACCCCGCTTCAATATCAGAGATATGGTGGCTTGTGACATTGTCGGCGGCAGGGTCCCTCTGTCCCTTGCCTCATTGAAAACCCTCGCCAAGACCGGGCCCACCAGCTCAGAGAACTTCCTATAAAACTCTACTGGGTATCCATCCGGCCCCGGGGACTTCCCCGACTGCATGGCCTTTAGGCCCCCCAATACCTCCTCTACTCTAATCGGGGCGCCCAGCTCTTCCACTTGCCCCCCCCCCAACTGTTGGGAATGTTAACCCGTCCAGAAACCTTTTCATCCCCTCCGGTTCTTCCGGCGGCTCCGAAGTATACAGCTTACGATAGAAGTCCCGGAATACCCTATTCAATTCTGCCGAATCCTCCACTTTGCGCCCCCCCTCGTCCCTCACTCTACCTATTTCCCTGGCCGCCTCCCTCCTCCTGAGTTGCTGCGCTAACAGTCTGCTAGCCTTTTCCCCATACTCGTACACCACTCCCCTCGCCTTCCTAAGCTGTTCCACGGCCCTGCTCGTGGATAGTGCCCCCAGTTCCGCCTGTAGCCTCCGCCATTCCCTGAGTAAAACCTCCCCCGGGGACTCCGCGTGCTCTTCATCTATCCGGCCCATTTCCCTGACCAATCTATCCATCTCTGCCCGGTCTGCCTTGGCTTTGTGGGCCCCAATTGAAATCAGCTCCCCCCGAACTACTGCCTTTAGCGCCTCCCACACGGTCGCCGCTGAGACCTCCCCAGTGTCATTCACTTGCAGGTAATTTTTTATACATTTCCGAAGCCTCTCGCAGATCCCCTCCTCCGACAGCAGTCCCACATCTAGCCTCCATTGCGGGCGTTGATAACTCGCTCCCCCGAACTGCAGGTCCACCCAATGCGGGGCATGGTCTGAAATGGTAATTGCTGAGTATTCCGTGTTCTTTACCTCCCCCATACAGTCCCTGCTTATTACAAAGAAATCTATCCTGGAATATACTTTATGGACGTGCGAGTAAAACGAGTAGCCCCTTCCTGTTGGCTGTCCCTCTCTCCAGGGGTCCACTGCCCCCATTTGCCCCATAAACCCTTTCAGCTCCCTTGCCATTGCTGAGAGTCTACCCGTTCTGGGACACGACCGATCCAAAGTCGGGTCAAGGACCATGTTAAAGTCCCCTCCCATTATTAGCTTGCGAGAATCCAAGTCCGGGATCTTCCCCAGCACTCTTTTAATAAAGTCCACGTCATCCCAGTTCGGGGCATATATATTCACCAGCACCACCCTTCTCCCCTCCAGTCTGCCCCGTACCATCAGGTATCTGCCCCCCCTGTCTGCAGATATGCCCTCTGCCTCAAATTGCACGCGCTTGTTGATCATGATTGCCACCCCTCTGGACTTCGAGTCCAAGTCCGAGTGGAAGACCTGGCTAATCCAGCCCTTCCTTAGCCTGGTCTGGTCTGACACTTTCAGATGTGTCTCCTGCAACATAATTACGTCCGCCCTCAGGGCCCGCAAGTGCGCGAACACCCGCGCCCTCTTCACCGGCCCATTCAGTCCCTTGACGTTCCAGGTGATCAGCCTGGTCGGGGGGCACATCCCACCCCCCCCACCCCGCCGGTCAGCCATAGCCTTTCTCGGGCCGGCCCCTGACCCGTGCGTCGCGCCATTCCTGGCCCGCCCTTTGGCTGCCTCCACCCTCGACCTCCTTTCCAGTGCCTATTTCAAGTCCCTCTCCTGTCAGCAGAACGGGGGGAAACATCTTTTAGGCATCAAACTTTCAAGTCCCCTCAGGATCTTCAATAAGATCACCTCTCATTCTTTAATTCCAATGGATATAGGCCCAATCTCTTGGCTAGCTTTCCCTCATACTCTAATTTCTACCTAATTTTTGGCTATCTTTCCTTCATACTCTAATTTCTACCTCATTTTTGGCTAGCTTTCCCTCATACTCTAATTTCTACCTCATTTTTGGCTAACTTTCTCACATACTCTAATATCTACCTCATTTTGTTTTTAGTCATTCTTTTCGGGTTTTGAATTCTCTCCAATCCTCTGGCCTACCACTGATCTTTATGGAATGATCCATTTTTTGCCGTTTTATCTTTAACCTCCTTAGTTAGCCAAGAATAATGCATCCTTTTCGTCGAGTCTTTCCTGGACACTTTCTCTCTCACTGGAATTTGCCATTTCGGAGTGGTTTGAAATATCTCCCGAAATGTGTCTTCGCTGCATCTTTACTGATCCACCCCTTACTCTTAATTCCCCTCAACTATTTTGAAGAAGAACAGTGGTGTTGGCCTGACTATTTACCCCTTAATCAACCTCAGAAACCAGATTACCTGGTCGCTGTCACGGGCGCGATCCAACGACCACGCTGTACCCGAAAAGCAATGTGGCCGATGGAAGCCAGGAGACCCCGCTCCCGGGATCTATCCGGCTCGCAACGCCTTTGTGAGATCTAACTCGATTTTGTGAGACGTTGCGATGTAAATCCCACCCATTGGGGGTGGAATCACATTTTTGGCAAATCTGCTTATTAGAACGAGGCAGCTTCAATATGCAGTTTCCCGAGGCATCCGAGGAGTTGAGATCTATCCCCTTTTCCTCAGAGACCACGGAACGCCGTTCAGAACTGGTCTCTGCAAATGGGATGAGGCGGAATGGGACTCATGGGGGTCTCCCAATGGATTGGAGGCCCCCATGTTCCAAGCTGGCATCTGTGGCACAGTGGGCCGGGTTGCCCTGTGCGGGTGTCCGTGGAGGTGTGGGGGTGGGGGGGGGGGGGGGCCCCCTCATAGTTGGGTTGGGGAGAGGGTGTTCCGGTCAGGGGTTCCAGAGATCGTGGCGCCCCTTCTCTCGCTGCATTGAGGAGTTTTAACAAGTGGAGCGCCTCCGTGCAGAGAACAGGGCAATCATCGAATCATCGAATTTACAGGGCAGAAGGAGGCCATTCAGCCCATCGAGTCTGCACCAGCCCTTGGAAAGAGCACCCCACTTAAGGCCATGCCTCCATTCTATGCCCGTAACCCAGTAACCCTGTAACCTAACCTTTTTGGACACTATGGGCAATTTTTCATGGCCAATCCACCTAACCTGCACATCTTTGGACTGTGGGAGGAAACCGGAGCACCCGGAGGAAACCCACGCAGACACGGGGAGAACGTACAGACTCCATACAGACAGTGACCCAGCCGGGAATCAGACCTGGGACCCTGGAGCTGTGAACCAACTGTGCTAACCACTGTGCTACCGTGCAGCACTATGGCCAGGCTAATGTGCGGCTGTGGCTGCATGCTCCTCACTGAAGCCCACTATCTAACCCAAGTGCCGCTCTATAGTGTTGTGTCCTCGGCGCTGTGAGCATCGGGAAACGCGTGGCTAAACGTGCTCGCTATGGGACTTTGTTCCCATTTAATTAAACATTTCTGTTTGGGGGAATTTGCTTTGTGCCAATTGGCTGCAAAGTTTACTACATCACAACGGTGACTACACTTCAAAAATATTTAATTGGCTCTGAAATACTTTGGGAGGTTTTTAAAAAATATATTTTTATTCTCCTTTTTCACATTTTCGCCCAAATTTACACCCACCATCAATAAGCAATAATCAGTAACAAATATGTAAATCCTCATATCAATAACAACCATCCCATCCTCCCACCAAACCCCAGACATTAGCCCGCATGTTCACATAAACAAATCACAAAAAGGAATCAGAAATCACCCATAGTCATCATTAACTCCTCCCAACCCTCCCAACCACCCACCCCAACTAATGTTCGATGTTATCCAGTTCTTGAAAGTGCATAATGAATAATGCCCATGAATTGCAGAACCCCTCCATCCTTCCCCTCCACAGGGTGGAGAGGCTGCTCTCCATCCCAACGGGATCCTCCTTCGGGCGATCAATGAGGCGAAGGCTACGATATCTGCCTCCGCACCCGTTTCCAACCCCGGCTGGTCCGACACCCCGAATATGGCCTCCCAAGGGCCCAGGTCCAGTTTCACGTGCACCACTTTAGGGATTACCCTAAACACCTCCTTCCAGTAATCCTCCAGCTTTGGACAGGACCAAAACATATGAACGTGGTTTGCGGGGTCCCCCCACAACATTCACACACATCTTCTACCTTCTAAAAGAGCCGGCTCATCCTCGCCCTCGAGAGGTGTGCTCTGTATACCACCTTCACCTGTATCAGCCCCAACCTTGCGCACGAGGTGGAGGCATTCACTCTCCGGAGCACCTCACACCAGAATCCCTCCTCCATACCCTTTCCCAACTCTTCCTCACACTTTGCTTTAATCCCTTCCAGTGGTGCCTTCTCGTCCTCCAAAATATCCCTGTAAACCACTGATACTACCCCCTTCTCCAGCCCCTCTGTCGTCAGCACATCCTCCAGCAATGTGGAGACCGGTTCCTCCGGGAAGCTCTGTATTTCCTTTCTGACAAAATCTCGAACCTGCATGTATCTAAACATTTCTCCCTGCTCCAGCCTATACTTCGCTTCCAGCTCCTTCAATCCTGCAAAGCGACACCCAAGAAACAAATCTTTTAGTGTCTTAATCCCCTTCTCCTCCCATTTCCGAAAATTTCCATCCCACCTCCCTGGCTCAAATCTGTGGTTCTCCCGAATCGGCATGTCCCTTGACCCTGCCCCCAACCTGAAGTGTTGGCGAAACTGCCTCAAAATTCTCAATGAAGCTATTATTACCGGACTCCCTGAGTATTTCCCCGGAGCTATCGGGAGTGGTGCTGTTGCTAGTGCTTTCAGCCCCGACCCCCTGCCCACCTCCCCTCCATTCTGATCCACTGGTAATCAACCCCTCTGACCCAGCTCTGCATCTTCTCCACATTCGCCGCCCAGTAGTAATACATCAGGTTCAGAAACCCAAACCCCCTGCCTGCCTTCCCCTCTGTAGCAGCACCTTTCTCACTCTGGCCACCTTCCCCCCCCATATGAATGAGGTAATCATTCCTTCAATCTCTCTAAACAATGCCTTTGGCAGGAAAATCAGTAGGCATTGGAAAATAAACAGAAATCGCGGCAACACGTTCATTGTACCCGACCCGCCAGTGACAGAGGGAGACCATCCCATTTCGCCAGATCAGCTTTCACTCTCCCCACCTTAATAGAAATGTTGTACCTGCGGATTCCCCCACTTACTTTGGTAGGTTTGATGGTTGTGAAAGGTGCTATATAAATGCAAGTCTTTTATGTTTTGCAAGAACCACCATTTTTTGATGAAGATGTTGCTCCAGTGGATGCCGAACAAGAGCGATTTGCCAGAGAAAAAGTCACACTTCCCTGCCCAGCCAACGGTGAGGGCCCATTTTCTGATCCAAAACTGTCGGCCTGATTTTCACCGGGGGCATGAATGGGGCCGATGGTGTGTGTGTGTAAGGTGCAAGGAGGTGAGCGGAGGGAATAGTGATGGTGGGAGCTGGGAGTGGCAGTGGGGAATAAGAGGGCAGTGGATGGAGTGATGTGGCGGAGTGGTGGGGGGTAGCAGCAGACTAATGCCAACCGGCCATGGCGACGCTAAAGCCTTGTTACTATAGCGACAGAGCGGCTCCCACCCAAACCTGGTGGGAATAGAACGAACACCGGTTCAGTGAGCGTGGCAACAGGCTACTGCCAGGAACCTTCAGGGAGCCTCTCTGGGTACACATGAAGATGCCTGGAGCACAATAGCTCCTTTTCCCACAGCTCCTCCTGTGACGCAAATATAAACACTGCCGGCGATATGTACCCATTGCAGGATGCTGCGCCTTTTAAGCTGGAAGGACTCTGATTGGCCCTTCAGCTTGAAAAACCCTCCCACTACCCTTAACAGGACGGAAAGCCTGTCCCCATGCCTGTTGAGAGGACATGGCTATCAAAAATCCAGGTCAGTGAAAGTTTCCTCCCGGGGACAGACTCAAGACCTGGAAACAGTTCCAAAACCTGTCTCCCATTCCCAACATTAAAATCCCAGTCCTTAATCTGTTTGTGCACCTTTTTTTTTTAATAATCAATTTTATTGAGGTAGTTTTTGGCTTTATAAACAGTTACAGACATCATCAGAAAGGAAGCAAAAAAGGCAAAAATGTGCAAACATCCACGTACTTTCAATACTTCCATCGTAACATATGTTTGTGCACCTTTATATAACTTGGTGTTCCCATCTGCACTTCTAATTTAGTGGAACAGATGTATATCCTGGTTTAACATTTTTTCGATATGCCAATTAAATCCCTTTGTTGATGTGCCTTTTTGTGATAACTGTACCTTTCTTGACCTTTTCTGTTTACCTATCCCCAGGAACTCCTCCACCATCTATACGATGGCTACACAATGGCATAGACCTTCCAGCTAATGAACCAGGAATCTCAATACTGGAGGATGGTTCTCTACTAATTGACTCAGCTTCGCCCTATGACAGTGGGGATTATTTGTGTATTGCGGCCAACGAGGCTGGCTCCTCCAAAAAAATGTATCGATTGAAAGTCCGAGGTAAATAGTTCCATTCTGCTGCCACACTTTCCGATTGAACCACCGCCACACTGGATACACTGGAGGGGGTCGGAGACTTGGATCTGGACCCATTCCCAAGCCAAGTGTCTGAATGGTTAATTAGCTCAGACTGATAGCATCCAGAGGTATTTCCGGAAGATAACAGCCAAGTATCGAAATGGGGCAGCACGGTAGCATTGTGGATAGCACAATTGCTTCACAGCTCCAGGGTCCCGGGTTCGATTCCGGCTTGGGTCACTGTCTGTGCGGAGTCTGCACATCCTCCCCGTGTGTGCGTGGGTTTCCTCCGGGTGCTCCGGTTTCCTCCCACCGTCCAAAGATGTGCAGGTTAGGTGGATTGGCCATGATAAATTGCCCTTAATGTCTAAAATTGCCCTTAGTGTTAGGTGGGGTTACTGGGTTATGGGGATAGGGTTGAGGTGTTGACCTTGAGTAGGGTGCTCTTTCCAGTAGCCGGTGCAGACTCGATGGGCCGAATGGCCTCCTTCTGCACTGTAAATTCTATCAGCCCTCAACTTGAGGTTGGGAGTTGTGGCATTGAGATTGAGGGGAGATTTGACAGAGGTGGACAAGATTTAGATACGGTGGACAAACGCTATTCCTATTGGCTGATGGCACAAGTGGGGGGGGAGGGGGGTGAGAGACAGATTTAAGGTTTTGGGCAAGAGATACAGGGTGCGCTGGGATGGGGGGGGGGGGGGGGGGGGGGCGGTGTGGGGGAGTGATGGTGGCGATGTGAGGAAGGTATTTTTAAAGCGGTGAGTAGCAATGACCCGGAACTCTGGGTGTGCGAGAGTGGCAGAAGTTGGGATGATCAATGATTGCAGAAGGAAATTCGATGGGGGCTCGAGGGAAATAAACATGCATTGCTATGGGAATCGTGCAGGGGAGTGGGAGTAATTGGATTGTTGTACAGGGAGCCAGTAGCCAGCGTGCACCCAATGGGCCCAATGGCCTCTATCTGTGCAGTAACGGCTCTGTGACATAGTTTAGTCTGCCACTCCCCAAGTCACTGGGTTCGGATTGGGGAGTTTCATTAGGTGTTGTTGGATTTTCTGACAGGATTGTGGTGTTACAACTGGTGTACAAGGTTGGACGCCAATGACATTACCTGGCTGAATGGTGCTTGAACCCGTTTGTAAGTTATTTTGAAAGCTGGAATACCACACGGCCAAACCGTTTCCTCCAGGTCTGACAGGCGCTCATTAAAGATACCGGCCGGAATTCTCTGGCCGTTGGGATTTTCTTTTCCCGCTGGCAGCGCCGCCTCGCCCGTGGGGTTTCCAACGCCGTGAGGTGGCTTCAGCGGGAAATTCCTTTGACAAGTAGCGGGAAGAGAGAATCCCGCGAATGCCGCGCCATCGAGAGACACGGGGCTGGGGGGACTGAAGAATCCCTTCCGCTGCATTATCCTCACTGTGTATTTAATGATTGATTGAACTTCAGAACTCCATTTAACATTTGTTACGGCATACACCGCTAAATATACATCTTTACAGGCCGGGCAGTATTGGAGTGTCAGTGCATTGTAATGGGAATTAATGGGTCGCAAATTCACCTCTGCAGCCCTGTTCAGAGTTTCCAATCTGAATCATTCCTGAGGAGGTGCAGTTCTAAGAGAAGCTGGTTGATTTCCTATCCTCTTCGCCATGGTGTGCAGTAGGAATGAGGGGGGCTGGGGGGGGGGGGGGGGGGGGGGGGGGGGGGGAGAGCCAGCATGTGATAAGTGAGTGAGGCAAGTATCAATACTTTTAAGAAAAACAAAGTAATAGAACTCTGAGGAATCCCCAAGCCTCACCATTGCCATCATCAAGATCGTTGTGCACCTGCTCTTTTGATGCTCAATCTGGCTCCACAATCTACCAGCCCTCAGTGGAGATTGTTTGCAATGTCTGCTGGATCTGAAATGCTGCTGGGATTAACGGCGTCGGTCCTTTTCAGTTAGTAGAAGTGAAAAGTTGGCCTATTGGCCCAGAAGCTTTATAACAAGTTATGAAGTCTCACAGCAGCTATATCTGCAAAACATGCTTTGTTGCTTTTCACTGAAGCGCGACGGAAGTTAAGTGAAACCAGACTTTGGAGGATTCTCATTCCAGTCCCTTGCTTTGTCTGTTTATTTTAGCGCTGCCTTCCAATCTGTGGTGTGGCAATAACAGTTGCGATACAACGTTACGGCACCATATTCACACCAAGTGCGCGATTTAATGGCCTTGCCGCGCCCGTCTCGGACGCCCTGACCTCTTCCTGCACTGGCGAGCGGAGCCCGTTACTGCAGGAAATGGGACTGAGTGTCACCTCCTCAGGTTGTTCCTCACCGAGGCTGAGAAATGAAGCAGAGTCCCATTTAACAGCGAGGTCCTTCTCTGTGCTGGCAGCGTGGGAAGCACCCAGCTTAATGTGCCAGGCACGAGACTCTGTTTCACTTCCGTTAAATCGTGTCCCAAATGTTTTCTGTTTTGACTGGACTGTTTGATTCCCCCCCCCCCCCTCACTCCTACACTCCTTTTCCTTCATTGCAGCTCCCCCTGAGATCCTGGGTAACGACCAAATAAGTAATATCACGGCGTTGGTTAATCAGCCATTGACATTGGAGTGCGATGCCAGCGCCAACCCAACACCAACCGTCAGCTGGTACAAGAATGAGCGGAAGGTATGTGTAGAAAGTCGATGTTGTTAAATTGGGTCTGTTCCTAATTAAGTTGGTGTGAGGGGCGGGTGATGACGTGGCATGGAAACACCTCGCTATGCAGCAATAAGCCAGTTCAATGCGGAATTTCTCCTGGGGTTACATTCCTGGCTCCAGCCATTGGACCATTGTGTGAATTTGGGCCACTTTCCGAGCAGTCATGGACTGAACAACCAGCCAATGGTCAGGATGAGTTGGTGAGACTCCAGTACATGATGTAGGGAGTACCCCAGGGCCGCACACGAGGTTGAGGCATTCATCCTCCGCAGCACCTTACACCACAGTCCCTCCTCCAGTGCCATCTCCAATTCCCTCTCCCACTTAGCCTTAACTCCCTCCATAGACATCTTATCCTCTTCCAAAATCCTCCCATAAATGGCCGAGATGATCCCACTGTCCACCCCCATTACCGCCAGCACCTCCTCCAACAATGACGAGGCAGCCAACTTCTAACTGATTGACGGTTGTATTTATTAAATTGTTCATATTGTGAATTTTGATTGTTAACGTGATACCGTGGTTCATTCCAGGAAGCTCTGATATAAAGGGGAAGGAAAGTGTTGTGTCTTCATGTTTGTTCCTACTTGCAACAGGGTCACATGGCGTATTGATGACGTGATCAGCAGTTTGAGCACGTTAACAGCCAGTCTAGTTTAGCAGCCAGTAGAGAAGACACCTTCCAATAAAGCTCTTGTTTGTACCTCACGGTTTGCAAGCCTATCCTTAAAAAAAAAAACACCAGGGTGGAAGCACGGTGGCGCAGTGGGTTAGCCCTGCTGCCTCACAGCGCCGAGGTTCCAGGTTCGATTCCGGCTCTGGGTCACTGTCCGTGTGGAGTTTGCACATTCTCCCCGTGTTTGCGTGGGTTTCACCCCCACAACCCAAAGATGTGCAGGGTAGGTGGATTGGCCACACTAAATTGCCCCTTAATTGGAAAAATGAATTGGGTACTCTAAATTTATAAAAAAAATGCCAGAAGCTTCTATTGTGGAGCAATTCCTGAAATAAATCTTAACCCATATCCGACCAGACAGAATGTTGCCTTGGGCATTGGAAAGGTAATCTCTGGGTGACCTCAACTAAGTACTAGATAACTCTGTAACACCCAGTTTTTTTTTCTTAATGGATTTATCTGAAAGCAGTTATTGGCAAATAGTGGTGGTTGAGAAATAAAATGGAATGGAGAAGCTAATGCTTGAAGAATGGTTAAATGTTTTAAGCACTTTTCAGTAGCCTGCACATGTAGTTGTAACCAGTTGTTATAATGCCTCCTTCTTCTTCCATGTAGCATCATTGGTTACTAATTATGGGGCAAGGCAAGGAGGCTCCATGAATTCCCTCAGCTCGGAGTGGGATTGAACCTGCACTGATGGTGTTATTCTTCACCATACTTTAGCCATTTAGTCAACTGAGCTAACCGACCCCTCCATTATTACAACCAGTTGGGTTCATGTTGATCTGAGCCAATATTTTCATTCTTTTTAAAATTTAGAGTAGCCAATTCTTTTCTTTCCAATTAAGGGGCAATTTAGCATGGCCAGTTCACCTGCCTTGCACACCTATGGGTTGTGGGGGGTGAGACCCAAGCAGGCACGGGGAGAATGTGCAAACTCCACACGGACAGTAACCCGGGGCCGGGATCGAACCCGGTCCTCAGCGCCGTGAGGCAGCAGTGCCGCCCAATATTTCCATTCTTTAACTGTAGAAATAGCTGCAGCTATGAGGTCTATCAATGACTCTGACTGTTAACAGATGTAAAGTCGTCATCGTTGAGGGGGAGAGCTGACTGGTGGTGATTTAAGCTGACCTCACGCGAGGGGCAAGGCTGAGAAGGCAGGGGCCTCCATGAATGGCCTCGCTCTGCATCACGAACTAGCTGTCTAGCCCACTGAGCTAAACCTGCCCCCAGGTTTGGCCTTTGAACTTGATGGAGTTTTTCAAGTGAAGATACTGAATATGTGTTTGTGGTGAAGTCAATGATATATCTCCCCCCCCCCCCCCCCCCGCCCACACACACACACACACACACACACACACACACCGTGACACTGGTACAAACTGCAGTCCTCGGGTAGCAGTCACCAGCACTGAAATAAACTGGCTACACTTCTCTTTGGTTTATTTCTCCTGAAGGTGGCGGAGACCAGCCGAGTCCGATTTCTGAATGGTGGCCGACTGCTGCGAGTTCCGAAAGCTCGCAAAGGAGACTCTGGAGTCTATTCTTGCAGTGCTGTTAATGTGGCCGGCAGGGCCAGTAAGCAGTTCAATCTACTGGTGCAGGGTAAGAATGCAACAATCTCAGCTCTCCTCCCAAGCGCCACTCCTCGCGCCCTTCATTGTCATCGAGATTTATTACAACTGTCTGTTCCTCTGACTCATCCTGTCCTGGCTCTTAAAATTGTGGAGCTCGTTACTTTCCTCGGTCATTTTTCCTTCCTCCAGTATTCTGTCAGCTTTTAAAAATTCACAGTTGGCTTCCTCTAACTAACATCTTCGCTCCAGCCTTGGCTGCCCCCTCAGCCTTGGCCCTCCACTGACTAATTTAAAAGGGATAATTTTAACACTATTTTGGTGACTGATAACTTTTGGACCTTGATCTGCATCTAGTACCCCCTGTGATCTTTGGATCGGCACTCACCCAGGAAGTGACCGTTTTGGAGAATTCTCAGCTGGAGCTCAGGTGTGGAGCCAGTGGAGTCCCTGTTCCGCACATTGCTTGGAGTAAGGATGGAGAGTGAGTATAATAAGATTAGTCCTGGGGCAGGATTCGCCATTGCCCGATGCCAATATCGTAAGCGGCGAGCAGGCGGAGAATCCATTCCAAGGCCCAAATAGGGGCCGTCGCCAGTTTGATGCCGGTCCGCCATGCTCCGCCCCCACGGAAGTGGCGTCATTGCATTGCGCGCCGCACGGCATTGCAACGGCATTGGCGGGTCATCAGAAGCCCCTCCGATGGGCCGAGTTGCCGATCGTGTGGTTGACGTGTGGTCTGAACGGTTGGGAAGCCGGTGTGGCGGCTGCAAACTGTGTCCAGCGCCGCCGCACTCGGCCGAGATCCGTGGCGCTGGATGGGGGAGCTTGCGTGACAGCTGGGGGGACTGGTGGGGGGGTGGCCAGGGGGGTGGGCTGTCGGGTCGCGGATGGCGGGTCGGGTACGACCAGTGCCATGTTGTACGGCACGAGGGCTGCAGGTCGTCGCCGTGCGCATGCGCGGCCACAGACCCGGTCATTCTCCGGCCATTTTCGGCGCGGGAGGGCAGCACGTTGGCACAGTGGTTAGCATTGCTGCCTACAGCGCTGAGGACCTGGGTTCGAATCCCGGCTCTGGGTCACTGTCCGTGTGGAGTTTGCACATTCTCCCCGTGTCCGTGTGGGTTTCACCCCCACAACCCAAAAGATGTGCAGGGTAGGTGGATTGGCCACGCTAAATTGCCCCTTAATTGGAAAAAATAATTGGGTACGCTAAATTTAAAAAAAACACAAAAAAAAAAAAAAAAAAAAATTCGGCGCGGGAGACGGGAGTTTCACCCGGGGCCGCTGCTAGCCCCTCACTGGTCCCGGAATCGGTGAGGATTCGGTGCCAATTTTGGCGTAAAACGCCCGCGAATTCTCTGTTTCAGCCGACACTTAGCCGCTGAAATGGAGAATCCAGCCGCTGATCTTTCTCATCCCTCTCTCAGCACGCAGGCCCCATTCATTCTACAGAGTATTGATCCACGGATTCCAGTCACCCTCTGAAAAACAACAATATTTTGTGCGTGTGAGTCTGACAAAGTGGTTTTCCAATGTTTTACCGCATGGGCCACTTAGGTGGGGCAAGTGACCCATCAGACCTGCCCCACCCACTGTCACTATCGCAAGAAAAATCAAGAGAAGTTTAATGGGGATTTATGAAAAATCCAAGCATTTTGCTGTGTTTATGCTGCTAAATGTAACAAATTTATGTGCATTGATTTAGTTAAATATCGCAAGTAAATTATTAATTTGCACCAGAAAGAAAAGTATGGACATTTTCATATTATTAATACGACAAGAGACATGTTTATTTGAAACATTCTAATATGTTATAAAAATCTTACAATAATCTGACGGTAAGAAATTAATAAATATTTAACAATCTATGTTAATCAAATATCATCAACAGTAACGTTAATCTTGCTTATTGTTATTGCTCATGCTCATGATAACTCATGCTGTGTAGGCGGGAGTCAGTCTGGTTGTGTTACTCCATGTGAGTGGTAAGGAGGAAGGTTCTGGTCCGTTCTCTTGCATGGTCTCGGCTGTACGGACCATACTTTGAAATCCACCGGCCTGATAGAGAAAGCACACCTTCATACACACAGTAAGAAGTCTGACAACACCAGGTTAAAGTCCAACGGGTTTATTTGGAATCATTAGCTTTCGGAGCACCTCTCCTTCACCAGGTGAGTTATCTGGTGGTGTAGGACTTCTTACTGTGCCCACCCCAGTCCAACGCCGGCATCTCCACATCATTCATACGGGCACACTGCAGAGAACAGTGGACCCTCTGTACATGGTAGGAAATATTGTCTCGTGCATGTGTTACGAAACCTTGTACATAATATGCACCTTGAGTATAGTGTGCTCCATATTGGAGGGTTGGTGGTTTAGTGGTGATATCAATGGATGAACAATCCAAACTCTTAAATGCCCTCTGAAATGGCCCAACAAGCCACCCAGTTCAAGGGCAGTTACAGATGGGCAGTCACGTGTGAGAATGGATGATATGCTGCAAAGGTCATTCGGACTGTAATATACCGGAAGCTTGAACTGGTGGAGAGAGAGTGTGTATCCTGCATGTAATTATCTGATTAACTGTTCAATTGTGTTTTATTTTTGGTTGCTAGACCCCTGTCTCTGGATATCCAAGGGGTGGAGTTGACAGAAGAGGGACAGACATTACGGATTCAGACAGCTCGCCTCATCGATCAGGGCCTCTACCAGTGTGTGGCCCACAATTCAGCCGGGCAGCGGAGCAAGCACTTCAAAGTTCATGTTTACGGTATGGGATGAAGCAGCACCTTTATGCTCTGATTGATTCCATGTTTACGGGTCATTTACTTTCCCTGGAGCTATTTATCTTTCCAAGTTCCTGCTGTGACCGTGGCAAGGAATGATTTTATTAACAACAGACCAGGAGCACCTTCCTGCAATAAGGAACAGGAGGCCAAACTCTCAGTATTTCACAGTGGTTCATAAACCGCTAAGACTTCACCCTACAGCTTTGTGCAGGTCAGAAGCTTTAGCTCGGAGCCTGAACTGATTCCTTTTGGCTGTGTTTGCCATTTTCGATGACATGGAAGGACTGAGCTCAATTGCGAGTGCCCTCTTGAAAAAGAATGAGAGAGGAAGTGAGACTGTGAAGAGAGGGAGTGTGGGATAGAAAGAGTGGAAGGGACGAAGAGTGAGGGAGAGATACGGTAAAGGGATTGGACAATGAAGGGAGAAGACAAAGGGTGGATGGAGAGTGTGACACAATGAGGCGGGAGGAAGGAGAGACAACAGATAAAAGAGTTTGTTTAATTCTTTAACGGGATGCAGGCTTTGCTGGCTGGGCCAGCGTTTATTGCCCATCTCTAATTGCCCTTGAACTGAATGGCTTGCTGGGCTATTTCAGAGGCCATTTTAAGAGTCAACCACATTGCTGTGGGTCTGGAGTCACATGTAGGCCAGACCGGGTAAGGATGGCAGATTTCCTTCCCGAAAGGACATTAGTGAACCAGGTCCGTTTTTACGACAATGGTGTCATGGTCATCATTAGCTTTTTCAATTCCAGATTTTTTTTATTGAATTCAAATTGAATAAAAGCTGCCATACTGGGATTTGAACCCAGATCCCCAAGAGCATGACCTTGGGTTCCTGGATTACTTGTCCAGTGACGTTGGCATTGCGCAATTGCGTAGGAAACAGACAGCTGGAGAGATCTAGCGAACAGGGGGCAGCATGACACAGCAGAAATAAAGTGGGATGGAGGAGACTAAAGGGGGGAAGGGAGGAGAGAGAAGTGAGAGACAATGCAGATTGATGTGATGTAACAGGGAGAAATGGCAGATAGTCACAATTGCTCGTGCAGCTGCCCAGGCTGCGCTTATCCATGCCTATTTGCCCAAAAAAGGTGGTCGGAAGTCTTCCCCTTGAACCCACCATCGCCACCTTAAGACAACGAAGAATGCGGAGCAGAGCCTAAGCAAAACCTTGGAGCAGCGTTCCCCTGTATATCTGTACAGAGAAACTAATGCAGTCAATACACTTTTACATTCGTCGTTGTGGATGTGAAGGAAAAGCTTACAGTGAGGGAGCAGAACTGGAGGAAGAATCAGAGAGTGCTGCAAACTCTATAGCACGCCCCAGTGCCCAATTCCAGTGCTTCCAGCTCTCTCATGTTTCTGGCACCATAATCTGCCTGAGTATTGAGTTTGGGGCTGTGACTTCATGTCCATTGGGGACTTACTGGAGCAGTCAGCAGCTCATTTCACATCATTGAGTCATCAGACAGGAGGCAGCTTTGAGTGGGCTGGATTTGGACTGGGGATTCAATTCTTCGACACGGTTAAAGCTCGTCTGTTTTTGTTGAGTGGGCCTGGGGAGTTTTCAGCCAGACTGACAGATGAAAGATTAGCTTTTGAACATTGATATTTGGCATTATTTACCGGATAACATCAACTTCATTTTTGGATGCTGCCCCAATCCCACCTGCCCTAACAGCTGTGTGCCTGAGAGAGTAGGTGCGCAGTCTAGTCCAGCTCCACTTATGGTCAAAAGGAACTCGGGGCCCACCAGGTTTAATTCTCCCCTTGAAATCTTTTCTCGCTCTTTTCTCCTGAGAGACGGAGCAGGTCCCAGCCGGCATGTTTCTACTTGCGAACCTGGAAAACGAGGTAGAAGGTTCCACTTGGACAGGGGCATGAAGCAGGCGGTAGCAAATCGGGCAACCATTACATCGACCCAAAGTTGAAAGCTCCAGCCTGCATCCTATTGGGGGATTGGACAAGGGGGAGAAAGTAGCTCTGTGGCCCGAGCCCTACTGCCCCCCCCCCCCCCCCACCGTCCCCCCCAAATCTAAATTAAAATTAAATTTAAATTGCTTATTGTCACGAGTAGGCTTCAATGAAGTTACTGTGAAATCCCCTAGTCACCACATTCCGGCGCCTGTTCGGGGAGGCTGGTACGCGAATTGAGCCATGCTGCTGGTCTGCCTTAAAAGCCAGCTATTTAGCCCAGTGTGCTAAACCAGCCCCGAAGGGCGGGGGGAGGGGAGGGGGATGCTGGTTTTGAATCTACCTTCGTTACTGCCACTTGGTGCTCCCACAACCTCTGTCCCCATGTGGCTGGGGTAGAGTTTGACAATTGCTGGCTGCCACTTGGTAATGTGTACCAATGGTTATTTTTCATACGTAGGCTCAGACAGACCGTGTGCACAATCTGGTCAATCATCGATGGCATGACTGTGAAGCATAATCCTGAAAGGTCTGGCCATAATCTTTAGACAATGGGCTCGAGTCCTAGAAACCCAAACATCTTCAGAGCCAGGCCCTCAGGGTTGCAGTTAGCAATCACTTCTGCACCCACACGACAAAAAAAAGTTTGGAACACTCTTCCGCGAATGACAGTTGATGCTATATTAATACCGAGGTAGATTTTAGTTGCCCAAAGGTATTAAGGGATTATGGGGCAAAAGTGGGTATGTGGAGTGAGATCAGAGAACAACCCATGAACCCATTGGATGGCCGAAAATCTCGAGGGGCTAAATGACCTCCTCCTGGGATGATACATTCCTCTGATTTCTATGACAATGAGCATAACAGGATCCCATCTCACGACTCTGAGAAATGCTAAAATGACATCTGTTACAGTTCGTGCGAACCCCCACCCTTTGTGCTGTGGACAAATGTAATTTCCTTAAGCACACCATGTTTCTTATAAACTGGAACATGCTGTGTTTGCCTGGCTTAACAATCATCTATAATTGTGATATCCACCTCTGGAGACTTTGTAAACACCCACAGCATTCTACTTCAATAGTCAAAAGCCATCACACCGATAGTTTAATAGAACATAGAACAGACAGTGCAGAAGGAGGCCATTTGGCCCATCGAGTCTGTACTGACCCATTTAAGCCCTCACTTCCACCCTATCCCCGTAACTCAAAAACCCCTCCTAACCTTTTTTTGGTCACTAAGGGCAATTTAGCATGGCCAATCCACCTAACCTGCATATCTTTGGACTGTGGGAGGAAACCGGAGCACCCGGAGGAAACCCACGCACACACGGGGAGAAGGTGCAGACTCCGCACAGACAGGGACCCAGGGGGGAATTGAACCTGGGACCCTGGCGCTGTGAAGCCACAGTGCTATCCACTTGTGCTACCGTGCTGCCAATGTCTGCAGGTTAAAAGTGTCACATGCATTTACAGGCAGAATAATGCCGAGAAGCACGGGAACACAGCCACGCAAGATGCATGTAACATTTTGCAACACATATAGAATCAACCCACGAATGTTTTTAAAATACATTTTATTTTAATGATTTTCTTGCATACCTTGATAACTGGAGGGATCCTCAGACAAAACAGCTGTTCACAAGTCTGCAAATACAATGACCCACATTGTTAAATTGGTTCACAGTCGTGGGGTGATTGATGCCGAGGAAATTCTTTACTGCTGCAGCCAGACATTTGAAGTCAGCCCGCACACACTTGGTGAGGTGACACTTTACTGAGTAGATATTACTCACTTCCTCCAATCACCATTTAGGTGTTTAGGCGAGGGGAAGAATTATTTATGTGCATGCTATTGTCTGTCTATCTCTATGGATTAACATTTGATTTAAACTGCTTTGAGCACCAAACCTTTCTGACTCACCTAATTTCTGATCAAAGAGATGCTCCTGAGAGGCTGCAGTGGGAAGTCTCGTTGAAGAGGCTTCAAGTTCTAGCCTGTTGCCTCTGTTAGTCAGTATTGCCACCAGACCAGTTGGATTCCTCTAGCAACGCACCTGGATAACTCCTTGTTCCTGTAAATAGAATTTATTGGACCTACTTAAAATCTAGGAGGACCTGTGGTGCAGTGGGCAGCATCCCTGCCTCTGAGAAAAGAAGCTTTGGGTTCAAGTCCCACTCCAGGTCTTGATGGGCTGAGAGAGGTGCGTTCATAACACGGTCAAACAGGGTTAGTGTATCAACCTGCAAATCCTTCCAACAGGCCAATGGCTGGCGGTAGGAGCGGGAGAGATTCCTGGACAGCCACACCCTGATATGGGGTGGCTCCCCTCAAGCTATCAGCCCCTGGTGACAGACTAGCGGGAATTCTGGGAATTACTAGCTATGGGAACAGACACCACTAAGAGAATTGAAATTGACCTAAAACATACAAGCTAACAGGAAAAGCTGTTCCTATTTAATCACAGCAAAGTGACAATCATATTACAATACATGATATTGTGGAATTGCATTAATGCTTGCACAAAGGACTCTGCAATGATAGCAAGAATTCAGTGGGCTGCGTCTTCATTTCAGAGTCAATCCCTGATAATTTAGAAGTATTGTGATTCGAGATTGATTGTAACCGTAACACAGCAATATTAAAAACTCAATGTCTGAATATTTTCATGAAAACATGACAAATGTGGAATGTTCTTAGAAAAGATTCAGACTAAATGTTCTCTGTGTAATTGGGATTCCTAATTTAACAACAGTGAATGCACTTCAGGGGCAGCACGGTAGCATGGTGGTTAGCATAAATGCTTCACAGCTTCAGGGTCCCAGGTTCGATTCCCGGCTGGATCACTGTCTGTGCGGAGTCTGCACGTCCTCCCCGTGTGTGCGTGGGTTTCCTCCGGGTGCTCCGGTTTCCTCCCACAGTGCAAAGATGTGCGGGTTAGGTGGATTGGCCATGCTAAATTGCCCGTAGAGTCCTAAAAAGTAAGGTTAAGGGGGGGGTTGTTGGGTTACGGGTATAGGGTGGATATGTGGGTTTGAGTAGGGTGATCATTGTTCGGCACAACATCGAGGGCCGAAGGGCCTGTTCTGTGCTGTACTGTTCTATGTTCTATGTTCTAGGAGTACATCATTGGCTACGGGCTATACTGAGGCCGCCATTCAATTGCAAATTGTTCTTCTTTAACCCCCTAGTTCCTCCCACAATCCGCGGAGCCAACGATACCAAAGAGGTGACGGTCCAGTTGAACAGCCACGCCAGCCTACAGTGCGATGTGCATGGAATTCCTGCCCCAGGGATCACATGGCTGAAGGATGGACGTCCAATTGTGTCCAGCTCCAAAATGACGTACGTTGACAGAGGACAGTTTCTGCGGGTGAAGAAGGTGCAGGCGTCCGATGCCGGATGGTACACATGCCGCGCACGGAACATTGCAGGGACAGTGGAAAAGTCGTACAAAGTGCAGGTTTATGGTAAGCTCCCAGCCTCACCGGGGTGCAACAGGGCTCTGGTGGTGAGTAATTATAGAGCGGGTTTTGAAAGGCCCCACTCATAGAACATAGAACGATACAGCGCAGTACAGGCCCTTCGGCCCTCGATGTTGCACCGACATGGAAAAAATCTAAAGGCCATCTAACCTACACTATGCCCTTATCATCCATATGCTTATCCAATAAATTTTTAAATGCCCTCAATGTTGGCGTATTCACTACTGTTGCAGGTAGGGCATTCCACGGCCTCACCACTCTTTGCGTAAAAAACCCACCTCTGACCTCTGTCCTATATCTATTACCCCTCAATTTAAGGCTATGTCCCCTCGTGCTAGCCACCTCCATCCGCGGGAGAAGGCTCTCGCTGTCCACCCTATCTAACCCTCTGATCATTTTGTATGTCTCTATTAAGTCACCTCTTAACCTTCTTCTCTCTAACGAAAACAACCTCAAGTCCATCAGCCTTTCCTCATAAGATTTTCCCTCCATACCAGGCAACATCCTAGTGTAGAAACTCATTCAACATGAGTGTGTAATGCAGAATCCAGCTTCTCCACAACGCTGGATTTTTGCTCATTGGCCCAAACAAGATCTTGCCAAATCCATGCTTATTTTTCACCTGTTGACCCCTGTGAAAACGTCACTCAGCTAGCATTCCTTTTGTTTTTAATACTTCAGTTTGAGCATTGGACACCTACATGGCTGACACCTTCCCCATTGATCAGCCTCACTAAGCAGCAGCTAATTTTATAAATAATTGTTTTAGTCAGTGCCAGCTGAATATCCCTGGAATTAGTGGAAACTTATTGTCTATTCATTGTTTCAATTAAAACGCCTCCCAAGAAATCGTGATATAAAATGATGGGAAATGTCAGTCAGTGGACTGCTTATGTTACAGAACATAATCCATAGACCTACAACCAAAATGACAAACAGGAGGTCTGAGGAATGGCCAGATAGGCCGGGCTCTGCAGCATTCGTAGGCCGTAGCCCATTGAACTAAAATTATTAATAGCATAGGCAATATAACAGGGCAGGAAACATTGGTTCAAGATTATGGAGAGCACATTCAACACAAACCTAGGATATCTGGCAGGTTGAGAGCTAAAGTTATGTTGTCATTGTGGTGGTGTGATGACTGGTACATTGTCTGCCGCCTGTTTAAAATTCAATTAATTTGCGATTTCGCTGCCTCCTCTATGTGGCCACCCCCTCTTCAATGGATTGTTCCACATGGTTTTCATTGTTGAACCCGCGAGGGGAGCAGTTCACCCGAGCAATGGCTGGTGGATGAATGAATTGGCCTTGGTACGGTGGGCCTGTAACAGAAGGGTCATTCCAGCTTCCATCCTCAAACTCGGCTGAATTTGCTGCCTTTGCAGGGGGTGGGGCCTGGAACAGGAAAAATGGTCCCAGGATTCCCACTCCTGATTATTCTCTGCAGATGGCAGCTGAGGACAGGTGTTCTCCCTCCCTCCCTCAGCCACCAACCACAGTCACTTAGTCTGCCAGAGCTCACTGCCCAAACTCAGGCCATACTGAATGTCTGGTAGCACCAATATCCCAGCTCAGGGAAAGCCCACTGCATTGGTTTTCAGTAGTTCCCCAGTGCGTTTTAGCTCGTTGTTTGACATCAGACAAAGGCCCGGTCGAGTTAATGGATTGCTTCGTCAACTTAAGTTGAAGTTGACAGTAACTCATCAGCCACGGGTACGTCAAACAGTCAAAGTTAGAGTTTGGCTGCTCATTTCCAAATATTAGTAATGCGTTTGGCTGTCTCTGTTTTCCATCTGTAATCGTTGCAGTGAAGATTCATTCCAGCCTCTCTGGAGAAAATGTGCTGAAAGTTAAACAGTGTAAGCAGTCAGGCTCATATCCATACACTCTCTAACAGCCAGGCACACCAAACAAAAGTGACCCTGCTCCATTAAATATAGACCCAGAGACAAAAAGCTCACACATGAACAGGGAGCATCGCGGGTACAACTTGGCACCTCCCGCACAATGCCGACAGACTGTCACACGGCAACATTACCATTACCCTATTGTGTTTTCGCTGCTCTCACTGATGTCGGAGTAACAATCGCGGCCGTGTGTTAACATCGTCTCTTTTCTTTTGCCCTCTTTAGTTCCTCCCAGTATTGAAGGTAGCTCGGGCCAGCCACTGAAGACAAAAGCAGTGGTTGGTCATTCCTTGTCGTTAAGGTGTTCCTCAAGTGGTTACCCCCCTCCTGTCCTCTCTTGGCTCAAAGATGGCATCCGGTTGACGAGCAGTGACAGAATTCAGTTCATGGCTGAGGGAAAAACTCTTAAGATTGAGAAGGTTGGAGAGAGTGATGCTGGAGACTATGTTTGTGTGGCTACCAGTGCTTCAGGAGAACAGCAGCTTCAATACACTGTGGACATCTTAGGTAGGTCATCTCTGTTTTCATCTTCAGGGCCTCAAGGAAATGATCGGTACGCTTTAGAGACCAGTAGATGCAACGGGTTTCCTGTCTCCTGTGGGATGTAGGTTCAGATTAGAAGGATCAGGACAGTAGATACATGGGAACACCTGTAACTTCCCCTCCAAGCCACACGCCATCATGACTTGAAATTATTATCATTGTACCTTCACTGTCACTGGGTCGAAATCCTGGCACTCTCTCCCTGTAGGGAGTACCTTTACCACATGGACTGCAGCAGGTAAAGAAGGCGGCTCACCACCACCTTCTCCATGGCAATTAAGGTTGGGAAATAAATGCTGGCCTCGCCAGCGATGCCCACATCCCATGAACAATTATAGGAAGTGCCCAGGTGGATGGCTGTAGGATTTGAGGATATGAGGGAGAACCATTAAGGGTTATGTTGATGGAGTTAGATGAGGAAGGATGGGAGGAGGCTCCAGTGTAACATAAATGGCAGTGTGTACAGTTCGGGCCGAATGGCCTATTTCTGTGCTACACTATTCATAGAATTCATAGAATTTACATTGCCGAAGGAGGCCATTCGGCCCATCGAGTCTGCACCGGCTCTTGGAAAAAGCACCCAACCCAAGGTCAACACCTCCACCCTATCCCCATAACCCCAGTAACCCCACCCAACACTAAGGGCAATTTTGGACACTAAGGGCAATTTATCATGGCCAATCCACCTAACCTGCACATCTTTGGATGGTGGGAGGAAACCGGAGCACCCGGAGGAAACCCACGCACACACGGGGAGGATGTGCAGACTCTGCACAGACAGTGACCCAAGCCGGGAATCGAACCTGGGACCCTGGAGCTGTGAAGCAATTGTGCGATCCACAATGCTACTGTGCTGCATAATAATACAAGCATTTGGCCCCCTTGAGCCTGCTGCACAATTCAATATGATCATATAGCTCTTTGGAAGTAGTAATTCTGATAATGCGGCTGCTTTTATAGGTTTCGAGAGAAAAGATGCCTTTAGTGAGTTCCCACTTTTACTCATGGGGTTAGACAGAGTGCAGCTCACACCCTGGGCGGGATTCTCCCCTACCCAGCGTGACGGAGGGTCCTGGAGTAGGGGAGTGGCGCAAACCACTCGGGGGTCGGGCCTCCCCAAAGGTGTGGAATTCTCCCCACCTTTGGGGGCCAGCCCCGCGCCGGAGCGGTTGGCACCAGAGGACTGGCGCAAAAAACCGGCGCCCCCGGCAGCGGGGCTGGCCGAAAGGCTTTCGCCGGTCGGCGCATGCGCCGGCAGTGATGTCAGCGCGATGTGGGGTTCTCTTCCGCTTCCGCCATGGCGGAGGCCGTGGCAGCCGCAGAAGAGAAAGAGTGCACCCAGGGCACTGGCCCGGAGTCTGAGCGGGGGGCCCCGATCGCGGGCCAGGCCACCGTGTGGGCACTCCCCGGGGTTCGATTGCCTCCCCGCCCCCCCCCCCCCCCCCCAGGACCCCGGGGCCTGCTCGCGCCGCTGATCCCGCCGTTACAGAGGTGGTTCAAACCTTGGCGGCGGGAGAGGCCTCCCAGCGGCGGGACTTTGGCCCATCCGGGCCGGAGAATCACCGCAGGGGCCTCGCCGATCGGAGTGGCGAGATTCCTGCCCCTGCCCCTTCCCGGGTGGCGGAGAATCTCTGCCACGGCGGGGGCCGGATTTTCGGCGGCAGGGTCGGGGAATTTCGCCCCAGTTGCTTTCATGTACATCCCAAAACCTGCTTCAGGGGAAGGAGGGAGCTGCTCTGATGGGACCTAAATGTGCGCAGTATACAAAGGTAAATGAGCTTGTAGCACACATTGAAATTGGCGGGTATGATGTTTTGGGCATCACAGAGACGTGGCTGCAAGGGGATCAGGGCTGGGATCTAAATATCCAAGGGCATGTGTCCTATGGAATGGACAGGCAGGTGGGGAAAGGGGGTGGGGTTGCATTGTTAGTAAGGAATAACTTTAAATTGAAAGCAAAAAGCGATATAGGGTCAGAAGGCGTTGAATCGGTGTGGTGCTCCGGTTTCCTCCCATAAGTCCCAAAAGACGTGCTTGTTAGGTGAATTGGAATTCTGAATTCCCCCTCAGTTTACCCGAACAGGCGCCGGAATGTGGCGACGAGGGGATTTTCACAGTAACCTCATTGCAGTGTTAATGTAAGCCTACTTGTGACAATAAAGATTATTATTATGAATGAAGGACTTGTCATATGAGGAGCGGCTCAGGGCTCTGGGTGTGTACTCAATGAAGCTTTGAAAGGTGAGGGGTGATCTTATTGAAACTTACAGGATACTGAGAGGCCTGGGTAGGGTGGACGTAGAGAGGATGTTTCCACTAGTAGGAGAGACCTCTAAATCCTTTAAAACAGAGATGAGGAGGAATTTCTTCAGCCAGAGGGTGGTAAATCAGTGGAACTCTTTGCCGCAGAAGGCTGTGGAGGCCAAGTCACTGAGTGTCTTTGAGACAGAGATAGATAGGTTCTGAATCAATAATGGGTTTTGGGGAGAAGGCAGGGGGATGAGAAAAATATCAGCTATGATTGAATGGCACAGCAGACTCGATGGGCCAAATGGCCTAATTCTGTTCCTATATCTGATGCTCTAAGGCATTTGGTTTAGATAATGTGATGATAAAGTGACTTATTTGGATGCACTGTACACGATGAACAGAAAGATTAGTCGGATTTAGAGAGATAGTTTATAAAGAAACGCCATTAAAACACGGCTGTTATTTACACCAACAGTCCCTCCGCAGCTGCTGACTGGAGAATCTTCTCATGTGACTGTGACTGTGGATAATCCCCTGGAACTGACATGTCAGGTAACCGGCCACCCACCACCAAACATAACGTGAGTTTCCACTCTCGCTTGTTGCTCAATTTAATAACATGTTGGTTTACGGTAACCATGTTGTGCCAGCCTGGCACAGGTTCGACATACATGCTGCAAGGTTGCTCTGTCTGACTTTATTTATTTATTTATTTTTCTCTCTCTTTCTCTCTCTCACTCTTTCTCTTTCTCATTCTCTCTCTTTCTCTCTCTATCTTTCTCCCTCTCTCTCTCTTTCCATCTCTTTCTCTCTCTGTCTCTCTCTTTCTCTTTCTCTCTCTTTCTCTCTCTTTCTTTCTCTCTCGTTCTCTCTTATTCTCTCTCTCTTTCTCTCCCTCTTTCTCTCGCTTTCTCTCCCTGTCTCTCTCTTTCTCTCTCTCTCTATCTTTTTACCTCTCTCTCTCTCTTTCTCTCTTTCTCTCTCTCTGTCTCTCTTTCTCTTTCTCTCTCTTTTTCTCTCTTTCTTTCTCTCTCTTTCTCTCTCATTCTCTCTCTCTCTTTCTCTCGCTCTTTCTCTCGCTTTCTCTCTCTGTCTCTCTCTTTCTCTCTCTTTCTCTCTCTTTCTCTCTCTCTTTCTCTCTCTTTTTCTCTCTCTTTTTCTCTCTTTCTTTCTCTCTCTTTCTCTCTCTCATTCTCTCGCTCTTTCTCACTTTCTCCCTGTCTCTCTCTTTCTCTCTCTTTCTCAATTAGTGTCCTTTCCTCTTGAGACAGTAGATGACCCGGGGCAGCAGGGTAGCATGGTGATTAGCATAAATGCTTCACAGCTCCAGGGTCCCAGGTTCGATTCCCGGCTGGGTCACTGTCTGTGTGGAGTCTGCACGTCCTCCCCCTGTGTGCGTGGGTTTCCTCCGGGTGCTCCGGTTTCCTCCCACAGTCCAAAGATGTGCGGGTGAGGTGGATTGGCCATGCTAAATTGCCCGTAGTGTCCTAATAAAAGTAAGGTTAAGGGGGGGGGGGGTGTTGTTGGGTTACGGGTATCGGGTGGATACGTGGGTTTGAGTAGGGTGATCATGGCTCGGCACAACATCGAGGGCCGAAGGGCCTGTTCTGTGCTGTACTGTTCTATGTTCTATGACCCCATTCTTCCATCAGCAGTCATGTAGGCAGATAAACACGGTCAGGTAATGACTCACATTAGGTTCAGATGTTTGATATGATATTTTACTGTCCAAATCTGCTGTCCGTGTGTCACCGTGTGCCATTATTTACCAATATCTATGTGTTACCTATACAACAATGTTATCCTCCAGAAAACCAGTTGGTGAAGGATGGAACTGAAGCCATTCTTTAGATACATCAGTGTACATTTATTTGCAGATTTACACATTATTAGCATGCACCTCCTAACGCAGCAACCACAGTTTCAGCCTGTGTCTATTTATAGGGGTACAAGTGAATCCCCAGCCACCTGCATACAATTGAACATAATTAATATACAATTAACAGTATATATGTAACACTGTTTTTTACTAGTGTACACTACAATACTAGTAAATGGGCAGCAGGGTAGCACAAGTGGCTAGCACTGTGGCTTCACAGCGCCAGGGTCCCAGGTTCGATTCCCCGCTGGGACACTGTCTGTGCAGAGTCTGCACGTTCTCCCCGTGTGTGCGTGAGTTTCCTCCGGGTGCTCCGGTTTCCTCCCACAGTCCAAAGATGTGCAAGTTAGGTGGATTGGCCAAGATAAATTGCCCTTAGTGTCCAAAAAAAAGATTAAGAGGGGTTATTGGGTTACGGGGATAGGGTGGAAGTGAGGGCTTAAGTGGGTTGGTGCAGACCCGATGGGCCGAATGGCCTCCTTCTGCACTGTATGTTCTATGTGATATGTAACATTGCTTACCAATTCACATGACTATGTCTCACTGGCTATCATTCCTGGTGTGTGAGCTGACCTGGCCTCGGACGACTTCCAAATCAAATTAATATTTTACTGAGCATTCAGCAATGTCCTATTGTAACCTAACGAAGCTTTGTTCCATATCCCCTGGCCAATAGGTGGCTGAGGAACAACGTTCCACTCACTGAGCTCGACGGAGCCCGGCTGTCAGCTGACCGCAGCAAACTTTCTATTGCCCGTTTGACGTTGGTGGATATCGGTCGTTACGTCTGTGTGGCTGGAAACGAAGCCGGGGAAAGGAGAGGGGAATTCGATGTCACCGTTCATGGTACAACACTTCTTCAAAGCCATGCCGATTTAGTGACAATTCCATTGCCGGGGGTATTCAGGTTTTGCGCGTGTTACGATCAAAGCTGGTTACTCACGTCAGCAGAATAACATTCCAGGATGCGCAGTGCAGTGCTCTGGAATTACTTTGCAGATTTGATTAAACAATCCCACGCCATTAATTTTAACACCTCTTTGATCAAGGTGACATTTTATAACTGTTCACAAGATACTGTTATGGGAGCGGTGTTTTCAGAACCCCAAAATGTATCATGGAGTTCAACCAACCTCTCCCTTTAATGGATTGTTGCTTTTGAAGCACACGGCTTGTTCTCCAGGTGTGGTATTACAATTATGGACACGTGGGGTTTTAAACACAAAACAATGTTTATTCCATGAATTCAACTTAACCTTTTAAATAAACATTCGATCACTTAACACCCCTTACTTCAAAGGTAACCCCGAAAATAATCCAACACTAAATAATCCCTCAAACCTCCAAAAGACTTCATCTTTCACAACAGAAACACATCAGGTTAAAGACATTACGATTATGAGTTTAAAACACCCAAGTGATTCAGAGACAGTCTTTCATGGCAGAGATCACAGCAGATCCAGCTCACTGCAAACACAGACACACCCAAGCTCTTTTTCTCAAAACTGGCTTACTCCTTTCAAACAGCTCACAGCAAACCAGTCAGGCACTTTTCAGCTGCTGTCTCTCACACTGAAACTAAAAGCAGAAGTGAGCTCAGCTCCCCCCACCCTCTGACATCACTTCAGTAATATGAACTGCTCCACTTCGTAAAGGTACATTGCTTAAACACCCATTTCTTAAAGGTACTCTCACATGACAATACATAAAACCCAAACATGTGAAGAAGCAAACAAAGGAAAGGCCACCACACACCTCCAAGCCCATCCTGATCCCAAATCACAAACTACAAGTAATCGAGAACTCTGTCTCTCTGAGTTCCTGACCTAAAAATGCTTGGATTTTTTTCCTTCCCCTCATCCCAAAAGCTAAATAAAGCAAAGCTTTAGAGAATATAGAAATTCAGAGAGATCTGGGCGTGCAGGTCCACAGATCTTTGAAAGTGGCAACACAAGTTGACAAGGTAGCCATAAAAGCATATGGAATGCTTGCCTTCATTGGACGGGGCATCGAGTATAAAAACTGGCAAGTCATGTTACAGTTGTATAGAAGCTTGGCAAGGCCGCGCTTAGAATATTGCGCATAATTCTGGTCGCCATGCTACCTGAAAGATGTAGAGGCTTTGGAGAGGGTGCAGAGGAGGTTTACCAGGACGTTGCCTGGTTTGGAGAGTGTTAGCTATGTGGAGAGGCTGAATAGACCCGGACCATTTTCATTAGAATGACGGAGGTTGAGGGGTGACCTGATTGAGGTCTACAAGATTATGAGGGGCATGGATAGAGTGGATGGGCAGGCACTCTTTCCCAGGGTGGGGGAGTCAGTCACCAGGGGGCATAGATTTAAGGTCCATGGGGCAAAGTTTAGAGGAGATATGCGAGGCCAGGTTTTTACACAGAGGGTAGTGAGTGCCTAGAATGTGTTGCCAGGCGAGGTCTTGGAAGCAGATACATTAATGGCATTCAAAAGGCATCTTGACAATTACATGGATAGGATGGATATAGAAGGATACGGCACTGAGGAAGAGCTGAGGGCTTTGGTATCATGGCAAGTACAGGCTTGGAGGGCCGAAGGGCCTGTTCCTGTGCTGTATTGTTCTTTGGTCTTTAATATTATCGTTACACTCGCTCCTGTATCTGGAGTCAAAGCCTGTTCTTCAAGTCATGCTCTCCTTCCCAATGAATTGGGAATTATTTTTTATGCACCTAGCGTCTGGCAATGTCACAAATCTCGGGGAGGGGGGAGGTTTAGTGGAGACTCTCATAGGACCTTAAGGCCTAGGTACAGAAGTAGGCCATTCGGCCCATTGAGTCTGCTCCGCCATTCAATGGGATCGCAGAATAGGTGTGTGGTTGCGGAATCACCCTCCTGGAGCATCAGCAGTCACTGTACTTAGGATGTCAATAGCCCAAATAACTTTGCAATGAATCATTACTTACATATAAATCTCAGCTGGTTCCCAGCCAGCTGGTTTGGCTTGATGCTGGGTAAATAACGAAATGCACAATTTGAACCTGGACTTAGCCCTCAGATAGATCAAAATGACACCACAGAGAAAATGTTGCCCCTCCTCCCATATCATGTTGCTGACACTGGCTCCTGAGATTCTCACTGCCGATCATCAATACCTGCCCTCTCTACATCGTTAATACCGCAACTCCTGGCTCACACCCCCCCTTCCCATGCAGAATATTCTGAACCTTCACTGTGATGAGCTGTTCCCCTGGCTCTCGTGATAAGATTCTCCATGATGCTGCCTATCTATATCTTCATCTATGGAATCTCCTGTAACAACCACATTTCTACACTTTGCCTTCCGCGATATGAGATGTCCTGACAATCGGCATTAATCAACTATCTCAACTATCCTGGAAACATCGGAATTCACAGCACAGGAAGAGGCCATTTGTCCTGTCGACCCTGCGCTGGCCCTTTGCGAGGGCAGTGGTGCTTCATTTTACAATCCCCCTGTGGTAGTATGACTAGGGGTATTACGGTACCTGGGAGTGTGAGCTGCCATTGGTGCAGAGGGCTCGCTGCCCATTGGCCCAGATATTGTGTTCTCCGCATTCATATTGGCTAAGAGGGAAGTAGCTCCACCTATGAGGCGGGGTATAAGAACCCGTGTTCCCCAGCAGCCAGGCCATTTCTGTACGTCTGCTGCCGGGCTCACTTCTTGCTGATTAAAGCCTTTTGTTTCGGACTTCACCTACGTTTCGTGTCCATTGATTGTGCATCACCCACATGGGTGTGCGCCACTCTAGGTTGTCCATCTCCCTTTTAAAATTATTTATGGAAACACTCCCGCCAACTTAACCAGCACTCCAGATTCTGACACCCTTCACAACATCTGCATCCTTTGTGACGATTTTCTTTATAGGCTCGACTTTTCCTGAGCTAACCATTTACATTTTCTTTGTCAAATGTTTTGGGGACCAATTTAATTCTACCTGCTAATGTTGTAACCTCTCCTTGCCTCACACATTAACTTTCATTAATTGCCTTCTATATTTTCTGCAGTCTGCCTGCTTATTAATTGTATCTTGCTCCTGCCGTTTGGCACAAGCCTCCTATTTCTGTTTAATTAAACTTTTATTTCCTTTGTCATCCAGCATTAGCTTTCGGTGCTATGTATTTTTCTTTTTAAAGGAACATGCTTCGCTTGAACCTGAACTATCTCCCACCCCTCAATGCCTTCCATCATTCTGCTAGTTGGTGCTTTAACACGCTCCCCCGGATCCAATATTCCTGCGCCACATCCTTCGTAAGTCACTGAATTGTTTTTTAAAAAAATTATTTTTATTCTTCTTTTTCACATTTTTCCCAAATTTACACCCACCAACAATAAACAATAATCAGTAGCAAATATGTCAATCCCCATATCAATAACAACGATCCCATCCTCCCACTAAACCCCAAACATTATCCCCTATGTTCGCATAAACAAATCCCTAAAAGGAATCAGGAATCACCCATAGTCACCATTAACACACACAGTCCCCCTCCCCCCAACCCTCGCACCCATCCCCCTTGATGTGTTATGTACTCTGGGATAACACAGGCTGCAACTGGATGCAGCTTTGACCAAAAGATACTCCAAACCTTGAAGTTAGTTCAATCTGATTTATTGAACCAGTAGCACAGTTAGCACAGTTCTCTATGAGTTCGACTCTCTGCTAACCTCAGTGTGGTTACTCTGTCTGACTGAACCAGACTAGCTCTTAGCCACGTGCTGGAGGTGTGATACTGTACATACACCCCGACTCACTCTGTCGATGTTCATCAGTGGAAAGAGGCGGGGTGTGAGCGCCTCGTGCCTTTTATAGTGAGATACCACCCCTGAGTGTCCTGCCTGCTCATTGGTCATGTCCTGTTCTCTGTGTTCATTAGCTGCCTGTCTGTATATCATTATCCGCATGGTTGCATATCATGACACCCCTCAACTAATGTTCAATGTTATCCAATTCTTGAAAGTGCACATTGAATAATGCCCATGAATTGTCGAATCCCACCATCCTTCCCCTCAGTTCAATAAGTCTCCGAATTGTTGTCTGAATTTAGTTTTTATTTATTTGTGGCTAGTCCCCCCAGTGGCGAGGATCACAGGAGTTCAGAGTTTGTCCGTTGTGGTTGGGAAGTCTGTGATATTGGAGTGCACTGTCACTGGAATTCCAGCACCATTGATCACATGGCTGAAGGATAGACATCCGCTGACTGGAAGAAATGGGAGATTTAAGGTAATTAAAGTCATTGGGGTTGGGCGGAACGGTGACGCATTGCTGCCTCACGGCGCTGAGGACCCGGGTTCGATCCCGGCCCCCGGGTCACTGTCCGTGTGGAGTTTGCACATTCTCCCCGTGTCTGCGTGGGTTTCGCCCCCACAACCCAAAGATGTGCAGAGTGGGTGGATTGGTCACGCTAAATTGCCCCTTAATTGGAAAAACAAAAGAATTGGGAACGCTAAATTTTTTTAAAAATGTGATTGGGTTGAATTCTCTGTGGGCGGGATTCCCTGTTCTGCCGGCAGCGTACTCCTACCCACTGGTTTCCTGGCAGCGGGGGGTGGCTGCAATTGAAAATCCTAATGGGAGCAGCGGGAATGGAGAATCCCGTTGCCAGCGCTGGCCCTGTGACAGGGAAACACGTGGCAGGGGAGGTGGAGAATTCACCCCCATTGCTGTTCGACTTGACTTTAAATAAAGGTTCCGGAAGGATCCGAGAATCTTACGGAAGAGGCCCATTCAGTTCCTCATGTCTGTGCAGCTGTGTGAAGCGCAGTCAGCCAGTCCTCCTTCCCAACTCTGTGTGGCAGTCCCGCTATTTATTCCCTTTTCAAAAGCAAATATCCCCTCCACTTACTATCGAACAAGATCCGCTATTTAGCTGATTGTTATACATTCATCAACGTCCCTCAGTTCACACGCCCCTGTCCACAACACTGTTTAGCTCAGTTCAATGACCGAGCTACATCGATCTCCGTGATCTGCGGCAAGGCAGCCAAATGTTTATTTCTTCCAGTTGTTCAAAGACGCTGGCTTAGCAGTCAATTCAGGGTGGTTTGTAGGTGTTAAACAGGCACAGGGAAAGAGTCTTACACCCAAAACCGAAAGCCCGGGGATCATCGTAAATCTGTTGACCAGCCTCACTGTAATAATTGCAACCATGGCTGTGTTATGACCAAGTTAGGGCAACAGGCTCGTTCCCTCTGCAACTCTTTCCATTGTAACAAATCTTAGTTATTTTGTTCAAGACTTGTAAACTGCCCTCGTATCTGGGGAATCTCCTCTTACGCCTCTTAAGGAAGGACATCTGCCACCTTTACCCGTGACTCCAGATCGACAGTGATATGGTTGACTCTGAAATGGCCGATCCAGCCACTCACTTCAAGGGCAATAAATGCTGGTCCAGCCGGTGACGCCCACACAAAGGAGAATGAAATGGACTTTCAGAATGTCTTTCTGTTTTTCCCAACTACTCATCTTCTGCTTGGCTTCACAGATTGAGAGAGTGACTCCAGAAGATGGGGGCATCTATTCCTGTGTAGCTACCAATGCAGCGGGCGAATCCCAGCAAGATGTTAAAGTGACTGTGTATGGTAAGTGTTGCTGGCCCCAAAGTTGGGAGGATAAGTTACAAAGCAACACGCCATATAGAGAACCATGATTAAATGTAGAGCTTTCCTGTGGCTTGACATTATGTCCATTATCCCCTCTCATGGGGTTAAACACCAAAGGGATCAGTCCACTTCTTTGACTTATGATTCCAGCTAACCAAGCCCCTTGCAATGTCTAGAATTCTCATAGACCAATCTCTCTGCATGCGATTTAATAGAAAGGTTTCTAAGTTTGATTTGTGGCGCGTTTTGCTGGGAGTTTCCCATCGGCTCTGTTAGCGAGTTCCCCATTGCTATGCTCACATATCAAGGGAAAAGAACGAAGGACCTATCGGCCTTCATATGCAATAGGTCATTGGGCGCGATCTACCAACCAGAGCGCAATGTGGCCGGTAGATGCCAGATGAAGCCTCCCTTTGGGTTCCCAGCAGCCACGACGCCTCGTGGGATCTACCCAAGTCCCACGAGACGTTGGGATCTACCCAAGTCCCACGAGACGTTGGGATCTACCCAAGTCCCACGAGACGTTGGGATCTACCCAAGTCCCATGAGACGTCGGGATCAGCAATCCGCCCACAGTGGGCGGGGCCAAGCCGCACTTAAGGCCTACTTACCCAGTATCTACTGGCCTCCCCAGGAGGTCCGTTCCGGAGGACGTTCAAATGTGGACCAGGCGAAACGGCACCCGAGGGAGTCTCCACCTTCAAAGATCGATGCACATGACCCCCTAGGTCCCTCTGTCCCTCTACACGCTTTAGAACTGTGCTTTTCAGCTGGATTGTATGAGGCGCTGTACTACCCTGAGTGAAAAGTCAGTTGTTGGCCTGCCCGTCAGAAATCTGGCTGCCCCGCACCGATATCATGCTGAGGACAGCCTTAATTAATTTGCAATGATGCCTCTGCCCTGATCTGGTGGAGGAAGTGGGGAGGGGAGTTTCCGGCCCGAGGGAGCTGCTGACCTGTCTGACTGAGCAGTGGCCACTGCCGAACTAAGGCAGCCTCAAGCATGAGGAGGTGATGGAGTCCACAAGGTGTAAGCTGCTGGGCTGCCTGCCTTGTTTGACCTTCCACTGTCACGGGTAAAATAGAGGCGGAGGTGAAATGAGGCTCTTGAGTGGCCATTAATAGGGCCTCAGGATGGGTGAGCTGTAATATCGGACGCCGGTTGGCGGTTGGTGATGGGAGGGCCCCTGCATTGTTTTATGAGCACCCCGCCTTCAAATACATTGCGGGGTTGGTGGGGGTGGGGGGAGGGGGGCAGATGTAGTGGGGGTGGGGTAATGGACCCCCCCCCCCCCCCCACTCTCCTCCCCATGAGTTATGAACAACGGGAAACCCCGTTGACAACTGTGGAGCTGGGAGATCCTACCACCAGCCAATGGCAAATCACCTCTACGCCACAATACATGTCGCAGGAAGCTGGGGTGGGGGGGGTTTGGAAATCCCGCCCATTGTACTTACTGTGAATAATTCAATATGGCTGCTTTGTGTTTATCTTACAATGTGTCAGTGGGGAGTTTATACTTAAATTATGTAAATTCTGTTTGGTCTGTGGGTTTCAGAGCCTCCTGTTATGGATAAGTCGGTAGCTACAAACAAAACTGCAACTGTGAATTTCCCAGCATCCTTTGAGTGTCTTGCCTCTGGGATTCCGCCTCCTGGTAAGTGTGACATCTGTCAAAGGGATCAGGGGAACCGCATTGACCTCCTGTACGTCGTTGGTGTGGGACGGGTAAACGCCATTGTTAACTTCAATAGCTCAACCTCGGTAAAGTAACTGAATTTAAGGAGTGGGATTTTCCGGTCTGCCAGCCGTGTGTTGCTGGCGGAGCGCCCTTACCGGCAGCAGGATTCTCCGGTCCTGCCACCCGCCAATGGTATTTCCCATTGTGGCCAACCCACGCTGCCGGGAAACCCGCAGGCGTGGGTGCGATGCCGGCACAACGGAGAAGCCCGCCCAAGATATCGGCAAGAAATCAGTGTTATGCTGTTCGGAATGATGAGTTATTGCTGCCTCACGGTGCCGAGGACCCGCGTTCGATCCTGGCCCCAAGGTCATTGTCCGTGTGGAGTTTGCACATTCTCCTCGTGTCTGCTCATCAGGGTTGATCAGCAGCAGCACACCCAGCACGTGGCTTAGAGCAGGCTGGTAAAGATAGACTGAGTTACTACAGTTAGATTAGCAGAGAGTCAAACTCATTTAAGAACTGTGTTAATAGTTCAGTAAACACGTTGAACTCATTTCATAGTCTGGAGCTTCCTTTGTCAAAGCATACATCAAGGGAGCAGCTTACTCCCACATCCCAAAAAGATGTGCGGGGTAGGTGGATTGGCCACGCTAAATTGCCCCTTAATTGGAAAAAAAAGAATGGGCTATTCTAAATTTATTTTTAAAACTGGAATTATGAGTTATGCCTTTTAAAAATAAAATTTAGTTTGTTTTCATTCCTGTCACCGGTGTGATTTTCCAACGGAAATTTTATTTTTAAAAGGCATAACTCATAATTCCAGTTTTAAAAATAAATTTAGAATAGCCCATTCTTTTTTTTCCAATTGAGGGACATTTTAGCGTGGCCAATTCACCCACCCTGCACACCTTTTTGGGTGGTGAGGGTGAGACCCACGCAGAGACGGGGAGAGTGTGCAAGCGCCACACGGACAGTGACCCCGGAGCTGAACCCGGGTCCTCAGCGCCGTGAGGCAGCAGTGCTAACCACTGCGCTACCGGGCTGCCCGAATTACCCACCGATTCTGCTGGACTTTTGCCAATATTTTCCGCATGCTTCCTCCAGCCAGCTGAAATACTGAAAGCCCCAAGTGCCTTTTCAAATCCTATATTTAGAAATTGAACACGCGTGCACCTTCAGCAAGATTACCTCTTCTGTGGCTAACTAACCTTTGTCACTGTGTCATCCAGTGTTAACTTGGTTCAAGGAGAACCAGCTGCTCACGCGTGTGGCTGGTCGCCGTGTGTTGGACAGTGGAAGGACTCTGAGGATAGAGAACGTCCAGCTGTCTGATAGAGGGCGGTATCGCTGCGTGGCAACCAACGTGGCTGGCAGCACCGAAGTGCGATATTCCTTAAGAGTTTACGGTGAGCTGGATCCTGTTATAATCTCACTGTTTATAATAATGGGCCAAGACACTGGAGCACCAGTGTGCGATGGCGCTAAGTGACAGGACGTGGCGGAGTGCGCCTGATTCCTCCATACTATAAGACGCCGATGGCAGCCATATTGTCATGGGGGAAAGCTCTTTCTCACAGTAGGGAAGGCAAGTCCAAGGAGTGTTCGCCTCGGTCAGCACTCACGCTCCATTGGCGGAGTATTTTGGTGCAGCGTTGGTTGGAGATGTGGAGGAGGTCTGACCAGAATGGCCGTAATCTGCAGGTGTCCAACTGGCGAACACAAGAATAGAAGGAATAGGAGTGGGAGTAGATCACATGGCCCCGTCCAGCCTGCTCGGCTATTCATACTATCGTGACTGATTATTGCCTTCAATTCCACTTCCCAGCCCATTCCCCATATCGCTTGATTCCCTAAGATAACAAAATCTGTCCATCCCAGTCCCAGGTGTATTCAACAATGGAGCAGCCACAAGCCAGTAGGCCAGAGAATGCCAAAGATTGACTATTGAGTGAAGTCGCTTTTCAGCCCCTTACGTTAAGACTCTGCCCCCGTGTTTTAGAATCCCCAACAGCAGAAACAATCTCTCAACGTCCACCCGATCAAAGTTCCTTCAGAACCTCGTAAGGTTCAGTGAGGCCTCCTCTCATTCTTCTAAACTCCAGCAAATAAGAGTTTCAATTTGTTCAGCCTCCTATCGGGGAACAACCCCCTGATGCCAGGGACCAGTTTAGTGAACCTTCGCTGTACTGCCCCCAATACAAGTATATCCTTCCTTAAATATGGAGACCAAAACGGTACGCAGTACCCCAGAGAAGCAATGACAACAACAACACTATTCAATAGACTAACATCACATTGTGTCTGTATTGGTTCCCCATCTGAAGCTCCAGTTGTAGTTATACGTCCCCCAGTAATAGCATTAGGATAAGTGTGGTACTTACATTGATGGACGTGCCTAGTTCCCATTCTTGGGAAAGGGTCCATGGAAATATCTCCCAAGGTGCAGTCTCGGAATAAGAGGTGGACATTTAGGACTGAGCTGAAGGCTGGACTTCTCCAACGGTTGGGATTCCGTTCCTGCTGGTAGTGCACCTCTGACCCCGGGTTTCCCGCTGGCATGGGGTGGCTCCACTGGGAAATCCCATTGGCAAGCGGCGGGAATATAGAATCCCGCCGCCAGCGAACGGCGTGCAGCTGGGAGACACGCAGCTGGGGTAACGAAGAATCCCAATGGTAGACAAATTTCTTTCATCAGTGGGTGGTGAATGTTTGGGATTCTGTGCCCTGTTCAGGAGGAGATTGATTGGTTACTAGATATTAAAGGTGACAAGGATTATAGGGAGAGTGCGGGAAAATGGCGTTCAAGTAAATAAACGGCCATGATCCAATTGAATGGTGGAGCAGGCTCAAGGGGCCGAATGGCCTCCTTCTGCCCCTTTGTTTATTGTGGGTGACCCTGACTGCTCCTGGTATTCTCACTGATCGAAAGCCTTTGTTTGTAGCCCCACCAGTGATCTCGACCGCTCCGGCCCTGGTTACTGTCCTTGTGAACCAGCCAATAGAACTTCAGTGCGAGGCTTCAGGAATCCCAACCCCCAAAATAACATGGTTGAAAGACAATATCCCTATGTCCAAGGTGACGGAGGGGTCGAAGGTCAGTGAAATTTGCTTTTATAAACCTGCGAGTTTTCTTTATCGATACCTTTGAGCTAGTTTGAGTACATTAATGTGCATGTTGAAGAATTAGACATATATATATTAGGGGCCTCACGGTAGCATGGTGGTTAGCATCAATGCTTCACAGCTCCAGGGTCTCAGGTTCGAATCCCGGCTGGGTCACTGTCTGTGTGGAGTCTGCACGCCCTCCCCGTGTGTGCGTGGGTTTCCTCCGGGTGCTCCGGTTTCCTCCCACAGTCCAAAGATGTGCGGGTTAGGTGGATTGGCCATGCTAAATTGCCCGTAGTGTAAGGTTAATGGGGGGATTGTTGGATTACGGGTATACGGGTTACGTGGGTTTAAGTAGGGTGATCATTGCTCGGCACAACATCGAGGGCTGAAGGGCCTGTTCTGTGCTGTACTGTTCTAATTCTAATTCTAATATCCTCAGAATCTGACTCACCCCCAAGGTGAGTGGTGATCTATGAGGGGGCTGGAGACCTTACTATCTGGTTCTCTGTTTCCATCTGCTTGTCTCAATCTCTGTCTTCTCCTTCCCGAAACCTTTTGCCCCTCCAGCTGATAGTTATTGAGATCTCTTTTTATCGTTTAAAAAAGTATTTGCTCTTGGGATGGGAGTGTCGGTGGCCTAAATGATCATCCCAAATTGCCCTCGATGCAAATGGCTTGTTCGGACATTTCAGAGGACAGTTAAGAGTGGGTCAGATATAGGCCAGGCTGGGTAAGGACAGCAGGTTTCCTCGACTGAAGAGCATTGGTGAAGCAGATGGATTTTTAACAACAATCCAGTCATTACAAGATCATTATGAATGATCTATTATTTTGTTCCAAATGCGTTAATTAATTCAATTTAGATGCCCCCAGCTACTGTGCTGGCACCGAGACAGTGGTTAGCACTGTTGCCTCACAGAGCCGGGGACCCGGGTTCAATTCCAGCCTTGGTTGTCTGTGAAGTTTGCACGCTCTCCCCGTGTCTGCGTGGGTTTCCTCCGGATGCTCCAGTTTCCTCCCGCGGTCCAAAGATGTGCAGGTTAGATTTCAGAGGATTAGGTTAGGTTTCAGAGGGGTTTTGCAGACTCGATGGGCCGAATGGCCTCCTTCTGCACTGTAGAGGTTTGAATTTTTGTCTGGGGCATTAGTCCGGGTTTCTGGGTTACTACATCAGCAAAATTACTGCTGTGTGACTGTCCCCCCGAGACTGAGCTTGACTTTGAAATGTTTTTTTTTTGCTCTCCGCTTAGTTCCTGTTGGAGGGTCAGATTCTGTCCTTAGCCACCGCTCGCTTCTCTGATTCAGGAACATATTCCTGTGTCGCTGTGAATCCTGCTGGAGACGACCAGAGAGAAATTCGCCTGCAAGTGCATCGTAAGTAGATTTGAACCACTCTTGAAATAAACTTGATAACGGGTTAATAAGGTTGACTGGTGTCCCTCACTCCAGACGGAATTTGTTACTGTAGCCAGCAGTGGATTACGTAATGATAATCACATGGGTTCTGAGCTCTTGATCAAATAATAAGGATATAGAAACTGTACGGGAAAAATAACTTGTTTCCCATGTTCAATCAAGCTTCAGATATTTGTCTTCTCCAGGATCTGATCAGGTGTCTATTCTGCCTGATTTTGTGGAGGGGTGAAGTCTTTGAAAGCCTTAACCAGACGGAACTTGGATTGTCCTTGAGGGATGTTTTCCTTCTGCCGTTCTGGTCCTTGCTTCGTGGAAGCACCACATGCCCGTTCTAAGCACTCCCAAGAGAAGGGATTGAGTTCCTCCTCCATCATTCCCTGTGGACTGCATCCCCCCCCCCTCCCCCCACTTTGGGGCAGGACTATGACACAGTAGTTAGCACTGCTGCCTGACAGCGCCTGAGACCCGGGTTCAATTCCAGCCTTGGGCGACTGTATAGAGTTTGCACTTTCTCCCCATGTCTGCGTGGGTTCCTTCCGGGTGCTCCCGTTTCCTGCCACAGTCCAAGATTTGTGCGGGTTAGGTGGATTGGTCGTGCTAAATTGCCCCTTGGTGTCCAGAGATGTGCAGGTTAGGTGGGGTTACGGCGATAGGGTGGGGGAGTGGGCCTAGGTAGGGTGCTCTTTCAGAGGGCCTGTACAGACTCGATGGGCCAAATGGCCTCCTTCTGCACTGTAGGGATTCTATGTTCTGTTTTATTCTAACTCACCATGTGTGGAATCCCGGTATGGCCGTCTCTTCTGCGGCACTGCGTGTGCTAAATGTACCAAACTGCCAGTCACCTCGAAGAGGTAGATTATAGAGGAACAAACACCTTTCTGACTGAGCTTGAAAAACTGACCAGTGTCATCATTTTCTTTATCTTGTAGTTCCACCGAGTATTCTGGGAGACGAGCAGAACGTCTCTGTCAATTTGAATGATTCAGTGTCCTTGGAGTGTCAGAGCCAGGCATTCCCACCCCCCATTCTCCGTTGGATGAAGGATGGTCTACCTCTACCAATGCGTGCACGCCACAGTCTCTCTGCTAATGCCAGTGTTTTAGAGGTCAGTATTACCATCCAGTCTCTCATATATCAACGTCTTTGCTCTACGTTCCAAACACCAAAGTTTAATTTTAAATGAGGGAAGGACTTGTGTTTATATGGGTGTTTTTCACACCCTCGGGTGTTTACAATTATTTAAATAATTGATGAAACAGGGCCTGTGAATCGCAGGTTTATCCACCAGTCCTTGTTTTTAAAGTGCTGTGGATTGTGGGACAAAGCTGTCCAGTACATCATCGGAGACAATGTCCCTGATCTTCTTCACAATAGGGTTGTGGGAGGCTCCTGGGACCTCTGTTTAACACCTTATCCAAAGAACGGCACTTCTGACAGTGCAGCATTCCTCAGATACTGCACTGACGTTCCAGCCGGGATTTTATGCTCAGGTCTCTGGATTGGTTATAATATCCTCACTTTTATTCGTTTTTTGAAAATTGAGGAATTTTGGGCGGGATTCTCCAATATTGGGGCTATGTCCCCACGCCCGTGGGAAAACGGGCGCGAATCACCCCGGACCTTTTTCTAGAAAGTCTGGAGTGATTCTCCATTTTGAAGGGGGCTAGCGAGCTCCACGCAGCTCCGGCTGCTGAGACGGGGCCCTGCACTTCCCACTGCGGGTCTGTGCGTGCGGGCAGCAGCCGCCTGTGGCGCCGGCCCCTCGTGACATGGCCGTCCCACACAACAAGGAGGCGCTGAAGAAATAGCCCCCCCCCCCCCACGCCCGATCAAGCGCGCCCGCCGATCGGTGGCCTCGGATCAGAACCCTGGCCGTCCTGGAGGCCCTCCCCCCCCCCGGTGACGGATGCCCCCAACCCCCCCCCCGCCGGCCAGGATGGTCACCACAGCCTCGAATCCGAGCTCCTGCCTGATGGAACCATGTTAGACCCACGCTGGCGGGAACTTGGCCAGTTGCCGGCGCAGAATCGCCGAGGGGGCCTCTTTCAGTGGCTCCCGACTTGCGTCGCGACGACCGCGCGCACGCGATTGATGGCGGTTCTCCAGTCGCTGGAGAATCGGGGGAAGGCGTCTGACCAAATCGGGGGTCTGACGCCCCAATGGTCCGCCCCCCCCCCCCCCCCCGCCGGGCGCAATTGCGGCGCGGAGGCTCGAAGAATCCCAGCCATAAATTTTATTTCACGCTCTCTTAATGACGGTGAATTTGCAGCGAGGCTGTAACCAGGGCGATGGTTAATATTAGGAATCATTCTGCAGTTACCTATGTGTCTGGGAGATTCATGTGTTTAAGCGTGGGAGTTTCTTAGGGACAAGAAAACACCACATCGTAAATCCACCCTCTGACAGTGCAGCACTGACCCAGTACTGACCCTCTGACAGTGCAGCATTCCCTCAGTACTGACCCTCTGACAGTGCAGCACTCCCTCAGTACTGACCCTCTGACAGTGCAGCAGGCCCTCAGTACTGACCCTCTGACAGTGCAGCACTCCCTCAGTACTGACCCTCTGACAGTGCAGCACTCCCTCAGTACTGACCCTCTGACAGTGCGGCACTCCCTCAGTACTGACCCTCTGACAGTGCAGCACTCCCTCAGTACTGACCCTCTGACAGTGCGGCACTCCCTCAGTACTGACCCTCTGACAGTGCAGCACTCCCTCAGTACTAACCCTCTGACAGGGCAGCACTCCCTCAGTACTGACCCTCTGACAGTGCAGCACTCCCTCAGTACTGACCCTCTGACAGTGCAGCACTCCCTCAGTACTGACCCTCTGACAGTGCAGCACTCCCTCAGTACTGACCCTCTGACAGTGCAGCACTCCCTCAGTACTGACCCTCTGACAGTGCGGCACACCCTCAGTACTGACCCTCTGACAGTGCAGCACTCCCTCAGTACTGACCCTCTGACAGTGCAGCACTCCCTCAGTACTGACCCTCTGACAGTGCAGCGCTCCCTCAGTACTGACCCTCTGACAGTGCAGCGCTCCCTCAGTACTGACCCTCTGAAAGTGCAGCTCTCCCTCAGCACTGACCCTCTGACAGTGCGGCACTCCCTCAGTACTGACCCTCTGACAGTGCAGCACTCCCTCAGACTGACCCCTCTGACAGTGCGGCACTCCCTCAGTACTGACCCTCTGACAGTGCGGCACTCCCTCAGTACTGACCCTCTGACAGTGCGGCACTCCCTCAGTACTGACCCTCTGACAGTGCGGCACTCCCTCAGTACTGCAGTGAAGTGACTGCTTTGGTTCTTGGCGCTCAAGGGCGGTAGCGGGATTTGAACCCAAAACCTTTTGACTCAGAGGCAAGAATACTGCGGACGTGAGATGGGATTGGACATTAATGCAACCCTTTGACTAATCATGGCCGCAATTCTCTGGCCGTCGGGATTCTCTTTTCCTGCTGGCAGCGCACCTCCCACCCGCGGTTTACCCGGCGACCTGGGGTGGCCTCAATGGGAAATCCCATTGACAAGCGGCGGCAGGAGAGAATCCCGCCGGCAGCGAACGGCGCGGGCACTGGGGGGGGGGGGGGGGGGGGGGGGGGGGCCTGGAGAATCCCGACTCATGTGTCTCCGAAGCTTTGCTCTTGCCATTTACCTTGACATCCAAACTCTCCGCTTACCCCAGGGTGATGGAGCCAAATGCAGACGGCAGCTCCCTCAGGTTGCCAGCCTTACATATCTCGGAAGAGACATTTGATGATTGTTATTGGTCCCTTTAGATCCGGAGTGCCCAGGTCCAAGATGCCGGCCGCTATACCTGTGAGGCCTCAAACGAGGCTGGAAAGACGGAGAAGAACTACATCTTAAACGTGTGGGGTAAGCTGCACGCGCGTCACCAGCCTAACCGCCTCACGGGGGCCGACCCTCCCTCTCGGTATTCGGTTCCCAGCCTCTCCCCACATTGTCCATGAGCGAGAGGGTGAGTGTTCGGCTAAGAACTCGGTGGATGTTTCATGCCTGGTCTATCCAGGGTCACTGGAAACCTTCAGCTGGATTCCCCGCTGCCCGAGTCCCATGTTTCTCGGCGGCGCGCCCTTCCCTGGTGGCGGGAAAAGAGAATTCCAACGGCCGAAGAATTCTGACCCTTTTTATCTTTTAGAGTGCTGTCCGGGTGCACCGTGGCAATGAATGTGCTGACTTGTTTAAAGGTGCTGCCCGAAAGCTGTGTCCTTTCCCCTGGAATCGAAGCTGCTGACCCCATCACTCACAGTCACACAGTTAAAATGCTTCATTGCTGTGGAGCATCTGGCCTCACTTTTGGAAGGATTACTGGAGTCAGTCAGACATCTGGCTGTCAATGGCTACCTTCAGTGGATGGAGAATGATTCATTGATGCGCTCGCCTGACGTCTGCGTGGAAAGGAGACACATGCGGTGTCTGGTGACACTCAAACTGAGCAGTCAGGCACAAAGGGCAAGCTTGTTGGGAATAGGGACTTTATCTGGTCTGAAATAAAAACCAGACCGAACTCTCAACACGAACTTGAGGTCAGTGGCTGCATTAAGGATTGAAAACACATCTGTGCGGTGCATGGTTTGGGGATAAGTCAGTGTTCTGAAGAAATGCCCCTGCTGGCTCCGACTCTGGGGAAACCTGGGGCGTCAGAACCGACGATCACTTTTCAGACTTTCACACACTGAACAGCCAGTCACTCCTTGAGCAAGGTGTGAGTGCGCTGGAGCAGGTACCCCAGCTCAAGCCAGAGGCTACAGGCCAGCGCTGTAAGACAAAAATGTATCTTACAACCACGGCTCTATTAGATGAAGGTCACAGAGAAATAAAACAAATAAAAGAGAAATTGATTGAATGAAGCCTAAATGGGGAGAGAAAAGGTAAATAGTCAAGAGATGACGGGACATTTGAACGTTTAAGTATTTCGCTGCATTGCAGAGACGTTTATAGATTCATAGAATTTACAGTGCAGAAGGAGGCCATTCGGCCCATCAAGTCTGCACCGGCTCTTAGAAAGAGCACCCTACCCAAGGTCAACACCTTGACCCCATCCCCATAACCCAGTAACCCCACCCAACACTAAGGGGCAATTTGGACACTAAGGGACACTTTATCATGGCCAATCCACCCTAACCTGCACATCTTTGGAGTGTGGGAGGAAACCGGAGCACCCGGAGGAAACCCACGCACACACGGGGAGGATGTGCAGACTCCACACAGACAGTGACCCAAGCCGGGAATCGAACCTGGGACCCTGGAGCTGTGAAGCGATTGTGCTATCCACGATGCTACCGTGCTTACGGCACAGAAGGAGATCATTCAGATCCTCAAGTCCCTGCTAAATCCCTGCAGAGCCATCCAACAGTCCCATTCCGCCAGAGGCTGGAATTCTCTGGCCGTTGGGATACGTTTTTTTTCCCGTTGGCAGCCGGCCGGTTTCCCGCTGGTGTGAGGTGGCTTTGACGGGAAATCCCATTGACAAGCGGCAGGGAGAGAGAATGCCGCCGCCGGTGAACGGGCATGCGGCCAAGAAAGACCCTGAGGGCCCGGAGAATTCCCCCCCCCCAGTGAGAACACTGTCGATTGTTATAAAACCCCATCTGGTTCACTGAGGAAGGAAATCTGCCGCCCTTACCTTGTTCTGGCCGACAGGTGACTCCAGCTCCTCAAGAATGTGATTGGCTCCTAACTGCCCTCTGAAGTGGTCAAGCAACCCATTCAGTTCAAGGGCAATTAGGGATGGGCAACAAGTGCTGGGTCTTGCTAGCAACCCGTGATAAAATAAAACAAATTGGAGTAAGAGGTCGGAGCTTTAGAGGGGAATCGAGGGTAAATCTTTTTGGCCAGAGAGTGGCGGGCAGTTGGGACTCAATCCCTGAAAGGGTAGCAGAGGCAGAAACTCCCTTCAGTTTAATAAAATAACTTGAATATTCGCTCGAAGAGCTGTAACCTAAAAGGCTACAGACCGAGAGCTGGGGAGCGTGCAGAGGCTGGATGGCTCCTCGTCAACCAGCATAAACACAATGGGCCCATGCTGTAAATTCCGACGTTCCTATGATTCTCAGCCTGCTGTGGAGTTAGAACATAGAACATTAGAGAACATAGAACATAGAGAAATGCAGCACAGAACAGGCCCTTCGGCCCACGATGATGTGCCGAACTTTTGTCCTAGTTTAATCATAGTGTCCAAAATTCTATGATAATCTAAGGGCAATTTATCATGGCCAATCCACCCAACCTGCACATCTTTGGACTGTGGGAGGAAACCGGAGCACCCGGAGGAAACCCACGCAGACATAGAACATAGAACAGTACAGCACAGAACAGGCCCTTCGGCCCTCAATGTTGTGCCGAGCCATGATCACCCTACTCAAACCCACGTACCCACCCTATACCCGTAACCCAACAACCCCCCCCCCTTAACCAGACACGGGGAGAACGTGCAGACTCCACACAGACAGTGACCCAAGCCGGAATCGAACCTGGGACCCTGGAGCTGTGAAGCAATTGTGCTATCCACAATGCTACCGTGCTGCCCTTAAGAACAAATTAATCTACACTCCTTTATTCTACCATAATCCATGTACCTATCCAATAGCTGCTTGAAGGTCCCTAATGTTCCGACTCAACTACTTCCGCAGGCAGTGCATTCCATGCCCCCACTACTCTCTGGGTAAAGTTGGGGTAAGGTGAGTAACGGGGGGTGTGGGGGCGAAGCCATCAGCCAGTTACAAGAGGAGTGTTGTTTTCTCCGACTGACTTGCCGTGAAGAAATGTTTTGAACTATTTTGCAGTGGCCCCGTCGTTTCATGGATTGGAGGACCAGGCGTCTGTGACGGTAATCGAGGGGAACTCAATGAGTTTGTTTTGTGAATGCAGTGGGATTCCCTCACCCAATCTCGAGTGGCAAAAGAATGGTAAGCGGTCCAGTACCTTGCCCCGTGTCTCTGATTGAACCATCTGGGTGTAAAGAGAAAATCCACTCATCCAACCTTTCCCCCTTGATCAGAAAGTCTTTTTGGACTGACGGAGGAGCCGAGTTGTGACGATGAGTGGGGTTGGAATAGAACATAGAACATAGAACATAGAACATAGAACGATACAGCGCAGTACAGGCCCTTCGGCCCTCAATGTTGCACCGACATGGAAAAAAACTAAAGGCCATCTAACCTACACTATGCCCTTATCATCCATATGCTTATCCAATAAACTTTTAAATGCCCTCAATGTTGGCGAGTTCACTACTGTTGCAGGTAGGGCATTCCACGGCCTCACCACTCTTTGCGTAAAAAACCCACCTCTGACCTCTGTCCTATATCTATTACCCCTCAATTTAAGGCTATGTCCCCCTCGTGATAGCCACCTCCATCCGCGGGAGAAGGCTCTCGCTGTCCACCCTATCTAACCCTCTGATCATTTTGTATGCCTCTAATTAGGTCACCTCTTAACCTTCTTCTCTCTAACGAAAACAACCTCAAGTCCATCAGCCTTTCCTCATAAGATTTTCCCTCAATACCAGGCAACATCCTGGTAAATCTCCTCTGCACCCGTTCCAAAGCTTCCAAGATGAGTTGTGCCATTAACCTGGAGAGAGGTGACGTCCTCCTCCCATTCTATATTCATCCAGTAGCTGGATTCACCCCAGCAGCCTCTAAAGTTCCCGTGTAGCACAGTGGTTAGCACAGTTGCTTCACAGCTCCAGGGTTCCAGGTTCGATTCCCGGCTTGGGTCACTGTCTGTGCGGAGTCTGCGCGTTCTCCCCGTGCCTGCGTGGGTTTCCTCCGGGTGCTCCGGTTTCCTCCCACAGTCCAAAGATGTGCAGGTTAGGTGGATTGGCCATGCTAAATTGCCCCTTAGTGTCCAAAAAGGTTAGATGGGGTTACTGGGTACGGGGATAGGGTAGAGGCATGGGCTTAAGTAGGGTGCTCTTTCCAAGGGCCGGTGCAGACTTGATGGGCTGAATGGCCTCCTTCTGCTCTGTAAATTCTATGAAAGTTTCCTTCTGAAAGGAAGGATAATATCCTGGTGAAATTTGCAAAATGGTAAAACAAATAAAAAACGAGAAAGATTTGGGGAACGTTCATATGTACAGATCTTTAAAATTAGGTTCCAGAATACAAATGCCAGAAGTCTGTTGGACCAAAGTTAGAATATTGGGATGAGACTTGTTGAGATGGAGCACCTCATGGTGTGGAACGCGAGTTAGACTCTCCCCTCTCCCCTTCAGCTTGAGGAATGTTCTCACCATAATAATAATAATAATCTTTATTAGTGTCACAAATAGGTTTCAATTAACATTGCAATGAAGTTACAGTGAAACTCCCTGGTCACCACATTCCGGCGCCTGTTTGGGGAGAATTCAGAATGTCCGATTCACCTAACAAGCACGTCTTTCGGGACTTGTGGGAGGAAACCGGAACACGCAGAGGAAACCCACGCACACACGGGGAGAACGTGCAGACTCCGCAGACGGTGACCCAAGCCGGGAATCCAACCCGGGTCCCTGGCGCTGTGAAGCAACAGTGCTAACCCCTGGACTACGGTGCCGCCCATAATTTGCTGGGAATGTGACCTGCTAATGATGGGTCGAGAGCGGCAGGGCACCTCGTACCTCAGTGAATGGTGGGACAAAAAGTATATCTCCTTGCCACTGAGATTTAAGGATTAACAAAGAAACACAGGAATAATGAGAGTGAATGAATTGAAGTCAAATCAGGTGTAGAGAAGAGAAATAAAGAGAAGGAAAGAAAGACAGAGCGAGAAAAATGGAAAGGTCACAAAATTTAAAATATAACCTTTTTTAAAATTTCAGAAAAGAATTTACCGCATGCAGGAATGAGATTAAGCCAGTTTAATTGTTCCTTCTGTGGGTAGGAGAGGTTGATTCATAAGCTGTTGAGAGAATACTTACGCTCTTAATCACCAGACTTAACTTTCCACGGTGGGTTTAATCGGCAATGAACGTATAAATTCCGAAAGTTCTTAAAAATAACATGGAGGCTGAGAGTGGAATAAATTGAGCAGTAGGTTCTGGAGATTCAGAGTTCATGACATACTTAATCCCTGACAAATTTCCGCATTAATAACAATGCACCATAAATACACTCCCTTGGAAACATCCAACTTGACTAATCCATTCTTTTCAGCTATTGAATCTACTGAGATTATAGTTATGAGAAGAGATTATTATAATGGGGAGATCCATTGATGATCGGTTTTTGGATGGTAAATAAAGAAAGTCTATTGATCAGTAACAAAAGAGAGTAAATGATTTTCTTCTTGTCTGGGTTTGCTTTTACAGAAACCTGATTTTACAGACCTCTTAATATAATTTGTTCTCTGTTCCTCCCCATCAATCACAGGGGTTACCCTCGTCACAGGGAAAGATGGTCGAACTACTATTCTCCCAGGGAGACAAATGTTGCAGATATCCAGTACTCGGGTATCAGATGCTGGAAACTACACATGTGTAGGGACTAATCTAGCTGGGACAAACAAGAAGGACTATAGTGTGGAGGTATATGGTGAGTGTGCGTCAATTGAGAAGTGGAAATGTTTTATGTAATGGAACTGGTTCCAATAAAATGGGAAAGCGGCTCTTCCGAGGAATGGCAATCACCGGCAGATTGTCACCGTGCTCCAATTTACTTAGCTTGCCCCGGAGCTCCGCATTCTCGCCTGGACTTCCGAACCTGGCCCCCTCAGAAATATCTGGTCTGGGGCAGGATTGCGGGGGGAAGCCAGGCCACACCCCTTTCTTATGGCACTACCTGCCCTATTCCAGTAAATTTAAAGGTCTCTTGTGTAAGGTGAGAGGGTTAGGGTGACAGGTGAGTGGGAGAGAAGATAGGGTTGCAGGTAGGTGGGTGACGGGTGAGGGTGGCAGATTGGTGGGTGAGGGGGGTAGGGTGGGTCCGGTACGGTCAAGGATGAAGTTGGGGGTTAATGGGTGTGAGGGGGGGGGGGGGGTGTCAGACACTTAGAATTGGGGCAGGAGGGGATGGGGGAGGTTGTTGACATTGGAGGCGGCGTCAGGGGTGGGGTGAGCTGGGTGGTCAGGGGAATAACTGGCGGTCAGAGGTTAGTTAAGGGTCCAAATGGGGAGTCGACAGTCAGTAACAGAGTTACCATGGTTCGAGCTGATTTTAACCCACTAATCTTTCCTGGGTAACTAATCTGGCAAGTGAATCGGAACCATCTGAAGTCGAATTCCGGAAGGTTCTAGGCCCAGATGACCTACTTCCCAGGCAATTCCCATGTGGCCAGCGTGTGGAGACTTCCGAGGTCTCACCCAATGCATCCAGGAGGACTACCTCCGGGGTACAACCACGCGGAGATCAGAAGGTCTGTCCCATGGTATCCCTCTGAATGAGTATCTCTCACCAGGCGACTCTTCCCGGTTTCCCCTCTCTTGTTTCAGTGACGCCAAAGATTAAGAATGGGGGCGGAAGGCCAACGGAAATTTTGATCACTCGGGGAGCTGGGGTCACACTGGAATGCGAAGCGTATGGAATTCCCCAGCCAACATTGACCTGGATGAAAGACGGGCGTCCCGTGGTGAGCAGGAGAGGTGTCCGAGTGGAGAACGAGGGCCGGACTCTGAAAGTTCAGAGGGCACAAGAACACCACACCGGCCGCTACATCTGTCTAGCTGTTAATGTGGCCGGGCGATCGGACAGGAAGTTTGATTTGAGTGTTCGCGGTAAGCGTTCAAGTTACTACTGGTTTTGAACAGACAAATCACCTTTTAAACTAACTGGTTATGTGACCAACAAGACAAATAGACAGAAGGAGCTAAGGCCAGGGGCAATACAACATGTAGATCTTGCAGTGAGCAGAGCTCAGGACAGTATAACTGGATAAAGGGTCATGTATTCATCTATGTGAACCTCTGATCAGATTTAAGTTTCATTTAATTGTTCCCCTCTTCCGAGAGTTTATTCGTTCAAATTGCCATTTGGGGCTCTGAGGCACCTTGTGGAGTTTTACAGCACAAAAACAGGCTCTTGGCCTAATCGTGTCTCTGCTGGCCATCATCACCAATCTATTCGAACCCCACTTTCCATCACTCGGTCCGCAACGTCTTGATGTGATTGTGAGTTTCACAGACACCAAAACCATTTCTGTATTTGGTTATGGTGAGTTATCTGACTTTTAGCCGGAACAGCGAGTGGTTCTCAAATGTTGTCATCCGCGGACCACTTAAATGGGGCAAAGGATGACCAACTGCTCCCTACCCCACCCGCTTTCACTCGCCAACACAAAACAAACCGAGTTAATGGGGAAGAACGATGCTGCTTTTGATGCACCATCGATGAGGCGATGGCTGGTTCCAAGCTGGAGAGCTTCATTCTGTCTCCATGTCCAGTCGGCCCCTCCATTTTATGACCCCCTACGTGTTGAAAATCCAATCGTGCAGTTGTAACAGCAACATAAATCTTGCATAGAAAATGTAACTCCTGCTGCTCACACCCTTGAGGACTCGCAATGCGCACAAGGGAGATGGTCTGGTTGTGTGGTGTCATGTGCATGGTGGTTCTGGCCTGGTTCTCCCATAAGCCCTCAGCCACGGCGCCACAAATCAGTGACTTGCATTTTGGACCAGCCCTCAGGACCCTTTGGCGGACCCTCGCGGATCCCGAGAGCCACTGAGAGAGGGAGATGCTGGTACTAGTGTGTGTGTGTGTGGACCACACAAATGACCAATTGGTATCTGGGTGATAGGTATGACCAATGCAATTGGCCAACTGGCCAAGGTTTCTGCACTAGATTTCCCGTCAAGCCAACTCTGCTTGAAAACATGCTGGACACGGCTATGATGACCTCTGGCATACTGGACTAGCTTACCGCAATTCACTAATTGGGTTTGGTCTGGAATATTAACCAGGAGTCAGGGACTCAGTGCAGTCATTCACCAGTAAAATCTGGCACTGAAGTTACATTTGTGGCCAGGCAGTATCTTGCTCAGCCATGTGACAAGATGTTACATTGTACAGCTGAAAATGTGTAAGGGGTTTGAAATGAGAAAAGTGTAATTTGATGTCCAAAGGGTTAATTCTATTGCTTTTTTTGCAAGTTGACAATCAGGCTTCTCTGTACACGCCCATAAATATTCTTACGGACAAAGAAAGTCAAATTCTAACAAAATACACACTGGTGTAGTTCAAATGGGGTCCTGGGTAATTACTGAGTATGTATATTCCTGTACTGATACAGTCCAGCTGTTGCAGACCTGCCATGCTTCCAGTTACTCTTTCATGTGAGATTCTTTAAACTGTTGGCTCACTATTTGCGTACCAACATCAAGATGTTTATGGCCAAGATTGTGCGTCGCTTCCTGCCTGGCTCACCCACCTGTGCCTTATTCGTACCACTTGCACCATCGTCTCCCCTGAGACTGACCTTAGGCAGAGTTTCTGCTTTGGGTGCCATCAGCCGTTCCTGGGCAATTATGCCCAAAGTTGCGCTTGTGCTAAAAAAAAAGTGCTCTCCCTCCCCATCCTCCCACCTCCTTCCTCCGCCCCCCCCCCCCGCCCCCCCCCCCCCCCCCCCCCCCCCCCCCGCCACCCATGTTGCCATTCAAACCAATTTGCAAGTCACCAAATGCCATGAAACAGGCAGCATTTTCAAACTCTTTTTTTAAAATGCTATGAAGTAGTTAAGAATGATGGCTCAGTAAATCTGATTAAGGCGGCTGAAAATGAGTTCATCACAATTTTTAAAAAAATATATTAATTTAGAGTGCCCAATTATATTTTTCCAATTAAGGGGCAATTTTGCGTGGCCAATCCACCTAACCTGCACACCTTTGTGTTGTGGGGGTGAAACCCAACACAGACACGGGGAGAATGTGCAAACTCCACACGGACAGTGACCTGGGGCCAGGATTGAACCCGGACCCTCAGCGGCGTGAGGCAGCAGTGCTAACCACTGCGCCATGTGCCGCCCTGAGTTTATCACAAAATAAGGTTAAAGGTTCCCCAATCCTTAGCGGCAATAACTGAGAGACCGTCACTGAACTAAACCCGCAATCAGGCAGAAACTTCCCACTATAATCCCCAATGTGAGCAGAGGTTGCCAAGCATCCAACCCGTGAGTTATCCCTGATTAATCCATTGTCTCTTGTTGATCGGTTACATCGTGTAATTTTTTTTTTCCGAATTGTTACCTTCAGTTATTTAACTTTTTTTAAAAGGCCCTTTTGTGTATATTATTTAAAAGGTAAATAAAATTTGATTTGAGTTAAACATTGAGTGTGAAGCCTCCGGTGTATTTTCGGACACTTTTTGACATCTAAACGATTCTGACCACTTTCTCCATTGCTTCATCCAGGGGAATGGTTCACAAAATAGAGACATCAAATAAGACATGATTTGTTTTTTGTTATTAAACTCTTCAGGCAACTTTTATATTTAAAATATCATCAATTTTCCACAGATTTCCACAGTCTTATGATAGAGAAATTAGAGTGACCCAGTCTTGAAAATATTTATGTTTCTAGGCGAAGATTGATTTTTGTTTGAATTCAAAAGCTGTGCTTTGCTGATCTCTCCGCTCGGAACTGATGCATGCAGGCCAGGGATTCCAGAGATAGAATCTGGACAGCGTCTAGCTGCCTGGCCACAGCTGGGGTGGAAGTAGGTCCACGCAGAGTGTTACTGAGCCAGGAAAGGGAACGGTTAGCCAGAGATCCCAGTTCACGGTTCAGTGACCTTGCTGGAGCATGTGTTGGTGCAAGCCTGCATCGAGAGTGTGTGCGTTGGTGTGTGCATGCATGACATTGTGTGATGTGTGTGCACGTGCAAGAGAATGAGTTGGTGTGAGTGCCCATGAGTGTGTATTTGTGTGTGTGTGTCGAAAGGGAAAATGCTGGAAAATCTCAGCAAGTCTGGCAGCATCTGTAGGGAGAGAAAAGAGCTAATGTTTCGAGTCCGATGACTCTTTGTCACAGCTAACAGACAGAGAGAGTGGGAAATATTTATACTGTGGAGTGAGAATGAAAGATGAGTCATAGCCACAGAAACCCAGGGAAACTTGGTGCTAATGGGCACAGATACCAAGGGGAAAGCGTGAGGATGCGAATGATGCGAAGGATGAAATGAAACTGGGGACAGGGACAGCTTTGAGCGAGAGTAAGACGGTGCTGTTGGAAAGAGATGTCAAGTGTCTTCATGTGGCGCCGCATGGCACTGAGTGTGGCTTTCAGGATGCGGCGAGAGCAGTGGTTGGAAGAATGTTGTATTTCCTGGAGGTACCTGTAATCCTGGAGGTTACATGCAGGGTGAAATTTAAGTTGAAATCCCCGTGGAGTAAGTTGGAGACGAAGACAGTCACTGAGGAAGGAAATATGGCTGTGGAAGCGAGTCTTGGTAAATACCTTGTCCAACATTAAGAGAGAAATGGAAAGCAGTGAAGGTGGATAGTGAGGGACTTACGGAGATCCTGTCGGAGAGAAGAGCAGTACTTCTTCAGGGTAGGCATTCCTGGAAGAAATGTGGCAGTGAGTTAAACACTGGATAAAAGCAAATTACTGCGGATGCTGGAATCTGAAATGTGTGTGTGTGTGGGGCAATAGTGGTGTAGCGGTATCACCATTGCACTAGTAACCCAGAGACTCGAGGCAAAACACTGGGGGCCTGGGATTGAACCATGACAGAAGGTTTGTTTGTTATTTACAGCAAAGAAAGAGGCCATTCGGCCCATCATGTCTGCATCGGCTCCCAAAAGGGCAACCGAGTTCGTCCCACTCCCCAGCCCTATCTCCGCAGCCCTCTAAATTCATCACTTTCAAATATGTATCCAGCTCTCTTTTGAAACCTCCCCTGGAATCTGCCTCCACCGCTCTCCCAGACAGCTCATTCCAAACCCCAACAACTCTCTGAGTAAAGACGTTTCTCCTCTTCTCACCCCTCGCTCTCTTGCTGACCATCTTGAAATCCTGACCCCTCTCGTCACTGACATACCAAATAGTGGAAACAGAATGTCCTTCTTTACCCTGTCAAAATGGTTTGGAAATTTGAACACCTCGATAAGACCGCCTCTTAACCTTCTCTCCTCCAAAGAGAACAAGCCCAGTAGGTTATTTGGATTCAATAAACATCGAATGATGACCATGAAACCATTGTCTTAAAAACCCATCTAATTCACTTAATCGCCTTTCAGGGAAGGCAATCTGTCATCATTTACTCTACCCGGCCAACATGTGACTCCATCCACATCAATGTGGTTGATTCTTAATTGTAAGGGCACATTTAGTGATGGGCAATGGGTATGTGTGTACAATGAATGTGTGCTTGTGCTTGTATTGCTGTGTGCATGAATGGGTGTATATGTGCATGACGCAATATTGAGTGAGTTCAGGATCAATGAGGTCCTTAAAGTAACTATTCAGGAATCAATATTCAAACAGTTCATTCCTTCTCTAAGTGGTGGATATTTTTTGAGTAAGCTCCCTCAATAAATTGGGAGTGAGGATGCGATTACCGTATATACTCATGTAAAAGTCTACATTTTCAGACCAGGGGCGGGATTCTCCGACCCCCCCCCACCACACTGGGCTGGAGAATCGCGTGAATCCCGCTCCATCGCCGGTTGCCGGATTCTCCGGCTGGAGCGGGAATCGTGCCGCGCCGGTCGGGGGTCCGTTGGCAGCGGCCCCCCTTGGCAGTTCTCCGCTCCGCGATGGGCTGAGCGGCCGCCCTTTTTCGGACAGTACCACCGGCGTTAATTACACAAGGTTCTTACCGGCGGGATCTGGCTCTGCGGGCGTCCTGTGGTGAGTTTTTACACAGATATATGCATTGCCAGCGGTGAGTTTTTACACAGGTATTTATGATACCCATAGTAGTGAGTATTTACACGAGTATATACGGTATTCACAGTGGTGAGTCTTTACACGAGTATATACGGTATTCACAGTGGTGAGTCTTTACACGAGTATATACGGTATTCACAGTGGGGAGTCTTTACATGAGTATATACGGTATTCACAGTGGGAAGTCTTTGTTAGATACAGCGATCAGCAGGGTCAGTTCCAATTGCCATTGCTGAGACAGGAGGGCTAGGGGATGGGTACTATGCAAGCAGCGGGCCCTGTGTGAAACCCGGGCCTACTTTCTCCCCCTTTCTTTCAAGGTGAACCCGGAAATTAAAGATGAATTGATTACATTGATCTTCAATTCTTCTTCATTCTGTTTTAATTTTTGTTTTAAAAAGCAGGGAACTTTTTTAATTGGGTAGATCCCTGCAGTAAGGTTGAGGAAGAATTTAGTTTGACTGACAGACTTGGTGCTTGTCTGATAACATTACTGACAATCATTGACAAACGATGGTACTTCCTTTATGTGTCTTGGAAGGACATATGTCTGACTGTTAGGGTTCGAAATGAAAACTTTCTATTGCACAACTGAGCATGCTCCATGAGAATGGTGTCCTATTAATGTATTCATGGGGAGTTCTGTCTCGTCACTTTGCCCAACCCTTTATTGTTTTGGGGTCGGAGGTCCTCTTTTTCTCTTCAGGCCTTTTTATTTGGTCTGGCTTTACTTTTGTCTGCAAGCCACAATGGGAAGTGCTGAAGACTTACATTGCGTGGGTATTCCCGCAATTTCCCCCTGCCCCCACCCCGACCCGCACAGTTTTCTGCCCTTCACCCTGGGAGCAGCCATTCCGGGCTATTCGGCTATGGCTAGGCATCACACACAGGCCACTTCTTTTCCCAAACCTATAGCCACGTACACAGACCTCCAGTGGGGGCGGGGAGGGGAATAGTGTTCAGCGGCACGAAACCGAATTGATTGTGAGCAGCAAGCTTGGTTTGGGGGTGGGGAGGTGGGGATTTGGGAGGGGAGGGTGGGGGACAATTATCATTAGAGCCATTTTAGTTCAATCCCCCGACTTGCAGCATCCAGTGATTTATCTATGAATATTACAACTTCGGTTTATGGGATGTCAGTTATACTGCCTTGGTCTTGAGACCTAATGGAGGCAGTGTCGCTGCAGCTAGGAATTACCTGAAGGCAAGGCATTAACCTGTAGGCTCACTTGTTGAAGGTGTAAACTGAGTGTCTCCTTAAGACCAGACGGATGATTATTCTGATTAGAATAAATGTCATCTCTCGTTCCTGCTGCAGCCTCTGAATTGCCATTGACAGAGCAGGAGATTGGGATTAAATGGATATGCATGGCAGCATTACACTGTCATTTTAGGAGATTCACATCTAGGGTTAATATTGTCACAACACTTGACACCGTGGGCAAGACCTTCTGTTTTGGGTCAGGACCCTGACGTTACCATTAAATAGGGCTCCCAAACCTGCACCGTGTCAGCAGCAGTCACCCGGCAGGGATTGATCCCGAATTGGCCAGATGGCTGATCCGAGTAAGGACAGCCGCTGCCTTCTCAGCAACTTCAAAAACTCTCAAATGGGAAGTGGCCGCAGCTGCCGGGTCACCGTGGTTGCCAGGGGGAGCCCCCTCCACAAGGTGGCCTGTGTGCGGCCACAGCGGTGGCCTTGTTGGTAAGGAAGGCCTCAAAAGCCTGCCTGGCCCTCCGGCCCTGCTGCTGGGAGGCTGCCTCCAGGCGAGGGTCACGGGTCACCAGGGTCCTGCCGGCCAACAAGAAAATTCCACTCAGCCTCTGATAATTGGCCTCTTAATTATCTTAACATGCTATCCATCACTGGTGGGTGAGTAGCCATTCTACCCCCACCTCTAGGCTATTGATTGGAGGAGCGATCCCATTATTCCATTGAAGGACCCTGGTGTAGTCACTTCATCCTTGAGTGGCTAATTTGGTTAAACAATCTGATACTTGGACATCCCATGGTCACGGTGCCACTGTTGCACAGTCCCAGGTTTTCATGGAAACAGGGATTTTGCATTTAAAATCTGTTGAAGGACTTATGCTGGCTTTTAGATGGGCGACACAGTAGCACAGTGGTCAGCACTGTTGCTTCACGGCGCCAGGGACCCGGGTTCGATTCTCAGCTTGAGTCACTGTCTATGCGGAGTCTGCATGTTCTCCCTGTGTCTGCGTGGGTTTCCTCCGGGTGCTCCGGTTTCCCACCACAAGTCCCGAAAGACGTGCTGTTAGGTGAATTGGACATTCTGAATTCTCCCTCTGTGTAGCCGAACAGGCGCCGGAATTCAATTCAATTTCAATGTGGCGACTAGGGGATTTTCACAGTAACTTCATTGCAGTGTTAATGTAAGCCTACTTGTGACAATAAAGATTATTATTATATATAGAATAGTCACTGTTTCACCGCTCGACCCCAGATCATCTTGGCGAGGCATTATCTGGTTGTAATGATCAGGCGAACCTGTGTCACTGCGGACATGCTTTCATAACCGTCGCTGTTGTAGGATTCTGCTGTGGGGGGGTCATGTATTGACTGGCAGCTCTTGCTCGCTACGTCACAGGCTTCTGCAAAGTCGGTTCAAGGGGGGTGGTTTTGAATGATCTAGGAGCACCATCCTATACATCGTCCCGGGGTTCGTGACAGCTGGAGATGTTGGGCATGTTTTGCAGCTACGTCTCTGTCCTGGAGGCGATTCTGTTATCTGCCAATTGCCACGGTGTGGTAGTATGACTAGAGGTACTACGGTACCTGGGAGTGTGAGCTGCTATTGGCGGAGAAGGCTCGCTGCCCATTGGCCTAAGTGTTGCTTTCCCATTGGTCGAGATGAAGGTAGCTCCGCCTACAAGGCGGAGTATAAGAACCCGTGTTTCCCAGCAGCCATCGTTCTTTCTGTACTCAAGCTGCTGGGCACACTTCTTGTCGACTAAAGCCTTCGATTCGGACTACTCCTTCGTTTCTGTGTTCATTGATCGCGCATCACACAGGAGTCGCACGTTAAAAGCCAGAGTCCAGAGAATCGGGTTTCTCAACGTTCCAAAGTGTTTGTTTTCCTGAGCTGGCAGGTGAGAACATCAAGAAGGTGGTAAATGCGAGAGTTTTTAAAATGATGGGAATTTATAAGGCTGAGGTTTACATTGTTGGTATTTAGATGCTAATGGGAGGTTTATACAGTCAGTTCAATCGGGAGAGGGGGCCGGTCAGCGTAAATGCTTTTGCTGTCTGCTGTGTCTCTGTCAGCTGAACTCTGTGTGTATGTGTGTGTTTGTGTTCAGTCCCTCCAGCTATCATTGGGGAGACGGGGGCTCCAGAAAATATCAGCGCCCTCCTGAGCCACTCGGTCACACTGATTTGCGAAGCGTCAGGAGTCCCGCCACCCATCTTTACCTGGTTCAGGAATGGGTCTCCCATCGTCTCCAGCAGCAACGTGCACGTGCTGTCAGGTAAGGGGAGAAGCAACCGCCTTTTCTTTTCCTATTTAAAGGGACCACACCCCTTCATGACAGCCAATCTATTTGGACTTCCTGTTTGACTAAATGCTTGAACCCCAGAAAGGGCGATGGGGCAGTGCGATGGGGCAGTGCGAGGGGGCAGTGCGATGGGGCAGTGCGATGGGGCAGTGCGATGGGGCAGACACCAAGCACCAACATTGTGGGTGTAAATCACTGGTTTAGACATGAAATCTTCGCAAGGTGAGTTCCGAAGATTGTGGCAAGGGTGCGCTAGAAAATACAGCCCTTAGTATTGAGAATGAGCCTTGAAAGGTGACAACTGTTCCCAGCACAGTCATGGGCAACCTAGGCTAGCGAGAGGGCCGCAGGAGTGGTCCTCCTTCATCTCAGTGGACCGCATGACTGAAATCGGGCTTGTTCACCAACCATAACTCCATGAATAGGGTTAAATACATTTAATATACACCGAATATTTCACACCAACTTTTGAAAATGCTTAATCATTTACATATCAATAGAACTACCATCAATTTCGAAAGGCTGAAAACCTTGCACACGGCTCTCACAGTCAATGTGGTGAGCGATCAGCACACACCTCACCTCACTCGCCCTCACTTCACGTGCGAATCATTTCTGTCATACCGATCGGAAAAAACTTACACGGACGGAAAACAGCGGCAAACCTGCACGTTGGAAACGGTCAACAAAATGTCACGTGGGCCGCACCCAGAGCCCCGATGTCCAAGACGCTGCCTGGCATTGTAAATTTTAATGATGGTAAATACACACACAACACACGTTACACTTTCACCATGCTTTAAAGAAGGATGTTAAGGTCCTTGAGAGAGAGAGGTTGCAGAGGGGATTTACCAGAATGGTTCCAGGGATGAGGGACTCCAGCGACGAGGTTCGCTCGGTAAAGCTGAGGTTGTTTTCCAGCATGGGGCGGCGCAGTAGCACAGTGGTTAGCACTGTTGCTTCACAGCGCCAGGGACCTGGGTTCGATTCCCGCTGTGTCACTGTGTGGAGTTTGCACGTTCTCCCTGTGTCTGCGTGGGTTTCCTCCGGGCGCTCCGGTTTCCTCCCACAAGTCCTGAAAGACGTTATTATTAGGTGAATTGGACATTCTGAATTCTCCCTCAGTGTACCTGAACAGGTGCCGGAGTGTGGCGACTAGGGTAACTTCATTGCAGTGTTAATGTAAGCCAACTTTTGACACTAATAAAGATTATTATTGTGAGGTTGAGGGAAAACTTAATAAAAGTGTGGAAGATTATGACAGGTTTGGATAAGGTAGTCAAGGAAAACTGCAATGGCTGATGGTGCAAGACGTGGGGACACAGATTTTGGTCAGAGGTTCAGGGAGGATGTGAGGAAGAACGTGTTTACACAGCGAGTTATAATGACCTGGAACTCGCTGTTGACAAGGTTGGTGGAATTGGAGATGGTGAATGATTGTGTGGGCACTGCGGGCAGGAAGTTGGGGGGGGGGGGGGGGGGGGGGGGGGGGGGGGGGAGGTGAGATAATCTGGAGTAAGGGGGTAGAGTGGGGAAATGGGACTGACTGGATTGCTTGTACAGAGAGCTGGCATGGACTCAATGGCCCTTGTGTTCCCTAATGACTCTGCAACATGCATTTACAAACACAGGTGTAAACATAGGCACATACATACATAGGCAAGCAGACACTCACACAGAGACAGAATTCCTGCCACGAATGAAAATTGATGAGAAGGACACCTCTTGCCACGTAACATAAACGATGTGTTGTGTCAGTTTGTTGGAGAGCTTGTAGCTAACACCTGGTGGCATTGACTTTACCATTAATCTGCCACTCACACACTTGCTAAACCTTTCATTTGGTACATGTTTTTCTACTTCTATCCTTGCAGGGAGAAATAAATCATCCTTTTGATGTCTGACAATGACAAGGGGCCAAGGCTGGGAAAGTGAAGGGTTGGGTGCATGTTGATTTCAGCTGCGGAGTGGGTCCAGCGTCGGCCTGCAATTAGCTGGAACCACTTTGACACGCTGGGATGAACGTGCGATCGTATGATGATTTTATCAGTCCGTTTCCTTCCATCTTCTCCCATTGGGATTGTTAATTGGCCATCTCCCAGAACTCCCTCCCTCCCGATGTCAACACGCCATGCAATTCCCTGCAGGACCCATATGCTTATTGATTAAGGGCTGGAGCTGCCACTGATATATTTCCCACTCCAGCTGATGGCACAGAGTTGGCAGTCAGCCTGCGTTCTGGTGTCTAGGTGAGGGTTTGGGTTTGCTGTAACCTTACTGTGCCCCTGACTGAGCTGCTGCTTTGCCCTCGACCTGCCTGTCCATTGGAATAAAGTTTTTTTTTGACACGGGGCATATGAAGGTGCGGCTGCAGTGCGGGAGTGCCACAGGGCCGGGAATTGCTCCTTCATGCCAGGGGTCTTCCACGGCTGGAGCGCCAGCTGCTGGACAATGGGAGCACGTGCTTCCTGCACAGGCCCGGGCTGGAGGTGGGGCGAATGTCACAGTAAAATCTGCGCCCAAACTGCTCCTGGACATTTCCCAACAGTTAAACTGCAGGCAGCTTAACCTTGTGTCACCTGTTAACACTGTTGCTTCACAGCTCCAGGGTGCCAGGTTCGATTCCCAGCTTGGGTCACTGTCTGTGCAGAGTCTGCACGTTCTCTCCATGTCTGCGTGGGTTTCCTCCGGGTGCTCCGGTTTCCTCCCACAAGTCCCAAAAGGCGAGCTGTTAGATGAATTGGATATTCTGAATTCTCCCTCAGTGTGCCCGAACAGGCGCCGGAATGTGGCGACTAGGGATTTTTCACAGTAACTTCATTGCGGTGTTAATGTAAGCCTGCTTGTGACAATAAAGATTATTATTAATGTTTGGCCAATGAGGAGATACATGAAAGGGGCATGCTCACTCTTCAAACAATCTTCCCAACATCCCAGGTGTTACTGCGGTAACGTTTCACAACGCGTTTGTCTCTCTCGCATCTTCCGTTAACCGTTGCTACTATTTTATGTCTGTACCAATCACTGCCAACTACACATGGGATTAATCTAAAATGAGAATGGAAAATGCTGGATAAACTCAGCAGGTATGGCAGCATCGGGCAGCACGGTAGCACAGTGGTTAGAACGGTTGCTTCACAGCACCAGGGTCCCAGGTTCAATTCGCGGATTGGGTCACTGGCTGTGCGGAGTCTGCACGTTCTCCCCGTGTCTGCGTGGGTTTCCTCCGGGTGCTCCGGTTTCCTCCCACAGTCCAAAGATGTGCAGGTTAGGTGGATTGGCCATGCTAAATTGCCCCTTAGTGACCAAAACAAGGTTAGGAGGGGTTTCTGGGTTGTGGGGATAGGGTGGAGGGTGCTCTTTCCAAGGGCCATTGCAGACTCGATGGGCCAAATGGTCTCCTTCCGCACTGTAAATTCTATGATTCTATGAAACTGGGTTAATGTCTCGGATCTAAGTGATCCTTTTACAGAAGGAGCTTTTATACGGGGTTTATTTACTGGTTTAATTGTTTCTCGTTCTCTGATTCGCCCCGAGGTGGACGCATCCTGAAACTGACCCGTGTCCTCCCAGGAGACGCCGATCATTATGCTTGTGTCGCAAGCAACGTTGTGGGGGAAGCGGTGAAGGATTTTCATCTGGATGTGCTGAGTAAGTAGGACAAAACAGTTGGAAGATTTTCCGGAAAACTCCATCTCTGTTGGCCACAGGCCTCTCCATATAGCCCGTGAATTCTGACACCAGTAAAGTTGTGCGGCGTCTACTCCACTCCAGTACGATCATGTCCAGCAACTATTATTTTCCCTTCTGATAATCTCCCCTCAGTTCCCGACTGTTCTGGAGTAGGCTCTGTTGACCCAAGTCATCCTTTGATTCCCAAAGTGGCTGCTCTTCATATCTGAGCTGAGACAGTAAGGGTGGGATTCTCCAGCCCCCTGCCCGCGTGTCTCTCAACAGCGGGAGGCGGCGCGCCGTTCGCTGGCAGCGGCATTCTCTGTTCCCGTCACTGTTGACGGGATCGTCTATTGATGCCACCCCATGCCTCCAGGAGAACCGCAGACGGGGGTGCTCTGCCGGTCGGACCAGAGAATTGAGGAGACTTCCAGCCTACGTCTCAGTAGGCTCTTCAACCAAGAACATCACACTTGAGCCTAACATTCGACTAGTGTCCGTGTAAGTCGACTTTCTACCAAGAGGTCCCCCCCCCCCTCAGCAACACCATCTCTTTCTCCACCCTCTTCCTCACCCGAATGGGTCTGCCTCTTCCCTCCTCAAGAGGGTTTTTCTCTCCATAACTATTTCCCCCTTAACAGAGTTGGCGGTATCTCTACAAAATGGATCCAACACTCTCGCGCTCTCCAAAGACTTTCTCCATCTCCTTCCTCACCAAGGTTTTGATCTATCCTTTCTGAAAAGGCTCGTTCCCCCCACTGAGTCCAACTCTACCCTTCTGTCAAAGTAAGAAGTCTTACAACACCGGGTTAAAGTCCAACCTGGTGTTGTAAGACTTCTTACTGTGCTCACCCCAGTCCAACGCCGGCATCTCCACATCATGGCTTCTCTCAAAGGGTTAACTGATTTTACCTCTGGTCTCTCTCTCTCTCTCTTATAACAGTGTTTGTCATAAGAGCTAAACAAGAGGATGAAAGGATATTGAGCCAAGGCAGGTGGCTGCAGTTGAGATACAGATAAGCCATGATTGTCCTGATGGTAAAACAAGTTGGATGGGCTGAATGGCGGACTTCACTTTCGATGTGTTAATAAAATTCAAACCGGTTGGTGAAGTCGAAACAAGGACATAGAGCTTTTCTTTACTGAGAGTGTTTATGGACTTTGTTCAGTCTCATACCTCTCCTCCCACCCCCCCAGTGTCCCAGGAATCCGCTACTTACACCTTTTTTAATGAAATGAAAATCGCGTATTGTCACGAGTAGGCTTCAAATGAAGTTACTGTGAAAAGCCCCTAGTCGCCACATTCCGGCGCCTGTTCGGGGAGGCTGGTACGGGAATAATTGAATAAATTAAACAAACGAAAGTCCCTGGTGGGGCACTGTCACCAAAACAAAACATCAAAAGGAAACTTGACTAACTAAACCAAAAGTATAATTTCTGGGGGTGATGATGCACCCCAGCCCCCGCAGTGCCCACCAGCCATGGAAGGCCTGATGTCTGCCAGTGGACATTGCGTGCCCCCCTCTCCAGGGCCACCCAGCTGCGAATGTCCCCTATTTATATGTGCTCAAAGTCCTTCATTAAACAATGCTCTTTCACCGGTGTATCTCAACAATATAATCAACACTTTGCTCCTAAAACTCAAGCTTCCATTTTCCCTCAGACAACTCCTGAGTTGTCTCCTTGAGGTGGGAAGTTTGGCTGGCATTCGCACCATGTTGGCACAACAGCGAAAGATCCGATTAGGTGAACAAAAGTGAGAGAACTGATGTATTTGACGGAGTGAATGCTCCAAACTCTCAGCACCCGGGAAATGGAGTAGACTGCATAGACTAGGATCGCACAGAGGGAGGCCATTTAACCCATCGAGCCTGTACCAGCTCTCTGGAAGAGATTGAAACACACGATGATAGACTTTCAAGGACGATGGGCAAAGCCGAGGGAGTTTGGCTGGAGTGTCTCAGGGTGCATGGCTGATAACCGTGTTGTCAAAGGGGGAGGATCAATACGAGGTAAAGCTCATCCTGACTCATTAACATTTGCACGCTGTGTGTTTGTGCAGGTCCTCTCAGGATTCTGAATGAAAAGCTGGTGGAGAAGGTGCAGATTAAGCAAGAACAGAACATCAATCTGACTTGTTTCACCGCAGGTGAGTGAATCCTGGTGACTTCATTCAATTAATCTCAAGATTTTATCTGCCAATGTACATGTTTTTTGTGTTTTTCTACCTTTGTCCGCTTGTAAAGCTAAGAACGTGCTCTGGAATGTGGGTGCTTAAGATCGTGGTATCTTATTCATCCAGTCATTCTATCAACACTGAGCGGCTCCCATTATTCAGGGGCTGAACTCACTTTGATCCTGTCCTTATGTCCACATTTACATTGGGGCGGGCAGGGAGCGGGTGAAGGGGGTGATTAATTATTGGCTTCTCCTGCAACACCCCCACCACGTCCCCCCACCACACACACTCGCACTCCCACACGCTAACTCTCACACATGCCCGCGCACCTGTACCCTCTCTCTCTCTCTCTCTCTCTCTCACACACACACACATATCCGTACTCTCACACTATCACACACACATGCCCTCACACACCCACACTCTCCCTCACACATGCTCTCTCACACACTCGTCACACACACTCTCACACACCCACGCGCTTTTACACACCCACACTCTTCACTCACATACATGCTCTCACACAAACACAGTCTCACACACGCACGCTCACACAGCTACACGCTCTCACACACCCACAGTCTCAGTCACACACAGTTTCACACACACGCGCTCACACAGCTACAGGCTCTCACACACCCACAGTCTCAGTCACACACAGTTTCACACACGCACGCTCACACAGCTACACGCTCACATAGCTACACGCTCTCACACACCCACAGTCTCAGTCACATACACACATACTCTCACACACACTCACACACCCACATACTCTCACACACCCACACATTCTCACACACCCACACTCACACACATATGCTCACACACACGTGCTCTTACATGTTCTCACACACACACTCACACAGACACACGCTCTCATATACACACACGTTCTCACAAACAGATATCGATTCTCACACACCCATACTCTCACACACATCCACTGTCACACACACATACTTCCATTCTCACACACACTAACACACACACACTCTCTCACAATCTCTCATACACAAGCTCTCACACACTCGCCCACTCTTGCACACCCATACTCACGCTCTCACACAGGCACTGCAAACACACTCTGACACACAATGCTCTCACACATCCACTCTCACTTTCACACATATGCACACGCTCACACACACTCTCTCATATGCAAACACACTCTCACACACGCGTACCCACTCTCACACAAATCCACTCCCGCACACCCATACTCTCACTCTCACACACACTAGTGCACACATTTTCACACTCTCTTACACACAAGCTCTCACACACCCCTGCTCTCTCTCTCACACAAAAACACTTTCTTTCTCACTCAAACACACCCTCCCACTCACAAACACACATTTCTCTCCCTCTCTCAAAAAAACACACACACATTCTCACACACATGCTTCCACAAACATGCTCTGACACACACATTCTCACACACATGTTCTCACACACCCACTCACACACACCCTTTCTCTCGCACACACGCTCTCACAGGCCGAGAAGGCCCGGACAATACTGGGACGGGCCTGTTAATGATATGCCAACGGCGTTTATTGTATATGTGGCGTAGAATGCAAATCGAGGCTGCAGCCTGGCACCCAAGGATGATGCCATGTCCTGGTCCCTCGACAGCAGCATAGAATGCATTCATGCCGCTGGTGAGGCACCGGCCTCGGTTTTCGGCAGACTTGTGGGGTGCGATTCTCCGTTCCCCACGCGGCGTGGGAGAATCGCGGGAGGGACCCCGACAAAATTCACGCCCCCCTGGCAACCCCCGCGATTCTCCTCCCCCCCCGCTCGGAAAAATCGCCGCTCGCCGTTTTTCACGGCGACCGGCGCTTCTCCGACCCGGATGGGCCGAGCGGCCTGCCGTTTGAGACCGTTTCACGATGGCGGCAACCACACCTGGTCGCTGCCGTCGTGAAACGGGTGAGATATGCCCGTTTGGGGCTTATGCGGGGAGTACAGGGGAAAGAGCACCACGACTGTGCTCGTGAGGGGACAGGCCCGCGATCGGTGCCCACCGATCGTCGAGCCGGCGTCTCAATCGGACGCACTATTTCCCCTCCGCCGCCCCGCAAGATCAAGATCAAGCGGGGCGGCTGAGGGGAAAGACGGCCACCGCGCATGCGCGGGTTCGTGCTGTCAGCGTCGTGACGTCAGCCGCGCATGCGCGGGTTAGAGCCGGCCAACATGCGCATGCGCGGCTGACGTCATTAGGCGCGTCGGCCGCGTCATTCTCGGCGCGACGCCCCAGCGGCCGAGATTTACGGAGCGCCGCTCCTAGCCCCGCCAGGAGGGGAGAATAGGGGGCGAGGAGCGGCCTCCGAGGCCGTCGTGAAACTCGGCCGAGTTCACGACGGCCCTCTCGATTTTTCCCGGGAGCGGAGAATTCCGCCCGTGATTCTCCGCTCAATCACATTTCCCGATTCCGAAATTGGCCGGTGGAGAATCCAGCCCGATATCTTTCTCTGTTCAATTCTCTGATAAGTGCCAGGAGTTACTATTCCCTACTGTCAGAGCTCCAGCCTGTACTGCTTGTACAGTGTCGTCTCCTCTACATGTTTTTAACAAGCTCCAAGGTGTGAGACTGCCTCTGCAAACAGTTTATTGTTGCTAATGAGAAACAGTTGGCTTCCCCCAAAGGATATAACGGACGGGATCCTGAGGCTAAGTGTTGACGCCGTCGTAAATGCCGTCACGTTTCACAACGGCGTCAACAGGCCCTCAGGAGCAGCGATTCCGAGCCCCTCAGTAGGCCAGCACGGCACTGGAATGACCCACGCCGCTCCAGCTGCCGATGCCGGTGTCAAATGGGCGGCGCGGGTCTGCGCATGCGTGGTAGCTCCCTTCTCCGAGCCGGCCCTGATGCAACATGGCGTACAGGGGCCTGCGCAGAGCAAAAGGGGTCCCCAGCCCGAGAGGCCGGCCCGCCGATCGGTAGTCCCCGATTGCGGGCCAGGCCACAGCAGAAACCCCCCCGGAGTTGGACCCTCCCCCTTTCTCCCCCACCAGGCCGCCCCCGGATGGATGCACTCCGAGGTCCCGCTCGGATTTTTGTTGCAGCCACTCCGTCCATTGTGGCCGGAGAATCGCCTACGCGGCCCCCAATCGGCACCGCGCCAATGGCGCCGATTCTCCGCTCTCCGGAGAATCGGTGGACCGGTGTCGGGGCGGTGTCGTGCGATTCGCGCCCGGCCGGCGATTCTCCGGCCCGGCGTGGGCTGAGAGAATCCCGCCCAGTGTCTACAAAACAAATCGGTGACCATTTATCTTTCATTTCAGGCAATCCAAAACCACAGATCACTTGGCTAAGAGACGGTCAGGAACTGAATGACAGTGCGGATTATCGGGTTTCATCCGGTGGATCCATCCTAGAAATTATGAAGGCGACTTTGTCCCACACAGGACGGTATACTTGCCTGGCAACCAATTCCATCGGCAAGAAGTCCATAAACTACGATCTGAGTGTTCTCGGTGAGTGAGGCTGGGGTGGGACATTAAAAATCAGTATCTCTGGCTAATTACTGGGGCGAGAGCTTGGTGACGCCCTGAATTACATTGCCGTGGAGTAGCAGGATGTGAATTAGTGACTTTGAACCCGCTCCCTCCCCACCTACTCTTCAGTGATCCCGACCCCAACCACATCACATTGGGCAGCTTTTTTATTATTCACTCCTGTGTGCCTCATGGGCAACGTTTATTGCCCAGCCCTAATTGCCCACGGCTCAAAGACAAGGATAACAGAGTGGTTAGCAAGACAATTTCAGAGGGCATGTAAGTCAACCACACTGCTGTCGGCCAGACCAAGTAAGGGTGGCAGATTCCCTTCCCTGAAAGACATGAGTGAGTGAGCCACGAGGGCTTTGACAACAATGTTCATGATCATTACAGATGATCATTACTAGCTTTACATTCCATATTTATTATTTTACTGAATTTAAATACCCCCAGCTGCCGGGGTGGAACTCATCTCTCCAAAGTGTCCGTACGGGCCTCTGGATTTCTATCCAATTATATTGCCGCTATGCTACAGCCCTCCATCTCAGCCAAGCAGTGATTAGGCACAGCTCCCTGATGAGGGGTGCATGATGGGAGGGGTGTCAGAGGGCAAGCACATCTTGGTAGCCCCGCATGGGGCAGTTTCAGACCGACATTGTGATTAAGGAATGGTGCAGCGTTGGGGGCAATGGCACAGGGAAAAAAAGGGGCAAAAACAAAAGTTCTGCCAACTTCAATTGATTAAAAATGAATATGTCAATCGATGCGGAACCATAGATTGCGCAGCCGAATCCTAGGCTCCTGTCTTTTAAAAGTAGTCTGGATTTGTGATTTCCGTGTGACGCCATCGGAAGCACCATACTCTATTCCCGCTCTCCCTCCTTCTCCCAGCTAAAGTCAGGAATTCACTATCTAGGGAATTTTAGGCACTGAGACACAACCATCACCCCATGGCGTCTTCAGGCAGCTCGTTCTATTTGGAATTTTTCATGCTTAAAGGAGTAATTGTAGGAGATCTTAGCGATGGAAAATGGAATGCTTCAGCCCAGCTTCAGTGTCGACGTCTCCCAGATCATGGACTTCACAAGAGTAAAGCTCCCTGCACCATTACCCCAAGCAGAACCATATGCAGTAAAGACAGTGGACGTTCCATCTCCCCCTCTCTGAATCACAGCCAATGTAGTGCTGCATTGTACAGTGTGTGGAGTGTAGGTTGTCCACTGAAATGTGCACCTAGAAAGCTTAGTTAATCACATAATCATTCTTCCTGCTGGTTTCCAAAACTAAACGGTGAGGATCGAACCACTTTAATGAAAACTGCATGATAAAACCTTTCAATTACATTGCAAATGTTTGAACTGTTGTGGGCAAAGTAAAATACATCATTTGGTGTAAATTTCCAAAATAAAAGCCTCTGGAACTGCTTTTTAAAATTCGATTTTAGTTTTCATGTTCTCTTCCCCTTCTCCCTCTTTCTCAGTTCCCTTGTTGTCTGCGTTTTTCCCAGTTGGCAATCACTGGCTGGGCCAGTATTTATTGCCCATCCCGAGTTGCCCTTGAGAAGGTGGTGGTGAGCTGCCTTCTTGAACTGCTGCAGTGCCTGGGGTGTAGGTACACTCACCGTGCTGTTAGGGAGGGATTCCCAGGATTTTGACCCAGCGACAGTGAAGGAACGGCGATATAGTTCAAAGATGGATAGTCTGTCACTGGGAAGGAAGCTTTTTGATGGTGATGTTCCCATGTCCTTGCTGCTCTTGTCCTTCTAGGTGGTAGAGGTTCCAGTTTTGGAAGGTGCTGTCAAAGAAGCCAAGACGAGTTGCTGCATCTTGTAGATGGGACGCACTGCTGCCTCTGTGCATCGGTGGGTGGAGGGATTGAATGGTTCAGGGAGTGTATTGTGCTGCCTGATCAGGGAATGGCCTGGGAAAGGTTGGGCAATGACAAACCCATGCCGTTGTCACTCAGCAACAGGAGCAGCCTGCCGAGGGAGCATCAGAGAATTTCTACAGTGCAGAAGGCGGCCATTCAGCCCATCGAGTCTGCACCGACCCTTTGAAAGAGCACCCTACCTAGGCCCAGTAACCCCACCCAACCTTTGGACACTAAGGGGAAATTTAACAAGGCCAATCCACCTAAGCTGCAAATCTTTGGACCGTGGGAGGAAATCGGAGCACCCGGAGGAAACCCACGTAGACATGGGGAGAAAGTGCAGACTCCACACAGTCACCTGAGGTCGGAATCGAACCCAGGTCCCTGGTGCTGCGATGCAGCAGTGCTAACCACTGTGCCATTGTACTGCCACCTACTTGGAATACAGTTTACGCTTTTCCCGCTTAGCAAAGAGATTCCATGGCGCACAAGTTATGGAAAATCGCAATTCAATTGCGATCTTATACGGGTGCAGTAATACGGTGAGCAACCTCTCTAACACAGTATTGATACTCAATCCTGCTGCCGCCACTGGCTGGCAAAATAAGTTTATTTTGAAATATTTCATGACAACTTAATGTGAAGTCCAATATTACTCTCCTCCAGAACTGATTAATTTCTTCACATTGATTTCTTCACCGACAAACTGGCTGAATCCCTACTACTCTTGTTCTTTCTGCTGCTCCCGGTCCTCTTCGCGTTCTGGTTCCCATTTCTCACCGGCGGCTTTGTTCCTTCGACCATGCCCATTCCTTTTCCATTCCTGTTCATTGCACTGACTCCTGTTCTTTCCGCTGTTCCTCCTCTTTCACTAACCCCCCCCCCCCCAGCCCTCCCTGTTCCGCTTCTCCCATGTCCATTCCTCCCAGCCCAATTCCTAGCCCTCTGCCTGTCCTCATTCCTTTTCCTTTTCCTATCAGCAAGATCGGGAGTAAGTCTCGTGTTTGGGTTCTCAAATTACTCAGTGCAAGATGGGGGAAGGACTAGCTCAAGAGTTGAGGGGAGACAGAAAATCGGACATCACATGAGATGGACACTAGATATGAATGGACTGTCACTGGAGAACAATTGGTGATAATTATTTGGTGTGTTAGTCATTACGGCACAGAAGAAGGCCATTCGGCCTCTGATTGGATTGCCATGTGTGATGACTGTCAGAAATTGGTATATATATTGTATTTTATATCTGTCATAGTAACGTTATTAAAAGCCTGGATTAAGATATATATTTGTGGCAATAATGTTATTGAAAAGCCCGGGTTTAAAATTTACAGGCAGTGTGTCTACTAAAGATGCAATTACGTTGTCATAAAAGTGAGGTCGTCATTGCTTCTAACCATTTACATGTTTACAGAGAGATGGCTAATGGGATATTGTTTTGATTGCTGCAGATCCCCTGGAGCATAGATAACTTATGAGGGATTGTATTTAGTCCTGGCTAAGCAGGCGGTGGGATATTTAATGAGATACAGGTGATGCAATTAATGCGGGGCCAGGTCTGTCTGTAGTTTGCAGTTTTGCCAAATGCTGTAACGTTGAGCAGAAGGGTCTGACAAAACAGAAGGATTTTCAGGTTGTTCCTGAAAAGGATCTCTCTCTCTTTAAGGGCTGCACTGATAAACTAGTAACTTATTTTGTTAACTTTATTTATAAGTGGCATTTGAACTGTACTGGGTTTCTTAATTGGAATAAGTTCTAGTTTTTCTTTTATTTAAGAACAATTTAGCTGTCAAGTGTAAAGCTGTTTCTTTGATGTTAACATGGTTAAGTCAGTGTTTAAATTAAAGTTTGTTTTAACATAAAAGATTTCTATTGGTCAGAATCATCACTTCTGGGGTGAAGTATTCTTTCCTCACAGTTTTAGAAATTTAAAAAAATTGTTTGGGGTTCTCGTCTGGTATCAGAACAAAAGATGGGATCTGGAGATGGGATCCGGTCCGCTATCCTAACAGATGCCAGCTTTTGGTTAGAACGTTCTTTCCTCTCACAGACTAGATGTCTGTGTAGTGCCTGTGAAATATCAGAGTGCTGATCCATCACTGCCATGTGTGTATCGTTTTCCCAGTTACGCCCAGAATTCCCAGTGTCAGTGAAGATGGTACCCCGGAAGATGTCATTGTGATTGTGAATAATCCGACCTCACTGGTGTGCGAGGCTGTGGCCTACCCGAGCCCAACCATCACCTGGTTGAAGGACGGGGTCCCCTTCAAGGCTTCCAGGAATATCCACTTGTTGCCAGGTATTTCTCTGTTGTGTTTGTGTCATCCTAGCTCTTGTTCTACAACCATTCTGTATCTGTACAATTAGAGAAGTAATGGCAGCAATTTTATGAAATGGAGGCACCTTATGGGTCACGCAGATCATGAACTTGTGGACACACTCACCCCGACTATCTGTCTGGAAGGAGGATGGTAGAGAGTTTTGTTTTCTTTATTATTTCATGGCATGAGGACCTTAACGGCAAGGCCAGCATCTTTGTTTTACACTTCCCTAATGGCCCTGAAACTGAGTATATTTCTAGGCCATTTCAGAGGGCATGTAAGAGTCAACCACATTGCTATGGACCTTGAGGAACATGTAGACAATGCAACAGGTTTCATTCCCTAAAGTTACGAGGGTAGATTGGGGAATTTGGGGCAGCTCTCCTTGGAGAGGAGAAGGTTAAGAGGGGAATTGATAGAGATGTTCAAAATCATGAGGGAACTGTGCAGAGGAGATTGGGAGAAACTCGAGACCCTCCTTTCGATGGAACCAGCCTCCCAATATCCACTCTGCCAAGACCCCTGAGAAGCTCATGCCTTTCACTGCCATCATTTTCTAAACCCCAAAGTACATCGACCCAATCTCTTGTCGTAGGACAACCTGAATTCCCCCACTTTCTCTGAATGCTGAGGACAAGAATACTTTTAGCTCACTGGTGGATCTCCCATGGCATTGCTCACGCTTCCTTGCTGGATGTGATAACAGAGCACATCGGATCAGTCGATATTAGGAAATGGGGAGGTTCGGGATGAAAAAGACCCAGCCTCTGGGAATCTGCTGTGGAATATCTTTGGGTTATAGTAGTTGTATCAATCTGAGAACAGCTGCAGCACCACCTCTACAGTAAATAAGATCAACAGGAGTTTGTGTCATTTTGCTTTTAGAGGTCGTGCCGGGGAGAAAATACAAATTGTGGCTATTAATGCCATGGATGGTTATTGTTACATCTTTATTCATAAAGAAATATAGAATTCACATATACGCAGCACCTTTCACAGCCTCAGAGTCAACCAAAGTACTGTACAGTTTAGAAAAATGCAACATTGCTGCGGTCTCAAAAATTGTACAAATAACCATTTGGTACAGAATGTGAATATTGCTGAAAAGGGAGACATGCTCCCAAATCTTTTCACCTTGCACTCATTAGGACCAATGCAAGAATGCCAAATTTCAAACAACCACAACAATTTAGATTGCACGGGGAAAGGGCGCCGTTTGGTTGGCATGCCAAGTATGATTGACCATGGGGTTGCCCATGGGGAGTATAGTGTGTCGGCCGATCATAGTCAACCTGCCAACCAATCAGTGCCCTTTACTCCTGTGGTGTAAATTGTTGCGGTTGCTTGCAATTTGGCATTCTTGTGTTTGCTCTGATGAGTGCCAGATGAAAAGCTTCAGCAGCATACCTCTCTTCTCAGCAAGATTTCACACCTATACTTTGTTCTGCAATACCATCCCCTTTTCTCCTCAGGAGGCCGGGGGCTCCAGATTCTGAATGTTCAGGAGGAAGATGCCGGTCGTTATAGCTGCGTTGTGACGAATATAGCTGGGGAAGCCGTGAAGGATTACGAGCTCAAAGTCTTCAGTAAGTGCTTTTTCTGCGGTTTCGTACTAAGTGGCACTCGAATACTGTAAACATGCAAAAAAAAAGGAAACAGGGTCAAGTTATGGGTCAGCAGGTGCTGCAGGGAATGGAAACAAAAAATGATGACACAGTCCGAGGTAATTGGAAGAGGTAAACAAGCTTTACTTGGCTCATTTTACCTCGCGCTATCAAGAACACCGGAGGGCAGCACGGGTGGCGCCGTGGGTTAGCACTGCGGCCTCACGGCGCCCAGGTCCCAGGTTCGATCCTGGCTCTGGGTCGCTGTCCGTGTGGAGTTTGCACATTCTCCCCGTGTTTACGTGGGTTTCGCCCCCGCAATCCAAAAATGTACAAGCTAGGTGGATTGGCCGCGCTAAATTGCCCCTTAATTGGAAAAAATGAATTGGGTACTCTAAATTTTAATAAAATAAAATAAAAGAACACCAGACCCATTTTAAGTTATGTTTTTGTGAACTTTTTTCTTGAACTTTAATTTCAATTTTAAAATTCATAAACAATTGGATAATTCATCACTCAGTCAACAACTTTCAATCCCAGGCCCAATACTTTTTTTAACTAATAAGTATTCAAAGAACATTATTTAATGATGTAACTCCAGAGTTGCTTTTTCCTAACTCTGGAGATTAGCCTTTCATTCCTGCTGATTCCCAAGGTAATCCCAGAGAGTTTACCGCCCGACTCAGATGTGCCTTCTCGTGGGAAATCAGTGTCCCATTTGTTATATGTGAATAGAATCCAGGATGGTTGGTAAAGTCAAAACTAAGACATAGAACCTTTCTTTACTATCAGAGTTTATTGACTTTGTTCAGTCTCACAGTTGTACCCTCACACACCCATCTATCCCTTATTTATACTCTTTTGAGTACTGACTTAACAAATAAACCAATTTTTAAAGAGCCAGTTGAACCAATTGTTAGCCCTGCTCCCATTTATATGTCCTCAAAGTACTCACCTATATATCCTTAACAATATAACTAGCATACCATTAGCATACTAATTTCCTGAAAGCCAGTTCATAGAATTTACAGTGCAGAAGGAGGCCATTTGGCCCATCGAGTGTCTGTGCTGGCCACTGAAAAGAGCACCCTACTTAAGCCCATGCCCCCCCCCCCCCCCCGGTAACCCAGTGCTAACAATTGTGCCACGGTGCCGCCCCAAAGGAAGAATCCTAAGCCAGTCTTTCCACGGGTTAGATTTACCCATAGTGAACCAGTCCAGGTATAGATCCATTGGCTGCGTTCAAACTCTTCTGCCAAGAAGTGTCTCTTTGTGTTGTGATCAAGTAACAATTCAAGTGCCCTCCACCTGTACGTACCTCAGCTGGTACAATCAAAGTTACTGGTCAGGTATGCAAAAAACAAAAGTCTTCTTTTGAATCAATGCGTATTGTAACCCTGTTGATAACTCTTTAGTACTCTTTCACAACAGTCCCTCCACTGATAGCAAAGGATGATCAGACGGCAGGAGGTTTTCGTACCACCCAGGTGAAGATCAAGGTGAACACCACATTGACATTGACGTGTGAAACCTGGGCGACCCCAGCTCCTGCTCTTCGCTGGTACAAGGATGGCCAGGTAACAGAAATGAGTGGCCAGAACTGGAAAAACCACATCCACCTTCTCCACGTTGGATTTTCTTTTTTTCTTACTGTCTTTCATCCCTGATGGGGACAACCCAAAAGGTGCATGTGAAAAAGCAGCCTGGAGTGATAAAATCCTTGTTGTTAATCAATGAGCGAGACTCACAACTGGATCCTCTCAGACCTGACCCCAAGAGAATTCTTCAGGAGCAGTGGGTTCACTGGTATAGAAATTGCGAGAATTGCGCTTGTGGAACTATCTTTGTTCTCACTCAGCGTATCTATGAGGGAAGCAACCAGAATGTGGACATTCTCTCAAGTTGCTCATGCCCAGGGTCCGATTGGGTGAGGAGTGTATAATGTGTGCATATCTGTCTGAGTCTGGGGGGGATGGAATGGATGGTGAGAGCTTTTACTGAGTTTGAAATAATTGTCACTTTCTGTGGATACTTCCTCAATCTTTGAATGATAGGAAAAATAAACAAGAACCATTTTGTCACAAGAGGAGTCCATTCAGCCCATCGAGTCCATGCCGACTCTCTGCGAGACCAATCCAGTCAGTCCCATATCCCCTGCCCCCCCCCCCCTTTCTCAGTAACCCTCGGGTTTATTTCCCTCAAGTGCCCCTCCAATTTCCTTTACAAATCGTTCATTGTCTCTGCTCCTGCCACCCTCATAGCTGACAGGTTCCAGGTCGTGACCACCCGCTTTGTAAAAATGTTCTTCCTCACATCCCTACTGCAACCCCTCCTTCCACTGCACCCCCATCCCCCACCTCCCCCTGTCATAATATACACACAAGTATATGATGGTGCATAGACAGACACTGACTGACACACTGAATAACCAATCAACGCACAGAACACAGCAGCCAATCACCAGACAGGACACGGCCACTATAAAGCCAGAGGGCACTAGTTTTCCCGCTCTCTTGGGATGCAGCCTCTGAGACAGCCAGAGCCCGTGATCAGTAACACGAACATCTACCATGTGCTGGCAGTATAGTCTGGTCAGGTTAGCCTCACGTCTCCCGTCAACTTAACAGAGTGTCAACCCACAGTGCAAGTATGTTTAACAGCTCATAGTTAAATAACATAGAGTTGTACTTCTACAAGTGTTGGTAGCCTGTCTCTCTCACTGCTATGGTAAACGCAGTCCTCACAGACCCAGCATACCCAACACATCACCCCCTTCCCCCACAAAGCATCTCATGCCCAGAACCTGAATTCGCTGGTACACCCTGTTGAGCAAGAGGTTTTATTACTGGGGCTAAGTATTGGGGAATGTTGCTTTTTTTCCAATTTCAGACACAGTCACAGCATTTAATTACTTTTACTTCAGCCAGGCCACGCACATACCCAGAAGGATAAACAGTTTGGATTAGTCTCCATATATTCCTGTTTTATTAGCGTTCCATTTTCAAGTATACAAGACCAGTTCAAACACGTATTCCTATTTTTCCCCGTTTTATTGGGTTTTTTTAACTTCTGGGGAGGAAAGCTTCCTTAATCCTGTTCCAATGGTGGGCCTCGGGCCCAAGCTCTAAAGGACGTTGCCCGCAACACTGGTTTGCGATTCCGCATCGCATAGCAGTCACCCTCCTGACCTAGCTGCCTGGGTGTGATTACGGAACTCGAGACAGTCCGCAATCACTTCCCAAGTGAACCTGACAGCGTTGGGGGGGTGGAAGGCTTTTGATCCATCAGCCTTCAGCGTTTCCTCCTCAAATAGAAATAAAAGCCCACGGATCCGACCATCTGGGATCAATCAAGATCAAGGCTTCAGAACCCATTGGACATCTGGGCTAGTCTCTGCTCCCCAGTAAATCCCAGGAGAAGCTAATGCTCTCATTCCATCTTTTACGCACATTGCCAGTTGGAGACCTCTTATTAAAAAAGTCAACCGAAGGAAGCTTCCTCCACGTGGCCTTATAACACATGTTTGAGTTGGCAATCTCTGGTCTCGCCCCATTGTGACACAGAAAATATCTTCCTCTTAACCCGTGTTGTCCAATTTAAGTTTTCCTTTATCTGCTAACATGTAAAAAGTAGAAGACAGCAAGTATACAAATGTTCCGACTTTCACAAAAGCGACAAACTGCGGATGCTGGAAGTCTGGAATAAAAACTCAGCAGGTTATGGATTATTTTTTGGAAGAGAATCCGAGTTAATATTTCAGCTGTGCTGTGCACTGTTAGAGCAGTTCTGGTAAAAGCTCATTGAGCTGAACCGTTAGCCCAGTTTTTCTTTCCACTAATATCCCCTTGACCTGTCGAGTGTTTCCGGGAACTTTCTGTTTTTATTCTTGCTCCTACGAGCAAGGGGCTGGTTTAGCTCAGTGGGCTAGACAGCTGGTTTGCAATGCAAAACAAGGCCAGCAGCGCAGGTTCAATTCCCGTACCAGCTTACCTGAACAGGCGCCGGAATGTGGCGACTAGGGGCTTTTCACAGTAACTTCATACTTGCGACAATAAGAGATAATTATTATAAGACTAAATTAATAATAATCTTTGAGCGTCACAAATGGGCTGACATTAACACTGCCTTGAAGTTACTGTGAAAAGCCCCTAGTCGCCACACTCCGGCGCCTGTTCGGATACACAGAGGGAGAAATCAGAATGTCCAATTCACCTAACAAACACGTCTTTCAGGACTTTTACCATACCTCTGACTTCAATATCTTAAAATTTGAACATCACCCCCTCTTCTCTAACACCAAATTATTCCCCATGCTCTCTTGTCGAAACTATGGCAGGTGAAAAAAATGGCTGTTTCCAGTTGTTACATATTGCTCTGGGGATTCCGTGGATGTTGCTGGAGCTGACCTGGGAAACTGTTTCCATCCCCCTGTCTCCCCATTCAGCGTAGAAATCCCAGCACACACGTACACGTACGCACCGACTGCGTGGAGCTGGGTAAATGCACCGATCTCTTGCGCCATTGGGTAGCTGCACTCAGAGAGAACCTGGGACAGAGGTTTTAGGACGTGCTGCTGTAAACCTATTCCAGCCCAGTGTGTGGGCATTGAATTGAATCCATTTCCTCGCCCTGCAGCTGCTGGCAGGAACTGAACATCTCCAGATCCGCGATGAAGGACACGTTCTCCAAATCAAACACACGAGGGTGTCAGACACAGGGCGTTACACCTGTGTGGCCACGAACCTCGCAGGGGAAGATGAGAAGGACTTTCATGTGAACATTCAAGGTCAGTAATCATTCCCGAGGTGGCAGCGAGCACGAATACTGCCCGCATTCCAGAAGGTCCCTGTGCGCTCTGCCAATTTCCTTTGCCCCCCTCCATACAGTTCCAATTTGCCTGTATCCCCACTCACAGTTCCTGATGTCTAATACGCCATCCCATATGGTTTGCATTGGGTTACAAGTGATTATGGCATCAAAGGAATTCCAAACATACCATAAATTCTGAGATCATTCCTCTGTGTCATCTGAACCCCAGGTTTGGATCCTGCTGCTTATAGTGTGTCTGCATTTCCAATCACCAAAATAATGTGTTCCCCTCTCAGCCACGTTACTCTTAGGGAAGGGGTAGAACAGAGGGCAACGGGTATCTGCAGAAATGTTCATGAACTGGCATGGCCCCTAGTTGACCCTTTAATCTACTAAACTCTTTGGGGGCATGCCACAAGCCAATAGAATGATAGGATTATAGAATGGTTACAACACAGAAGGAGGCCATTCGGCCCATTGGGTCAGTGCCAGTTCTCTGCATGACAACAGTGGCTTCACTTCCAAAAGTACTTCCTTGGCTGTAAAGGGCCCTGGGACGTCCTGAGGCTGTGCAAGGTGCTATATAAATGCTGGTTCTTTCTTGCTTCTCTGAATTGGATGAGCAGGGCTGTGTGCAAGGCTTTCATCGTGTAACAAACCTTTTTCTTCTGGCACGCACTGCAGTGCCTCCAATCTTCCAGAAGGTGTACGGTGTGAATGCTGCCTGGGAGGTGATATACCGGGAGGATGAAGCTGAGGAGATCGTGGAGCATCGGGAAGTGATTGTGAATAACACAGTCTCTCTTTACTGTGAGACTAACGCCATTCCACCACCCAATCTCTCCTGGTACAAGGACGGGGAAGTTCTCTCTGCCACAGACGATATCCTGATACTTCCAGGTAGATTCCAGGACTCCTTACTCATTTTGTTTCTGTGTAATTTGGTGGATAGCTTTCCATTTTAGATGGTGAAGGGACCTGTGTCATTTTGCCTTGGAATACCAATTTTACAACTTGGGTGTAACCATTGCCCCAAAATATTCCAGAACACTTTGCACAAGACCATAAGACGTAGGAGCAAAAGTTGGCCATTCGGCCCATCAAGTCTGCTCCGCCATTCAATGAGGTCATGCCTGATCTGATGTGATAATCCTCAACTCCATTTCGCCTTATCCCCATAACCCTTGATCCTCTTACTGATCACTATCTCAGCCATACTTAATGACCCAGCCCCTGCAGCTCTCTGCGGTAAAGAATTCCACAGTTTCACTCCCCTCGGTGAGAAGAAATTCCTCCTCATCGCGGGTCTTAAATGGGTGGCCCTTTACTCTGAGATTATGCCCTCTGGTCCTAGACTCTCCCACAAAGGGGAAACAACCTCTCAGCATCGACCCTGTAAACCCCAAAAATCCCATATATCTCAATCGGAAGGTGGCAAAGTTTCCTCAAGAAGCTATGATATGGGGTGGAGTTGGGTGAAGAGTTAGAGCATCATTCTCTCTTTGCCTGAGGCTTGTTTGAAACGGAGCTCAACTCGATGGGATAAAAATCTTCTCCTTCGACGGGCTACTTGAAAGCCAAGTGGAGTAAATTGGAAAGTTTCAGTCGGATTCCGAGTGGGAATGGGTGAACAGCACAGAGCTTTGGCACTAAAGGAAGGCTTTCCGCTTCAGTGGCCCCTGGGATTGTTGGGAAGCGGCTTACCTCCTGCGGATATAGACTATCTCCCCATAACCTTCATTTGGAGGGTCCACAAGGTTAGGTGATTGTGAGTCACACTGATACAATGATGTACACCCTTGTGAAATTCAGGTTCCAGTATCCTGTAGGGATACGAAAGCTCGTGTTTGAAACAAACCTGTTGGACTTTAACCTGTGGTGTAAGACTTCTTACTGTGCTCACCCCAGTCCAACGCCGGCATCTCCACATCTGTTGGGATAAGCACAGTGGGCTTTATTCTGTACCTAACCCTAAAGGAAGTGCTTGATACTGACAGCAGAAATAGAAGTTGGACAAACATAAGTTTCGTTGACAAAAAGTAGCATTTTTGTCTCGTTAAATTTGAAGTGTACAGTAAGTTCATCAAGCCCATGCCCAAGCTGAGTCCACCATGTCTTGTTGAAATCTAAAATGGCTCCCTGGTCACCCTACTTCTGCCCACCGACCAGCGCAACACATCCTCTGCCACACATCATCACGTGGTCCCTGCTGTGAAAGTATTTTAATGTAGATGCGATCCTGAAAGACTGTATTATCGTCACAGGGTAAAATAGACAAGTTCTTAGGCAGCGGAGCGGCAGGCGGGGGACGTGACTAACTGGAGCACTGTGTTTTGAGCTGTTGAAACTATTACACATTCAGTTTGCCGCTTTCTTTCGGAGGAATTAAGTACAGAACACCAGGCGACCATTGAGTCTTCAGCAGTTCGACAAGGATCTCCTGGGTTTCGCACACGCAAGACATGCTTAAACATGTGGTTTGTATATTAGCACAAGAGACAGAATCATTTCAGGAGTTTAACAGAAGGAGCTGGGAGAATAAGGGGCTCTTTAAGCCATCATTCTAGATGTATCTGTTGTAAATTCTTATTCATACTGCACGAGCTGTGGTGTTGTAAATTATTCATTTGTTGGCACTTTGCCCGCGAATCATTCTATTCCTGAGAGTGAAGCTCTCCACCTTCAGGATTGACAAGACGTGTAATGAGGATCCTGTATGAATTCCAATACACAGTTACTGTAAAATAGGATTATTATTAGCCTCGGGCTATGCAAATTCATGTTTACAGTGGATGACTCTCCTGTGGCTGCTGCCACTGAAGGGGAACCTGATATAACTGCTGAAGGAATAATGATGTTTCAAAAAGCCTGAATCAGTGTTAATGCAAGCCTACTTGTGACAATAATAAAGATTATTATTGTTGTTATTAATCATTACACCAAGGATAATTGGAACTACGAAGCATTAGAGAAAAATGTTAATGCAATAATCTATCTTCAATATTTTGTACTTGGCAAAGGTTAGCCTGCGAAACTTAAGACTCCATAAACTTGCAAAGAATAACCAAATTCCCCTTCCATACTAGCTCATTCCTCCGGTTTGTTTTGTGTCATTAATGGTAAAACCTCTCAAATAAAGTTAATCAAAATGTGAACTTTGATCCCCCCCCTTAACAGGAAGCCATATCCTGCAGATCCCCAGGGTGAGTGCTAAAGATGCTGGGAGATACACATGTCAAGCGGTCAATGAGGTTGGAGAGGATCAACTCCACTACGAGCTGGTGGTCCTGAGTGAGTAACCAACTGGCAAGGGTCAGACAGTATCCTTGCCAATCTGTGGCTGAATTGAGTGAGGAGTATTCTTTTTTGTTCAAGTATTTGAGTGAAGCCTCCAGGTTTAGGCCTGGACTGCTCTCAAGACATTAGATAACTTGGCCAGGTGGTATTATCCATTTTGTGCTCTGATCCTTTCCTACTAATTTTTCCCTCCCTCATTGGTGAAGGTTTGTGATGGAGCAGTTCTCTAATTCTTTCACGGCATGTATGCGTCACTGACAAGGTCAGCAATTGTCCATCCCCAAAAGCCATCGGGAATGTGGTGGTGGTGAGTCGCCTTCTTGAACCGCTGCAGTCCATGTGTTGCAGGTACACCCACTGTGCTGTTAGGGACGGATTCCAGAATTTTGTATATTCTGTTTCCACTTCAGATTTCCAGTGTTCACAGTTTGTTCCTTTCTGGTCACAGGTTGGGTCTGGTAACGGGCCGGGATGGACAAATGTTGTGCTGCATAATACGACAGACAGACAGGCAGGGCATAGGAGGCTGCGGATTTTAGAAAAGTCAAAAGTAATCAGATAATTCTTCGGTCTTCCTTGGTTGACTCGGTTTGTAGACTTTAGCATCTGCACCATAAAAATAAACAGAGGTCAATCTTAAATCTGAGGGCGGGATTCTCCGTTTGCGGGATTAAGTCCCCATGCCAGCGGGAAAACTGACGCGAACCACTCCGGCGTCAACAGCCACCGAAAGTGCAGAATTCTCATCACTAGGTGGACGGCAGAGGGATTGGCGCGCGCCAGCCAGCGCCAAAGGGACTGCACGAATTAGCACATGCGCCGAAGGGCCAGTGTGATCTTGCGCATGCGCAAAACCGCCAGCGTGGTTCCGCGCATGCGCAGACCGGCAGGCATATTCTGGCGCATGCGCAGGGTGTTGTCTTCTCCGTGCCGGCCATGGCGGAGCCCTACAGGGGCCGGCGCGGTCGGAGTGTCTCACAGCACAGGCACGCCCGCAGATCAATGGGTCCCAATCGCGGGCCAGGCCACCGTGGGACCCGCCACCCCCGGAGTCAGATCCCACTGCGCCCCCCCCCCCCCCCCCCCCCCCCCCAGGACCACACTAGCCGACTACCTGCCAGGTCCCGCCATGTGGGACCACGTCTAACCCACGCCGGCGGGACTGGCCAGAAATGGACGGCCGCTCGGCCCAACGGGGCCCGGAGAATTGCTGGGGGGGGGGTTGCTGCCAACGACCCCCCCGACCGGCATGGGTAAACCCCACCCCCACCCGGGGGTCGGGGGGGGGGGGGGGGGTCGGAGAATCCTGCTGCTGTTTTTTCTAACCTCACAATTGGTCAGGTCTCTGTTGGATCAGTAGGTTTGTCCATGGTTGCAAAAGTTAACTTCTGTTTGGCACTTTGAGAATCAATGTCAGGGTAAAGGCTGGGTGCGATAAGTCCTGAATAATTCCTAAAGGGAGCAGGCAAAGGCGGGCGGTTCATAGAGATCATAGAATATCTACAGTGCAGGCGAAGGCCATTCAGCCCATCGAGTCTGCACCAAACTCCAAAAGAGCATCCTAACCAGGCACACTCTCCCGCCCTCATTCCCGTAACCTCACCTAACCTTCACATCCTTGGACACTTAGGGTCAATTTATCATGGCCAATCATTGGCCTGTGGGAGGAAACCCGGAGCGCCCGGAGGAAACCCACCCAGACACGGGGAGAACGTGCAGACTCCACACAGACAGTGACCTGAGGTTGGAATAGAACCTGGGTCCCTGGCGCTGTGAGGCAGCGGTGCTAAACACTATGCCACCAGGCTGGTGATCGATTTCTGTTGCAGTCTATGAGGTTTCGTGGCACTTGACTGTGAGAGCTGTATTCTTACGTGATTGGCACCTGGGTTGAGACCCGATTCCGGGGCAACGTTTGGTGTTCACTCCTCTGAGCATTTGATACATTTTGAACATGCCCATCGGACAAAAATAATGAGAGAAACAGCAGATCTGGGAAGCGCTGCAAGTTTTTCAAGTTTATTCATTATCTTTACCTCCCTGTTATCTCACTGTTTAATAACGCTGGTCAATTAGCCCCTCCCTCCCACCCCAACCCCACCCTCAACCCCCGCCCCACCCCACCCACATGCCAAGTGACGGATAATCACAGGAAGCAAGACTGGAAAAGTGGATAAGGTGCAAAGATGAGGACAATCAAAATGTAGTGATTAATTTGGGTTTTAAAAGCTTTATCATTTAAAAGATTGTAGGACAGAGAGACACCAAGTAAAAATGACGAGGGTCACTGTGGGGGGCAATTTTAACCCGGATTGCTGGCAGAGAAATGGGTGGGATTGGTTTGAGTGCTGCATTTACACCCGACCTTATTTTAATCTCTATTAAACTCAATGGGTGGTCGGTAAATTCGACACCCCACTTGTGTCCTGCCAGACGAATCAAGTTTAAATTGCTCCCATTGAGTGAGGAATGAGCATCTTTCTTGTTTACCTGGTCTGAGTGATTGCAGGTTCTTGCTGCACTGCGCTGAGGCACCTCTTTAACAAGTTGGACAGTTTTTCTGTTTGAACAGTGTCAGAGTTTGGAAGGAAGCCACTTTGTACAAGCTCCAACTACCAGATAAGAGCCAGCACAGAGAGCAAGCCTGCTGACCCCAAGAAATGGGAGACACATCTGTAAAATCACATTGGCAGGAGACCAAACTCCATAAACCTAAATAGGTGGAAAAATACCACTTAGTCATCACTAAGTACAATAATTATCGCAATAGGTATGTCAAGACCAGTCGGGAACATGCACAAGAAGGCGCCTCTGTTTCCTGAATTGTAGCCCAGAGTGCATCTATCGCATTTCCATTTGCCTCCTTGTTTTCTCAACGTAATTTTTAACTGCTTGTTTTTTTTGTGCAGTTTGCACCCCCCCCCCCCCCCCCCCCCCCCACCAAGAAATCTGTTTCTTTCAGATTCTCACCCACATCTCTTTCTAAGTGACTTTTTGCATGATTGATTTTGGACTGAGTGTAGCTGGAGATGCAGAATATTTCCGGATTTTTGCCGTTGTATCCGTTTCAATTCCGCTCCCTTACACTTTTGGGTTTAATATGAAGAAGCACCACACCAACTCGCCAAGGCAGCTTCGAAAGCACCTTCCAAACCCGTGACCACACCCACCTAGAAGGACAAGGGCAGCGGATACATGGGAACACCGCCACATGTGAACACATCCCCCCCCCCCCCAAGTCACTCACCACCCTGACTTGGAAATATATCGCCGTTCCTTTGCTGTCGCTGGGTCAAAATCGTAGAACTCCCTCCCTAACAGCACTGTGCATGTTCCAACATCATGTGAGTGGCACGCGGTTCAAGAAGGCGACTCATCACCACCTTCTAAAGGGGCAATTAGGGATGGTCTAGCCAGCGACGCCCGTGTCCCGTGAATGAATTTTAAAATAAATGAGATGTCAGGAGATCTCCCAGACCGGGAATCCCCTCGGATCTGCTCCCAATGTTCCGACGTGAGGAATGCGGAAACGCCAAGCAGAGAAATTCTTGGCCACTGCGGAGGTGTGGATGATTTCACTGAAAGGGAACTTGGAGTTCCCCTTGTCTCTCGAAACACCACAGTGGGGCTCGTGAGACAAGACAACATGGCATTTCCACAGTTTGGCATGGCCTATCTGGGATCTTGCTGTTATTTATCTCAGACCTTCTTCCAAAAAGACATTGAGAAAGAGAGTTCCGAGACTCATGACCCTCTGACAGAAAAAAATCTCCTGATATCTGTCTTAAATGGATGACCCCTTTATTTGAAGCAGTGACCTCTTGTTCCAGACGCTTCCACAAGAGGAAACATCCTCTCTGCATCCACCCTGTCAAGATCCTTCGATCAAATCACCTCTTATTCTTCTACACTCCAGTGGGTACAAGTCTAGCCTCTCCAACCTTCCCTCATAAAACAACCTGCCAATCCAGGTGTTAGTCCACTAAACCTCCTCTGAACTGCTTTCAATGCACTTACATCCTTCCCTCAAACTATACACAATACTCCACATGTGGTCTCACTAATGCCTTGTTCAACTGAAGCATCACTTCTTTACATTTCTGTTCAATTCCTCTTGCAAAAGAAAAATGTACAGCTTTCCTAATTACTTGTTGTACCTGCATACTAATCTTTTGCACTGCATTCACAAGGACACCCAGATCCCTCTGCACCTCCGAGCTCTGCAACCTCTCACCATTTAGATAATAAGGTTATGTTGTCACCTACACGAGACCCACGGGGCCGAGCTGATTAGGGCTGGATGCGGGTAGCCCTCTCCAGGACCAGTGTACATAGAGTTTTAATTCTACGTCAATAAACCTGTTGTTTCCTGACGCTCCTGTTTGGTCGCTTCCTCAAACTCAACAGACTATTTTTATTTGTCCTGCCAAAATGGACAATCTCACATTTGCCCACAATCTAGTCCATTTGCTCAATCTTTGCTCACTCACCTTGCCCGTGTCACTTTGTAGTCTCCTTATGTCCTCTTCACAATTTACTTTTCTATCAATCTTTGTGTCATCAGCAAGTAGCAACCATATCCTCTATCCAAATTATTTATATAAATTGTACAAAGTTGAGGCCCCAGCACATATCCACTTGTTACATCCCAACCAGAAAACAGGGACTACCCTCTGTTTCCTGTTAGCCAGCCCAATCTTCAATCAATGCCAATAAGTTACCCCCTACAGCATGAACCCCTCTTTTCCACAATAACCTTTGATACGGCACGTTATCAAATGCCTTCTAGAAATCTAAGTACAGCACATCCACCGGTTCCCCTTTATCCATAATACATGGCACTTCTTCAAACAACGCCAAGAAATTGGTTAAACATGATTTCCCTTGCACAAAACCATGTTGACTCTGCCTGATCACCGTGATTGTTCCACAGTCAATGGCTTGATGTCGTGCAAAACACGTCAGACCTCTTCTGGTACATGGAGGGTTCACCAGTTCAAGCTATTGGCTTGAGATGAGGGGATTTTGCTTAATGTCTACTATCTGGAAGTGCAGTTCATCTTTCTTCTGAGGTGCATTGGGCTCTCAGTTTGTTTACTTGGGGCGAGACAACAAGGGTACAACAAGGAGCTCATGGTGTCGGGGGTAACATATTGACATTGTTCCATCATAGAGTCTCAATTTTACCGGCTTCATTTTCCAGTTACCATCTGAATTAACTTCATATAAGTTTGCGAAGCCCATGATGTTCCACCTACCATCGATGTCTATCTGACACCTCACATTAACTTGATGCGCTCCTTCTGCAATCATCATTCCAATAGTCACAAACCATTTTTGTCACCTTAAGATTTGGTAGTGCCAGCCTGTTCTGGGGTAGAGAATGATTCTTCAGAATTAGTACCCGACATCGCTCCAGTAACCATCTTTAGGGCGGTACGGTAGCACAGTGCTTCGCATTGTTGCTTCACAGCGCCAGGGTCCCAGGTTCGATTCCCGCTTGGGTCACTGTCTGTGCGTAGTCTGCACGTTCTCCCCATATCTGCGTGGGTTTCCTCCGGGTGCTCCGGTTTCCTCCCACAAGTCCCGAAATACGTGCTTGTTAGGTGAATTGGGCATTCTGAATTCTCCCTCTGTGTACCCGAGCGGGTGCCAGAGTGTGGCGACTTGGGGATTTTCACAGTAACTTCACTGCAGTGTTAATGTAAGCCTACTTGTGACAATAATAAAGATCATTATTATAGATTTGATGTTCTTATTTCCAGCAAAGCGCTTGTGTGCAAAGTGATTCCGTTTCTTGCAGTTTGAGCACAGCTTTCCCCACACTGGGCATGCTCCCTTTTCTTTAGCGTGGTGCCCTCTGCAATATTTACATCCCGTACTCTGGCCTCGATCTTTCTGCTGGCCCATCTGTAACTCATACTTTCTTTTTTCCATTGCCTTGCGCATGGACGGTGTGAACCACCTCATCAGATAGTGCAAAGCCCCATCAGTGCTCCTCTCGATATTCTTCAGCTGAGGATTAATCACAAGAGCTTCTTCCCATGTCAGTAGCTCTCTTGAGAGTCGTTTTCTCTTCCCTGAGCAGACGTGCAGGATGTTCCCGATGGTGGGTATGTCCAGATCCAAGGGTCACAGTCTGAGGATACAGGGAGACCATTTCGGACAGAGATGAGGAGACATTTCTTCACCCAAAGAGTAGTGAGCTTGTGGAATTCATTACCGCAGGAAGTAGTTGATGCTAAAACATTGAATGGTTTCAAGAAGCAGTTAGATGTAACACTTGGAGTGAAGGGGATCAAAGGATATGGGGGGAAGCGGGATTAGACGTTGGATGATCAGCCATGATCATAATGATTGGTGGAGCAGGCTTGAGGGGCCGAATGTTTCTATGTGCTATCATGGTAGCATCTCTTGTTTATAAAACAATCCTAACTCTGATCAGATCATCCTTTAGTTGCTCAGGCCCTTAAGATTCAGCTAGATGTCTCAGTACAGTCATATACTGATCAATCTGCTCCTCCTCCTGGGTTATGTTGTTGACCTCAAAGTGCATTTTCAAGGCCTCCGATATTTTACAAGATGGGCTTTTCTGCTCCTTACTGAGGTCTAGGATACAGTACAACTTGTAGCAATCTGTTAGCAGTGCTGGGGAATGAAATGAAATGAAATGAAAATCGCTTATTGTCACAAGTAGGCTTCAAATGAAGTCGCCACATTCCGGCTCCTGTCCGGGGAGGCTGGTACGGGAATTGAACCGTGCTGCTGGCCTGCCTTGGTCTGCTTTCAAAGCCAGCGATTTAGCCCAGTGTGCTAAACCAGCCCCAGTTGCCTCTCTTATTTGATCATGTTTCTTGTTGAGCTTTGGCAATTACATAGCACTGCCACTGTGACTGGAAGAATTTCCAATTCCTTCTCAAATCCGCTTTCGTGTCCGTGGGAGTGAACTGGAATATTCAAAGCCACGCTGACTCACCCAGTAGCCAAAGCCCTGCACAAGGTTGCGGGCTGAAGTTTTAATTATCCTCTGCTGTTTCTCGTAGCGGCTGGCTGCCTTCCAGCTATCAAAGTCGATTTTCAAACGCACACTCCTGACACCAAGTTACATGCGGTGGGCAAATTGGCCTCGGCCTCACTCCTTTACTCACAAAGAATTGGCATCAGAGGTTAGGTGACTTTGGAGCTACATGACTATGGCAAGCCGTGGTACGCAATAGGCAACCTTACACAAATGCATTTCTCCAAATGTTGTAGACATCCCTCACTGTCAATTGTATGTTTTTAGCTACTTCATCCCACCCACTGCAGTTTCCGTGCCTCCCCCTTCTCTAAACGCCCTCAACAAAGCCCAGATTTCGAGCACGCCTCAATCACTCCTAATTGGTCATGAATGTAGCCCAGTCCATCACGCAAACCAGCCTCCCATCCATTGACTCTGTCTATAATTCCCGCTGCCTCGGAAAGGCAGCCAGCATAATTAACGGCCCCATGCACCCTGGACAAACTCTCTTCCACCTTCTTCCGTCAGGAAAAAAATACCAAAGTTTGAGGTTGCGTACCAACCGACTCAAGAACAGCTTCTTCCCTACTGCCATCAGACTTTTGAATGGACCTACCTCGTATTAAGTTGATCTTTTCTCTACACCTTGCTATAACTGTAACATTATATTCTGCAGTCTCTCCTTCCTTCCCTATGTACGGTATGCATTGTTTGTACAGCATGCAAGCAACAATACTTTTCACTGTATACTGACAATAATAAATCAAATCAAATCTCCATCATTCTGACTTGGCATCACATAACCATGCAAATTTATTCTGTGAAGTGCGATTGGGGTTTTTTTTTAATACTTTAAAGTTGCTTCACAGAATGGGCGTCATTTACTGAAGCAGCTTTAGGATTTGCCTTTAGTCGATTATTATCCACTCTCTGAAAAGGTGGTCAAAGTGAATCAAATTGGACACACGCATCAGTAAATCATACCAACTCATGCCATTCACATAACAATGCCCACTCCCAGCCAGCAGTATTTCACCACTAATTCAGTGCCTTTGTTTGGTTCAGTTGCCTGCTTTCTTTGACAGTGTCCAGCTCCCCTCATACACTCATTCTTTTTTGCCTTTTCTAGTTCCTCCTGTTATTCACACAGAAAGTGGAGTGTTTGGAGAGGAGCTGGTGTCGATTGCTAACAGCACAGTCCGACTGCACTGTGAAGCAGAGGGGAAGCCGCCACCTACCATCTCCTGGCTCAGAGACGGCCTACCTATTGTGACCGACGTCAGGCACAAGCTTCTGGATAAAGGCACCATTCTACAGGTGGGAGCTCAGCGCAAATCAGGCAGATAACGCGTCGAATTATCCCGGTTGGAATCGAATCCAGAAATTGCAATCCCAGGAGGAAACCCAGCCCTTAGTCTGCGTGCAGTCTGGCTTCAGGCTGAATCCATGAATCATGTGCTGCTTTTTGTACTCTCTCTCTGTAGATTCACGCAGTGCAGGTATCTGACACAGCTGGTTACATCTGTCTCGCAGAAAACCCAGCCGGAACCACGAAGAAGCTTCTCAACCTTCGTGTTCAAGGTAACAATCTCTGCTCCATTTCAAGGACATGACATACAGCTAGCACTGCATTGCGGTGGTAGAGGAGATGTGTCAGCAACAGCGTCAAGTGAAACCAAGTAATGTAATGCTTTCAAAATAGAAAAATATCCCGAAACATAAGGAACAAATTTGGATAAAAAGCCAAAGTAGAAATATTTAAGTGTCGATTTAGCGGATTCATATTTAATTTGGTTCTTTGATTTAGTTAGTTTGGGATTCCCACTGCTGTCCACTAGACCCAGATGCCGAAAGGAGATTGGATGGTGCATTAAAAAGCTTTTTTTAAAAATTCACTCATGGGAATGGGCGACTCTTACTAGGCCAGCATTTATTGCCCATCAGCAAGGTGTTGTTGAGCTGCTTACTTGAACCACTGCAGTCCATGTGGTGTAGGTGCACCCACAGTGCTGTTAGAGAGGGAGTTTGAACATGATGGCCCAGGAGCAGTGGAGATCGGTGATCTTTCTCACTTTCAGCCACCCTCATCTCAAGTGTCCAAACTCTCCCCCTGTCCTTTCTTGTTTCTTTCTCTCTCAATTGATGTAGAATGTCGTTGGACTCCTAAATCGGCGACAGCAAGGACTTCCAACAAAGCAAATTTATTCCTGCGCTCAGCAGCTATATGCAACACTGCTCGCGGGGAGAACACCGCTCTCCCGCTACGGGATCTCTTTTGTAGCCATGTTCCCACTTGACCACTCAGTCTGCACTTGGCATTGTTTCCTTTAAGTTCTGCTTCCTTGCCCCCCCCCCCCCCCCCCTGAGGCCCACAGACATGTCCCTGAATCTCCATTATACTCAAATCAAGATTGATTGCACAGCGTCTTACCCTAACTAATCCCTTCCAGGCCTACTCTGTGCCTGCCTCTGTGAGGAAAAGAATAACTATATTTTTTAACAAAAGGAAACTAAAAATACAGAATTTTGATTATTTACATTGCTGAAACATTTTGTTCGAAGGTGGAAGAAGATATTCCGAACGTTAGCTTGGTTTTAGTGCTGAGATTGAGAAGCGTTAAGTCAACACCAATTCACATCTGGTTCCTCTTGCTTTCAAACAGTGCCTCCCATCGTACTTGGCCCCACTCCAGAGAACGTTAGTGCTGTGATGAACAACCCCATTTGGCTAACATGTGAATCCCGAGCAGTTCCTGCGGCAGACATCGTGTGGCACAAAGACGGGCAGCTGTTCCAGTCCAGCCCCGACGCCCTCATTCTCCCAGGTGAGACTTTAATGAGGAAAAGGTCAAGTGGGGGCAGCTGTGAGTCACGCAGAATGACCTTTGACTTCTCCAGTGGTGGCATCGTTTGAGGGTGCTGCCCACAGCCCTTCATTCCCCCCTTCCCCCCCCCTCCCCCCCCCCCCCCCCCCCACTTCATGAAGGTACCAAGGAGGCAATTCTTGACAAAATGGTCGTTCTCAAGTTGTGTCTAGCACAGGGGTGGGCAAACTACGGCCCGCGGGCCATCTTTATGCGGCCCACCAAGATCAAGTCATTAAAAAAAAATTTTTTTAAATAAAGATTTTTTTAAAAAAAATTTTTTTTTAATTTTAAGGTTAATGGGGGGGGGGGTGGGAGCTGTTGGGTTACTGGTATAGGGTGGATACGTTGACTTGAGTAGGGTAATCATTGCTCGGCACAACATGTGTTTCATGTGAAGTTTCTACTTTAAAATATTAATTAATAAAAATTAATTGCTTTTTTAAAATTTAAAAACCTTTTATTTTGGCTATTTTAAATATTAATTATTTTACTTAATATACTATGCGGCCCTTTAAAATTGTGAATTTCTGAATGTGGCCCTTGCACGGAAAAGTTTGCCCACCCCTGGTCTAGCAAGTACATCGGACTTAGGACACACTCTCGGAACTCATTCTCGAGCTACCTTTGCCAATCCGATTCGCCCAATCTATATGTAGTTTAGAGTCACCCTTGATTATTGCAGTACCTTCCTCTCATGCCCTATTTATTTCTTCCTGTATACTCATTCCTATAGTATAACTACTGTTAGCGACACTATATACTATTCCTACCAGTAACATCTTACCTTTACTATTTCTATCTCTACCCAAACTGATTCTGCAGCTTACTCTTTTGGGCCAAGGTAATCTCTCACTCCTGTGCTAATTATATCTCTAATTAACATCTCTATTGAATGCTGAGAACATGTCAGTAAGAGATCCCATCATTACAAACTATTCATTATATTCACACTTTTAAGGGCTTTATTTTGAGACACGATCATTTGCCAGTAGGCCTTTAGGCCAGTAAGTGTATCCATTAGGCAATTGGTCAGATCCAGGAGTATAAGTCCTGGAGGGGTTCTATTTAAATATGCTTTCAATGTGAATGAAGTTATTCTTTTCTCGTTCAATCTTGGAGTAGATTCAAAATAGAAACTCTCCCATCGCTCAGTGAGTGAGCGCAGTGCTCAGTGTGAACTGAGGCAAAGAGGCGGAAATCTCTGATAAAGGGGCTCTGTCTCCACGCCAGCAAGAAAACGGGCGTGAATCACCCTGGACGTTCCTGGAGAAAGTCCAGAGTGATTCTCCGTTTTGAAGGGGGCTTGTAGGGCGGGCTCCGGAGTAGTCCACACAGCTCCGGCTGCCGATACGGTGCCCTGCACTTCTGGCCATGGGTCCACGCATGCACATGGCGGCCGCCTGTGGCCGTGGCCCCGTGCAACATGGCGGACCCACACAGCAAGCCGGCCCCAACAATATAGGCCCCATCCCCCCCCCCCCCCCCCCCCCCCAGATCGCGCGCGTTTGCTGATCGGTGGCCCCCGATCGCGAGCCTAGCCGTTCTGCAGGCCCCCCCCCCCGGTGACAAAACCCCCTCCCACCCCCCACCAGGGCTGGGTCCGCAGCCGCCACTCCGAGTGCCCGCTGGGTGGAACCATGAGTGAACCACCCCGGCGGGAACTTGGCCAGTTGCCGGTGGAGAATCGCCACGGGGGACCTCTTTCAATGGCCCCTGACCGTCGCTGCCCCCCCCCTCCCCCCCCCCCCCCTCCCCCCCCCCCCCCCCCCCCCCCGACTGGCGGCGATTCCCATTCTCTGCGCCAAGCATGATTTCGGCACGGAGGCTCGGAGAATCCCGCCCAAGTGTCCCATTCAATTCTCAGCTTGTGCTCAGGATAGTGGAGTTCAGCCAGACTCCAGTCAGGGCACCAGCAGGCAGGGAGGGTGAGATCTTCCAGCTGACACTCAGTGACCCTCGCTGGGAGACATGCGCATGGTCACTGGGTGAGGACAGCATTGGTTTAGTTACATTGCCCCCAAGTTTGAATCATGCTAATACATATGGTCCTTTGCTCCAGTTCACATATTAAGAATTGGGGGATCTTACCAGAGACTGACCAGTCCCCGTGGAACCATACCCTACAATTGTAAGAATCCTTCCCGTTTATTTATTTCGTTCCCATTTATTTTATTTTATTATTTTTGGTCCGTGGACCCATAATCGAAATGCGCCTTTAAGAGAGCTTGCCGGTACAATGTGTTCCTAGGGCTTTTTGGAGAGGAGTCGCCTGCCTCAGTGCCGGATGAATTTTAGGAACCAGTTTTGGAGGAGGTCGGTTCAATCGGTTAACTGGCAACCGGACAGGTTGACCAGGGACAGTGTTCTGCCTGACAACAGTCAGCGATTGGTTCCTGCCAGGTGTTATTTTTCAGAGAGAACTTGCCAGAAGCCTCGAGACCCTTGAAGGAAGAGGAGCTGTGTTTTCTCCCTATTCTGCTGCTGGTTGTCTGCTGTCTCTGTGAGACTAGAGTGAAGATCGTTACAAGCTGAAGGGGAAGAAAGTGCATAACTGAAGGCCCAACCTTGAGAAAGAAACAAACTGGAAGATATCCATCTGAATCAAAGATCCTTATCCTTTTATTTTATTATATTGTCTTTACCTCTGAAACACCCCTTTCCCTGTGTGTTGTCTGTCTGTGTGGAGAGTGGGAAAAGTTAGAAAGAAGGGGGGTTGGGAATTAGATAGTAGATAACTAATTGTATTTTTTGCCTGTTAAATCCACCAAAGACACTGGTATTAATATAAAATTTAATTTTATAGCAGCACAGTAGCACAAGTGGATAGCACTGTGGCTTCACAGCGCCAGGGTCCCAGGTTCGAATCCCTGCTGGGGCACTGTCTGTGCGGAGTCTGCACGTTCTCCCCGTGTCTGCGTGGGTTTCCTCCGGGTGCTCCGGTTTCGTCCCACAGTCCAAAGATGTGCAGGTTAGGTGGATTGGCCATGATCAATGACCCTTAGTGTCCAGGGATGTACAGGTTAGATGGGGTTACGGGGATAGGGCGTGGGAATGGACCTGGGTAAGGTGCTCTTTCAGAGGGTTGGTGCAGACCCAATGGGCTGAATGGCCTCCTTCTGCACTGCAGTGATTCTGTGATTCTATACAGAAGACACCATCTACATTTTAACATTTTCTTTGGAATATAGTTGCATAATCTCTGATCTGATCTCTTCCCATTTCTGTTCCAGGAGGTCACATCCTTCATATTCCCAGAGCAAAGACACAGCACAATGGCAAATATGTTTGTATTGTCACCAATGCGGCAGGGAGAGATGAGAAGGACATCTATCTCCATGTGTACAGTGAGCATCAGTATCATTACACGTTAATGTGGAAGTTGGGGAATATGTATGTAAAAGGGCAAGTCCTTAACAAATCTGATGCTATGTGAGCAGCATGTTACAATTCCAGAGGGTGTTATAACTGGACAGGGTGATCCCAGAATGCAATCCTGTCTCAATAGACCGTAACTTTTACTTTTTTACATAAAATGTGGAGGAACAGAGTCACGGGACCGCCAATCAGTTTTAACAACAAGAAAAAACATTTATTAAACATTTAAATATTGGATTATAATAGAGTACTCCTTTATTTCCCCCTTCGTTTAAGAATTCCACACTGATTTTAACATGGATTAATTGTTATTACAGTTAATAATAAAAGGTCACTTGTGTTTAAATTTCACGAATCTGTTGACTGTTGTCAATTTAATTCAACCAAAGATTAACTAGGATTACAAAGTACATCTCTAATCTACAATGGTTTCATTAACACAAAGTCCCTTTTAAGCACACAAGATGACTGTGGGCAAATACACGCACTCTGCTCTGATTTCTCCTCAGAATCCCTTCGATGAGAGTTTCCAAAATCTCTCCCAAACGTTCACTTTAAATTCCTCTCTCATCAAGGTGCTCTGCTTTAGTGGTTTGCATTCCGAAATCCAGTCCAAGTTTTACAAATGACACTTTTGAACAGAGCTTTTAATCAATGTTTTTTGAATCTTTGCTCCAAAAGCCCCCCCCACTATTAAACACCATGGCGACAGTTACTCTGAGGCCATCACGGTCTGTGCTGGAGAGATGGCCACTTTTAGATGTGAATCAGAGGCAGTTCCAGTTCCCACTGTTGTGTGGTACAAGAATGACCACCAGCTGGCCTTGGTAAATGGTGCCCGTACCCGGTCTAATGGCCAAATACTCCAAATCCAAGATGCTCAGGTAATGTCTGCGTTCAATATTTCAAATCTTGAGAGCAATTTAAATGTACAGCATTCGGTGGGTAGATGTCGTTTATGTTCATCTGGCGTTTGTTTGTAACATTCTTTTATATGACTTGAAGTAAAATGGTCTTGAAAGAAAACACTCATATGGGCCGGGTTTTCCCCCGTTATTGGCAAAGGTTGAAGTCGGGTGGGAAAAGCGTTGTTGAAGCCACTGACGGCAATGGCCACTTGCCCCGTCATATAGTGCGGGACTTTACAAAGAACTTCGATTCACATGTCCCACGACGTGTCATGATGGGGTGGTTTTGGATTTACCTGCCCTGCCATCAACGGATACTTGATGATCCGTGGCACCATTTTTAAAGGCTGCTCTTCTGCCCAGCGAGCAAATCAGTTCACCCACCCCGGCACACCCCGTGGCACTTAACTGGGCAATACCCAGGCATCAGGTGAGCTGTGCCCAGGCACCGCAGTGCCAAGGGAGTGCCCGGGAGGTGCCTGGGAATGACCCTCTGAACGCTGCACTCACCTGAGGTCCCCTGGGAGTACTGCTCACCAGTTGCACACTTTTGGAGACCGGTCATGCTTCACAGCGTTCTGCCATCTTGCTGTCGTGGAAGGATATTTTTTTTTTTTTTATAAATTTAGATTAGCCAATTATTTTTTTCCAATTAAGGGGCAATTTAGCGTCGCCAATCCACCTACTTTGCACATTTTTGGGTTGTGGGGGCGAAACCCACGCAGACACGGGGAGAACGTGCAAACTCCACACGGACAGTGACCCAGAGCCGGGATCGAACCTGGGACCTCAGCGCCGTGAGGCGGTTGTGCTAACCACTAGGCCACCGTGCTGCCCTGTGGAAGGATATTTTGATGGGGGGGGGGGGGGTCGTGTCATGCGTTGCCAACATAAAAAGTGACTTTGCACTTGTGGCGATGTTTACTGCTCCCATCGCCAAGCCCACCCGGCTATAGTTACACCCCAGTCCTCTACAACAATTAGAGCCTCCAGCAATATTCTTAAAGATCTGTGAGTTGCAGTGGACCCTCCACATCTCCTGCACTGCCCCCAAGAGCGTGGCCTCCTTTTTGCAGCAAATACCTTTTGTCCTTCCGAGCAAATACAGTGTCATTCTTTTCTTTAACCTTTAACCTCCAACCTCTAACCCATTCTCTGGCACCCATTCTCGTGTTTTGGAATTTTAGTGATATTGCTGTGACTGAATTTTCTTCTCGCTTTCAAAAGCACCAAATAATGTGTTGCTCCCTACCGATCTGCCTGCCACTAACATCCTGACCTTTGCTCCATCTGATTCTAGGTCACAGATTCTGGGCAATATATGTGTAAAGTTACCAACCTGGCTGGACACACGAAAAGGACCTTCAGGCTCAACGTGCATTGTAAGCATGGAAAGGCTTCAGACCATTGTGTGCTGAGCATATTAACACAGCATTTCTCGGGGCGCGTTTCTGGAAGGTTCTGATGCAGAACCTACCTTGAGGAAATGGAATGGCCGGAAGAGAACCCATGATTTAACGCGCTGTGCAAGTGGAAGGATCAGAATAGATGGGCCGAGTGGCATTTTCTTGTTCCGCGCTTGCTTCCTGTTATGATATTGGTGCTCCTGTGTATCATTTCCATGGATCCACTAGGATTTGGAATGGGCTTTCCCAGACTGTTAGTTTCCTGGGTGGAATTTTAACCTGTTGTCCTTGCCAGGAATGGTGTGGAGGAGAGATTATAGTAGAACAGCTCCATTTGCCGCTACTCTCCTGCTATGCGCTGATTTTAATGCTGCTGCTTTTGGTGGGTGCCAGCTACAGTACCCAAATGGTATTTTAACTGGGGGGGGGAGAGAAGTCGCAATGACTTTTCTGCTAAACTTTGAAGCAGGTCAGCAGATGGTGTAAACAGCAAACGGGCTCTGCAGGCAAGCAAAACGGTTTCTGTGTGAGATCCTTCGGAACGAGGATGCTCTCCCCTCACCCACTGGGAAAGACCCAGACTCCTCCCGCTTCCCCTCACTAAAACCCTCCAAAAATTCCCACGGCAGCTTATCTGGAAGGCAGCAGGTGGCCTTTGACCTCCTTCCTGCTGACCACTCTGTCCTGTCTTCTCTCCTGTGGCTAGGTGGGCCATGCCTGAAGCCCACCTGCTCCCCGGTATTTGGCCTCTCTCTCACTAACTACTGCTGACATTCCCAGAGGGTGCAGTGGAAGAGAGGGTCTCCCCTCTCTTCCATCAGGCCCAGGTTGTCCCATTATGTGATGGAGATCATGGGCCAGAATTCCAAAGGACCCCCCCCCCCCCCCCCCCCCCCCCCCCCAACCTCCCGGGACTTGGTCCGGGCAGGATTTGAAAATCGCCGTCCCGCAGGTCATCATGTGATCCCGATGTCTCCAGGGCTGTTTTGAATTTTCAAAGGTCTGACAGGATGGGGCGGAGGGAATGGGGAAGATGCTTGCTGCCCATTAACCACCCCTTAAGCACATGTTAATGTTGAGCACAGGCTTGATAATGGGCCTGTCAATTTAGGAATGCAATTTTCACATTTTTCCACGGAGCCCGGACAGTTTTGTGCACATTGGGGCACGGCTGTTTGTCACAGGACCCTAAAAGTGTATTTGGAATTGTTCTTCGATTACTCTGCGGGGCCATCCAGCAGCAGCAGGATCACTTCTCCTAATCTCCTCTTCCATGGTTGGTGTCCATCTCCGTAGTGTCCATGGTTGGTGTCCATCTCCGTAGTCTCCTGAGAGCGAATCGGGTGCTGGGCTCCATCCCCCGACCATTTAAAAAAATTAATTCAAGGGATGTAGGCGTCGCCGGCCAGCATTTATTACCCATCCCTAATTGCCCTTGAGAAGGGGGTGGTGAGCTTCCTTCTTGAGCCTCTGCAGTCCATGTGGTGTAGGTACACCCACAGCACAGTTAGCGAGCGAGGTCCAAGATTTTGACCCAGCAACAGTGAAGGAACGGCGATATATTTCCAAGTCGGGGTGATGAGTGACTTGGAGGGGAACCTCCAGGCGGTGGGGTTCCCAGGTATCTGCTGCTCTTGTCTTTCCAGATGGTAGTGGTCGTGGGTTTGGAACGCGCTGTCTCAGGAGGTTTGCCAAGTTGCTACAGTGCACCTTGTAGATGGTACACACGGCTACCACTGTGCATCGGTGATGGAGGGAGTGAATGTTTGTGGATGGGGTGCCAATCAAACGAGCTGCTTTGTCCTGGATGGTGTCGGGCTCCTTGAATGTTATTAGGAGCGGCGCTCATCCATTTTGAATGTTACAATTGTGTGGCAATGGGCGGCACGGTGGCACAGTGGTTAGCACTGCTGCCTCATAGCACTGAGGACCTGGTTTTGATCCCAGCCCCGGGTCACTGTCCGTGTGGAGTTTGCACATTCTCCCCCTGTCTGCGTGGGTCTCACCCCCACAACCCAAAGATGTGCAGGGTAGGTGTGGCAAGAATGATGTAGCCTAGACACAGGGTCAGGACCAGGAATCAATTGGGGTGTCGGGTCCATCAATCCACTTGGAACATTTGGCCCTATAAATCTATACGCAACTTTACTATTCAATTGGTCATCATTCAAAGCAAACATTATCACTATTTTCTGTATTTTGATCTTAGAACATAGAACAGTACAGCACAGAACAGGCCCTTCGGCCCTCAATGTTGTGTCGAGCAATGATCACCCCACTCAAACCCACGTATCCACCCTATACCCGTATCCCAAACCCCCCCCCTCCACCTTACTTTTTACACTACGGGCAATTTAGCATGGCCAATCCACCTAACCTGCACATCTTTGGACTGTGGGAGGAAACCGGAGCACCCGGAGGAAACCCACGCACACACGGGGAGGACGTGCAGACTCCGCACAGACAGTGACCCAAACCGGGAATCGAACCTGGGACTCTGGAGCTGTGAAGCATTTATGCTAACCACCATGCTACCGTGCTGCCCTTTAGTCATGTCAATTTTTAAAAACAGAGGCGAATCAAATTTTGTAGAAATCCAAGTGTAACAAGTTGCCAAGGGGGAAACTAAGAGTGAAAATTGGAAAAGGCAACAAATTGTTTATCGTAGATGTTCAGTTCAGTCGCTCTTCATTTTTATGTTTTTGATTCTTCTCCCTTTTATTTCAGCCGCACCAACTTTCGAAGAACCCTCAGAGGAGATTATCAGCCAAACAGCTGGCAGTGCCCTGGTTCTGGCGTGCCATGCATTGGGAGTTCCGCCACCCATCATCAGCTGGCTGAAGGATGGAGAGCCAATAGGTAGGACTGGACATGGTCAATGTGGTCATTGGCTGTGTGACTCTCCACCAGGGGGCGTCTTAGAGGGAAATAGCTCAATGCTTTCAAACGGAAACTCGATGATTACGTGAAAGAAAAAGTCATGGGAAGGTCTGCAGGAAGGCCAAGGTGGGGTAGATGGAATGAGAAGAGACTCATGTCGGAGAAAACACAACACAGACGTGTTGGGTTCAATGACCTGGTCCTGTAGCTCACAGGGCTAATCGCTGGCTTTGAAAGCAGACCAAGGCAAGCCAGCAGCACGGTTCAATTCCCGTAACAGGCGCCGGAATGTGGCGACTAGGGGCTTTTCACAGTAACTTCATTTGAAGCCTACTCGTGACAATAAGCGATTTGATTTTCATTTCATTTCATATTCAATGCAAGAACAAACTTTTGCTTTTGCTCAAAATGTGAAATGTCGGATGAGCCAGGTGGCACATTACTGAATAAATATGGGCAAGGTGGTTGGGTTTTTCACGGGAGAGTACGGATGAACAGAAAGTCCTCGATATCGGGCTACACAAATCCTTCTTGTACACTGTGAAAGAATAGCTGGGGTCCCAGCACCGATCCCTGCAGTGCAGAAGGAGGCCATTCAGCCCGACTCTCCGGCGGAGCACCTACTTAGGCCCACACCCCATCCCCATAATCCCAACTAACATTTTTGGACACTAATGGGCAATTTAGCACCACCAATCAACCCAACCCACACATCTTTGGACTGTGGGAGGAAACCAGAGCACCTGGAGGAAACCCACGCAGACACGGGGAGAAAGTGCGAACTCTACACAGACAGTCACCCGAGGCCGGAATTGAACCCAGGTCCCTGGAGCTGTGAGGCAGCAGTGCTAACCACTGTGCCACTGTGCCGCCCTTCCTGGTGAACGGGTAAGCTGGTGAAGTGGTTAAAAAAAAATGGGTTATTGGGTTTATAAATAGAGCAATAGAAAAGAATAAATACAAAGAGATGGTGCTCGAACTTTTGAAATCGCTGGTCAGGCCTCAGTGGGAGTCTTGATGGACAATTCTGGGCTCCCCACTTCATTAAAAACGTAAAGGCCTCAGCAAGGGATGAGAGGAGGTTCAACAGAAAGTTACCAGGGACGAGAGGCTGACAACAACAGGTTGGAAAAGTTAGACCTGTTCTCCTTGGAACAGAGAAGGTCATGAGGTGACCGATAAAGATTTTCAAGATGTTTTGATAAATTAGAGAGAGAACAACCATTCCCCCCCCCCCCCCCCCCGCCCCCCTGGTGAGTGCATCAGAGGCCCAAGATTCCACCACCACTGGGAAATAGAGAGCCATAGAGAGCCAAGACAGAGAGACATTTCTTTCAAAGATACTTGTCATTATCTGGAACATTCTACTGGAAAGGTGGTGGTCGCTGATCCCATGAATGATTATAAAAGGGAGATGAGGATAAGGAGTTACAGATAAAAAAAACTGGGCGAGGGGGGGTGACAGATGGCCTTGCAAAGAGCCAACACAGACGTGGTGAGGTGAATGACGTTCCTTCGCGCAATCCCTTTCCGTGATCCAATGGCGCGATGGTCGCTGTGTTGCTGCCCGTGGTTGGATCAATCGTGAGGTAAAGAAAAAGAAAGACTTGCATTTGCACAGCGCCTTTTATGACCACCAGACATGTCAAAGCGCTTTACAGATAATGAAATCGTTTAGAAGTGTAAACGCTGTCGGCATGCAGGACCTGTGGCGCAGTGGGTAGGCGTCCCTGCCTCAGAGACAGAAGCTCTAGGTTCAAATCCCACCCCAGGACCTGTTGGCCATGGCAGGAGCCTTCATGATGTCGTGCAACAGCCTGATTGATAATCAGCGCACTAACCACTCCAACCTTTTCCAAAATACGTGAGCGAATATAGGACTGCTGCAACGTAGGAAGCTTGGCGGCCAACTTATGCACAACCTAGAAATGTCAGTGTTCTAATGATCAGACAACCGGTCACTTAGGATGTTTATTGAGGGATTGAATATTGGTCAGGACACTGGGGATAACTCCCCAACTCCTCTGCCAATTAGTGTGCCGTGGGATCATTTTTGCATTCACCCGAGCAAGCAAACGGGGCCTCGTCTGAGAGGCAGCGTCTCCGACAGTGCCGCACACCCTCAGTGCCACACTGCAGCGTCCGAGAGGAGTTTTGTCCTCGGGTTCGGGAGTGGGTCTCGAACCCACAACCTTGTGATCCAGGGGCTAGAATGCCAGCCGCTGAGCCATACATGGTGTGAGGTGGCGCAGCGAAGAGGCAAGGTCACGTTCAATGCGCTGGGTCGTGGAATCAGGGAGTTGAATGAGGAAATGAAAGTTTTCGAGTCTGAATATTTGAACAAACTTTTCCCCTTGGTAATCGAACAGGTGCAGCAGAGTGAAAGATGGAGTTGACAGATTGTACCTGGTGAATGGAAAGACTGGGCTCAATGGGAAAATGGTCTCTTTCTTCTTATTCTGATCTTTGCACAGCTGCAGGTTTTGCTATAGAATCACGATACATTATGAGTCACAGAAGGTTGGTTTACAAGTGCAACAGGTGATTAAGAAGGCAAATGGAATTTTGTCCTTCATTGCTAGAGTGATGGAGTTTAAGACTAGGGAGGTTATGTTGCAATTGTATAAGGTGTTAGTGCGGCCACACCTGGAGTATTGTGTTCAGTTTTGGTCTCCTTACTTGAGAAAGGACGTACTGGCGCTGGAGGGTGTGCAGAGGAGATTCACTAGGTTAATCCCAGAGCTGAAGGGATTGGATTATGAGGAGAGGTTGAGTAGACTGGGACTGTACTCGTTGGAATTTAGAAGGATGAGGGGGGATCTTATAGAAACATTTAAAATTATGAAGGGAGTAGATAGGATAGATGCGGGCAGGTTGTTTCCACTGGCGGGTGACAGCAGAATTAGGGGACATAGCCTCAAAATAAGGGGAAGTAGATTTAGGACTGAGTTTAGGAGGAACTTCTTCACCCAAAGGGTTGTGAATCTATGGAATTCCTTGCCCAGTGAAGCAGTTGAGGCTCCTTCATTACATGTTTTTAAGGTAAAGATAGATAGTTTTTTGAAGAATAAAGGGATTAAGGGTTATGGTGTTCGGGCCGGAAAGTGGAGCTGAGTCCACAAAAGATCAGCCATGATCTAATTGAATGGCGGAGCAGGCTCGAGGGGCCAGATGGCCTACTCCTGCTCCTAGTTCTTATGTTCTTATGTTCTTATTGGGCTTTTTCAGTTTTCTCTGAGTTGCTGCTTAGCTTCATGCCTCAAGGATTTCTTGGGAAATCTGGGCAATGGGTCATTTGCCTGATCTAGGAGCAGACATGGAACTCTTATGAGGAAAGATTCCAGTCGTTCTTTATAGCCAATCAGACACCAGCAGACCTGCACACACGACCTTCCTCAGATCAGCTGGGAGGAAAACTTTCATATTACTGTACTACAGAACTTAGTCCACCCAGCTAAACCTGGAGACCAGTCATTTGATGAGTTAATGACTGTCTTGCAAGAACATTTCTCTGCCCGTCCACTATTAATAGCTGAAAGGTTTCACTTTCACCATAGTGCACAGGAGGAAGGGGAAAACATTTCAAAGTTTGTTACAGCAATGCGAAAGCTAGAAAAGTACTTTTAATGTGGCCAGACTTTGGATGATACACTCCCCGACTGATTAGTTTGTGGCCTCAGCATTGTTCGGGAGATCTTTAATTCAGGAACATTAAGCTAAACTGGGTTATCGTGAACCAACTTGTTGATTCTATGAATGATCTTCAACCACTGCTGAGAAAGTATTCAAAGGTATTTGAGGAGTCACTGATAGGGGGTCAAAGTGAAACTCAAGATAAAGGTAGAGACAGCGTGCCTAAGAGTTTGAAAGCGCGTACTGTACCCTATTCGATTTGACCTAGAATGGATGAAGAACCTGAGACATTACTGAAGACCAGAGTCACTGGATTTGTTAAATCAGCAATTGGACAACCCCATACGTCCCAGTCTTAAAGAAGGATGGTTCAGTCCAAATGCGGGGATTTCAAAACGACTATTAACCCTGTGTTAGGTGCTGATCAGTAATCTCTACCACTTATCGAAGATCTTTTTGCAGAATTCCCAGGCGGCCAACATGTAGCAAAATTGATTTCTCCCAAATGCAAATGAGCATAGCGATTGAGTCTCAACCATTAATGACCAGCGTGACACGCAGGGGTCTATTTCGGTATCGATGGCTTCCATTTGGGATAACGTCAACACCGGCTCTCTTCCAACAATGAATGGATCAGATCTTGAGTGGGGTATCAGGTGTACAATACTACCTGGTCGACATTTTGATTACAGGTTTGAACGATGTAGAGCTTGTAAAGAGCCTGGATGCTACTCTTGCATGGCTGCAGCTGCATAATCTCCGGGTCAAGAAAGAGAAGTGTGAATTTTCCAAAGACAGGAGAATGTGACGCAGTTAAGGTTGTTTCCAGGATTATTACATTACCATGGAATGTTTGTTTACTGCACTTAGCAACAAGGCTGACAAGGTCTTTACACACATAGCTTTGTGACAAACAAGCTTGGCCCTGGATGAAAGATTACGAAGATGCTTACCAAAGTGTCAAAAGAATTTACAGGTTTACCCGAACAGATTCGGTCATGAGCAATTTGTTGGACATGATTTAAAAGGGTACTCTAACTCAAGAGTACAGACAGAATCCAGATCTTAAACCCTATCTTACCAGGCATCTTGAGTTGACAGTACAAAATGGAGTATTGTTGTGGGGTATTAGAGTAATCATGCTGTAGTGTCTACAAAGTAATGTCTTGGAACAGCTGCACGGGGCCATCCTGGTGTAGTTAGAGTGAAGGAGTTGGCGAAAAGCTACTTTTGATGGTCCGTATTGGATGCCCAAATAGAGGAAAAGGTGGGCGATACGCGTGAGCGGTAACGCATGAGCAATTCACATCTATTGAATTGGAGGACGATCTGAAGGGGTGTGTCATCGGCAGATCAAATCCCCTACCATCCAGCTCTCAGTGGCTTAGCTGAACATTTTATACAATTGCTCAAGCATGCAATGAGGGTTTCGTGAAATCAAGGCTCTCTACATAAACCTGCCAATAGTTTTCTGATGACATACAGAAACACTACACATTCAACAATACGGAGCTCACCGGCTGTACTGATATTAAAGAGGAAACAATGCACACAGTTCGACCTTTTGACTCCCCTTTCAACTTCAGAGACAGTCAGTCAGGCAACAACATCAGACCCAAGTGGCTAGAAGGGAGGGAGGAATTCTCTGATAATGGCCACGCCCGCAAGAAAACGGGCGCAAATCACTCTGGACTATCCTGGAGAAAACCAAGAGTGATTCTCCGTTTTGAAGGGGGCCAGCGGGGCCCCGGAGTAGTCCAAGCAGCTCCAGCTGCCAATCCAAGGCCCTGCACTACTGGCCGGGGTCGGCGCGTGCGCCCTGCGGCCGCCTGCGGTGGGGGCCCCGCGCAACATGGCGGACCCACACAGCGGGCCGACCCCGACCATACTGGACCTCCCCAGATCACGCCCGCCTGCCGATTGGTGGCCCCCGATCGCGAACCTGGCCGTCCTGGAGACCTTCCCCCCCCCCGGTGATGGATCCCTGCCCCCCAACCAGGGCGGCAGCCGCCACTCTGAGCTCCTGCTGGGTGGAACCATGAGTGAACCACGCTGGCGGGAACTTGATCAGTTGTCGGAGGAGAATCGCCTCTTTCAATGGCCCCGACTGGCGCCGTGTCGACCGCGCGCGATTGGCGGCTCGCGGGAGCAGAGTCGGACCCGATCGTGGGCCTCCGCTCCCACGCCGAGCGCGATTGCAGCTCAGAGGCTCGGAGAATCTCGCCAGAGCCTTTGACCAAAGGGAACGTGTTCTTGTGAGAAATTACACTTCAGCAGAAAAATAGACTCAACTGTATTAGCCAAAACGGGTCCGATTGCATGCACTGTACAATCTGACGATGAATGGATTTGGCGTCGGTACGCTGACCAATTATTGTCTGCACGTAGCGAGGGTACAGAATCTGTACCAGATGTTTTTAGAGAGTACAGACTGACATGCCCCACTTCAGGACTACCACTGCCAAAATTACAGAATTAGTTGCGACAGAATCACCCACACACCCAGAGACAGCTCTGGGTTGGTTTCGGAAGATGTAACACCGACCAGTATGGGCAGCACGGTGGCGCAGTGGTTAGCACTGCTGCCTCACAGCGCCGAGGACGCAGGTTCAATCCCAGCCCCGGGTCACTGTCCGTGTGGATTTTGCACATTCTCCCCATGTCTGCGTGGGTCACACCCCCACGGGCACAAAGAAGTGCTTTTCCGGCACAGTGTGGCTGTTGGATTGGGCCCCATGGTGTCAAAATGGCAAATTTGGAGCATCGAATTGGACTAAATTCTGAGTGAGGGCAATGAGGGAGAGGTTGGAAAGGGGAAAAAGGCAAAACCTCAAACTGTTATCCGGTAGGATTATTTTTGCCCTGTGAGCGATCGGAATGTGCCATGGATTCCGGACAGGTGAGTGGAGGTGAAAACTATTGAATCATTTAAAAATTAATCTGATTGGGTAATGGGGAAGTCTTGAGAATCAGAGGATGTTAACGCACAGAAGGAGGCCAGTTGGCCGATTGCATATGTGCGGGCTCTCTGCAGGAAGAGTTCAGCTTGTTCCACTCACCTGCCAATGTCCTGTAGCCCTGTAAAGTCTCATTCTTCTATCATTTGCCTCTTCCCTTTTGAAAACACAACCGTTCTGGGCGGATTAACTATGACAGGTAAAGTACCCTCCTCATCAGTAAAGGTCCTGGGTGGGAAGCAACAATTGGCAAAAGATTTGCTATAAAATGTGCGAATGACCACCTCGTAATCCGTTCTAACATTTTGACTAATTCGGGGCTGTCAATATAATTGGTTTCACCCATCGGCTGGGTAACAGGAAATTCTGATTATATTGATCACTAACTGACAGAGATGTGCCTTTGAGGTACAGGAACCCAATGCAGAGCAGAAAGTACATTTGAAACAAAATATTTTTTTTTTTTTACAAACTTAGAGTGCCCAATTCTTTTTTTCCAATTGAGGGGCAATTTAGCACCTACCCTACACGTCGTTTGGGTTTGTGGGGGTGAGACCCACGCAGACACGGGGAGAATATGGAAAAACAAATTAATTTAAATGATTGATTCAAAAAGGAACTCGATCACGAGTTAGCAAGAAAAACATATGCAGGGTTATGGGAAAGATCAGTTCAATAATAGGACCAGCACAGATGCGATGGGCCAAATGGCCTCTTCCTAGGCTGTATGATTCTTATAGCATAAGAGACATTTAAAAAAAACTTGCTGTATAACTTTCGCCTTTATTTTGCTGAAATTTAAATAATAATAAAACTTTTGACAGAGAGCAGCGACAGCCGGGTTTGGCATATCCTATCTGGTGGCAGTCGACTGCAGGCCATCCAGTTGCAGCTTTCCCATGCTGGAAATTACACCTGCTTGGCGAGGAATTCTGAGGGAGAAGTGCGCAAACATTACTCGCTGATTGTGCAAGGTAAGATTGTTATGCTTCCCATAGAGATTTCTAAAGTTGAAAATCAAGGAATCCCCAAGATCTCAATGGAAAGAAAATCAATGGACAAGATTTCGCTTTGTAAAAACCTTTTTCTTTCAATATTTTTGTGGTAGTATGACTAGAGGTACTATGGTACCTAGCAATGCCGAGACACCATTGGTGGAGAAGGCTCGCTGCTCATTGGCCCAATGGTATGTAACACTAGTCACCCATTGGTTAGAATTGTAAGGTAGCTCCGCCTAGTAAGGCCTGTGTATCACCCACAGCTTCCTTTCTGTACCTGAGCTGCTGGGGGAACATCTTGTCTATTAAAGCCTTCAGTTCGGACTACAACCTCGCTTCTGTGGTCATTGATCGTGCATCAATTTTTATTGCCATTTTTCAGTGTTTACAGAATAACAGTTCTACGTACAGTGCACCTGATATTTACATTTTTCTTATTTGCAAATTTTACATGCATTTTCTCCGTCCTCCTGTCTGGCAGTCAGTCTGCAGCTGTGTGTGGTGCTGCCGATCGCCAGCCAAGCAGGATTCTCCAGCTTGCGATTAAGGAAGCAAAAGCTAGGGCATCGGCCCGCTTCCCCATCTGTAGTTCTGGCTGGTCCGATATCCCGACGACTGCCAATCTCGTCAACACTTGGCCGCGATATCGGAGACTCCCGGCCCATATCAGATTGGAAAACAGTGAATGTAAATCCTGTGTTCAAGGAAGGAGAGAGACAGAAAGCAGGAAACTGACAGGCCAGTTAGCATAAAATCTGCTGTGGAGAAAATGCTACAATCTATTATTAATGAGGTGATAACAGAGAACTTCGAAAATCTCAAAGTGATCAGCCAGAATCAACATGGTTTTGTGAAAGGAAATCAAATTTGTCTAATTTATTTGAGTTCTTTGAGGAAGGAACCAGCAACGTCGATAAAGAGAGCCTTTGGGGGACGAAAACTTGGATTTACAGAAGGCATTTAACAAGGTTCTCCATCAAAGATTACTACACAAAATAAGAACTCATGGCATAGAATCATAGAAAGCTGTGAATGACGGAGCGCCGCTCCTAGCCCCCCCCGGGTTGGGGTGAATTAGGTGCGAGGAGCGGCCTCCGAGGCCGTCGTGAAACTCGGCCGAGTTCACGACGGCCTTCCCGATTCATCGCGGGAGCGGAGAATTCCGCCCCACAGGTCTGGTTGACAAATTTGTTGATGGCACAAAGGTAGTTTGGAGAGTCAGTTGTGAAGAGGATTTAAGAGGACTGGAAAGGGACATGGACAGGTGAGGTGCACGGGCAAAAAATTGGCAGATGGAGTATAATGGAGGAAAATGTGAACTTGTCCACTTTGGCAGGAGGAATAGAAACGCAGAATGTTATTTAAATGGAGAAAGATTGCAGAACTTGGGTAAAGAGGGATTTGGGAATCCTTGTACATGAATCACAAAATGTTAGCACGCAGGTATAGCAAGTGATTAGGAAAGCAAATGGAATGTTGTCGTTTGTTGCAAGGGAAATGGAATATAAAAGTAATGATGTTTTGCTGCAGTTATACATATGAGACCACGGGCGAAATTCTCCGACCCCCAGCAGGGTCGGAGAATCGCCCGGGCCCGCCGAAAATCCCGCCCCCGCCGTGGCAGAAATTCTCCGCCACCCAGGAATTGGCGGGGGCAGGAATTGCGCCACGTCGAACGGCGAGCCCCCTACGGCGATTCTCCGGCCCGCGATGGGTGGGCCGAAGTCCCGCCGCTGGGAGGCCTCTCCCTCCGCCGAGGTTTGAACCACCTTTGGTGGCGGTGGGATCGGCGGCGCGAGCGGGCCCCCGGGGTCCTGGGGGGGGGGGGGGGGCGCGGGGCGATCGGACCCTGGGGGGGTGCCCCCACGGTGGCCAGGCCCGCGATCGGGGCCCACCGATTGGGGGGCAGGCCAGTGCCGTGGGGGCAATCTTTTTCTTCCGCCGCCGCCACGGCCTGCACCATGGCGGACGCAGAAGAGAATCCCCCAGCGCGCATGCGCCGGTGGTGACGTCACCACCGGTGCATGCGCGAATCGGCGAAGGCCTTTCGGCCAGCCCCGGTGCCGGGCGGCGGGCGTCAAAGGCCGCTGGTGCCGGTTTTGGCGCCAGTCGGCGTGGTGCCAATCGCTCCGGCGCGGGCCTAGCCCCTCAATGTGAGGGCTTGGCCCCCAAAGGTGCGGAGAATTCCGCACTGTGGGGAGGCCCGACGCTGGAGTGGTTGGCGCCATTCTGCTACGCCGAGACCCCCCGCCCCGCCGGGTAGGGGAGAATCCCGCCCCACATCTGGAGGACTATCTACAGTTGTGGGGTCCACCTTACTAAAATTACTAATTGCAATAGAAACAGTTCAGAACGTTCACTGTACAGATTTCCGGGATAAAGGGTTTATTTTACGAGGAAAGGTGAAACAGGCTGGGCCTATACTCAATAGAGTTTAGAAAACTGAGCAGCGATCTTATTGGGCGTGATCCAATGGCCACACTGTGCTGGAAAAGCAGCTCGCTGCAGTGTGGCCGTTGAAAGCCGGGAGAAAACACTCGGATAGAATCTTGCTTATTTCTTCTTTACATAGACTATTAGCGTGTTCTGAATTGGCTGACAGAAAAGTTTGGTTGAAACCCCTTTGCTTCTTTTTAAATTTAAATTTAGAGTACCCAATTCATTTTTTCCAATTTAAGGGGCAATTTAGCGTGGCCAATCCAGCGAGCCTGCACATCTTTGGGTTGTGGGGGCGAAACCCACGCAGACACGGGGAGAATGTGCAAACTCCACACGGACAGTGACCCAGAGCCAGGATCGAACCTGGGACCTCGGCGCCGTGAGGCAGCAGTGCTAACCACTGCGCCACCGTGCTGCCCGGGTTTGCTTCTTAACTGTTCACCCCATTGCAATTTCAGGTCACGTGGACCTAATGACATCATAATCACAAAACCCGTTAACGCTCTTTCAGAATACTCTCCAGTTCACCTCCAGTTTTAAAGGGGACACCACACATAAAGAAAATACGTTTCTCCCAAAGCACGTGGGTCACCACAAAGATGATGATATTCACATCAAAGAGAAAGACCCCAGACTTATTGTCACAAACAATCAAACTGTACTGGGTTAGCTGATAGCTGATAGGGAAAGAAAAGCCAAAGCAAGAAAGACTTGCAATAATGTAGCGCCGTTCGCTACCTCAACGCGCCCCAAAGCATTTCACAGCCAATGAAGTATGTTTGCAGCATAGTCACAGTAGTAATGTAGAGAACACAGCAGTTAATTTGTGTTCAACAAGCTCCCAAAATGGGGATGTGACAGTGACTAGATAATTTGTTTCAGTGATACCTGCTGAGGGACAAATATTGGCCCGGACAACAGGGGACAACTTTCCTGCGCTTCTCTCAGCAATACCACGCACTCCCTCAGCTGTACCACGCACTCCCTCAGCTGTACCACGCACTCCCTCAGCTGTACCACGCACTCCCTCAGCTGTACCACGCACTCCCTCAGCTGTACCACGCACTCCCTCAGCTGTACCACGCACTCCCTCAGCTGTACCACGCACTCCCTCAGCTGTACCACGCACTCCCTCAGCAATACCACGCACTCCCTCAGCTGTACCACGCACTCCCTCAGCTGTACCACGCACTCCCTCAGCTGTACCACGCACTCCCTCAGCTGTACCACGCACTCCCTCAGCTGTACCACGCACTCCCTCAGCTGTACCACGCACTCCCTCAGCTGTACCACGCACACCCTCAGCTGTACCACGCGCTCCCTCAGCGCCTCCCTGAGGTGTCGGCCTAGACTTTGTGGTGCAATCCCCAGAGTAGAGAGGCAACAGTACTACCCACTGGACCACAGCTGCCACCATAGAGATAGTGCTCCAGGTGGATGGAGGCTCTGTTAGGAGGAGACTGAACAGAACAGAGATAAAAAGAACAGAGAATAGACAGCAGGTTTTCATTATTCACAAGGCGAAATGGCAACTTGAGGTTCTGGCTGTACACTGTTCAGAAATCCGACAAAGTATCTACAGTTTAAAGATCAACAGGTAAATTCATCAATCCGTCTATTCTTAATTCAAATCCACACGACCGTTGTTTCGCCGACTGAGTTTATATTACACTGTACCATAATGTCTCATTTTTGCCTTTAGCAGTTGATCATAATTTCTACGCAAATGATGTCTTCATATAAACCATCTGTTTATAAAACTCTACAACAAATGGAGTCATATTGCTCCTTTACACCTTCCTCAGGATACCATCTCCAGCTTCAATAATGATAATAATCTTTATTGTCACAAGTAGGCTTACATTAACACTGCAATGAAGTTACTGTGAAAAGCCCCTAGTCGCCACACTCTGGCGCCTGTTCGGGTGCACAGAGGGAGAATTCAGAATGTCCAATTCACCTAACAGCACGTCTTTCGGGACTTGTGGCACGGGGAGAACGTACAGGCTCTGCACAGACAGTGACCTAAGCTGGGAATTGAACCTGATACCCTGGCGCTGTGAAGCAACCACTGTGCTACCGTGCCGCCTTCACCTGAGTGACCCCCTCCATTTCCCACGCCGCCCGTCATTGAGTGTGGTTGCCAGCCGAAATTGAACGATAGGCCGTCTGGCTGGGCTAACATTAAGATATACTGCCCCAATACAACTGTTCCTTCCGCTTAAGTACTGATGTACCATCAATTGTACGCGAGGCGAGTGATTTACCAAAGTCCGGCTTTAATAGACTAGAACTCAGCTCTGCGATCGTCTACAATGGAAAGGACGATCGTCAGGCGTCTGGCCATTTATACCTCGTTAATAGAGGCGTGGTTAACTCAGCCTCTCGGCCAATCGGTCGAGAGGCACATGACCGACCAGGGCCAATGGTAAGCCGACGTTCTGGCCCAATGGCAGACAGGTATGCAGATCATATCACCACAAGTGCCTCATTGGCTTTTACGTGCTCTGTGACATCTTGTGGAGGTGAAAGGTGCAATATGATTGCAGGTTTGCCTTTTACTTTAGCAGGTGGAAGGACTGTGTTTGAACTTGCGAAGGCACCCAGTGGCCATCTTGCCTGTTTCCCAACCCAATCACCTCCCACCTAACTCATCTCATTTCCCCAACACAAATCAGCAATTATTTTACAAATTGAATGAGGATGATTACACAATTTTTTATTCATGTATCTTTCCTTTATCTCACTAACCAGTGGCACCAAGCATTCTTGGCTCCAACGTGCCCAGTGAATACGATGTTGTGGTGAATGAAGATATGAACTTGGAATGTGTGGCCACAGGGGAGCCGAACCCCATTCTAAAATGGCTCAAAGATGGCCAACCATTAGAAACACTGGAAAAAGCACACTTTAAGTGAGTGTGTATATATATTTTTTGATAACTATCAATAAAAGGTTATTTGCAAGATGTGACTGAGTACAACAAATCTATGTTCTCTGGTGTTCAGAAGAATGAGAGGTGATCTCATTGAAATGTTTAAAATTCTTCAAGAGTTTGTTCCCCTGGTTTGAGTGACCAAAGGCCATAGTCTCAGCATAAGAGCTCAGCCCACTCCCCTATCCTTGTAGCCCAGCAATTATTTTCCCTTCCAGCACTTCCCCGATTCCCTTTTTCAAGTCCCGATGTAATCTGCCTCCAACAAACTCTCAGGTAGTGCATTCCAGGGCCGGGAATCTCCCTTACCCGGTGGGGCGGGGGATCCCGGCGTGTTGGAGTGGCGTGAACCACTCTGGCGTGGGCTGCCCCAAAGGTGTGGAAGTCTCCGCACCTTTAGGGGCCAGGCCCTCACATTGAGGGGCTAGGCCCGCGCCAGAGTGGTTCCCACTCAGCCGGCTGGCGTGAACGGCCTTTAGCGCCACGGCAGCCGGGGCCGAAAGGACTTCGCCGACCGGCGTAAGTCCACGCATGCACCGGAGCGTCAGCGGCTGCTGACGTCATCCCGGCGCATGCGCGGGGAGGGGGTCTCTTCCGCCTCTGCCATGGTGAAGTCCATGGCAAAGGCAGAAGAAAAAGAATGCCCCCACGTCACAGGCCCGCCCGCCGATCGGTTGGCCCCGACCATGGGGGCACCCCCCGGGGTCAGATCGCCTGCGTCTCCTGCTCCCGCCAGTAAGGTAGGTGGTTTAATCCACGGCGGCAGGAGAGGCCTGTCAGCGGCAGGATTTCGGCCCATCGTGGGCCGGAGAATCACCACAGGGGACCCGCTGACCGGCGCGGTGCGATTCCCGCCCCCGCCGAATCTCGGGTGGCGGAGAATTCGGGACACGGCGGGGGCGGGATTTACGCCGGCCCCGGGCGATTCTCCGACTCAGCGGGGGGTCGGAGAATCCCGCCCCAGATCTTTTGCCGCTTTCCGTTTAAAAGCGGTTTCTCCTCATGTTAATTGCTTTTGGCTCTTTGACCAATCAATGCGCCCTCTGGTTCTCGACCCTCGCCCCAGTGGGAAGTTTCTTTCGATCTACTGTGTGTGGAACAGAAACTCTTCCACTGAATCTGGCAGATACCTGGAATTGAGTTGTTTAGTGGTACAGGGCACAAGATGAAGCTTGTTTCACGAGGCCTCAAGTGAGACTGAGTGAAGGAATCGGGAATGTAAAATGCTGCTGGTTCATCTGGTAATGAGATCGTTGTTTTCTGCCGATTCTGCAGTTTGTCCTCGGATGGTAGCTCCTTGGGTATCAAGGGGGTTTTGGCTTCAGACGCAGGAAGGTATACTTGTGTGGCACGGAATTCTGCTGGGGAAGAGACAAAAATATTCATACTCAATGTACTTGGTAAGTGAAAATCCAGATTCATCATTCATTCATTGTTGGGCCCACAATTGTTCACAATTTACACAGATGATTTGGAGTTGGGGACCAAGTGCAATGTGTCCAGGTTTGCAGACGACACAAAGATAAGTGGTAAAGCAAAAAATGCAGAGGATACCGGAAGTCTGCAGAGGGATTTGGATAGGTTAAATGAATGGGCTAGGGTCTGGCAGATGGAATACAATGTTGACAAATGTGAGGTTATCCATTTTGGTAGGAATAACAGCAAAAGGAATTATTATTTAAATGATAAAATATTAAAACATGCTGCTGTGTAGAGAGACCTGGGTGTGCTAGTGTATGAGTCGCAAAAGGTTGGTTTACAGGTGCAACAGGTGATTGAGAAGGCAAATGGAATTTTGTCCTTCATTGCTAGAGGGATGGAGTTTAAGACTAGGGAGGTCATTCTGCAAGTGTATTAGGTGTTAGTGAGGCCACACCTGGAGTATTGTGTTCAGTTTTGGTCTCCTTACTTGAGAAAGGACGTACTGGCACTGGAGGGTGTGTAGAGGAGATTCACTAGGTTAATCCCAGAGCTGAAGGGGTTGGATTACGAGGAGAGGTTGGGTAAACTGGGACTGTACTCGTTGGAATTTAGAAGGATGAGGGGAGATCAAATAGAAACATATAAAATTATGAAGGGAATAGATAGGATAGATGCGGGCAGGTTGTTTCCAATGGTGGGTGAAAGCAGAACTAAGAGGCACAGCCTCAAAATAAAGGGAAGTAGATTTAGGATTGAGTTGAGGAGGAACTTCTTCACCCAAAGGGTTGTGAATCTATGGAATGCCTTGCCCAGTGAAGCATTTGAGGCTCCTTCATTAAATGTTTTTCGATAAAGATAGATAGTTTTTTGAAAAATAAAGGGATTAAGGGTTATGGTGTTCGGGCCGGAAAGTGGAGCTGAGTCCACAAAAGATCAGCCTTGATCTCATTGAATGGCGGAGCAGGCCCGAGGGGCCAGATGGGCGACTCCTGCTCCTAGTTCTTATGTTTCTTATCAAATCCTAGCTGCTTATTTCCCATGGCTAAAGCTGCCAACTCGAATGCTCAGGGACTTTCATGCCTCCAACTGTGACCTAATTGAGGTGGCAACACTTTACACATGGCAGGTTGGAAGTTGATTCTGGGATTCCTGCTCCCATTCCTGTGTGCAGCAGTTTTTGTCAATGCTGGATATGGATCAGGTAGTGAGCTCGCACTCAGCACTACCGACATTGCCAGCTCCATTGCGGGAGTGTTCTTTGTGGTAGATTTTCAATGCCAGTGTGTTTATTTGGACTGAGTTTGATTGACAATTTTATTAGATTAGAAGAAGGGAAACTTTTCAAAGAGAATGATGAATGACTGATTTTGTTTTTTTAAATTTTATGAGCAATTGAAAGACTTCCCAGTGATATTATAAGGCTCTAAATTCTGAAAGTGGTTAATGGTGAGTGGGCATGGAGGTAGGAATGGAGTGAGGGCTAGAGGGCCTAACAACCATGACTGGAGCAGGACCGATGTTCCAGTCAGCGAATGAGGGCTTTCTAACCTACTGGCCTTGCCATTAGCCCGCCTCTGTTGCTGCCTCAGGCCGCCCTCCAGATGCACAGGGCTGGTCTCCGGCCCATGCCCACCTCCCCACACATGAAATAGGGTGTGTGGGATCCTCCAGGCTGAAGATAGGTTAATGGGGTCGGGGGAATTCTCAACTTCTGATACCCAGCTTGACCACAGGCCAGACTCTTGCAAAGTTCTTTAAAAACAAAATGGGAGCTCCATGTTGGGTATCCCAGCTCGGGAGGAATTCCAGCTCCCCTTTTTCCCAGGGGAAACTTCCTTCGTTTCCGAACAATTATTCCTATTTTTAGATTTTACATTCACGACTCAGTATTTATGGTATGTTTTGCGTCAAACACAATAAATGGATGGTCACTATTGTAATGTAAGAAATGTGACAACCAATTGCACAGAGCAAGGTCCCCATTACAGCAATGAAACATTGACCAGGTAACCTGTTGTATTGATGTTCAATGGGGGGAGAAATATTGGCCTGAAATCCCTCCGTACTGCACTGGAGCACCAGCCTAGGTTATGTGCTCATGTCTCCAGTGTGGGACTTGAACCCACACACTTGTAGATCGCCTGGTATTTTTTCATGAGTCTGGATATAATTTTGCTTTTCTCGCTGTCCGCAGTGCCTCCGGATTTCGGTGGTGTCCCCGGTCTTCCTGAGATCCTCACGGCAGTGCCGAATGCCATGGTTACACTGGAATGCAGAGCTGCCGGTACCCCTCCCCCACAGCTCACCTGGTTGAAGGACGGATTACCGCTCCCCATCTCGTCCCATGTGAGGCTGCTGTCGGTCGGCCAGGTCCTGAGGTAAAAGTGCAAGGGCCTTTCCGCACGCGATGGGATGAGAGGATCCCTGCCTTTTCAATTATAACTTGTTTTTCTCCTCCCTCTAGGATTGCTCGGGCCCAGATTTCCGATATGGGAACCTACACCTGTGTTGCTGTCAGTCAGGCAGGCGTGATGGAGCAGCATTATCACCTGCGAATTCTAGGTGTGTCTTCACTTTGGAACAAAACATTCTGGAGGAGAATTGGAGTTTAAACCTCCCTCCCCACTCGGTTTACTCGGTGTTGTTCACACTGTTCAGGACCTCCCAGGTTGACCGTTTGGCCTACTCTCAGGCTTCTGCCAATGGTTCTCTTCAGTGAGCAGAACATGTTTGGGAGCAACCCGTGATCTGTCTGGTGCAATGACTGGTCTTCGTTCAGAATTAGGGTGCATAGCCTCAAAATAAAGGGAAGTAGATTTAGGACTGAGTTGAGGAGGAACTTCTTCACCCTCCCACCCTTTCCCCAGCCAATCAGAGTTTTAGGTATTGATGACCTTAGCAGTCACAAAGTCAGCATCCTAATATTCAGTGAGGTAGACCACTCTATCACTCTGATGATAGCATGGTTGTGTTGTAATTCACCGACTGACCATTAGGACTCTCATTAGTATATAAGTGAATGTTAGAGTCAGGTGACCTCAGACTGACTGGAGAGCTGAAAGAGAGAGGTTGCTTGTGCATGATCATACTGTTTTCATCAGTTGTTTTGTATATAGCTGACCCACAGTTAATGTTAATAAATTATTTATAGCTTTAGCTGCAAGTGTTCTTGTAAAATAAATCAGGCCATCCAACAAGAACATTACAATCACCACCAACTCAACAAGGCTGACTGCCCTGCTAGATTAAAAGAAGAAAAGAGAATCTACCATCCCAGTGATGCTCAACGTAAGAACATACATAAAATATAGGAGTAAGCGATTTGATCCTTTAAGCCTGCTTCACCATTAACACAATGGTCATTTCAATGTCCAGACTCCTCCTGATTGCCAAACCTGGGTGAAAGGTTTCTGGCTCGTAGAGCAGGACTAGACAGAAAGCAGCAATGACAAATAATCGTGATCAATGAACACTAAGCATGGGCTTTAAAAGGCAGCTGTTTGTAGGAAATAGAAGCTAAGAGGTTAGATATTCCTCTTCATCGAGTGCAGAGAAAGTTGACTTTGGAAGAGTGAAGAATAAATAGGGATGGAGACTAGTTAATGTCAGGTCTCACAAACAGTAATGAGATCAGATTTAGTGATGTTAGCTGAGGGACGAATGTTGGCCAGGACTTCCCAATTCCTCTTCAAACGGTGTAAGGGGCTTTTCACATTGGCCTGGGAAGGCTGGTCGGGCTGCAACATTGTTCTCAGAGTTCCTGGACTCTCTCCTATTTATCATAACTGGGCTGAGGCCTGTGCCATGTGACCTCCGGTCCCCAGGACCTTCTGGCTCCTGATCTTCAGGTAGAACAAGGGCATTCCTCCCCTTTACAGGTCCTATCCCTGCCATGGGCCGAGAGAGATAAACAGACCCAAAGATGTCCAATTCAGGGACAATCTGAAGTTTTTTCTTCAGGTTATGTTTTGGTGATGTTGCTGTTCACAAGAATGCTTCCAGTGGTAAGGAACCTCAGTTTTGTGGATAGCTTGGAGACGTTAGGGCTGTTCTCCTTGAAGAAGAGGAGGTCGCGAAGAGATTTTGATCAACGTGTGGTCTCTGGGCAGAATAGATGGGAAAAATCTGACCCATTGGTGGAAGGATAGAGAACCAGAGGACACAAGTTTTCAGGTAATTGACAAAAAAAGGCAATGGAGGCATGAAGGAAAGTCTTTTGACATAGTGAGTGGTTAGGATTTGGAATGCACTGCCTAAGAATGTGGTGGAGGCCGGGTCAATCGGGGCTTTCGTGAGGGAACTGGATGATTATCTGAACAGGAAGTTTGAGCAGGACTGCAGGGAGATGTTTGAGGCGTGAATTGCTCATTCAGTGAGCTGGCGCACCCATGATGGGCTGAACGGCCTCCTGTACTGTAACAATTTTTTTTGTGAAAATATTTTATTGATGCATTTATAATTTAAACAATTTTCAACATCAAATTTCAACAATAACAGAAACCACAACAGTACAACCAACAAATCCCCCCCACCCCGGACACAAACCTCAGCCAACATGGCTTACACAAACAGCTCCAATCTTCCCCAGCCACCACTCTGTTGGTTCTCCTGCCCTTACCCGTCTCTCCCATGCCTCCCCTTTCCCCCCCCCTCCCCTCCCCCCACCCCACCCTGCCGACAGCTTAATTTTTCTCAAAGAAGTCGATGAACGGCTGCCATATTTGAGCAAACCCCTGCAACAAACTACTCGAGACAAATTTAATGTTCTCAAGTCTCCGTCATGTCGCTAATCCACACCCCCGACTTCGGGGGTTCCGGGTCCCTCCATCCTTGTAAGATCCGTCTCCGGGCCACTAGGGAGGCAAAGGCCAGGATGTTGGCCTCTCTCCCCCTGGGCTCCAGGGTCTTCCGACACACCGAAAATTGCCACCTCTGGACTCGGCACGACCCTCATTTGTAATGACGTCAGGAAACCACTGCCAGAAACCCTCAGCCTCGGTCACGCTCAAAACATATGGACATGGTTCGCAGGACTCCCCCCACCCAGCGTCCACATCTGTCCTCCACCTCCTCAAAGAACCTGCTCAACTGGGCCACAGTCATGTGTACCCTGTGGACCACCTTAAACTGTATCAGGTTGAGCCTGGCGCATGGCGAGGTTGTTAACTCTCCTCAGGGGCTCCTCCCATAACCTGGCCTCCAACTCCCCTCTCAGCTCTTCCCACTTTCCCTTCACCGCCCCTATTGATGCTCCCTCCATCAGCTCCTTACAGATCTCTGAGACCTTCCCCTTTCCTACTCCTGTTCGCGACACCACCGTATCCTGTAGCCACCGGTGCAGCAGCTGCGTGAAGGTCGAAACCTGCCTCTGTACAAAATCCCTCACCTGCAGATACCGGAACCCATTCCCACCTGGCAACTCCAACTCCTCCTCCAGCTCCTCCAAGCTCGGGAAACCCTCAGCAAATAAAGACATCTCCAAATTGCTTGATCCCCGCCCGCTGCCATCTTCAAAACCCCTCCCCCCGGAGGGAACTGGTAGTTACCACATATCGGTGCCCACACCGACGCCCCCTCTAACCCCACGTGCTGTCTCCACTGTCCCCCACACCCTCAGGGCTGCCACTACTACCGGGCTTGTGGAGTACCGAGCCAGCCAGAACAATGCCCCCAAACTCGTATCCTTACATGATGCTGCCTCCACCCACTCCCATACTAGCCCCTCCCCAACTACCCACTTTCTGACCATCACAATATTCGCCGCCCAGTAGCAATTAATGAAATTCGGAAGAGCCAGCTCCCCCCCCCCCCCCCCCCCCCCCCCCCCCCCCCCCCCCCCCCCCCCCCCCCCCCCCCCCCCGCCATTTTCACTGTCTGTCCCCGTCCCGCCAATGACAACGGGAGTGCGTCCCACCTCCGAAAGTCCCCTCCTGTAACAATTCTTTGACTCCACATCTCATCCCACTCCCCCACCATCTCCATCCAGATCCTCCGAGATTTGAGAATCCCTGGGAAACTGAGGACGTGATGGTCGCCCGAGGAGCTTCGGTATCTTTGGCGTGCGATGCTGCCGGTTTCCCGTCCCCTACGTTCTCCTGGTTGAAGGACGGCGAACTGCTTGTGCTCAATGACCTGATGCCTGAGAGCAATGAGATGAGGCTGCAGCTGCCCTCTGTCAGCATCAATGACTCTGGATGGTATTCCTGTATCGCTGTGAATGAGGCAGGCCAGGCGACACGGCACTTCAACCTGATTGTCATGGGTGAGTGATGTCCGCACTGTGAATGGACACAGTCTAAAAGGGAAACTCTGATAATCTCAGCTGACAGACAATCTGAAAGGTTATTTAGGTGTACACACCCCTTTTTTTTATTGGACTGATGTGCACTCTCTTTCTGTTCAAGCATATTTTCTCTCCACTCCTGATTTTGATTACGTGGAAATATAGAAAATAGAAGCAGGAGGAGGCCATTTGGCCCTTCGAGCCTGCACAGCATTCATTATGATCATGGCTGATCATCCAACTCAATGGCCTGTTTCCGCCTTCCCTCCATATCCTTTTCCCCCATTTTGCCCCAAGTGCTGTATCTAACTCCTTGAAAATATACAATGTTTTGGCCTCAACTGCTTTTTGTAGCAAATTCGACAGGCTCACCACTCTCTGGATGAAGAAATTTCTCCTCATCTCTGTCCTAAATAATCTATCCTGTATCCTCAGACTGTGTGGCCCCTGGTTCTGGATTCCACCACCATCCAGGAACATCCTTCCTGCATCTACCCTGCCTGGTCCTGTTAGAATCTTATAGCTTTCTATGAGATCCCCCCTCATTCTTCTGAACTCCAGCAAATACAATCCTAACGGAGTCAACCTCTCCTCAAACGTCAGTCCCGCCATCCCAGCAATCAGTCTGGCAAACCCTCTCTGCACTCCCTCTATGGCAAGAACATCCTTCCTCAGGCAAGGAGACCAAACTACACACATTATTCCAGGTGTGGCCTCACCAAGGCCCTGTATAATTGCAGCAAGACATCCCTGCTCCTGTACTCGAAGGCCAACATGTCATTTGCCTTCTTTACCGCCTGCTGTACCTGCATGCTTACCTTCAGTGACTGGTGTACGAGGACACCCAGGCCTCATGGCACATTCCTTTCACTTTATTTCTAGCCATTCAAATAATAATCTGCCTTCCTATTTCTGCTACGAAAGTGGATGACCTCACATTTATACACATTATCCTGCATCTGCCATCCATTTGCCCATTCGCTCAACTTGTCCACATCGCACTGAAGGATCTCTGCATCCTCCTCACAGCTCACCCTCCCACCCAGCTTTGTATCGTCTGCACATTTGGAGGCATTGTATTTAGTTCCCTCATCTAAATCATTAATATATATTGTGAATAGCTGGGGTCCCAGCACCCATCCCTGCAGTACCCCAACTAGTCACTGGCCTGCCATTCGGAAAAAGACTCTTTGTTTCCTGTCTGTCAACCAGTTTTCTATCCATTGCAATGCTACCCCTAATCCCTGGTTAACCAGTAACTCGGCGAGTGTGAGGTAGTGAACAATTATCTTCCAGGTCTCTACTTGCACCACTTCAAGTTATAAATAAATCAGCAAATACAACAGCCCACACCCCAGCCTTTCCATGGTAATGTGGAATTAAACCTCACCTCTCTACAACAACTCAGTAAAAAGAAGAACTGAATTGAAACCTTAGTTGCTGGACCCACCAATATGCAATACCGCCATGTCTTCTCATTTCCTCGCGTTTTGGATAATCAGAATGGGATAGGGCGCAAAGGAGGAAAATCTCCTCACTAATTCACTCATCTCATGCCGTATCAAACCTTAAGTACCAGCTGCGGCTCAATGGATGACATTCTCCTTGCCTCTGAGGCGGTAGAAGTTGTGAGTTCAAGTCCTGCTACTGGATTTGTAAAGAAATTAGGTCAGAAGATATGGGCGTCGCTGGCCCGCTCAGTATTTATTCCCCATCCCAAATTGCCCTTGAACTGAGTGCTGAACGCCATTTCGGGGGTATTTCAGAACTGTGGGTCTGGAGTCACGTGTAGGCCAGACCAGGTAAGATTCCCTCCCATGGGGGCAGCAGGGTAGCATGGTGGTTAGCATAAATGCTTCACAGCTCCAGGGTCCCAGGTTCGATTCCCGGCTGGGTCACTGTCTGTGTGGAGTCTGCACGTCCTCCCCCTGTGTGCGTGGGTTTCCTCCGGGTGCTCCGGTTTCCTCCCACAGTCCAAAGATGTGCGGGTTAGGTGGATTGGCCATGCTAAATTGCCCGTAGTGTCCTAATAAAAGTAAGGTTAAGGGGGGGTTGTTGGGTTACGGGTATAGGGTGGATACGTGGGGTTGAGTAGGGTGATCATGGCTCGGCACAACATTGAGGGCCGAAGGGCCTGTTCTGTGCTGTACAGTTCTATGTTCTATGTTCTAAAGTGAGTCAGATGGGCTTTTACAACAATCAACAATGGTTTCATGGTCACCATTAGTACCAGTGATGGTTTAAGGGGGGCTGATGACTGTTATGGCCCAGAGTTTAGAGAACCCCAAAGAGTATCATGGAGTTCACCTGACCCACAACTTTTAATAGATTGTGGTATGGGGAGCACACGGCCCACTCTACAGGTGTGGTACAGCAGAAATGGAGAAGTATTTTTTAAAACAAAACAATGTTTATTCTATGAACTCAAGTTAACCTTTTTAAAACATACAGTGAACATCTTCGCAACCATTCATTCAAATACAACCCCAAAGAATATAAGACTAAGTAATCCTTTAAGCTTTCATTTTAACATCCATAAGACTTAAAACATCTTTTACCTGAAGCACATCAGGTTAAAGTCATTACTGTTATTAGTTTTAAATCACCAGGATCGATTTACAGTCTTTAGATTACAGAGAGAGATTCATACACCTTCTGGCTGTGACTGCAGCTCTGAAGCCAAAATTAAAACACACCCTGCAGCAAACAGCCTAAAACAAAAGTAAAAAGCTGACAAACAGCCCAGCTCCACCCACTCTCTGACATCACTGCAGTAGTAAACACCCATTTCTTAAAGGTACTCTCACACGACATGCCTGGGAGTTGGGGGGGGGGGGGGGGGGGGGGGGCGGCGCTGTAGGGTTGTCTGGAGATCAGGGACCCAGTCTCTGAGGAGCTGACGTCTTTAGGTCCCGCACATCTCTTTCCCGACAGGAATCGTTCCAAGCTCCGAAAAATGACGAAGTACATAGAACATAGGACATTTGTGAAGTGTGGGAGAACTGGAATGAGAATTGCGTTTCGACAGCCGGCGGGGATTCTCACTGGTTTTCCCGCTCAAATGACAGTTGGCGGGAATCTCCGTCCATCCGTCCGGATTCTCCGTTCCCGCTGCAGTGAATGGAGTTCTGGCTGAGTGCCAACTTCTCCGACCTCGCTGGCAGCGGGAGTGGGGCCATCTCGGAACGCAGAATCCAGGCCATCGTCATTTTCTGGGAGAATTCCCCCCAGCATTCCTGTGAAGTGCCTGAGGATATTTCGCTACACTGAGGTACTATCGTCATGGCAGTTGTTATTGTGACGTGTGAGAAACTGAGGGAGGGATCATTGTGAAACTGGGAACTTGCGAAATGCCGTGTTTTCCGCCCTCAGTAAAGATCTTACCTTGCAGAACCGCCGCAGATTTCCAACTCTCAGGTGCCACAGGAAGTGTCCGTCGTGCTAAGTAGCTCTCTGGAGCTGGTGTGCGCAGCAGTGGGAGTCCCGGCCCCTGAAATAAGCTGGATGAAGGAGGGCGTGCCTCTCGATGGAGCGGGCTCTGTGCTGAGTGACGGAGAGGTGCTCAGGATAGAAAGTGTGCAGGTAGGCCATCCTTCAGTTTGGTGGCTTTTTATTTGGTGGACCAGCTCTTCTCCACCATTTCGGCAGAGAATGTATAGAGGCACCTGCTGAAGTGGCACTTCACCAGCTTTGCAAATCATAGAATTTACAGTGCAGAAGTAGGCCATTTGGCCCATCGAGTCTGCACTGGCTCTTGGAAAGAGCACCTTCCCTAAGCCCACACCTCCACCCTATCCCCACCCCTCCACCCTAACCCCATAACCCAACCTAACTTATTGGTTATTAACCCTTCATAGAATCTCTGCAGTGCAGAAGGAGGCCATTTGGCCCATCACGACTGCACTGACCCTCCGAAAGAGCACCCTACCTAGGCGCAATCCTCCACACTATCCCCGTAACCCCACCTAACCTGCACATCTTTGGACTGCGGGAGGAAACCGGAGCACCCGGAGGAAACCCACGCACACACGGGGAGAACGTGCAGACTCCGCACAGACAGTGACCCAAGCCGGGAATCGAACCTGGGACCCTGGAGCTGTGAATCAACTGTGCTAACCACTATGCTACCGTGCTGCCCATATGTGTGTCCCTCCGAATGGAGGCACGCGCAGCAAAATAATTGGGCTTTGGATTCCCTCATTGTTTCAGCTTTTCTAATTGCTTAAAAATTGCAACTTAAACTTCTTAGAACAAAAGATAGTGACCTGAGCTCCCACTAACTGCAGGAATACCCCAAATGATAAACGTAGCTGAGAAAGCCGATTGAGATCTTTGGCTGTTTCTGGAATTTGATCTGGGAATGAGCCTGGTGCAGGGCAATGGTCCAGGATGGGGTCCTCGCTGTGGTTATGTAAATCTTTCAGCAAGCTCAGTCCACACAGCAACCAGGAAATAATCAGCGTTGCTCACAACCACTCTATAGGCCGACCAGGGAAACCTTTAAGGTTTCCACACGGCTCATTTAGTTTGTCTTTTTATTTGTTCATGGGATGTGGGAGTTGCTGATAAGGCCAGTCCCAGTTTCCCACAGCAAACTGCCCTTGAGAGGGCGGTGCTGAGCTGCCTTCTTGAGCCGTCGCAGTCCATGTGGTGTAGGTGCACCCTCAGTGCTGTTAGGGAGGGCGTTCCAGGATTTTGACTCAGCCACAGTGAAGACACAGCCTAGAGTTCCTCGTAGGATGATGTGTGTGTGGGTCGGAGAAGAGCATCCAGGCGATGGTGTTCCCATGTGTCTGCTGCCCCTGTCCTTCTACAAGGTCGCGGTCACAGGTTTGCAAAGTGGTGTCAACGGACCCTGGGTGAGTGGCTGCAGTGCATCTTGTAGATGGTACACACGGCTGTTACTGTGCGTCTGTGGGGGAGGGAGTGAATGTTGTGGATGGGAGTGGTGACGAGCTTCTTGACTGTGATTGGAGCTGCACTTACCCAGGCAAGTGGAGAACATTCCATCACGCTCCCTTCTTCTGTTGTAGATGGTGGACAAACTATGGTGACTCAGGAAATGAGTTACTTAATATAGAATTCCTAGTCCTTGACCTGCTCTTGTAGCCACAGTATTTATATGGTTGGTCCAGGGTCAATGATAACCTTCACGATGGTAATGGTGGCACCATTGAATGTCAAGGGGCAATGGTTTGATTCACTCTTGTTGGAGATCTTATAGAGCTGAAAGCTTTTTATTGAGGTTTACTGCCCCCCCCCCCCCCACTTCAAGCAAGGCCCAGAGTTAATTAAACAACTTGATTTGTACAACAGTAATATCCAGTTACTTTTAAGCAGTCTGGTACCTGTGGCACACAGATATCACAAACCAAAATCCTTTGAACCAGAGACTATTTCCCCAGGTGGAAGAAACCATTACAAGGGGACATAAATTTAAGGTGAATGGTGGAAGATATAGGGGGGATGTCAGAGGTAAGTTCTTTACCCAGAGAGTAGTGGGGCATGGAATGCACTGCCTGTGGAAGTAGTTGAGTCAGAAACATTAGGGACCTTCAAGCAGCTATTGGATAGATACATGGATTACGGTAGAATAATGGAGTGTAGATTAATTTGTTCTTAAGGGCAGCACTGTCGCATTGTGGATAGCACAATTGCTTCACAGCTCCAGGGTCCCAGGTTCGATTCCGGCTTGGGTCACTGTCTGTGCGGAGTCTGCACATCCTCCCCATGTGTGCGTGGGTTTCCTCCGAGTGCTCCGGTTTCCTCCCACAGTCCAAAGATGTGCAGGTTAGGTGGATTGGCCATGATAAATTGCCCTTAGTGTCCAAAATTGCCCTTAGTGTTGGTGCATGTGTTGACCTTGGGTAGGGTGCTCTTTCCAAGAGCCGGTGCAGACTCGATGGGCCGAATGGCCTCCTTCTGCACTGTAAATTCTGTGATAATCTATGATTAACCTAGGACAAAAGTTCGGCACATCGTGGGACGAAGGTCCTGTTCTGTGCTGTATTTTTCTATGTTCTAACCACTGAGAGATCACATGTAGACTTTATGCTTGAAATAATGAGATGAAATTCACCCTCTATCCCCAAATTCACACATCAAATATTCTCAAACTGAGAAAGATTAACTCTAGTTTGGTCGGAAGTAAAGGGCCTTAATTCTGTTTGGAGATATTGTTGTTCAACCAGTTGGAAGCATGGATCCACCAGAGACACTGGTGAGCTTCCCACTGCCTCTCCTGGTGGGCACATCCTGCACAATGCGTGGAGCCAAGTGGGAAAGAATCCCAATTCCCATTGACTGGTCCTTCATAGAACATAGAACATACAGTGCAGAAGGAGGTCATTCGGCCCATCGAGTCTGCACCGACCCACTTAAGGCCTCACTTCCACCCTATCCCAATAACCCCTCCTAACCTTTTTTTGGTCACTAAGGGCAATTTATCTTTGGACTGTGGGGGGGAACCGGAGCACCCGGAGGAAACCCACGCCGACACGGGGCAAACGTGCAGACTCCGCACATCCAGTGACCAAGTGGGGAATCGAACCTGGGACCCTGGCGCTGTGAAGCCACAGTGCTATCCATCTGTGCTACCGTGCTGCCCTATGCCATCAATGAGCCAGGTGACAATAAATGAAATCAAGGTTAGCTGATCAATAATCCACAATGTGCTGGAGCACTGTGGACCTCACCAGCATAGGCATCACATTGATAACTTGCCTTTTTAAAAATAAATTTAGAGTACCCAATTCATTTTTTCCAATTAAGGGGCAATGTAGCATGACCAATCCACCTACCCTGCACATCTTTGGGTTGTGGGGGCGAAACCCACGCAAACACAGGGAGAATGTGCAAACTCCACACGGACAGTGACCCAGGGCTAGGATCGAACCTGGGACCTCGGCGCTGTGAGGCTGCAGTGCTAACCACTGCGCCACCTTGCTGCCCCTTAACTTGCCTTTTTTATTGAATGTGCGACTTTATAAGGTGATTACAACTTTGGACCAACTCTTTAGTTGAAGGTAAAAAAGAGTATTGAAGGGAGATATGTTGAAGAGGTGCATCCCATGAATATCTAAAGACTCTGTAAGATTTTCCCTGGCCAGGCTTTTGGGAGGGGTGGTGGGTGGGAGGGAGGGAGGGAAAGGAATCTCTAGATTGGACTGTACTGCTGGAATTCGGTTCTGGAATTCTCAGAAAACCAAAGGAAATGATTTTTGATGGTCACTGGACAATTATTAACTGGGTGAAATGAGACGTGGACCCAGTAGAAGCTGGGAGTAATGGTGGACCGTTTTCTCTGAAGACTGCAATTCTGCGCTGAGTGTGTTATAAAGTCTGAATGCAAAATGCGGTTTTCGTGTGTTGAAATGCTAATGTGGGCTGTATTTTCTGTCATTTAAAATATTAGTTGCTGATCGCTAATATTTAGTCAGTGTTGATTTTAGTTTTTTGTTATAGTAAAAGTCTTAAAACGTGACACCTTGTTGTGCGATTTCTTCAAGTTGGACACTGGGAATTCAAATCTCTTTTTAAAAGTCATCAGTTTTTATTGTCACCCAAGAGAAGTGGGAGTGATTGGTCAAAGAGAGGGATGACCCTCCAGGACCTTTCATGGCACTATCTGAGAGACGACGATACAAATCTGGGAACAAGCCGCCCACCTGATCTATCAATCACAGGCGGCATCTTACCTGGGGAAATCACAAGGAAGGCTAGAAATGGAGGCTGCAGACCCCAACCCACCCCCCCTTTTTTTTTCTCCAGGGGCTGGTTTAGCACAGTGGGCTAAACAGCTGCCATTAATGCAGAACAATGCCAGCAGCCAAGGTCAATTCGGCGGGCACTGGCCTCCTCGAACATGCGCCGGAATTTGGCGACTAGGGGCTTTTCACAGTAACTTCATTTGAAGCCTACTTGTGACGATAACGATTATTATTATTAAAAGCTGACCCTGTCATCCACAGAATTAACTTGGGATCAGCTATGATTCTGGCCACACAACACTGAAGTCTAGATTCTGCATACAGGCAGGCAGGCGGATTGATATACTCCCTGTTTCCCATCCTACAGACATGTTGTCCCACAGGGAAAGAGGGAAAACTGGGTTGTGGATCACAATGGACCATTGCCATTGAAAAATCTGGATGCCCCATTCTGATAACGAATAGGGGTTAGTCATCTGCTTGCGCTACTGTTTGGGAAAGAGGCAGAAAATCTAAATTTAAAGTGCGTCTAAAGCTTCGAGCAATTACATCTGTGTTCCTTTTCAATGTAAGAGATTCATTATTGGTCGATTACTGGGCATAATGTTTGCTGTGTGGTTTATTGTAGGCGGAGGATGCTGGACTCTACACCTGTCTGGCAACTAATCCAGTTGGTGAGGATCAGCTGCAATTTGTAGTGAGGATAAATGGTATGGTTATATAATTTAAACATTCTCTTTTCATGTTTTTCTCCTTGTAAATGACCTGTGCTGTCCTCAGATTTACTTTAACCTTCATTCCCGCTGCAGGCGGACATTCGGCCTGCTCCCATATGGTTGAGTGTCTGCTCTTCTCCTAACATCAGTTCCTAATATTCTGAATCGCCTCTACTCTTTACAACAGTGTTCTTCAAACTTTTTTTCCGGGGACCCATTTTTACCAACCGGCCAACCTTCGGGACCCAACCTGGCCGACCTTCGCGACCCACGCCGGCCGACCTTCACGACCCACGCCGGCCGACCTCGCGACCCAACCTGGCCGACCTTCGCGACCCACGCCGGCCGGCCTGTGCGACCCACCATTTTCTCTTACCTTGCTTGCTGCTGCCAAAAATGGAGGAAATGGTTTTGGGTCCCTTTGGCCCTCGTACACGCTCTTCCAATGGAACCTGTTGGATGAAGGGGAAGCCTTCCGGTGTCGGAAAGTATGGAGTCTCCATCTGTCCAAAGTTCTGCATTTTTTTCCTGTAAAATTTTATCAAATAAACCCCTCCCCCCCGAACTTGTAAAAAGAAAAGAAAATTAGTAAAATAAATGAACAAAATGAATAAAACCCCCCGAACTTGTAAAAAAAAATGAATAAAATAAATGAAAAATGAATAAAACCCCCCCGAACTTGTAAAAAAAAATAAAATGAATGAAATAAACGAAAAAAATAAAAATGAAATAAATAAAATAAATGAATAAAAACCATTACAAAACTTGTAAAATAAAAAGCTGCAACCGTTTTAAAAAATAGCGGCCGCACTGCGCATGCGTGCCCACTTATCGGCGCGCATGCACAATGCGACCAAAAAATTTTTCAACATGTTTGCGGCCGCTTTCAGCCAGCATTATGAAAAGCCGGCTGCTGCGCGGGGATTTGCGCGATCGGGAGCGCCACGGACAACGGCTCCGTGACCCTCCCAACACCCGCCTGCGACCCACCCGCGGGTCCCCCCCACCCCCCGACTTTGAAGAACGCTGCTTTACAATTACAGTAACATAACCAAACATTCCCGTTATTTAATAGATAACGGTCCGAATTCTCCGACCGTTGCGATTCCCTTTTCCCGCCAGCAGCGCACTCCCACCCCGGGTTTCCTGGCGTCGCGTTGTGGTCACAATGGGAAATCCCATTGACAAGCAACGGGAACATAGAATCCCGCCACCAGCGAAATGGCGCGTTGCCTGGACACGTGCCCCTGGGGATCGGAAAATCCCGCCCAACATCCAGTATTTTCCATAATAGTAGGGCCTCAATGTCAGAGGAACGGTCTGAACCTCCGTGTCAGAAACTATGCAACAAGTAGAGGCCATTTGTCCTTTAGTATCTGCTCCATCTTAAGTCTAACCCAGTTCACCCCTGTTCATCCTCACATCTCCACAGCCATTCTGCCCCATGGAGCAAATGTGTCTGTCGGTATCCCCAGTCTGGTGTTTGCATTTTGGGTTTGAGTTTGATCCGTTTCCAGTTTACTATTTGACCGCATACTCCATGTTTCAGTTGTGTTTCTGTCTGCTTGATACAGTCCCTCCACATATCATGGGCTCCAATGGCGTTCAGATGGTCACGCTATTGGCTGAGGAGCAGCTAACACTGGAATGCGAGTCTGAAGCTGACCCACCTCCCGATGTCCAGTGGTTTAAGAACAATGTCCCGTTACAAGTAAGTGTTTTTGGACAGATAACTTTAACAAGCGGACGTGGCCTTCAGCTTTCTTCCCAGTCCAAGTAGTCTACGCGCCATCGCAATATATATTCTGCACTTTTACCCTTTATAATCCAAACTCTTCTGCGTTGTTTCTTGGGTTTTTTTTTCCAGGCTAATGCTCACATCCAGAATCTGCCGGACAGTCAAATCCTGCTGATCAGTAATGTTGCGCCCGCAGACGCTGGCGAGTATCGATGCCTTGCCACCAACATTGCGGGACTGGTGACTCGCACCTTCAACGTAGTCATTCATGGTGAGCGCAGAATTGCACAAACCTCCCTCCACTGGGGGCAGTACAAAAGGTTGAGGCGATATAATAAAGCCTGAGTGGCTTCTGATAAATTAAATCGGGGAAGATATTTTCACTGGTCAGTGGGTTGGTAATAGGAGGGCATAAATTTTAAGTTTCGTTTACATTGGTCTGTTATTCTACATGTTAAACCCAGGCGTTAGTTTTGAGGTCTGATTGACTTGGTGTCTTTTGCATGTATTTCAGTGACTCCGACAATCGCAGCCAGTTCGCCATCTCTCTCGGTCTTCATCAACCAGGTTGCTTTATTGGAATGTGAAGCCCAAGGCATCCCCAAAGCAGCAATCACTTGGAGAAAGAATGGCAATTTGCTGGCTGCAGACAGCTCCAGGTACAGGCAGATAGTAGTACGTTTATGATTTATTTATTTGTTCACAGGATGTTGGCGTCACTGGCCAAGACAGCATTTATTTCTATTCCAATTCTCTTTCTGTGCCTAGTGGTGCAGTAAGGTACACTTTTGTCTATTTCCACAGCTAGTAATCTTGGAACAGGTCTCTGTCATCGGGGGCTTATAACTTGAGTGGAGCCGCATCCCATGCAGCATGGTTGACCGTAGACATAGAATTTACAGTGCAGAAGGAGGCCATTCAGTTCATCGAGTCTGCATCGGCCCTTGGAAAGAGAACCCCACAGGACCCACACCTCCACCCCATCCCCGTAACCCATCAACCCCACCCAACCCCTTTGGACACTAAGGGCAATTTAGCATGGCCAATCCACCTAACCTTCACATCTTTGGACTGTGGGAGGAAACCGGAGCACCCGGAGGAAACCCACGCAGACACGGGGAGGACGTGCAGACTCCGCACAGACGGTGACCCAAGCCGAGAATCGAACCTGAGACCCTGGAGCTGTGAAGCGACAGTGCTCCCCACTGTGCTACCGTCTCTCCTGCTCTCACCACCAGCCATTGGTGTGTCTGGAAGGATTGGAAGGTTGACATACTCAACCTGGTTGACCGCACTATGAACCCACCGTCCTTGACCATCAAGTCCTGGGGTAGGACTGGAACACGGAGCTTCTGGCTCAGAGACAATTTGCTAACCTCTGAACCACAAGACCATTCCCAGCGTTTATTGCCCCTCCCTAATTACCCTTGAGAAGGTGGTGATGAGCCGCTTCCTTGAACCGCTGCAGTCCATGTGGTGTACGTATACCTACTGTGCTGTGAGGGAGTTCCAGGTTTTTGACCCAGCGATAGCGATCGAGCAGCGATTACAGTTCCAAGACATGATGGTGTGTGGCTTGGTGGGGAACTGGCAGGTTGTGGTGCATCCACTGCACTTCTCCTTCTAGATGGTGCTGCCATTATTAACTGGTGGTGGAGGGGTTTGATTGTTTCTGGTGGTGAATGGGGTACCAATCAAACGGGCTACTTTGTCCTGGATAGCATTGAGCTTCTTGAGTGTTGTAGGAGCTGCACTCATCCAGGCAAGTGGAAATTATTCTGCCACTTGTGCCTTGAAGTAGATTCATAGAATCATAGAATTTACAGTGCAGAAGGAGGCCATTCGGCCTTGTGATCTTATATGGCCTAATCCTTATGCTCTCTAGTCAATCTTATCGCTTCTTATTTTAAGGCTGCTGGCTCTTACTGAGATACAGTTCCAGAGTGAAATGAAAGCTGTAAATCTGACAGGAAAACAGAAAGTGCCGGAAAAGCTCTGCGGGATTGGCAGCAAGTGTGGAACAAGAAGTTATATAGGATTGAAACGTTAACTTGGTTACTGTCTCCACAGATGCTGCGTTTATCCAGTTTTCATTACAGTTCCACAGTGCTAGGAGTCAGTGACCCCTCTGGTACCTCAACTGAATTGTCATCCTTTATATGTGAGCCAAGCTGCGGAGTGTTGGGAACTTGTTCAGTTTTGGAAGGAGAACATCACAGCCGACCTCAATGCTGTCTTTATCCACTAACGCGCACTTTCCATCGCCATTCATCCATGCTTTTGTTTGGAGCTGCCTTCAAAGTGACAACAACGGGAACCTTGGGCGGAATTCTCCAACCCCCCGCAGGGTCGGGGAATCGCCCAGGGCCGGCGTAAATCGCTCGCCCGGCGTGGCCGGAATTCTCCGCCACCTGGGAATCGGCGGCGGTGGAAATCACGCCCCGCCTGTCGGCTGGCCACCCGCGCTGGTCGCAAGGCCCCCCGCGGAGATTCTCCGGCCCACGATGGGCCGAAGTCCCGCCGCTGTCAGGCCTCTCCTGCCGACGCGGTTTAAACCACCTCTGGTGCCGGCAGGAGCAGGCGGCGCGAGCAGGCCCCGGGGTCCTGGGAGGGGCGCGGGGCGATCTGAACCCGGGGGGGGTGCCCACACGGTGGCCTGGCCCGCGATCGGGGCCCACCGATCGGCGGGCGGGCCTGTGCCGTGGGGGCACTCTTTTATTTCCGCCGCCGCCACGGCCTCCACCATGGCGGAGGTGGAAGAGACCTCCTCCACCGCGCATGCGCCGGGGTGACATCAGCACCTGCTGACGATCCGGCGCATGCGCGGACTCACGCCGACTGGCAAAGGCCTTTCGGCCAGTCCCGACACCGATCGGCGTGGCGCCAAAGGCCGGTGGCGCCGGTCAGTGAAGCGGGAGCCACTCCGACACGGACCTAGCCCCTAAGGTGCGAAGAATTCCGCAGCTTTGGGGAGGCTCGATGCTGGACTGGTTCTCGCCACTCCGGTACACCGGGACCCCCCCGCTCCACCGGGTAGGGGAGAATCCCGGCCCTTGTCTGTTTTTCTTCCCAATCTTCCTAGCCCAGGAATGTTGAGTTAACCTGTAGATCTCTCACTGACTGGGAATACCTAACTCGGAATATCCCGAAGATTGAGTCTCCACAGCTCAGTACTACACCACAAACACCCAATAGTCTTCATTGTGGGTGTTCTTTCCCGGAATGGCCCAAAGGATGCAGCAGTGATTCCTGAATGTATCAAAGGAGAATTGTGGGCAATGGGGCTGCATACTTCACCAGCTGGAGTGTTCTATTGGATAGGACTTTGAGTTGATAGTTACTGTAAAGGGATATTGAATTTGATCGTTGTTTTTGCTTCGTCATCTCCATCATGGTCATTTCTCTCCCTTGCCCTTTGATTGGGGATTTTTTGGATTGCCTCGCAGGTTTGACTTTCTCCCCGAGGGATCCCTACGAATCCGCTCAGTCCAGGCTTCAGATTCGGGCCGCTACCTCTGCACAGCGTCAAACGCGGTTGGCACAGATCATCATCGGATTGAGCTACAGGTCTTGGGTATGTTGACTTTAACAGCAAAGCTGCCAGGAAGCTTTTGAGCCATTGAAGGCTTCCTATAAAAGTATTGTGCGTGCTGTATCAAAATCAATAGGAGAGAGGAGAAACAAGAGCAGAGCCTCACTCCTGGCAAGGGAAAGGAAGGGACACTCAAGTTGTTAATTGTATATTAATTGTGCTTCATTGTAGTTGGGTGGCGGGTATTAAATGGGGATTCACTTATTCTCTAAAAATAGACACAGATTGAAATTGGGCTTGTTGAGTTAGGAGGCGCATACTTGTAATGTGTAATTCTGTGAATAAATGTTTATAAAAGTGTGTAAAGATTGGCTCCAATTCTATCCTTCATCAACTGGTTCTCTGGAATATAAACACAAGTGATTTGTTGAAGGGGGAGGTGGGGTGGGGGGGGGGGGGGGGGGGGGGAAGTGAATTCATTTCAGGGAAAGGTAATGACCATTGAGCAGTTTAGGGTAGTATTGTGCGAAAGAAAAAACATTTCCATTATGCATTGAAACATTTCGCTGTGGATTGCTTGCTGCTAAAAAAGATACAAGGAAAGGTTTGTCGGATAGCACCTCCTTCTCCATCCACTATGTCCAACCTCCACTTCTTCTTTCTCATGGCCTGTGGATTCTTTACCTTCCTTTGTCTTTCTGACCTCCTCCCAGCTTCCTGTGTTTAAAAACCCAGTTCAGTGAATACTTTCTAATAAACCTCAGCTTACCCTTTTAGCCTTTTCAAGTTTGTCAGTGCCCTGCACCCTCCCTCAGTTTTCCAATGATAGAAACTCCCTCAATAAACACCCTTGTCCCCATTCCTGTATGATTCTATTTAACTGTATTTCTTCCTTCCAGGTGCTCCCACCATTAGTCCCGCTCCAACTAACGTCACAGCTCTGGCAAATCTTCAAGCAGAGTTGACCTGCGAGGTTTCAGGAACCCCGAAACCCGAGGTGACCTGGAAGAAAAATGGTAAACCTCTGAACTTTGACCTGCAGCAGAACATGTACAGGTAACATTGAGGGACTGAGTGGAAAAACCTGATTGTTTGAGGGACTGGGTTAATAAAACTGTTCGAAACTTTGGTTTGGGGAACAGTTGAGTCAGTTGGACTGCCTTTTCATCCTGGGATTTATATTGAGTTTCGCCCAGATTGATGAGATAGATGTCACAATGTATCCTACGTGAGGTGGGTTGGGAGAGTCGAAGCCAGTGGTTGACAGAGTGCTCAACATGAAAATCTCACATAATTTGACAAAACCCAGCACTAGATTGATAATCTCAATCAGGGGAGTCACACACTGGGCCACGGGAATGGACATGGAACCTGATGGATTGAGAAGGAGGCCATTCAGCCTGTCGCTCCTTGAAAGGGCTGACCAATTAGCCCCACCTGTGGTTAGAATGTGGAAATCTCCACCACAGGAAGAGATTGAGGCAAAAAGTGTTGATGCTTTCAGAAGGAAATTGGATACGCCCATGAGAGAAAAAGGAGTTAGAAGGATATTCTGAAAGGCTGAGGTGAGGCTGATGTAACGTTGAGGAGACGCGTGGAGGGTTATGAACTCTAGCACAGTCAAGGTGGGTCAAATGGCCTATTTCTGTGTAGTGAGTTCTGTATAATTCTGCGACACAGAACATAGAACACTACAGCGCAGTACGGGCCCTTCGGCCCTCGATGTTGCGCCGACCTGTGAAACCATCTGAAGCCTATCTGACCCACACTATTCCATTTTCATCCATATGTCTATCCAGTGACCACTTAAATGCCCTTAAAGTTGGCGAGTCTACTACTGTTGCAGGCAGGGCGTTCCACACCCCTACTACTCTCTGAGTAAAGAACCTGCCTCTGACATCTGTCCTATATCTATTACCCCTCAATTTAAATCTATGTCCCCTCGTGTTGGTCATCACCATCCGAGGAAAAAGACTCTCACTGTCCACCCTATCTAACCCTCTGACTATCTTATATGTCTCTATTAAGTCACCTCTCAGCCTTCTCCTCTCTAACGAAAACAACCTCAAGTCCCTGAGCCTTTCCTCGTAAGACCTTCCCTCCATACCAGGCAACATCCTAGTAAATTTTGGTGCAGTTGGTGCAGTTGGAGGCGCCAATGAATGGCTGAGATGCACTGTCAGAACAGAGTAATGGGATCAGTAACCCATCCAAAACTAACCTTGTGTAAGACCTGTACAAGGTACTGCCCATATTTATTTAATGAGCTGGCAGGTTCTATGTGAAATAATATTTCCTTTTATTGGCGCCATATCTGGAATAGTTTACATTAAAACTGAAATCGCCCCCTGGGACAACTACACAAACCCAGCGAGAGTACAGCTCATAAGCCAATTTGTCTCCCATTGTCTGACTACTGGTGGCTCCCAATCGCCCCTCGCTGCAAGGCAGAATCTAGAGAAATGGATGGACTGATTACATGGAGAGGTAACTTGTAGGTTTATATAAGATTTTTGAGAGCATTAGCTCAGTAACTTCATTTGTTGTTAGACATTCAGCCCCTCTAATGGTTCAGAACCTTGGACAGATCCAGTGCTGCCTTCTCGTTCAGTCTAATTCTACCGTCACCAGCTGATGTGTTGATCATTCTCCTCCTCCAGGTTGTTGCCGTCGGGGTCACTGGCGATCCTTTCAGCCACCACTCAGGATACGGGGTTGTACGAATGTGTAGCCTCCAATGAGGCAGGTGATTCCCGCCGGCTCATCCAATTCACGGTCCACGGTGAGGCGGACTTAACCAAAGCACTATTTGCCTGGCGTGTGACAGTGAGGTTCTGTGGTGGGTGACGGGGTGCAGTGTTAAGAATAGGTCAGAGACTGGGTGAAGGAAACAGGATCAAAGGATCGAGGAAACAAGGTTGGATTAAGTCTCGTATAAAGGACACACCAATGCAGTTTGGTCGCAAGTCATATTTCCACGTTGCGATTTTTCCATCTGTCCATGAAATGCAGAATGGTATCTCTTTCTGTATGAAGAAATCTTTGGCATTGCTCACGATGAATCAGAAGGATTCTCATGTGGATGCTTTTGTGTCTGCGTGTCCTCATCTGTCAATGGATTGATGTCTATATTCTGTGTTCTCTGTTTCTCTCTCTCCCTGTTTTATTCTCATTTGTTTTGTTCCAGGCCATGTATCTTTCATTGAGATCATCTGTCTCTCGGCGCGCTGACATTTCCTCCCATCTGATTTTTCTGCAGCCATCTGTCTTTCCTCTGATGCCTTTAGCAGATCTGTCCACGCTCTGCATATCTGCTTTGTCTCCGGCCTCTCGGGTACATCTGCGCTCTTGCATGTTTCCTCTTGTACTTTGTCCCGTTGACTCCTGTGCCCCTGTTCCAGTTTCTGCAAAGGCCTGGACCTGTCTTCTGTGCCGGTGATGTTTGTGTTCCAAATGCCTGGAACAAAGACAAAAGAGAAATAAAGAAATGGGAGGGCGGTGGTCATGTTTAAGGGCTGTTTAGCACACTGGGCTAAATCGCTGGCTTTGAAAGCAGACCAAGGCAGGCCAGCAGCACGGTTCGATTCCCGTAACAGACTCCCTGAACAGGCGCCGGAATGTGGCGACTAGGGGCTTTTCACAGTAACTTCATTGAAGCCTACTCGTGACAATAAGCGATTTTCATTTCATGTGGACAGACGAAGCAAAGACGGAGCAAGGTGGGAATATGCAAGAGGCCCTGTGGAGGGTAAGGATAGAATGAGATTTGAAATTTGAGACCAGAGGCGACAGGCTGGGCCGAGGTTTACAAACACTGGGAGGAAATACTCCTGAACGTATCATCTGACATTCCACTTTCGCCCAGTCACAAACACGGGGGGGGGGGGCGATTTTAAGCCCCCACTCACCGTCCATGGGATCGACGGGGCGGGTGGAAAATCCCATGAGAATCGGGAAGCGCGATTTTCTCGCTGGAGAGGTCGGGTTACCTGATGTTCCCCGCTCCTCGCTGCCGACGTCACACGGAACTGGAATCTGTGGACTGAAGAATGATTGAAATTGAAACTGGAGCCTGTGCAGTAGGAGAGTAGGGCGGGAGTGAGGGTGGGAGAGCCTTCGGAAATAAAGTGGAAATTAAAATAAAAGGCGATTAAAATTGTTTTTAAATCTTGTCTGAGGAAATAAAAAATGACTTGGAAAGACTGGGCCAGCCAGTGAGTTGGAAGTGGAATGGAGTTTTTGCAGGACACACAGTGGTCCATCTACTCAACAAACCGTGTCCATTTGAACGTTGTTCTACAGCAAACAGTCTACAGAGTCTACTTCAATAGACTATTTCAGAAAACAGTCTACAAAGTCAGTTTAAAAGACGTCTCGGCAAATCAGTGGAAAAAGATCTCAACTGAAACTATAACAGTTCTCCTGATACAATCAGGATGATTTCTCCGGCAAAGTGCTTTGCGTGGAGGATTGTTGCATATTCCCAATTGTGGCTGGAATTTTCCAGCGGGTTATGCTGGCGAGACCTTCGAGTCCCATCGACGGCGCACCCCCGCCGCAGGTTCCTGGCATCGAGGGGTGCATTCAACGGGAAATGCCGTTGACAATAGCAGGATGAGAAGATCTCGCCGCCGGCCAATGGTGGGTGGCCTCATGTGACGGGATGCGTGGGAAATGAAATGAAAATGAAAATCGCTTATTGTCACGAGTAGGCTTCAATTAAGTTGCTGTGAAAAGCCCCTAGTCGCCACATTCCGCCGCCTGTCAGGGATGCTGGTACGGGAATCAAACCGTGCTGCTGGCCTGCTTGGCCTGCTTTAATAGCCAGCGATTTAGCCAAGTGAGCTAAACCAGCCCCTGTCCTATGTGCTTCAAATCAATTCCAGTCACTTTGGGCAGTGCCATCTCCCGGTGTAATTGGTGGAGGAAATTACCCAATCATCTGCATTCTGGCCAGGATCAGTGAGGTCACTATGGGGAGGAATGAAAATAGAATCATAGAATCCCTACAGTGCAGAAGGAGGCCATTTGGCCCATCAAGCCTGTGCCGATCCTTCGAAAGAGCTCCCTACTTAGGCCCAATCCCCTCTCTAGTCTTGTATTTTCACCCAACCTTTGGGCATTAAGGGGCAATTTAGCGTGGCCAGTCGATCCAATCTGCACATCTGTGCACTGTGGGAGGAAACCAGAGCGCCCGGAGGAAACCCAGGCAGACACGGGGAGAGCGTGCAGACTCCACACAGACTGTCACCCGAGACCGGAATCGAACCCGGGTCCCTGGTGCTGTGGGGCAGCAGTGCTAACCACTGTGCCACCCTGAGTGAAACATCAAATGGGGGTCTGGCCTGGGTGGCACTGACCGCAGTGCTAACAGTGGTGGGAGGACTGAATGGCAGGCATGACAATATGATCTGTTAAAAATAATCAAAGTCAATGGTACTACAAATATCACACTTTAACCGTGATCTTTACTGTAATTTACAAAAGTGTGACTAAATCATTGCAACAAGAAGTAGCTGCAACAAACAAGAATTCTCGAACGTTTTTTGTTTCATAGAATTCATAGAATTTACAGTGCAGAAGGAGGCCATTTGGCCCATCGAGTCTGCACCGGCTCTTGGAAAGAGCACCCTACCCAAGGTCAACACCTCCACCCTATCCCCATAACCCAGTAACCCCACCCAACACTAAGGGCAATTTATCATGGCCAATCCACCTAACCTGCACATCTTTGGACTGTGGGAGGAAACCGGAGCACCCGGAGGAAACCCACGCACACACGGGGAGGATGTGCAGACTCTGCACAGACAGTGACCCAAGCCGGAATCGAACCTGGGACCCTGGAGCTGTGAAGCAATTGTGCTATCCACAAGGCTACCGTGCTGCTTTCGTGAGTGAATTACTGAAAAATATGTAATTTACGGTTCCGTAACCTCAGTATTGAGTTCGCACTGCTGGCACACGGTGCCAGGGACCTGGGTTCGATTCCGACCTCGGGTGACTGTCTGTGTGGAGTTTGTACGTTCTCCCCATGTCTGCGTGGGTTTCCTCCGGGTGCTCCGGTTTCCTGCTACATTCCACAGATGTGCCGGTTAGGTGGGGTTACGGGGATAGGGTGGGGGATTGTGCCTGGGTAGGGTGCTCTTTCGGAGGGTCAGTGCAGTCGTGCTGGGCCGAATGGTCTCCTTCTGCACTGTAGACATTCTATGAAGGGTTAATAATCAAATTGCCTTTTATCATCGAGCAAAAAGCTTTCCAATATAAACAGGATACCTGTGAAGTGCCACAGAAGAAAGGAAAGGTTTATTGTCCAAATGTTTTATCTCCCGGAAAAGGTTTTGCAAGGAAATAAATGACAAAATCGACCATGGATGACTTCAGTAACTAGTTTTATAAAGACAGACCGGAGGTGGGGGGGGGGGGGGGGGGGGGGGGGGGGGGGGGGTCTAAATAGGTTATTTTCAAAGGATCCAGGAGAAAGTACTCATGATGTGTGGCCAGGTCATATGATTTTAAAAAAAATATTTTTATTCTCCATTTTCTCCCAAATTTACACCCACCAACAATAAACAATAATCAGTAGCAAATATGTCAATCCCCATATCAATAACAACGATCCCAACCTCCCACCAAACCCCAAACATTAGCCCCCATGTTAACGTAAACAAATGACAAAAGGAATCAGGGATCACCCACAGTCACCATGAACACCCATCGCCCCCCCCTCCCCCCAACCCTCCCACCCACCCACCCCAACTAATGTTCGATGTTATCCAGTTCTTGAAAATGCATGATGAATAATGCCCATGTATTGTAGAACCCCTCCATCCTTCCCCTCAGTTCAAACGTAACCTTCTCAAGAATCAAGAATTCCAGCAGGTCCCCCCGCCACGCCAGGGCACAGGGTGGAGAGGCTGCTCTCCATCCCAGCAGGATCCGCCTTTGGGCGATCAACGAGGCGAAGGCTACAACATCTGCCTCTGCACCCGTTTCCAATCCCGGCTGGTCCGACACCCTGAATATGGCCCACGTCCAGTTTCACGCGCACCACTTTAGAGATTACCCTAAAAACCTCCTTCCAGTAATCCCCCAGCTTTGGACAGGACCAAAACATATAAATGTGATTTGCGCACCCCCCACCCCCCCTGCAACGTTCACACACATCTTTTACCCCCTCATCCTCGCCCTTGTGAGGTGTGCTCTATATACCACCTTCAGCTGTATCAGCCCCAACCTCGCGCACGAGCACCTCACACCAGAACCCCTCCTCCATACCCTCTCCCAACTCTTCCTCCCACTTTGCTTTGATCCCGTCCATTGGTGCCTTCTCCTCTTCCAAAATAGCTCCGTAAACCGCCGACACTACCCAGGTCATGTGATTTTGATGGTAGACAAACCAATGTTCATGAAGCAGCATCGTTTTTTTGAAACAGTTAGAAGGCTCAGGATGGAGAAGCTGAGAAGCCACCCACTGTGCACAGTTACGGTTGGTCACCCCTGTTCCATTCACTTAAAGTGTGGCCCGTAAGCTCCATCATCAGGTGTCCAGCACTTGCTTGAAGCATTTCAATGTGACCCCAAGAAGGGAGGATGTTGACCAACAGTCCTTCCACTCCAGGAGTTGAGTGCAAAGGTCAAGGCTGATGTTCCATCCAGTGCAGCATTGACGAAGTGTTGCATTGCCGGAGGAGGTGCCGTCTCTCAGATGAGCTGCTGAACCGAGTCCCTCCCTGCCTACTCTCTCAGCTGATTCTGGAAGGTCCTGTCGCTCTATTTGAAGACGAATGAGGAGGTTCTCTCCCGGGGTCCTGACCAAAAGATTTAACCTTCAATCAACATCTCAAAAATAGGTCACCTGGTCATGATTACATTGCTGTGTGTGGGATCTTGCTGTGCACAAATGTTCCCTCCATCCCAGCAGTGACTGCACTTCGGAAGTATTTCATTGTTTGTACCGTGGTTTGAGACATCCGGCGGTTGTGAAAAATGCAATATAAATGCAAGTTTTTTTGTTAAGGCTGAACCCCTCTTGTTTTAAACATTGTTGTTTATTTGCACCCCAGTCCCCCCATCGATTGCTGATGACTCTCCGGATGTTACTGTCACTAAAATGTCCTCGGTCATGCTGACGTGTCATGTGACTGGAATCCCAGAGCCTGCAGTGAGCTGGATGAAGGATGGCGCTCGGATGGGGAACCGAGGGCCAGGGTATAAAATACTGCCAACAGGTTTGTGCAAGATTGACGCTTTTATGCTTATATTGACGTGAGTTACCGATCGACTTATTCTGGTTTATCTTTGTCTTCCGGTAAGTCGTTTGATACCTTCTCCCTTTGGGGACCTGTCTCAAGCTCACTCGTGGCCCAGTGAGCTTTCAACTGCGTGCAAACCATGTTCGAATCTTGCTCTGTGCTGAATGAGCTAATGTCAGTCACAGCGGGAACAGGTGGTATCTCTAACCTAGGCCTTCATGACTATTCTGGAACTGGGCAGGCCTGTTCTGAGCCACCGATTAAGCCATTCTGTGATCGCCCGTCAACCCTGATGATCGATGGCGACCGCTTTGGAAGAACTGCCACATAAACAAAATGGGTTCCGCGCAGAGGTTCTCACAGCCCAATCCCAAGGAGCAAACCTTCCTCACCGGCAGTGGGCCCTCGTCAACCACTTCCCAGTCAGTCGCGGTCGATGCAGCCACCTTCCTCATCCCGGGCTTGCTCCTAACCAGAGACCCTGGGGACTATCATCGAACTCTACCCTCGGATGAAATTCCCAGTTGGACTTGGCGCTGTGACACCGGAAGCTTTGGCCTGGATAGCTGGCTTGGATATTAATATTCAATTTGTTTCCATGGCTGCTACCTGGCAAGAGAAGCTTAGAAAATGGAAAATCAGCCAGGATTCTCTCCTCCAGATCACAATCCAGTGACCCATTTTCCGGGTGTGGATAGACCAGATGAAGATGAGGGTTAGACTAGGTTGTGGACCCCTCCCGATCCCCACCCCCTCCCTCCCCCGACACCAGTGGAGTAATATTCACTGTCGTCTGGTTCCCATATGAGAGTCAGGAATCAGCCCCTCTGCAGGAGGGTGGGAGGGCTGAGTGATTGTAGAGGCGGAGGAATACACGGCTCTGTTCAGTGAAAGGGGGATTTTTCACTCCAGCCTGATGCCAGCACTGGGGAGGGGGGTGGGGGAAGAGATTAGATTTTCTAATTCAGCCATCATCTGAATGTACCCTGGCAAGCAGCCAAATGGCCTGTTTGCGACACGTATCTGGTTATGGGAATTTGGGAAATCGGCCAGCGATCCACTGGGAAAATGGTCTTTATTGCAGGAGGATTGGAGTACAAGAATAACAAGTGCATTTGTTTGGTGAGATCACATCTGCAGCACTGTGTCGGTCTCCACATTTAGGAAAGGATATAACTGCATTGGGGGCAGTACAGCAGAGGCTCACTAACTTGGTCCATGGAATGAGGGGGTTGTCCTGTGATGAGAGGTTGCGCAAATTGGACTTCTAGGATGCGATTGAACTAAATGGGAACAAAGTCCCATTGCGAGGGCGTTTATCCGAGTGGTTCCCGGCGCTTGCTCAGAGACACTCTGCTATTTAACACGCCCCCAGTTAGACAGGGGGCCTCAGGAGGGGAAGGTGTGGCCCAAGCTGCACAAAGCCCTGTTTGTACACTGAGGGGCTGTGCTTGCTGGGACTCCTCAGTACAGAGAGAGATCGGGACGCCATTTTTAAATGGCGTCCCAGTAACCCCCAATGCAACCCCTGACCCCACTCCTCCCAAGCCCATGCCCCTTATGATGGCATTCCCCCCACCCACCCTCCCCCTTTCCCCCCACTTCCCCCCTCCCACTTCCCTCCTCCCACTCCCTCCCCTCCCTCTCCCTCTCCCCCTCCCTCCTCCCCCCTTGGCATGCTACTTTTCAGGCGCAATGTGGCTGTTCGATCGCACCCATACTCTCTGGAGTTTGAGTTCGATCTCATTCGAACCTACAAAATTAGGAAGGGGATTGACAGGGTGGATGCTGAGAGATTGCTTCCATTGGTCGGGTAATCTAAAACACGGGGACACAATATCGGGAAGAGGGGCTGATCATTTAGGACTGAGGTAGAACATAGAACTTAGAACAGTATAGCACAGAACAGGCCCTTCGGCCCTCGATGTTGTGCCAAGCATTGTCTGAAACCAAGATCAAGCTATCCAACTCCCTGTCATTCTGGTGTGCTCCATGAGCCTATCCAATAACCGCTTGAAAGTTCCTAAGGTGTCGGAATCCACTATCACAGCAGGCAGTCCATTCCACACTCTAACCACTCGCTGAGTAAAGAACCTACCTCGGACATCCCCCCTATATCTCCCACCCCGAACCTTATAGTTATGCCCCCTTGTAACAGCTCCATCCACCCGAGGAAATAGTCTCTGAACGTCCACTCTATCTATCCCTCTCACCATCTTATAAACCTCTATTAAGTCGCCCCTCATCCTCCTCCGCTCCAAAGAGAAAAGCCCTAGCTGCCTCAACCGTTCCTCATAAGACCTATCCTGCAAACCAGGCAGCATCCTGGTAAATCTCCTTTGCACCTTTTCCAATACTTCCACATCCTTCCTATAGTGAGGTGACCAGACTGCACACAATACTCCAAATGTAGTCTCACCAGGGTCCTGTACAGTTGCAGCATAACCCCACGGCTCTTAAACTCAAGCCCCCTGTTAATAAACACTAACACACTATAGGCTTTCTTCACGGGATGAGGAGAAATTTCTTCACTCAAAGGTTGTGAATCATTTAAGGCGGGAATCGGCAGATTTTTGGTCTATTCGGGAATTAAGGGATTACAGGGAGCAGGTGGGAAAATGAAGTGTGAAGCCCAAAAGCAGCCATGGTGGTGTTGAATGGTGGAGCAGGCTCGATGGGCCACATCATCCACTCCTGCTCCTCTTATTGTGCTCTTGCAAATGGCCCCTGGGGTAGGGGGGTGACAGGAACTGATCTCGTGGGGAGGCAAAAACGGACCCACTGGTGAGCCACAGAGGTTTCTAAAATGCTCCTGCGAACCCCCACAGGAATCCCCTGTAGAATCATTCTGGGCCTTTCCTGGAGGGCTCAGCAACAGTCCTGTTGGGGGCCGTTGGTAAAGCCCTCAAGTGTTCATTTGTACTCGCAAGTTGCGAACAGGTCTCCTGCCACAAGCGTGGGAGCCTGCGTTGCTGATGGGAGCAAAGGTGTGTCGGCAGGCTTGAGGCCTGAAGCAGGCCTCAGCTGAAGCCGGGTGAATCCTGGGTGGTTGTGGTTTGGGATAGGTGCTGCCGTCTTTTCAACTGCCAGCCGCCCGTTTTCCAAGGCAAGAAATGTGCAGCTCTAGGAGTTGATGCCGATGATTTCTCTCGCGGGGTTTTCCCTCCAGTGTGCCAGTTCTCAGGAATAATTTCCAATCTTTATGCATCCACAGGAAATCTGGAAATCACCGACGCAGCCCTGAGCCATGCTGGCAGCTATATATGTACAGCCCGCAATGTGGTGGGGACTTCACGTAGACATGTCACACTCAAAGTGCAAGGTACAGAAACACCGAGGTTCCCATTCTTGCCCGATCTTTACACCTCGCCGGAAGATATTTAACCCTGACAGAAATGAATGACACATTTAAAGATAATTCCGTGATTAAAGGAGAAGTGCATTCACCTGAATTGTCAACGTGTGCTTCCCCCAGTTTCCAAATTGTTACTGACTGGGAGCAGCCATTTTGTACCAAATCTTATATCGGCCGGGATTCTCCAATATTGGGGCTACGTCCCCACGCCCGTCAGAAAACGGGCGCGAATCGCCCTGAACTTTTCTCGAGAAAGTCCGGGGTGATTCTCCGTTTTTAAGGGGGCTTGCAGGGCCCGGAGTGCTCCACACAGCTCCAGCTGCCGATACGGGCACTGCACTTCCAACCGCGGGTCCGCGTATGTGCGCGGTGGCTGCCTGCTGCGCTGGCCCTGCGCGACATGGCAGACCCACACAGCGGCCCAACGCCGAAGAAGTAGGCACCCCCCCCGCACAGATCGCGCGCGCCAGCCGATCGTTGCCCACGATTGTGGGCCTGGCTATCATAGATGGCCCCCCCTCCCCCGATGAAGGATCCCCCCCCTCCATCCCCCACCAGGACGGCCACCGCAGCCGCGACTCTGAGCTCCCGCCGGGTGGAACCATGGTAGAACCACGCCGGCGGGATCTCGGCTGGTCGTCCGCGGGGGGCCTCTTTCAACGGCCGCCGACCGGCGCCACGGGTCTGAGGCCCCATTCTCCGCCCCTGCGCCGGGTGCGATCGCGGCGAGAAGGCTCGGAGAATCTCGGCCACCCTCGAACATAATTAATGACGATCTCCTTTGGGGGATTGTAACTAATGGGAACAGACTGATTCGATCACTCTCCGGAGTGGAGTTTTTCACACTGCTTTATATATAAAGCTATTTGGACTGTTGATGGGTAAATGTCTCCTCTTTCTTCCCCTGTGTTCTTTTACACATCTGCCTCAATTTTGATGTTCGAGTATTATTATGATTGTTTAAGCACAGCCACAACTTGCGTTTACGCAGGCAGTCCTCAGACTTACGACACAATTTTGTCGGTATTCATTCCTTCCCCCCTCCATGGCGCGTTCCGTAGTGGCGGGATCCGGCTCACAGTGGCTAGCGGCTGGGTTGTCTGGCCTCCATTGTCAACGGGGTTTCCCGTTGGGCGCACCTCTTACCGCCGTGAAACCCGCAGCGGGGGTGCGCCATCGCCAGGACGGTAAGATCCCTCCAATGTGAACGGCCAGAAAATCCCACCCTTGGTTCCTGAAAAGCGTGTTGTAAGTCGAAACGTAGTAGTTGGGGGACCGGTTTTCCCAGGGGAATAATGGTACAAATGGGGGGTTGGTTCCTGAACCACGGTCGAAAATCATACATGGGGTGCCCGGCAACGTTCTCGCCCTGTAAGTCGCTGAGGTCACTGTTGATGCCTGCACGCCTCAGCACAAGTTCCTCGGTTAGTGAGGGGAATATAATGAAGCCATTTGATCACTCTCAGTTACCAGTTTAACCTTGAATTATGTGAGCGCATATTAAATGCAACATAAGCATATCGGCATTAAAAACACGGTGATAGTGCCAGAAAAATGTAACAGTATAAAAAGTTCCTTTCCAACCCAATAATGATGGTTCGGCCTGCCCAGTTATACAGATGGGTGGCGCATTATGTCAATGTACAGGTCTGAACGCGCTGGCGTGGCATTGTAAAGTCGTAACTCGAATGGCGTAAGTTGAGGGCTGACTGTGCAGTATCTTTCTCTTGCTCACGTCCAGGATTTTAATCACATCACCATTGGCTGCTCTGCTCGAAATTCCCTCCTAAAACCTCTCCTCCTTTAAGATGCTCCTTGTTCATCTTCCCTGATACCTGTGTGAGGGGCTCGGTGTTCAGTTTTATTTGATAACACTCCTGTGAAATGTCACGGAATGTTTACTGTGTGAACATTGCTACGCGAATGCAAGTTGTTGTTGGCACCTCACCGGGCACCCTCGCAGGAGCATTATCCAACAAAGTTTCAAATTGAACCTCGCTAGGCCAGATTAGAAAAGGGGACTAAAAGCTCGGTTAATGAGGTTGGATTTAAGGAAAATCTTAGTGGAGGAGGGGGAGAGAGGTGGAGAGGTTCAAGAAAGGAAACTTGAGACAATTGATGTCACAAATAGATTTAATTGAAGCTTCTGTGTGACCAGTGAGCCGATTCCTGGAGCTGGATTTCGAGACTCTGCCTGGGCAAGGAACAGAGGCAGGCTGGCGCTGGCTTGCATGCCGGTTCCCGGGACCTTCCTGCTGCTGGACACTTTTCTCGGGAGTCGGGATGGGATGTGGAAGGTCTACCATCCCCATCCTGTGGCAGATAGCAGCTGATCCAGGCCGCGAATGGCCGTTTAAGACAAATTAAAGGAGGGCAACTGGGATTGTCCACGAGGCCTCCAGGTTCCCACAGGTGGCGTGAGATGGTTTATATGCCGGAGTGGGCCTGAGGCAGCATACTGGGGGACTAGCACTCTAGGCAGGCTTAGAGGCCCTTTCTGCCTGGGTTCAGATGCAGGTCGCCTCTCGAGCGATTTCCCTGAATACTCCTGCAACGCCTTCCCCCTCAATCCCGCAAAAGTGGTGGCGTGGTTTCAAATGTTAAAACTTGGAGAGAGGCGGCCTCTATTTTAAAACACCCTCTCCTTGACTTACCTCCCCTTGCAACTTGTCATGTCTTTCAAGCTGGAGTTCTCTCATTGGCCATCCAGCTTCAAGAGCCCACCCCCCACTGTCCGCAATTGGACAGTGAGCCCGCCTCGCTGGCCACTAATCTGTCCCCTCCCCTCCCGGGGAAAATGACATTGGGTGACTCCTTCCCAAAGGGTTCAGGCTTCTGACCTCCATTTGAACGATTCCTGGAGCTGGATTTCGAGACTCTGCCTGGGCAAGGAACAGAGGCAGGCTGGTGCTGGCTTGCATGCCGGTTCCAGGGCAGCACGGTGGCGCAGTGGGTTAGCCCTGCTGCCTCACGGCGCCGAGGTCCCAGGTTCGATCCCGGCTCTGGGTCACTGTCCGTGTGGAGTTTGCACATTCTCCCCGTGTTTGCGTGGGTTTCACCCCCACAACCCAAAGATGTGCAGAGTAGGTGGATTGGCCACGCTAAATTGCCCCTTAATTGGAAAAAATGAATTGGACACTCTAAATTGGGGCAGCACGGTAGCATGGTGGTTAGCATAAATGCTTCACAGCTCCAGGGTCCCAGGTTCGGTTCCCGGCTGGGTCACTGTCTGTGCGGAGTCTGCACATCCACCCCGTGTGTGCGTGGGTTTCCTCCGGGTGCTCCAGTTTCCTCCCACAGTCCAAAGATGTGCGGGTTAGGTGGATTGGCCATGCTAAATTGCCCGTAGTGTCCAAAAAAGTAAGGTTAAGGCGGGGGGGGGGGGGGTTGTTGGGTTACGGGTATAGGGTGGATACGTGGGTTTGAGTAGGGTGATCATTGCTCGGCACAACATCGAGGGCCTGTTCTGTGCTGTACTGTTCTATGTTCTATGAACCTGATGGCAGGAATCAGAAACACTCGGGAAAGAATCCTGCCCCGAGTCTTTATTTGGACTTCTTTCCTCTCCATTTTCTCCCCTTATACTGGTCGTGTTTGTTGGTCAATGTCTTAGCAAGGAATCTACCAAACAACTTGCGACTTGTCCAAACTGGGATCTTTATTGAATCACACGTGGTAAGATAACGATATGTTATCGAGGAAGCAATCATGGAGTTTCCTCGTACTCCCCTGGTAGTCCCCTGGGCATGATTTCCACTTGTACATCTTGTAACCATCAGCTGATCACCGGATGTGCCCGCACTTATAGCTGAGTGCCTTGTCACATGACCTCCTTCTGGAGCCCGCATGATGAGTCTGCACTGCCGCCTGCTGGTGGGAGGTCGCACCACCAGCCATCAACAATATTGCCTCCAGGCATATCACCACAATACGTACTTTTCTGAAGGCTTTGCTAAGGTGCAGTTCCTCTGGTGCCAGCACAGTTAAGCCCAATCCATTCCTTTATGTCATGATGTGTTTTCCGAGTGTAATCATCGGGAAGTTGACAGCCAATTTGAGCCCAACAAGCTCCCACACACATTAATGTGATAATAGTCAGATAAGCATATTTTTTAAGTGTTGACTGGACTATTTTAAGCGTTGACTTTAGACTTGACTAAACTCCAAAGCATTCCCGGTCGGCCAGCCTTTCTGTCCCAGACTTCCACATTCCTTCACTCAATATGATTCAGGAGTGACAACCCCGAATGGCTTCCACTCTTCAGAGGGAAAACACTGAACATTTCTAAAATGACAGTTTGTAAAGGATATCCTTGTTTAATGGTCGCAGTAGCTGTCACTTGGCATTAGGAATGGAGAGTTAGCCAAGGCAGATGTATTCCCTCTCCGTGAGCTTTGCTCCTAATGTGCAAGAAGCCAGAAGTGGCAGACTGCGGTCTCGAACTGCTTACTTTGGGAGAATAGACAAGCCCCAAAGAACCCTGTCTAGATCCCACACACAGGCCAAAGCAGAGGAGGGTACACACAACGCGGCGGGGGGGGGCTGAAAGGGGTTTACTGCAATGTAAGCAGTGTTTTGGATGAGTTTATAAAGGGTGTGTGGGAATGGGAGAGCAACCTTGGGGGGGAGGGGAGTGTCATAATATACACCAGTATATCATGGTGCAGACACACACTGATGGACACACACAGGGACCAATCAACATGTACAAACACCGCAGCCAATCACCAGTTAGAATACACACACTATAAAGGCAGAGGGCACCACGGTTCCCGCTCATTCTGGGTGCTGCCTCTCAGTGTAACAAGAACTCATCCAGCCCAGCACAGACTCACACCACGTGCTGAGAGAATCAACTGGTTCAGACAAGGCTTAGGTCTCTAGTTTAGGTTAGCATCATTTAGACCCACAGTCATCGCGTGTTAGTTAGTTAGAAGTAATTAATAAAATTGAGTTGAACCTTCATCAGTGTTGGAAGTGTCTGTTCATCTCTCAAGTCTACACTAGCCAACACTTCAGGGAGGGGAGGGAAGCCTTGGGGGGGGGGGGGGGGGAGGGGTGGGAGAGCAGCCTTGGTGAGGGGCAGCCTTGGGGAGGGGGTGGGAGGACAGCCTTCGGGGGGGGGGGGGGGGCAGCCTTGGGGAGGAGGGGGGAGGGCAGCCTGGAGTGCGATGGAATTGTCAAGTTTCAAACCGACCCTTAAAAACAGTCTAGTTAACACTTTTTAAAAAACCAGATGATCATATTGCTGTGTGCGGAAGATTACTGTACACACCACATGGGAACTACACTTCAAATAGGACACCTTGACATTGTGACTGGTATTACATCAAAATGAGCTATTTCTTCCTTCTGGGCTCATCCAGTTTAATTGCAAGATTTCTGTTATCTTCTGCCCTCCCAGAGCCTCCTGTTATCAAGCCCCTGCCTGCCACTTTGGAAACTGTGGTGAACGAGCGCGTTATCCTGCCCTGTGAGTCAACAGGTACGCCAAGACCCAGCATTACCTGGCAGAAGGAGGGCATCACCATCTCAAACACAGGTAAGGTGCTAGACCATAACTGAAACATCAGTCAACCTCCTGGTGCAAGATAGAAGTGCCGTACAACCAACCTGCTCCACCGTTCACTAAGATCACGGCTGAACTGAGTGTAGCTCCGCATTCCTGTCGGACCCCGATTGCCTTTCACTGCCATGTTTGGCAAGAGTCTATCTAGCTTTGCCTTTAACATACTGAGAGACTCTGTGCACGATTTATCGGCCCCGCTGCACCCAGGACACGATGAGGCCGGTAAATCTCACAAGCCTCATCACGCCTCACGAGATTGAACGAGATCTCGCTGGGCCTCAAAATCTGGATCCCGCCAATTATGGGAGCGATCCAGATTCGCATATTCAAGTGAGCAGTTAGTCTCATTTGAATATGTCTACTCCGGATCTACCCAGCACCCGGGACCTAATGGCCTTGCGTCCGAAATCCAAAGTGGACACTGTTTAGCATTGGTTTCCACAAACGTGTGTCATTATATACACCAGTATATCATGGTGCAGACACACACTGATGGACACACACAGGGACCAATCAACATGCACAAACACCGCAGCCAATCACCAGTTAGAATACACACACTATAAAGGCAGAGGGCACCACGGTTCCCGCTCATTCTGGGTGCTGCCTCTCAGTGTAACAAGAACTCATCCAGCCCAGCTCAGACTCACACCACGTGCTGAGCGAATCAACTGGTTCAGACAAGGCTTAGGTCTCTAGTTTAAGTTAGCATCATTTAGACCCACAGTCATCGTGTGCTAGTTAGTTAGAAATAGTTAATAAAATTGAGTTGAACCTTCATCAGTGTTGGAAGTGTCTGTTCATCTCTCAAGTCTACACCAGCCAACACTTCAAAGTGGACACATGCAGGCTGACAATTGGCAGGGTCCCCTAGCTAATTGAGGGCCTCTGGGTGGTCAGGCTCTGGGCACCATTGGAAATGCCAGGCAGGCACCCTGGCAGTGCCACACAAGTGTCCGAGTGCCCAGGTGATGCTGGAAGGGGCACTGTCAAGATGCCCAGTTGGCCGTGCCAAGGTGTCCAGATGGCATCTTGCCCATGCCAGTGATCGGGCCGGGGGAGGTGCCCTGCCGTTATGAGCTGAGGTGTGGGAGCTCAATGACCCCCTTATTGGTGGATTGGGGCCTGACACAGGCAGGACGGTAGCACAGTGGTTAGCACTGTGGCTTAACAGCGCCAGTGTCCCAGGTTTGATTCCCGGCTTGGGTCACTGTGCGGAGTCTGCGCGTTCTCCCCGTGCGTGCGTGGGTTTCCTCCGGGTGCTCCAGTTTCCTCCCACAGTCCAAAGACGGGCAGGTTAGGTGGATTGGCCGTGCTAAATTGCCCCTTAGTGTCCAAAAAAGGTTAGGAGGGGTTACTGGGTTACGGGGATAGGGTGGAAGTGTGGGCTTAAGCAGGGTGCTCTTTCCAAGACCCAATGGGCCAAATGGCCTCCTTCTGCACTGTAAAATCTCTGTTCCATGACACAGGACTCTGTTTCATTTCCATTAAATTGCGCCCTCTGATTCCACTGTCTTTTCAGGCAGAGAGTTCCAGAGAGTCAAGACCCTCTGAGAGAAAAGACTTCTCATCTCCATCTTAAGTGAGCGACCCCTTATATTTAAACTCTGACCCCCGATCGTGGATTCTCTCACAAGAGGAATCTCTCCAACTCCACCCTGTCAGTACCCCTCAGGATCTTAAAGGTTTCGATCAAGTCGCCTCTTAGCTTCTAAAGTCCAGCGGATACAAACCTAACCTCTCCCACCTTTCCTCGTGAGACAACTCACCCATTCCTGGTATTAATCGAGTAAACCTTCTCCGAGCTGCTTCTAATTCAGTCTTAGTGGAGTGAAGAGTTATCTTAGCCTTCTCATGGCTGAATGTTGAATTTGAATTTGTTTTTTGTCACGTGTACCGAGGTACAGTAAAAATATTTTTCTGTGAGCCGCTCAACAGATCATTTAGTCCATGAAAAGAAAAGAAAATAAAAAGAAAATATATGAAAGGACAACACGAGGTCCACAATGCAAATACATAGACATCGGGTGAAGCATACAGGAGTGTAGTGTTAATGAGGTCAGTCCACAAGAGGGTCATTGAGGGGTGTATGGTAACAGCAGGGAAGAAGCTGTTTTTGAGTCTCGTCGTGCCTGTTCTCAGACTTTTGTACCTCCTGCCCGATGGAAGAAGTTGGAAGAGTGAGTAAGCCGGGTGGGGGGGGGGGGGGGTCTTTGATTATGCTGCCCGCTTTCCCCAGGCAGCGGGAGGTGTAGACAGAGTCAATGGATGGGAGGCAGGTTTGTGTGATGGACTGGGCTGTGTTCCCGACTCTCTGAAGGTTCTTGCGGCCCTGGGGCAAGCAGTTGCCGTACCAGGCAATACTCTCAAGCCAGCTGAAGCCGGGTTGGTGTGCTAATCTTCAGAGAGACCAGACCCTCACCTCTTTTAGTCTGAAATTCCCCTCTTTAGTGACATGACCCCCCCCCCCAAGACTCAATTTAGTGAAGCTGTGAATGGGAACAGATAGGAGTGGTGGGGTATCGAACTTTAGCACAGGAATAAAGCCTTGATTCGGATTATAGCTTGACAGAGAACCATTGCGCACACCTGTCAAAAAACGCACCTTTACAATATGGTCAGCCACAACATTATGAACAATGACAGGTCAAATAGAGGCCTGTCTGACTGGAGTGCAATTTTAATATCAGGAGTGATAGCCACTGGGGGGGGCGGTTCACATTGTGCTGTTTTCCAGGCGGAGGAACTGAACTCTTTATTATGCCGACGTTTGACTCTGCTCTTCTCCTGCTGTGTGTGTAACACTCTTGTTTTGACTGATCATTTGTTTCTACACCTCAGGATTTTTCTTATTGGCCAATGGAGGGCTGGAGATTGCCAGAGCCACAGAAGAGGATTCTGGGAATTATAGGTGCATTGCTCAAAATGCAGTTGGCACTGCGCTGGGAAAGACAAAGCTGGTCGTCCAAGGTAGGGGTGTAAAGGGGGTTAATGCTTTGCAATTAAAGACGTTAATCTCATTTGTTTAACAAGTTATTGACAGTGTTGTAATAAGGAAAAATGTCACATGCACATTTACATCCATGGCATGGGCCGATGTGATTGCCTTCGCAAATGGTCTAAATGTAGGAAAATATTCTAAACTTCCGAAAATATTTTGTAATTTTCTTATTGTTTAATCTGAAAGTAATCCTTTTGAGGGATTGGACTCAAACACATGCTAACCACAGATAACCTTAGGTCAGCACGGTGGCATACCCGTTAGCACAGCTGTCTCACAGCGCCAGTGACTCGCGTTCAATTCTGGCCTTGGGTCACTGTCTGTGTGGAGTTTACACGTTCTCCCCGTGTCTGCGTGGGTTTCCTCTGGGTGCTCTGGTTTCCTCCCACAGTCCAAAGATGTGCAGGTTAGGTGGATTGTCCATGATAAATTGGCCCTAGGTGGGGTTACGGGGATAGTATGGGATTCGGGCCTTGGTAGGGTGATCTTTCAGAAGGTCGGTGCAGACTCGATGGGCCAAATGGCCTCCTTCTGCACTGTAGGGATTCCAAGACCAGTCATTGGGTGCTGTCTGATCTTTAAGACAACCAGGGGTCAGACACAGACTGAGTCCCAGACGGCCAGGTGTCAGACACAGACTGACTCCCAGACGGCCAGGGGTCAGACACAGACTGACTCCCAGACGGCCAGGTGTCAGACACAGACGGACTCTCAGATGGCCAGGGGTCAGACACAGACTGAGTCCCAGACGGCCAGGGGTCAGACACAGACTGACTCTCAGACGGCCAGGGGTCAGACACAGACTGACTCCCAGACGGCCAGGGGTCAGACACAGACGGACTCTCAGACGGCCAGGGGTCAGACACAGACGGACTCTCAGACGGCCAGGGGTCAGACACAGACTGACTCTCAGACGGCCAGGTGTCAGACACAGACGGACTCTCAGACGGCCAGGGGTCAGACACAGACTGACTCCCAGACGGCCAGGTGTCAGACACAGACGGACTCTCAGACGGCCAGGGGTCAGACACAGACGGACTCCCAGACGGCCAGGTGTCAGACACAGACTGATTCCCAGACGGCCAGGTGTCAGACACAGACGGACTCTCAGACGGCCAGGGGTCAGACACAGACTGACTCCCAGACGGCCAGGGGTCAGACACAGACTGATTCCCAGACGGCCAGGGGTCAGACACAGACTGACTCTCAGACAGCCAGGTGTCAGACACAGACTGACTCCCAGATGGCCAGGGGTCAGACAAAGACGGACTCCCAGACGGCCAGGGGTCAGACAAAGACTGACTCCCAGATGGCCAGGGGTCAGACACAGACTGACTCCCAAATGGCCAGGTGTCAGACACAGTCTGACTCCCAGACGGCCAGGTGTCAGACACAGACTGACTCCCAAATGGCCAGGGGTCAGACACAGGCGGACTCTCAGATAGCCAGAGGTCAGACACAGATGGACTCTCAGATGGCCAGGGGTCAGACACAGACTGACTCCCAGATGGCCAGGGGTCAGACACAGACGGACTCTCAGATGGCCAGGGGTCAGACACTGACTGACTCCCAGACGGCCAGGTGTCAGACACAGACGGACTCTCAGACGGCCAGGGGTCAGACACTGACTGACTCCCAGACGGCCAGGTGTCAGACACAGACGGACTCTCAGACGGCCAGGGGTCAGACACTGACTGACTCCCAGACGGCCAGGTGTCAGACACAGACGGACTCTCAGATGGCCAAGAGTTAGACTCAAACAGGTTGATATTAAGAAGGAGGATGTGCTGGAAATTTTGAAAAGCATCAGGATAGTGTCATGTGAAAGTACCTTTAAGAAATGGGTGTTTATCAGTGATGTCAGAGTGTGGGTGGATGGGCTGTCTGTCAGCTTTTTATTTTCATTTTAGGCTGTTTGCTGCAGGGTGTGTTTTAGTTTCGCTTTCAGAGATGGATAGCTGCAGTCACAGCCAGAAAGGGTATTAGTCTCTCTCTGTAATCTAAAGAATGTACATCAATCCTTTGGTGGTTTAACACTAATAACTGCTCTCAGTAGTGACTTTAACCTGATATACTTCTGTTAAAGGTTTTGTTTCTTAAGTTTCATGGATGTTAAAAGAAACGCTTAAAGGATTACTTACTGTTGTATTCTTTAGGGATTGTATTTGAATTAATGTTTGCTAAGATGTTCACTGTGTGTTTTAAAAAGGTTAACTTGAGTTCATAGAATAAACATTGTTTTGCTTTAAAAAATACTTTTCCATTTCTGCTGTTCCACACCTGTAGAGTGGGCCGTGTGCTCCCCATACCACAATCTAGTAAAAGTTGTGGGTCAGGTGAACTCCATGATACACTTTGGGGTTCTCTAAATTCTGGGCCATAAGAATATATAAGTCTCCTGGGGCTGACGGGATATACCCAAGGTAACTACGGGAAGCGAGGGAGGAGATTGCGACGCTGTTGGCGATGATCTTTGCATCCTCACTCTCCACTGGAGTAGTACCGGATGATTGGAGGGAGGCGAATGTTGTTCCCCTGTTCAAGAAAGGGAATAGAGAATTACAGACCCATCAGTCTTACGTCTGTGGTGAGCAAAATATTGGAAAGGATTCTGAGAGATAGAGTTCATGATTATTTAGAAAAACATAGTTTGATTAAAGATAGTCAGCATGGCTTTGTGAGGGGTAGGTCATGCCTCACAAGCCTCATTGAATTCTTTGAGGATGTGACTAGACACATTAATGAAGGTCGGGCAGAGGATGTGGTGTGTATGGATTTCAATAAGGCATTTGATAAGGTTCCCCATGGTAGGCTCATTCAGAAAGTTAGGGGGCATGGGATACAGGGAAATCTGGCTGTCTGGATACAGAATTGGCTAGCTGAAAGAAGACAGCGAGTGGTAGTGGATGGAAAGTATTCCGCCTGGAGGTCGGTGACCAGTGGTGTCCGCAAGGATCTGTTCTGGGACCTCTGCTCTTTGTGGTTTTTATAAATGACTTGGATGAGGAAGTGGAAGGGTGGGTTAGTAAGTTTGCCGATGACACAAAGGTTGGGGGAGTTGTAGATAGTGTTGAGGGTTGTTGCAGGTTACAGCAAGACATCGACAAGATGCAGAGCTAGGCTGAGAAGTGGCAGATGGAGTTTAACCTTAAGTGATTCATTTTGAAGGTAGAATTTGAATGCTGAATACAGGGTTAAAGGCAGGATTCTTGGAAGTGTGGAGGAACAGAGGGATCTTGGGGTCCACGTACATAGATCCCTCAAAGTTGCCACCAAGGTTGATAGAGTTGTTAAGAAGGCATATGGTGTGTTGGCTTTCATTAACAGGGAGATTGAGTTTAAGAGCCGCGAGGTTTTGCTGCAGCTTTATAAAACTCTGGTTAGACCACACTTGGAATATTGTGTCCAGTTCTGGTCGCCTCATTATAGGAAGGATGTGGATGCTTTGGAGAGGGTACAGAGGAGATTTACCAGGATGCTGCCTGGACTGGAGGGCATGTCTTATGAAGAAAGGTTGAGGGAGCTAGGGCTTTTCTCACTGGAGCGAAGAAGGCAGAGAGGTGACTTGATAGAGGTAGAGAAGGTGATGAGAGGCATGGACAGAGTGGACAGCCGGAGACACTTTCCCAGGGTGCAAATGGCTGTCATGAGGGGACATAATTTTAAGTTGATTGGAGGAAGGTGTAGGGGAGATGTCAGAGGTAGGTTCTTTACACAGAGAGTGGTGGGTGTGTGGAATGCACTGCCAGCAGAGGTGGTGGAGTCAGACTCATTAGGGACATTTAAGCGACTCTTAGGCACATAGACAGCAGTAAATTGAAGGGGTGTATGTTAGGTTGATCTTAGATTAGGATAAATGGTCGGCACAACATCATGGGCTGAAGGGCCTGTACTGTGCTGTACTGTTCTGGTTCTATGTTCTATCACTCCCAGACGGCCAGACACAGATTGACTCCCAGACTTTCAGTGATCACAGAAAGACTGATTACATATATATGAAAAAGACAATCTTCTCATTTTATCATGAACGATGAAATAATTGTTCTCTCTCTTTCACTCAGTTCCACCAGTTATAAAGGCTCACAGCCGGGAATTTAAAGCCACAATTGACCGCTCGGCCACGTTACCCTGTGAGGCGGAAGGCCATCCTAAACCTGAGGTGACATGGGTGAAAGATGGCCACGCCATTGTTGACCAGTTGCGCCTGCAGATGTTTGTGAATGGTTCCTTACGGATTCCGGGAGTCCAGCTCACTGATGCAGGATGGTACTCGTGTATTGCCAGGAACAGAGTTGGCGTAGTCAGCACGGACACAATTCTCGTGGTGCAGGGTGAGAGTGGCTCCATCACTCATACAACGCGCATTTTATATGGCGCCTTTAATGTAGCAAAATGTGCTTCACAGAATGTGATTGCCAGCTGATGCTTTCGGGTGGTTTGTACTGCCTGATGTCCTGGTGAATTTGGCCTTTATTCTATAGGGGGTGGAAAAATCCGACAGATACATCAATATCGGGAAAGGGATCGGATTGGGTAATATTTCAGAAAGAGCTTGCATTTATATAGCGCCTCTCTCAGAGTGCACCACAGCCAATCTGTAATGTAACCTCGATGTCACTTTGTTATGTAGGAAACGCCGCAGCCATTTGCACACAGCAAGATCCCATGAGCAATAATGTGCCAGTGAATGCTACCCTGATTTTTATCATCTCGGATGAGGGACAAATGCCGACCGGGACATGGAGGAGAATTTCCTTACCCATCTTGAAATAGTTCACCCAGCACTTGTTGCACACACCCTGGAGAGCTGATGAAGCCTCAGTTTGATGTCTGATCTGAAAGACGGCACCTCCAGCGGTGTTGCGCTCCCTCAGTAGCGCACTGTGATGTCAATCTGAATTACATGCTCACGTGCCTCGAGTGGGACGTGAACTCACGACCTTCTGACTGAGAGGCGAGAGTGCTGCCAACGGAATCACGGCTGCCAATGCCTGAAAGTTCGATCATAATTCCCAAGGCTCGGCTGCCATGGAGGAGTGTCACTTTGGAGATAGCGAGACGAGGTTTTTGTCTGACTACCTCATACGTAACCATTGCTGGTTAGGTTCTGTGCCAGACAACAGACAGTGTTTTATAAAACACAAGAGAAAGGAATATGAGTTGACCATTCAGTCCATTCAGTGAGGGGGTGGTGGCTTAGTGGTGTTGTCACTGGACTAGTAATCCAGAGACCTAGGATAATGACCTGGGTCCCAGGTTCAAATCCCACCATGGCAGGTGATGGAATTTGAACTCAATAAAATATTTGAAATTAAAACTCTAGGGAAGGACATCTGCCGTCCTTACCTGGTCTGGCTGATATGTGACTCCAGACACACAGCAATGTGGTTGACTCGTATTGGGCAATTATGGATTCAGCAATAAATGCTGGCACAGCCTGCGATATCCATGTCCCATGAAATTTTTTTTTTAAAAATTCAGTCCATCAAGCCTGCTCCACCATTCAATGGAAACATGACTGATCTTGGGGTCCAATCCACTTGCCTACCCATTCCCCTAATTCCTATGCCAGCCTTAAATATAGTCATCAATATTTAGAGAATATTGTGGGATAGAAAATTCCAAAGATTCACAACCCTCTGCTTGAAGAAACTTCTCCTCACCTCGGTCCCAAATGATCGACTCCTTATCCTGAGACTGTGCCGCTGTGATTCAGAACCCCCGACCAGGGAAACAACCTCTCTGTATCTATCTTGTCAATCCTCTTCAGGTTCTTCTATGTTTCAACGAGATCACCTCTAATTCCTCTGAACCCCAGAGAATATCGGCCCAATTTACAATGTCCCATGATAGGACAACCCTCTCTACCCAGCGACCAATTTACATACAAAGTTGTGAAATGGAAGTTGGCCATTCAGCCCCTCGAGCTTGCTCTGTCATTCAACAAGGTTATGGCTGATCTTATTGTGTTTCAGATTCCACATTCCCATCTACCCCACCCATCACCTTTAATTCCCTCCTCCAACAGGAATCGATCTACCTGCATGTTAAAAATATTCAGTGGCCCTGCTTCCAACCCCTCCTGAGGCAGCGAATTCCAAAGTTGTGCAAACCCCTGAGAGAAAACATCCTCCGCGTTTCTGTGCGAAAAGGGCAGCCCCTAATTTTAAAACAGTGCCTCCCAATCTTGGACTCACCCACAAGAGGAAACATCCTTTTTACTTCCGCCTTGATTTGGGATCTTAGCTGCTTCAATCACGTGCGCCCCCCCCCCAAGGGATCTTAGCTGCTCCAATCACGTGCCCCCCGCTGAGGTCCCAGGTTCGATCCCAGCTCTGGGTCACTGTCCGTGTGGAGTTTGCACATTCTCCCCGTGTTTGCGTGGGTTTCACCCCCACAACCCAAAGATGTGCAGGGTAGGTGGATTGGCCACGCTAAATTGCCCCTTAATTGGAAAAAATGAATTGGGCAATCTAAATTTTTAAAAAATAAATTTTTTAAAATTTGGGACTGTGGGAGGAAACTGGAGTACCCGGAGGAAACCCACGCAGACACGGGGAGAACGTGCAGACCCGGCATAGACAGTGAAAATGAAATGAAATGGAAATTGCTTATTGTCACGAGTAGGCTTCAAATTAAGTTACTGTGAAAAGCCCCTAGTCACCACATTCCGCCGCCTGTTCGAGAAGGCCGGGACGGGAATTGAACCTGCGTTGCTGACCTTGTTCTGCTTTGCAAGCCAGCGATTTAGCCCGCTGTGCTAAACCATCCCCAAGCCGGGAATGGAACCTGGGACCCTGGCACTGTGAAGCAACAATGCTAACCACCGTGCTATCGTGCTGTTTGCATCCTTCACTGTACTGCTGTACTGCCTCCAGCTTAAGTGTTTCCTTCCTTTAAATATAGAGCCCAAAACCGCACATAGGGCGCGATTCTCCCAAAACGGGAGAAATCGTAAAGCTGTCGTAAAACCCGGGCGGGTTTTACGGCAGCGCGCCCCTTCCCGACCGGGGACCGATTCTGGTCCCCGGTCGGGGCTAGCAGCCCGACGCCGTAGGCTCCGGCAAGACGGGCTTAACGAAAATCGTTAAGCCCGCTTGCCGGAGTTAGCGCCGGCTGACGCGTCATATGACGTCAGCCGCGCATGCGCAGTTTGGAAGACTCCAGCCCGCGCATGCGCGGGTGACGTCATCGCGTTTAGCGCGAAACCCGCGCATGCGCGGGCCGGGTTGCCCCTCAGCCGCCCCGCGAATGGATACTGCGGGGCGGCGGAAGGACAAGTAGTGCGCGGGCATCGGGCCCGCTGCCCGCGATCGGTGCCCACCGATCGCGGGCCCATGGCACCCTTGGCACGGCCGTGGTACTGCTGTGCCAATCGGTGCCATGGTTATTAATAGCGAGTTTGTGACGCCGTTTTTACGAACGGCAAGACCAGGTGTGTTTGCCGTTCGTAAAAACGGCGGAAAGGGCTGGGACTTCGGCCCATCTAACAGCTGAGAATCACCGCCGGCCGTAAAAAAACGGCGGCAGCGATTCGGGTCGGGACTTCGGCGGGGGGGGGGGGGGGGGGGGGGGGGGAGAATAGCGGGAGGGCGGCAAAAATGTCGGGAAGGCCCTCCCGCTATTCTCCCACCCGTCGTGGGGGGCGGAGAATTTCGCCCATAGTGTTCCAGGTGTTGACCTGCCCCAGAGGCTTCCAGACCTGGAGTGTTACTGCCGTTCCTTCCAATATTCTCTCCTGTGATTCACTGACCTGACCTGTTCATGAAGTGAGGATCAATCCTCCCGATCTCCTCTTTCTCCTCATGGTGGGAAGCTGGCAGAACCCCAATCAATGCCACCTCCCCCCCCCCCCCCCCCCCCCTCCTCCCCACCTGTGAAATAGTCATTGGATAATAAGTTCTAATGTGGCCTTTCTACCCTTGGTATTTCAGCACTGTTACAGTGTCACACTGTCAGCGGATACCCTTGGTATTTCAGTACTGTTACAGTGCCACACTGTCAGCGGATACCCTTGGTATTTCAGCACTGTTACAGTGTCACACTGTCAGGGATACCCTTGGTATTTCAGCACTGTTACAGTGTCACTATCAGTGGATACCCTTGGTATTTCAGCACTGTTACAATGCCACACTGTCAGCGGACACCCTTGGTATTTCAGTACTGTTACAATGCCACACTGTCAGCGGACGCCATTGGTATTTCAGCACTGTTACAGTGCCACACTATCAGGGATACCCTTGGTATTTCAGTACTGTTACAGTGTCACACTGCCAGGGACACCCTTGGTATTTCAGCACTGTTACAGTGCCACACTGTCAGCGGACACCCTTGGTATTTCAGTACTGTTACAGTGTCACACTGTCAGCGGACGCCATTGGTATTTCAGCATTGTTACAGTGCCACACTGTCAGCGGATACCCTTGGTATTTCAGCACTGTTACAGTGTCACACTATCAGGGATACCCTTGGTATTTCAGTACTGTTACAGTGTCACACTATCAGGGATACCCTTGGTATTTCAGTACTGTTACAGTGCCACACTGTCAGCGGATACCCTTGGTATTTCAGCACTGTTACAGTGTCACACTGTCAGGGATACCCTTGGTATTTCAGTACTGTTACAGTGCCACACTGTCAGCGGACGCCATTGGTATTTCAGCACTGTTACAGTGTCACACTGTCAGCGGATACCCTTGGTATTTCAGTACTGTTACAGTGCCACACTGTCAGCGGACGCCATTGGTATTTCAGTACTGTTACAATGCCACACTGTCAGCGGATACCCTTGGTATTTCAGTACTGTTACAATGCCACACTGTCAGCGGACACCCTTGGTATTTCAGCACTGTTACAGTGTCACACTGTCAGCGGATACTCTTGGTATTTCAGTACTGTTACAGTGCCACACTGTCAGCGGACACCCTTGGTATTTCAGTACTGTTACAGTGCCACACTGTCAGCGGATACCCTTGGTATTTCAGCACTGTTACAGTGCCACACTGTCAGCGGATACCCTTGGTATTTCAGCACTGTTACAGTGCCACACTGTCAGGGACACCCTTGGTATTTCAGCACTGTTACAGTGCCACACTGTCAGCGGACGCCATTGGTATTTCAGTACTGTTACAGTGCCACACTGTCAGGTACACCCTTGGTATTTCAGTACTGTTACAGTGTCACACTGTCAGCGGACGCCATTGGTATTTCAGTACTGTTACAGTGCCACACTGTCAGCGGACGCCATTGGTATTTCAGGACTGTTACAGTGCCACACTGTCAGCGGACGCCATTGGTATTTCAGTACTGTTACAGTGCCACACTGTCAGCGAGAACCCTGGCTGCTCCTTCAGCTGGGTGAAGAAATCCTTTCAGACAATTGAAGAGCAAAGAATTCTGCTGATGTTCCTGCCAGCATTCATCCCTCCACTAACAGCAGCAGGGCAAAGAAACCCATCCATTATCTAGTGGGATCTTTCTGTGTGGCACATTTGGCTACGCAACAGCATTGACTACATTTCAGAACCTTTAAATTGGGTGTGAAACCCTGAGGGATGGTGCTGGGAATGTGGAATCACTGTGTAAATAAATTGTTCTTTACGGAATTGCGAGTGGCATTTCCAAAGAGCCGAGGGGAGTGGGCACCAATGGTACAAGTTCACCCCGGGTACAAGGGAGCGAATCGGATTCTGTTTCACAATGTTTGCTTTTTTGACGCAGTTCCACCGTCGATCTCGATTCGGCCAGTCAGAGCTATCGGTGCTGCAGGATTCACAAGCCCTCTTGTCCTGTGACACTCGGGGATCGCCAGCACCCATGGTGTATTGGGAAAAGGATGGCATCGCGGTGACAGGTGTTCCAGGAAAATTCACTGTACTGCAGTCCGGGGAACTGATCGTGGAGAACGTGACAGTAAGTACCTGCTCAGTAATCGCTCGGACCTGGCTGGGGGGGGGGGGGAAAGTGCATCAAGTACCTTCTCATAGTCACCACCCTACTGGCCCCCTGGGCTCTCCTGTGGGCGTGGTCAATCCTCCATCTGCGGGAGCTGACCCTACTCGAGTGACCCTCTGTGACACCTGTGATCAGCCAGTAAACTGAAAGTCACAATTTGACCCTTCCTTGAGCATCTGTCTGTGGTGGCTCAGTGGTAACATTCTCGTACCTCCAAGTCAGAAGGTCGTGAATTCAAATCTCAGTCCGGAGTCTTGACGTGCGAAAAGCAGGTTGACATTCCTGAGGGAGGGCTCAACTTTCAGAGGTGTGCTCTTTGGAAAGAGATGTTGAATTTAAACCATCCCGACCCTTTCACGTCACACGGCAATGTTCATCCCCATGCCCTGGCCAATATTTATCCCTCCAGCAACATCAACAAAAAGAGATGATTGCTGATTGTGGGAGCTTGCTGTGCATAAAGTGGTCGCCAAGTTTCCTAGAGATGACTGTGCTTCAAGTGGAGGGGTTTTGGGATACCCTGTGTTCTTCCACTCAATGAACTCCACGTTAAATTTATCAGCTGGTCCGTCAAGGAAACCCCCTTCTATTTCTCTTTTCAATGTATATTCCTCTCCCTCTCCCACTCTACTGGGGCGATTTTCCAGTCTGCGATCACCGTCCGAGATCACAGCACTGCGAACGACAACCCGGAGAGAGTCGGGTTTCCTGATTTTCCTGCCCCATGCCGGTGATGTCATGGGCGGGAACCTCATTTAAATGTGTTATAATACATTTCAATGGTATCAACAGGCCTTCCCGCCACGTGATCTCCCCTCACTGGATATTCACACCTCGCTGACACGTCGTCACATCGGCGGGGTCATCAGCAGCTCTCTGAAGACAGTCGAGGGAATCTGCGGAACGTAAAGGAATGTATAGCTCCTGGGGGAAAGGGGCATGCCTGAGAAATGCCTTGGCATTGCCAACCTGTGCCAGGGGGCAGTGTGAGGGGGTGAGGTAGTGCCAAGGGCAGACCCTCGTGGGAGCCCCATGGGGAGGAGGGGGGTTGTTCCGTTTATGTGTGTTGAGGGTGGGGGCAATGAGGAGGGGGACCCTGGTGATATTCCCACGTGTTGAGGGATTCCCCCATGATTGGGGGGGGGGGGGGGGGGGTGGCAGTGGGATGGGGTGGGGGTTGTCGGGGGTGGGGGGGGTTATCGGAGAGGGGGGGTGGTTAGCGGGGGGGAGCTTTCCTGTGGTGGGGGCGCACGGTTAATGATGGTTCCCCAAGCCGACTCTGCCAGGCCCCGCCCCGTCACAGTGACGACGTAAACCACGTCCACTCATTTTCTTTCTTTAAAGAGGCTGAGAATCTGGTGTGAAAACTGTTCTGTGCAGCTGGAGAGCTACGCTCCGGCTTCCAGTCGGAGCCTGACACTTTGGGGGAAAATCCGGTAAGATTCTGCCCAATCTGTCTCCTTAATCCAGCACATTGAAGGTGGGCAAGAACACCCATCTGTGGCTCTAGCCTCTTAAAGTCGTTCCTTCCTTGTAGAGAAGGCAGCACCCTGATGCCAAGATCAGGGACAGGTCCTCCAGCTCATAGATAATAGAATTTACAGTGCAGAAGGAGGCCATTCGGCCCATCGAGTCTGCACAGGCTCTTGGAAAGAGCACCCTACCCAAGGTCAACACCTCCACCCTATCCACATAACCCAGTAGCCCCACCCAACACTAAGGGCAATTTTGGACACCAAGGGCAATTTATCATGGCCAACCCACCTAACCTACACATCTTTGGACTGTGGGAGGAAACCGGAGCACCCGGAGGAAACCCACGCATACACGGGGAGGATGTGCAGACTCCGCACAGACAGTGACCCAAGCCGGGAATCGAACCTGGGACCCTGGAGCTGTGAAACAATTGTGCTATCCACAAGGCTACCGTGCTGCCCTCCCAGCTCTGTGCCCTTGTGCCAGACCTATCCTGTTTAGGGTTACAATGATATTTAACTGGGGTGCATTTCTTCTACTTCAACTGCTAGTCATATTGAAGCTGAAGCATTGGCAAATACTGCATTTCTGGGCAGCACGGTAGCATGGTGGTTAGCATAAATGCTTCACAGCTCCAGGGTCCCAGGTTCGATTCCCGGCTGGGTCACTGTCTGTGTGGAGTCTGCACGTCCTCCCCGTGTGTGCGTGGGTTTCCTCCGGGTGCTCCGGTTTCCTCCCACAGTCCAAAGATTAGGTGGATTGGCCATGCTAAATTGCCCGTAGTGTCCTAAAAAGTAAGGTTAAGGGGGGGGGGGGTTGTTGGGTTACGGGTATAGGGTGGATACGTGGGTTTGAGTAGGGTGATCATTGCTCGGCACAACATCGAGGGCCGAAGGGCCTGTTCTGTGCTGTATTGTTCTATGTTCTATGTTCTAAAAGAAGCCTAATTTAGATTATTTGTTTGTGCCAATGGGACTGGTGGGGCTGTTTAGTCTCTGCAGGACAGATATTTCAGAAATGCAGTATGTGGGGGAAGAGGAGACGGAGCTTACCCTGACTGTACATTGCCCGTCATCCTCAACCCAATCATTTTCTTCTGGAACTGTGTCCTTTTTTATAATGTCGACTGATCAGTGGCGAATGTCAGCAGTGTGGGGATATTTGAAGAGTATCATTTCTCACGCACAACAATTCAGCCGACAGATCAATGATCCGCCAATCCTGGTGAAAAGCACATCTGCTCTAATTGAGGAATTTTTCCATTTCCCACCTCAGCCCGCTTGGAGTTTGCCAGTTCGGTGGGATGCCCCGCGGCCACACGATGCGGGCTGAGAATGGCTAATCCTCCTCCCTCTCCTTGTTTCCCACAGCCGGAGGATGCCGGTGTCTACACCTGCACGGCAGTGAGTACAGCCGGCAAGGCCAGCGTCGACATCCGCCTGTCCGTCAGCGTTCAGCCAGCGTTCACAGAGCTCCCTGCAGACGTATCTCTCCACAAGGGGGAAAGGCTGTTGCTGACGTGTGGGGCAAAAGGCTTCCCTACTCCATCGATCAGCTGGATCTTCAATAACAAGCCGATAGCAGGTATGGAGGCGAACGTTCGTATCGTCCCAGTGTCATTTGCTAAATCCTCTGCTTAACAGAGAACCAAGCTCATACAAATTTACAATGTGTTTGTCATCATTTACATTATCAGTGTAGTCTGATACGTTACTCGGGATGCTGACTCCCTGGGTGCTGGCCTTTCGTATCCAAATTACTATTTTTCACTGGAGACCACACAGAGTGTTCATTGGCTATTTGACCATAGGCACATTGTGTTAGCTTCTAGCTGAGTAAGGAATCAAGAGTTCTGCTTCTTTCCAAAACACCTTTATTTCCCTTGAACACACTTTATATAAAACTCTCTCACCACACGCAAGTGCCACCTGCAACCCCTGTATATATCCGTGTCAATTATTGGGTACTTAACATCAATTTGACATGTAATTGAAATGTCTCCTAACCCATTCCTAAGACTTTGCAGGCCTTCCTGATCCTGTCATCCCCTCTTGGGGAATTCTTTCCAATAAACATTTCTGCACAATGCCTGATTAGGCAGAATCCTGACCAATATCTCTATTCTCTGACCCGTGGACCATCGAAATCCAGACACTTCGCCCCTATCACCGCTCCTCCCACAGGCTAACCTGGCTAGAACCACCAACTCCACATAAACTGGGAATCAAAAGCAGAACACATTCTAATCACTGTCAATTCTATGATCTTTGGTTTGTGGGGGCGAAACCCACGCAAACACAGAGAGAATGTACAAAGTCCACATGGACGGTGACCCAGAGCCGGTATCGAACCTGGGACCTCAGCGCCGTGAGGCAGCAGTGCTAACCACTGCGTCACCGTGCTGCCCCTCAATCAAACACATTTGGGAGAGTATTACTGGAGCAATTTAAACCCTAAATAAATGCATTCTAAAATGCTGAAAAGGTGTCATTGTTATAAAATGGAATTTCTGTCTCTTTTATTAAGCCATCTGGGAATTTCAACGAGATCACCTTTCATTCAAAGTGGGAACAGATTCATGTTTTTTAAAAACGTTTCTCACAATGAGACAAAGGGATGTGTCTTTTTTTTTTCCACGTTTGGTTAATTTGTGCCTTTATCTAAGATGTTGTAACAATAAAGACTGGATTATCCTGGATTACTCTCGTTTGTTACTCAGTGAAAGATTCCGGGAGCGAAGGTCGGAGTGAACTGATCACGGAAAAGGTTTCCAAAGAAGATTCTGGTACTTATGTGTGCACAGCAGAAAATGCTGTCGGGATGATCAAAGCGATTGGCTTTGTCTATGTGAAAGGTAGGACTGCCATTGGTTGTATTGTTCGTCACATGGATCGGTGACCATTTGATCTTTGGGAATATTGATAAATTTGTACCAATCTTGGGGAGTACCTTTATACACAGCTTTGGGGTCATTTTTATTTTCTAGTTCTGGGGGCGAAGGATATTTGTTCTCGATAAATGTGCAGACCAATAATTTACTCAAATTGGGGAAAATATGATTTGGTTTGATTTGATTTGATTTATTGTCACGTGTACTGAAGTATAGTGAAAAGTATTTTTCTGCGGCTGAGGGAATGTACACAGTACGTACATAGTAGACAAAAAGAATAATCAACAGAACATTGACAAATGGTACATCGACAAACAGTGATTGGTTACAGTGCGGAACAAGGGGCCAAATAAAGCAAATACATGAGCAAGAGCAGCATAGGGCGTCGTGAATGGTGTTCTTACAGGGAACAGATCAGTGCGAGGGGGAGTCGTTGAGGAGTCATGTAGCTGTGGGGAAGAAGCTGTTCCTATGTCTGGATGTGCGAGTCTTCAGATTTCTGTACCTTATGCCTGATGGAAGGGTCTGGAAGAAGGCAATGCCTGGGTGGGAGGGGTCTCTGATAATGCTGTCTGCCTTCCTGAGGCAGCGGGAGGTGTAGACAGAATCAATGTGGGGGTGGCAAGCTTGTGTGAAGCGTTGGGCTGAGATCACCACAGTCTGCAGTTTCTTGCGATCTTGGGCTGAGCAGTTGCCGTACCAGGATGTGAAGCAGTCAGATAGGATGCTCTCTATTGCACATCTGTAGACGTTTGTGAGAGTTGATGCAGATGTGCCAAATTTCTTTTTTTTCAAATTATTTTTATTCAAATTTTTATCAAAACAAAATTTTTTGCATAACCATTAACAACATTTAACATCACAAAATAAATGTTAACCATATATACAGATAAAGGATCAATACTATGTAACAATACCCCCCCCCCCCCCCCACACACCCGGGTTGCTGCTCCTGCTGACCTTTACTGCTCTCCGAGAAAGTCGAGGAACGGCTGCCACCTCCGAGAGAAACCCGCCATGGACCTTCTCAAGGCAAACTTTATTTTCTCGGGACTGAGAAACCCAGCCATGTCACCAATCCAGGTCTCCACACTCGAGGGCTTCGAGTCCCTCCACATTAAAAGGATCCGTCTCTGGGCTACCAGGGAGGCAAAGGCCAGAACGTCGGCCTCTTTCGCTTCCTGAACTCCCGGATCGTCTGACACACCAAAGATCGCTATCTCTGGACTCGGCACCACCTCTGTGTCCAACATTTTGGAAATTGCCTCAGCAAATCCCTGCCAAAATCCCTTAAGAGCTGGGCATGCCCAGAACATATGGACATGATCTGCTTCCCTGCACACCTCGCACATTTATCCTCCACCCCAAACAGCTTGCTCATCCCGGTTGCCATCATGTGTGCCCGTTGGACCACCTTAAACTGGATTAAGCTAAGCCTGGCACATGGTGAAGAGGAATTGACCCTGTTTAGGGCGTCCGCCCACAGGCCCGCATCCAGCTCCCCAGTTAGCTCCTCCTCCCATTTGCCCTTAAGTTCCCCCACTGGGGCTTCCTCCGCCTCCTGAAGTTCTTGGTAGATGTCTGAAACTTTCCCCTCCCCTACCCAGGTGCCGGAGACCACCCTACCCTGTATCCTGCGTTGGGGTAGTAGCGGAAATGTCACCACCTGTTTTTTGAGGAAGGCTCGTACCTGAAGGCATCTGAAAGTGTTTCCAAGGGGCAAACTGAATTTCTCCTCAAGCGCTTTCAGGCTGGGGAAGGTCCCGTCTATGAACAGGTCCCCCATCCTTTTAATGCCTGCCCTATGCCAGCTCTGAAACCCTCCGTCTACCTTGCCCGGGGCAAATCTGTGATTGTTGAGTATCGGGGTCCAAACTGAGGCTCCCTCCACCCCCCCCCCCCCCCCGTGTCTTCTCCACTGACCCCAGAGATGCCGAATTTCTTTAGCTTCCGTAGGAAGTAGAGATGTCGTTGGGATTTCCTGTGTTGACAACACAGTGCAAACATATCAAAACTGGATCATTTCATCTATCAGTGGAGATGCTCCATTTTTGATGGAAGCTTTGTCGAATTTTCCAACTGTAGAAAGGGAGCAGGACAGAGAAAGGAGCCTCGGGGGTAACGCTGACGTTCTCTTCCATTTGCAGAGGCCCCGGTTCTCCGAGGCAACCTCACTGCTTACCAGACGGAGCCCCTGGGAGGGAATGCTGTTTTGAACTGTGAAGCCCATGGTGATCCGGCGCCATCGATAAACTGGAACAAAAACGGCAGACCCCTCACCATTAGTAATCGTATTCGCCAAATGAATAATGGTTCCCTGGCGATCTACGGGACGATGGTGAGTCGCGCTTCACCCCTGGGTTCAGCCAACACGCGAGGAAGGCTGTAATGGGACGAGGTTTAATAGTTTGGTCCTCCTCGTTCTCCTCCTTTCCCTGCTTTCTTCTTCTATTTTTTCCTCTTGACCTCTTGGATAGGGTGGACCTGGGGGCTTGGGTAGGGTGCTCTTTCCAGGCGCCGGTGCAGACTCGATGGGCCGAATGGCCTCTTTCTGCACTATCAATTCTATGATTCTATGACCTTATCGTTTCACCAGCTGCTGCTGTTGTCTTGTCGTATACTATTTGTCACTCTCACTGTCTCTCTCTGTCTCTCTCTCTGTGCCTGCAGACCTGTTGGGGTGTATGGTATAGACGGCAGGCTATGCTCAGGCTAGGCAATTATCCTGCTACTGGAGAAACAGCCCGCTGGACACATATCGTGGGAAGGTTTCATTTCCAGCTTCGGAAAGCTCAGACCCAGTCTTTCCGCCTTTATCAGTGAACAGAGGTTGACGTGTGAGCAAGGTCTTTGATGAACAAGCTTGATTTTTGTTTCCTTTCACTGATATACCTCCCGGCTTTCTGATAGAACGAAGATGCCGGAGACTACAAGTGCGTTGCGGAAAATGAAGCTGGCGTGGTGGAACGGAAGGTCACTCTGATGTTGCAGAGTAAGTACACCCTCGGGGGAGGGAGGGGGGGCACCTCACCAACCTGTGATAGAGGCCCAAATGCTGCTGTAATACCGCCTGGGCATTGGCGGTTCTAGGGGGTGAATTAATGATCAGAACGGCCAATAGCACCGACACAGAGAAAGAAGGAGCTGTGTTACTGTACCGCCTCCCATCACCTCAGTAAGGTCCAATGCATTTTACAGTCAATTAAGTTCTTTTGAAGGGTGGCCACTGTTGCAATTTGCGTACAGCAAGATCCCACAACAGCAAAGCGGTAGTGACCAGAAAAACAACGTGACATTGATTGGGGGAATAAGTATTGACCAGGACACCAGGGTCAAATCTTCTTTATAATAGTGGGATCTTTTGCACCCAGTCGAGTGGCCTTGGTTTAACGTCTTATCCGTAGGACCAGACCACTGACAGCATGCTCTCAGTGCTGTGCTGTGATGTCAGCCTAAATCTTCTGCTCGGGTTTCTGGAATGAGTGCGAATTCCACAATCTTCTGACTGTGACACTCTGTTTATAATATCGCAGATACCTCCCCTTCAAAATAGCGACGTGGGACTTTTTCTTTAAATCCATCCGAGAGGGCAAACGGCGCCTCGGTTTAACGGCTCGTCGAAAGACGGCACCTCTGACAGTGCAGCGCACCAGAGCGTCGGCCTGGATTTCTGTGCTTAAGGAATGGGAATTAAACCTATGACTGCTTGATTTTGCTAAACAGGTCACAGATCGAATCAATCCCAGCGGTGTCCAATTTGTGTTTAGAGGTTTCCCAGATTCCCTGCTCAAAAAAAAAGACTGCCCAATTCAAAACTGAGACCTGTGGCCATTGGGGTCAGACCGACTACTAATGGAAGAGGCTCAGTCCCATAATGCACTGTTTCAGTGAGCATGCTCTGCAGAAGCATGGGGCGGAATTCTCCGCACCCGCGATAAATCGGGAAGGCCGTCGTGAAACGCGGCCGAGTTTCACCACGGCCTCGGAGGCCGCTCATCTCACATTATTCACCCCCACCCGGGGGGTTAGGAGCGGCACTCCGTACCTCTCGGCCGCCGGGCCTTGACGCTTGCGTCAAAGCGGCGCGCCGAGAATGACGCGACGGCGGCACCTAAGTGACGTCAGCCGCGCATGCGCAGGTTGGCGGGCTCCAACCCGCGCATGCGCGGCTGATGTCACAACGGCTGATGGCTCAAACCCGCGCATGCGCAGTTGCCGTCTTCCCCTCCGCTGCCCCGCAAGACGTGGTGGCTTGATCTTGCAGGGCGGCGGAGGGGAAAGAGTGCGTCGCTTTGAGACGCCGGCCCGACGATCGGTGGGCACCGATCGCGGGCCAGCCCCCTCCCGAGCACGGCCGTGGTGCTCACTCCCCTCTCCGCCCCCCCACAAGCTTCAAACTAGCATTTGGCGCCCATGTTTACAACGGCAGCGACCAGGTGTGGTTGCTGCCGTCGGGAACGGCAGGCCGCTCGGCCCATCCGGGCCGGAGAATCGCTGGTCGCCATGAAAAACGGGGTGGGAGAATCGCGGGGGACGCCAGGGGGGCCGTGTCGTGAGTCGCCCGGTCCTCCCGCGATTCTCCCACCTGGCGTGGGGAGCGGAGAATCGCGCCAATGGCCTCTTCCAAGCCACAAGAAGATTAACACTTTGGAGGACAGCAATTGCCGAACAAGAACAGACCAAGAACCATCTCGTTCACTTCTTACCATCCTGGCACTCACATGATACAACAATTATGGAGATAAAGTAACCATGTTGAAGCTTTTCATCTTGCATTCGTCAGGAAAAATGAAAGAATGCCAAATTTCATAGGGAGCAGAAGTTTATACTGTATGAGAAAAGGGTGCTAATCGAACAAGATAACTGATTGATTGAGGCGTTACTGTGGAGAATCCATTGGGGAACTATTGTCCCCTCTGCTTTAGTTTAATTCAAGAAGTGTAAATTGTTGCTCCTTTTGAATTTTGCTATTCTTGCACTTGTCCTGATGAGTGCACACTGAAAAACTTCGACAGCGTGTCTCTTTTTTACACAATACTCAGGTTCTTGTGCCACCAAGCGACTATCAATAATGGTTAACTAATTATATCAATCATAGTAGTCTAGAGCAGATACAGACACTAGGTGAGGAAAACTGACAGGGGTGGAGATCTGTGGGAACAATAGGTCCAAGGTCCACCATTTTCCTCCCCAGCTCGCTTCTCTTGCATGTTTGTCATCTGACATGCACGGTTCATTGAGTGACTCCATTTGCGTTGAGGTACTGTGGGACAGGTCCACCGACTGTCAATCTGACTTCAATCTGTTGAACAAATTTGTTTCCCTCCCTGTAAGGTGCACCCGTGTTCACTGTGGAACCTTTGGACACGACTGTGGGAGTAGGGGACAGAGTTTCGTTGCACTGCCAGGCGGAAGGCGAGCCTCTACCCGCTGTGGAGTGGACCAAAAATGGGCACCCAGTCAGGGAGAATGAGCACCTGGTTGTGTTACCGAACGCCACTCTGCAAATCCTCTCCACTGTGATGGAAGATGCAGGAGAATACGAATGTGTAGCCCGGAATCTCATGGGATCTTCCTTTGTAGGAATAACTCTAACTGTGCAAGGTAGGTGAGGTTGATGGCTTTATGACCAGTTTTATCTTGAGGGATTCTTGTACTGAAGAGAGTGACCTGGATGGTCCGGCATGAACTCGATGGGCTGAATGGCCTCGTTTGGGGTGGAGGCAGGGCCAATGACTCTCTTTAAGGCAGAGGTAGATAGATTCTTGACTAACAAGAAAGTCAAAGGTTATTGGGACGGGGTAGTATTCGGAATGTGGAGTTGAGCCACGAGCCCTAATTCATATGTCCATATGACTCAATGTTAATGGTCCTCCAAATATCTGGTAGGGATTGAAGGATAAATACTGATAGAACTGATATACTCTGTGGAACACCATGGTCTCTGCGCTGTTAAGGAAGAGCGCACTTGGTTTCATGTCTCACTCAAAGGGTCAGGCACCTGCAGCAACTCAGCACCACAATAAAGTGTCAGCCTGGACCATGTGCTAATGTCTTGGGTTGAGGTTTAGAACTCACTACCTCCTGATTCAGGGGCAACCAACATCGACCGAGGCAGATTAAGAAGCCACTCATTTCTCAAATTGACTGAGAGCATTTTCTATACAAACAGGGCAGGTGGGCAAAGTGGTGCAAGTTCGCCAAACCATTAAAAGTTGCAGCTCAAGGGCAGCATGGTGGCACAGTGGTTAGCACTGCTGCCTCACGGTACCGAGGACCTGGTTCGATCCCAGCCCTGGGTCACTGTCCGTGTGGAGTGTGGTAGTATGACTAGGGGTATTACGGTACCTGGGAGTGTGAGCTGCCATTGGTGCAGAGGGCTCGCTGCCCATTGGCCCAAGTATCGTGTTCTCTGTATTCTTATTGGCCAAGAGGAATGTAGCTCCGCCTACGAGGCGGGGTATAAGAACCCGTGTCTCCCAGCAGCCAGGCCATTTCTGTGCGTCTGCTGCCGGGCTCACTTCTTGCTGATTAAAGCCTTTCGATTCGGACTTCACCTACGTTTCGTGTCCATTGATTGTGCATCAATCCGGTTCGATCCCAGCCCTGGGTCACTGTCCGTGTGGAGTTTGCACAAAGATATGCAGGCTAGGTGGATTGCCCAAGCTAAATTGCCCCTTAATTGGGAAAAAAAATTGGATATTCTAAATTTTTAAAAAAGAAAGCATCAACTGCCTAGTAAAAACCCCAGTACTCCAGCAGAGTGCTGTGATACAACTCTGGAGGAATGGAATTGGGAAGCAAAGGATTTATGGTACATTTACACCAAACCGTGGTTAGACCACGTTGGGAGTTACTGTGCACAGTTCCAGCCTCCATATTTCAGAAAGGATATAGAGGCTGTGGAGACGATCACACATGTCCTTGAGGGAAGGAAATCTGCCGGCCTAACCCGGTCTGGTCTAAATGTGACTCCAGAACCACAGCAATGTGGCTGACTCTTAAATGTCCTGAGGGCCGGGCAATAAATGCTGGATCAGCTCAGCCAGGGATGCCCACCTCCCATGAACGAATAAAGAAAAAAAGACGGTGCAATGGAATGGGTGGTACCAGACCTGAGGGGTTGTACCAATCCTGAACAGGTTTGGGGGTTATTCCCTCCAGAAGGCAGAGGGGTGACCTGATTGAGGTCTTCAAAATGATGAAGGGGTTTTACAAGGTTGACCGAAAGAAGACATCTCCACTTTATGGGGGAGTCTAAAACTAGGGCCGTTAACTATAGAATAGTCACAAAATGCAGTGCAACATTCAGGAGAAACTCTCTTACCCAGAGTGCGGTTAGGGTGCACGACCCAGTGCCACAGAGACCGCCGCCCATTTAGCGTTACCTGTTGCCGAGGGAAACGAGTGAATCCGTTTGTGCAGTAATGCGTTACCGGCCAGAGGGGAAAAAACCATGGCGAGACTGGGATGTCGAACCACAGAAATGTAACGCAAGGACTCATGTGGGGGCTATAAATGCTGCTACAGACCAGTTGGGACAAATGGCATATTTTTATGATGTGAACACTAGGCAAAACAAAAAGTTGAAACTAAAAGAATAGGCCCAGGCTTGCTCCTTGCGATCCGTCGCCTGGGTTGTCCGAACGTAAAGTGTAATCTGGCCCCTCCGATGGGGCTTCCTGGCGTTGTGACCTGTCACTTTCTCCTCTCCCAGTGCACGGCGGATTCTCCGAATGGTTGGACTGGGGCCCGTGCAGCGTAACCTGCGGCCAAGGGATCAAAGAGCGAATCCGTCTGTGCAACAATCCCTTACCGGCCAATGGAGGAAGACCATGTCGTGGCTGGGACGTAGAATCAAGGCAATGTAACTCAAAGTCTTGCCCAGGTAAGGGTCTGAAACCAGGTCATGAGTTCATCGTAGCCCATTACTAATTCACTAAAGAAAGACGCCATTAAAACAACGGGCGCCATCGAACGTCCTCGGGACGCCCAGGACGTCTCGTGAGATCTGACGAGGACTCGTGCGACGTCGCGACCTGGATCTCGCCTTCCCAGGCCATCAGAGGACCCCGGGTTGCTGGGCTCTGGAAGGGTGTTACTCCGGTACTCTTGCTGCCGCCCAGGCACATTGGCACTGCCAACCAGGCAGCCTGGCAATGCCACCCTGGATGGAAGTGTCTGCCTGGGGTTTACGGGCATGTTCACAAGTACTCCTAATAAGCTGTTTATAAAGTCTGACCATTCTAATTTCTTAACAGATTGTTGAACAATGATTTTGTTCACCAAAGCAGCTTCCATGTTACTCCCACAAAGTAAAGAGCATGGATAGTGTTGGTAATTTATTGAAGAGGCTAAGGGCCCCACTCGCTGTTTCAAAAATCAATAACGTGAAGCCATGGGTGACTATCTCTCTGGCTTTGCATTAATCTTTCTGCCTATGATTTCCAGATTTGTAGGCGAGTGGGAGAATGGATAAAGGCCGTTAAGTATAGAATAGTCACGAAATGCAGTGGAACATTCAAGAGAAACTCTTTTACCCAGAATGTGGTTAGGGTGCACGACCCAGTGCCACACTTGTGGATCTGGTTGAATTTATCCTCACGTCCTGATACTCTCTGTGTCTAAAATAAATTTCCTCTCCTACCTGTTGGTATTCTCATTCCAAGTCAGTTACTGGAACTAGACACTGATACTTTTCTTAACAATAGGCTCATTCACAAAATGCACTATTACAGAAGTCTACTTCCACCCTACCAGCACAGTGTTCCAGCGGTCTCTCTTTATAAGTGCTCCAAGAACTCAATTAAACAATGCCCTTTACCTGTGTATCTTAACAATATAAATAACATCAGTACAACGGCGAATGTTTAGTTATTCCACGTTACTGAAGATTTTTTTAAGAAAGTTAGTTTATGAAACTCCGCCTCCTCTCAATTATCCAGCAGTGGTAAGGTTTAACCCTCGGCCTACAATATAATCCCACTGGTCAGAGTAACCTGTGTCTTAGCGAAGGCGGAAAACCTTTGACGTTGAGAGATGACCTTGGCCAACCTTCCTTCCCGACAGTGGACGGGCAGTGGACGGTTTGGAACAGCTGGTCGCGCTGCTCCGCTTCCTGCGGGGGAGGGTCCCGCCAGCGGTCGCGCTCGTGCTTCGATCCCCCGCCTCAGCGCGGAGGCCGCCTGTGCGAAGGAAGCGACGTCGACGTGGCGCTGTGCTACAGCGAGCCCTGCCCAGGTATGGACAAGCCGGGCAGGAGGGGGACGTGGGGGTGGGCTGGCCAGGCTGCACTGCTCAATCCAATTGGGAATTCAGGGGGAGTTCCTCACCTCCCCCCGCCCCCCCAGAGAACATGGAGCTCGTTACCCCCGGGAACGATTGCGGCAAATATCATGGAGGGAAGGAGCTGGATAACCGGGTGAGGGAGAAGGGGATAGAGGCGGATAGCGATACATTTAGATGAAGAAAGATAAGGAGGAAATCCGAGTGGGGAATTGGCATAGTATGGACCGGTTAGGCCAAATGGCCTGTTTCTGTGTCATACTCTACATTAATTGGCTTGAAATATTTTAATTGTTTCAGTCTGGCCAGTAAATAAAGGCGGGGCCATGGGGGGCACAGGACAGTGATAGCCGTGACTACCATCCACTACGCCCGTGGTGCCCATGTTGACATCAAGCGGTACAAGGGCGGTACGGTAGCAGTGGGCAGCATGGTAACAGAGTGATTAGCACTGTTGCTTCACAGCGCCAGGGTCCCAGATTCGATTCCCGGCTTGGGTCACTCTCTGTGCGGAGTCTGCACGTTCTCCCCGTGTCTGCGTGGGTTTCCTCCGGGTGCTCCGGTTTCCCCCCACAAGTCCCGAAAGACGTGCTTGTTAGGTGAATTGGACATTCTGAATTCTCCCTCTGTGTACCCGAACAGGCGCCGGAGTGTGGCGACTAGGGGCTTTTCACAGTAACTTCATTGAAGTGTTCATGTCAGCCTACTTGTGGCGGAGGCACGGTGGCGCAGTGGTTAGCCCTGCTGCCTCACGGCGCCAAGGTCCCAGGTTCGATCCCAACTATGGGTCACTGTCCGTGTGGAGTTTGCACATTCTCCCTGTGTTTGCGTGGGTTTCGCCCCCACAACCCAAAGATGTGCAGGGTAGGTGGATTGGCCATGCTAAATTGCCCCTTAATTGGAAAAAATGAATTGGGTACTCTAAAGTTTGAAAAAAAAATGTAAGCCTACTTGTGACAATAATAAAGATTATTATAATTATTACTGGGTGAAGCTGAGCCACTTCCCACAGTGTGCCAGGATAATATCCACAGGAACCCAGAGAAGGTTTAACCCAGGGGTGGGCAAACTTTTCCGTGCAAGGGCCACATTCAGAAATTCACAATTCACAAAGGGCCGCATAGTATATTAAGTAAAATAATTACTTCACCCGGTTATGATTCTGGGCGCCTCATATAGAACATAGAACAGTACAGCACAGAACAGGCCCTTCGGCCCTCGACGTTGTGCCGAGCAATGATCACCCTACTAAAGTCAACGTATCCACCCTATACCAGTAAGTAACCCAACAGCCCCCCCCATTAACCTTAAAATAAAAAAATTTTTTTTTTAATTTTTTTTTTTTAATTTAATTTTTTTTTTGAAATGACTTGGTGGGCCGCAGAAATACCTTTGGGGGCCGTAGTTTGCCCACCCCTGGTTTAACCAGAAAGATTTGTTCTGCCAAATTAAAATAAGACTGTAAACGCGATGTGCGGCAAACGCAGGCCTAGCCGGGGCCTCCGATCCTGCTGGTCCCAATCCGGGCTGGCTTTTAAGTGCCTGGTTCACGAGCCCCAGCTGCAGGGCCCCCCCCCCCACACCCCCAGCAAAAGGGGGGGGGGGGGTTCTGTGAGCCCCACGGGGAGATCAGTTGCCAATATCGCCTCTCGGCAAGGACGAGAGGGAAGCTGCATTTCATAGCACCTTTCACTATCTCAGGACGTCCCAAAGCTGCTCACAGCCGATGGGCTCTTCCTGACATCGGGAATCTATTCGCTGTCAGCTCCGGTGAATGTGATGCGGGAAGGAGGAGGGGGGGTGGGGGGGGGGAGTGGGGGGGGTGGGGGGGAGGGGGGGGGTGGTGGGGGGGAGCAGAGTTTAGTCTGTAAGAGTTGACGGGATGACCTGGGCGGTGTGTTGGGAGCTGGAATGACTTTGACCGATGAGTGAAATCTGTGTCCTGTTTTCAGTGAATGGGAACTGGGGACCCTGGAGCCCTTGGAACCCGTGCAGTCAGACCTGCGGCGGTGGACAAAGTAAACGCAGCCGAGCGTGCAGCAACCCACCCCCTGCCAATGGTGGAAAGGTCTGTTTGGGGGCAGATGTGCAGATGCAGCGGTGTGGAATGGGCCCGTGCCCTGGTAAGTTCGAATCGAGAGCAAGGGGGTGGTTCGGTCTTGATCTTCACTCAAGCTGGGTAAGGGGCTAAAAAAATCCCACGAGTAAAGGTCCCGGACCCCCGAAACTCCAGCCCTGAGGACCAGGCCGGTCCAAGGTTGATTCTTCAATCAGCCTCGGGGATCCATCCCCCACCCGAGAAAGAGGGGAAGGAAATCTCAAACCAGGCTGACTGGAAACGTTGCTCACTGCCGACAACTAGTGTTTGCAGAGGTGAAATAACAATGCAACTTAAATTTGGGTTGTGGTGAGCGAATTCACAGAGGCACTGAACACCTGGATAACTCCACCATCTACTGTCCAAATGCTGCAACTGCAGCTCAATACAAACCAATTAAAATTCCCAGGAATACTTATTCCCCGATATTGCAACCAGTTCCCCCATTAACTCACATCCTATCCTGCAGAGAGAGAAGTCCAGCAGCCCCCCTTACTGCCCCCTTACTCCCCCTTACTGCCCCCTTACTCCCCCTTACTGCCCCCTTACTGCCCCCTTACTCCCCCCTTACTGCCCCCTTACTGCCCCTTACTGCCCCCTTACTGCCCCCTTACTGCCCCTTACTGCCCCCTTACTGCCCCCTTACTGCCCCCTTACTGCCCCCTTACTGCCCCCTTACTGCCCCCTTACTGCCCCCTTACTGCCCCTCACTGCCCCTCACTGCCCCTTACTGCCCCTTACTGCCCCTTACTGCCCCTTACTGCCCCTCACTGCCCCTCACTGCCCCTTACTGCCCCTTACTGCCCCTCACTGCCCCCTTACTGCCCCCTCACTGGCCCTCACTGCCCCCTTACTGCCCCCTTACTGCCCCTCACTGCCCCTCACTGCCCCCTTACTGCCCCCTTACTGCCCCTCACTGCCCCTCACTGCCCCTCACTGCCCCTTACTGCCCCCTCACTGCCCCTCACTGCCCCTTACTGCCCCTCACTGCCCCTTACTGCCCCCTTACTGCCCCTCACTGCCCCCTCACTGCCCCCTTACTGCCCCCTTACTGCCCCCTTACTGCCCCCTTACTGCCCCCTTACTGCCCCCTTACTGCCCCTCACTGCCCCCTCACTGCCCCTCACTGCCCCCTTACTGCCCCCTTACTCCCCCTTACTGTCCCCTTACTGCCCCCTCACTGCCCCCTTACAGCCCCCTTACTGCCCCCTCACTGCCCCCTTACTGCCCCCTTACTGCCCCCTTACTGCCCCCTTACTGCCCCCTTACTGCCCCCTTACTCCCCCTTACTGCCCCCTTACTGCCCCCTCACTGCCCCCTTACTGCCCCCTCACTGCCCCCTTACTGCCCCCTTACTGCCCCCCTTACTCCCCCTTACTGCCCCCTTACTGCCCCCTTACTGCCCCCTTACTGCCCCCTTACTGCCCCTCACTGCCCTTACTGCCCCTCACTTCCCCTTACTGCCCCCTTACTGCCCCCTCACTGCCCCTCACTGCCCCTTACTGCCCCCTTACTGCCCCTCACTGCCCCCTCACTGCCCCCTTACTGCCCCTCACTGCCCCCTTACTGCCCCTCACTGCCCCCTCACTGCCCCCTTACTGCCCCCCTTACTCCCCCTTACTGCCCCCTTACTGCCCCCTTACTGCCCCCTTACTGCCCCCTTACTGCCCCCTTACTGCCCCTCACTGCCCCCTCACTGCCCCCTCACTGCCCCCTTACTGCCCCCTTACTGCCCCCTTACTCCCCCTTACTGCCCCCTTACTGCCCCCTTACTGCCCCCTTACTGCCCCCTTACTGCCCCTGGCAATCTGTCCTCTGTCCTGGAACCAGCTCTGAGTTTAAAATCAGCCCTGTCGTCCTCACGAGAGTAAAACACGTGCTATTACAATACAGGAATATTCACACTGACATTCAAATAGGGGAGATGGAGATCTTCTAACGCCGCCCCCTGTCACACTCAATGCGTATTCACCATTCCCTGACACACTCGCTGCGTATTCACCATTCCCTGACACACACGCTGCTTATTCACCATTCCCCGACACACTCGCTGCTTTGTCACTACACCCTGGCACACTCGCTGCTTTGTCACTACTCCCTGGCACACTCGCTGCTTTGTCACTACTCCCTGGCACACTCGCTGCTTTGTCACCGCTCCCTGACACACTCGCTGCTTTGTCACCACTCCCTGACACACTCGCTGCTTTGTCACTGCTCCCTGACACACTCGCTGCTTTGTCACCGCTCCCTGACACACTCGCTGCTTTGTCACCGCTCCCTGACACACTCACTGCTTTGTCACCGCTCCCTGACACACTCGCTGCTTTGTCACCACTCCCTGACACACTCAGTGCTTTGTCACCGCTCTCTGACACACTCACTGCTTTGTCACCACTCCCTGACACACTCACTGCTTTGTCACCACTCCCTGACACACTCACTGCTTTGTCACCACTCCCTGACACACTCGCTGCTTTGTCACCGCTCCCTGACACACTCGCTGATTTGTCACCGCTCTCTGACACACTCAGTGCTTTGTCACCACTCCCTGACACACTCAGTGCTTTGTCACCGCTCTCTGACACACTCGCTGCTTTGTCACCACTCCCCGACACACTCACTGCTTTGTCACCATTCCCTGACACACTCACTGCTTTGTCACCGCTCCCTGACACACTCACTGCTTTGTCACCACTCCCCGACACACTCACTGCTTTGTCACCACTCCCCGACACACTCACTGCTTTGTCACCACTCCCCGACACACTCACTGCTTTGTCACCATTCCCTGACACACTCACTGCTTTGTCACCACTCCCCGACACACTCACTGCTTTGTCACCATTCCCTGACACACTCACTGCTTTGTCACCGCTCCCTGACACACTCACTGCTTTGTCACCACTCCCCGACACACTCACTGCTTTGTCACCATTCCCTGACACACTCACTGCTTTGTCACCGCTCCCTGACACACTCACTGCTTTGTCACCGCTCCCTGACACACTCACTGCTTTGTCACTGCTTCCTGACACACTCGCTGCTTTGTCACCATTCCCTGACACACTCACTGCTTTGTCACTACTCCCTGACACACTCACTGCTTTCTCACTGCTCCCTGACACACTCGCTGCTTTGTCACTGCTTCCTGACACACTCACTGCTTTGTCACCACTCTCTGACACACTCGCTGCTTTGTCACCACTCCCTGACACACTCGCTGCTTTGTCACTGCTTCCTGACACACTCACTGCTTTGTCACCGCTCCCTGACACACTCAGTGCTTTGTCACCGCTCCCTGACACACTCACTGCTTTGTCACTGCTTCCTGACACACTCACTGCTTTGTCACCGCTCCCTGACACACTCAGTGCTTTGTCACTGCTTCCTGACACACTCACTGCTTTGTCACCACTCCCTGACACACTCAGTGCTTTGTCACCGCTCCCTGACACACTTGCTCTGTGTTATCTAACATTATATTAATAACCCCACAGTAAACTCGAGATAAGATAAACTCAAAAGGTTAGTTTACAGGCTGTCCTGCACTTTACAATGTTCGGGCGATGACGAATGACATTTACAAAGTTTAGAAATTGACCCCCACTGTCTACTTTACAATGCCACGGCAGTGAACACGTTCAAACATTCATAAGCACGCGTCAAAAGCGATATTGTTTAATGTGGGTCCCAGAGTTCATAATCAAAGTCCAGTGAGATATTTCTTCACGAGGATCAGCGTGCTGAAACCCAATGCTGGATAATTCACTTTTCCAACGTTGTTGAGTTCATGCGATAAGATAGACATGAATCAGTCTTGGAAGTGATGGTTCTGAATTCCCAGCAGAACCAGAGTAGATGGGGCCAGATGTCCAACCTGGACCAGAACCCCTATTGTGTGGCCTGCTAGCCAGATGTTAGACAGAAGACTGAGCTATGCAGTTCGGCAAGGCAATATTATTGGATCCACAAGCCTGCGACCCATGTCATATGACTCCCACATCTCCAGAATTTCTTTGACGAAGGACATGTGTCCCTCATCTAGGTGCCCGAGATTAATCTCAGCCATTCATAATTGAAAGCACGGTAGCATAGTGGTTAGCACTATGGCTTCACAGTGTCAGGGTCCCAGGTTCGATTCCTGCTTGGGTCACTGTCTGTGCAGAGTCTGCACGTTCTCCCTGTGTCTGCGTGGGTTTCCTCCGGGTGCTCCGGTTTCCTCCCACAGTCCAAAGATGTGCAGGTTTGATGGATTGGCCATGATAAATTGCCCTTAGTGTCCAAAATTGCCCTTAGTGTTGGGTGGGGTTACTGGGTTATGGGGATAAGATTAGATGGGGTACCTGGGTTACGGGGATAGGCTGGAAGTGTGGGCTTGAGTAGGGTGCTCTTTCTAAGAGCCGGTGCAGACTTGATGGGCCGAATGGCCTCCTTCTGCACTGTAGATTCTATGAAAGGGGCCCTTTGTCATAGCATTAGGGTATTCTCCTGATGGCCACCCTGGGTTATGAAATGCAGATGGCCTTTGTATCGCTCATTTTGAATGTGGCCTGTGCAGCCCCCAGGGAGCCGTTAGTGTGTCTTCAGAGATAACGATGTGCAAGTTTCCCAGAAAGACCCAGGTAGCTTCCTTTGGCGGTCACCCACAGACGTAGATTCAATCATTTACAGAATCTTTGTTTGGTTTAAATTTTTTTTAGAAATAATCAGGAGGATATCCATGTATAGTTTATTAACAATATAAAGCGTGAGGTCTTAGTCCCTCACACTTTATTAATCCTCAGTCATCGCATCACAATTTAAGGTGCAGCCGTGGATGATAGTTGCACCTTCAACTATAGAGTGAATTTCTGATGGATTGAATGTTCGGTGATGCTTCCTGAATTTTATCCCTGGCAGTGAATGGAGGTTGGAGCCCCTGGCAGCGGTGGAGTGAATGCTCGGTGTCGTGTGGAGGGGGGAAGCGGCTGAGACGGCGACAGTGCAGCAGCCCTCCCCCAAATGGGAATGGAAGAGGCTGCCCTGGGGAGAGATTCCAAACATCTGGCTGTAGCCAGCCCGCATGTCCAGGTGAGAAAGCGGCAAAGACAGTCAACCCATAGACCAGCGGGTCAGCGCCCCTCCCCCCAGCTTCCACCAGACCCGGATTCAAATCCCGCGGGATTGATGTGATGGATGTTTCCTCTCCCCCTGCCAGGAAATGAATCCGGCTCTGCTTCTATCCATTGAGCACGTTTGTCTCGGAGTCTGACTGGGGGGGCGGGGGGGGGGTGGCTTAAGGAACCAGGGCCCATAATCCTGGCTGGCGCTTCCAGTGCAGCGCGGAGGGAGGGCGGCGCGGAGGGAGGGCGGCGCGGAGGGAGGGCGGCGCGGAGGGAGAACAGCGCGGAGGGAGCGCGGCGCGGAGGGAGCACGGCGCGGAGGGAGCGCGGCGCTGAGGGAACGCAGCGTGGAGGGAACGCAGCGTGGAGGGAGCACGGCGCTGAGGGAGCGCGGCGCGGAGGGAACGCGGCGCGGAGGGAGGGCGGCGCGGAGGGAGGGCGGCACGGAGGGAGGGCGGCGAGGAGGGAGGGCGGCGCGGAGGGAGGGCGGCGCGGAGGGAGGGTGGCGCGGAGGGAGGGCGGCGCGGAGGGAGGGCGGCGCGGAGGGGTGCGCGGCGCAGAGAGAGGGTGGCGCGGAGGGAGGGTGGCGCGGAGGGAGGGCGGCGCGGAGGGAGGGCGGCGCGGAGGGAGGGCGGCGCGGAGGGAGGGCGGCGCGGAGGGAGCGCGGCGGGAGGGCGGCGCGGAGGGAGGGCGGCGCGGAGGGGGTGGGGCGCGGAGGGAGCACGGCGCGGAGGGAGGGCGGCGCGGAGGGAGGGCGGCACGGAGGGAGGGCGGCGCGGAGGGAGGGCGGCGCGGAGGGAGGGCGGCGCGGAGGGAGGGCGGCGCGGAGGGAGGGCGGCGCGGAGGGAGGGCGGCGAGGAGGGCGGGCGGCGCGGAGGGAGGGCGGCGTGGAGGGTGCGCGGCGCAGAGAGAGGGTGGCGCGGAGGGAGGGCGGCGCGGAGGGAGGGCGGCGCGGAGGGAGGGCGGCGCGGAGGTGGGCGGCGCGGAGGGAGGGTGGCGCGGAGGGAGGGCGGCGCGGAGGGAGGGCGGCGCGGAGGGAGGGCGGCGCGGAGGGAGGGCGGCGCGGAGGGAGGGCGGCGTGGAGGGAGGGCGGCGCGGAGGGAGGGCGGCGCGGAGGGAGGGCGGCGCGGAGGGAGGGCGGCGCGGAGGGAGTGCGGCGCGGAGGGAGCGCAGCGCGGGTGGAGGGCGGCGCGGAGGGAGGGCGGCGCGGAGGGAGGGCGGCGCGGAGGGAGTGCAGCGCGGGTGGAGTGCGGCGCGGAGGGAGGGCGGCGCGGAGGGAGCACGGCGCGGAGGGAGCACGATGCGGAGGGACGCAGCGTGGAGGGAGCACGATGCGGAGGGACGCAGCGTGGAGGGAGCACGACACTGTCAGTGCTGCCTTCTTGCAGATTAGACATTAGGAATGTGTAGAAAAATGCTAGGAGCAGAAGTGGACCACACTGTCGGTCGGGCCTGCTTGACCAGGCCGTACAACAAAAAACTGATCTTCTACTACAACTCCCTGCTCCCATCCTCTCGCCCCCCCTCCCCCACCTGGAGGAGGCCATTCAGCCCTTCCAACCTGCTCTGCCATTCAGTAAGCTCATGACTGATTGTGTCTGAACTCCACCTGATGTCTGCCCCCGCCCCCCCCAACCCGCGCCCCACCATAGGTTTTGACCTCCTTGTCTATCAAAAACCTGTTTTGCTGTTCCTTGACTATACCCAATGGCCCCGCCCCACTGCTCCCTGGGAAAGGGGATTCCACAGACTGGAGAGAGTAAAGTTTCCCAGCTCTCCCCACCCCCCTCCCCACCCCCCTCCCCACCCCCCTCCCCTCCCCTCCCCTCCCCACCCCACCCCCACTCCGACTGAAAGCGGCAAATCTCCGATCGTTAAACTGTGTTCCCTGGTTCCAGTCTCTCCCTCACGTAGAAATAGCCTCCTGGTATCTACCCTGACAATTACCCTCAGGAACTTACATGTTTCCATTAGATAAAAGGACAGCCGAGGTGCATGCCCCCATAGCCCCCAGAAATCGGTCAATCTCTGTCTCAGTGAGGGAGCGTCCGCAACCCTCGACAGTGGAGATTTCCAAAGATTCACAACCTTCTGAGTGAAGGAATTTTTCCTCGCCTCAGTCCTAAATGGTTCACCCCTTGCCCCGAGGCCATGCCCCCGAGTTTCAGAGTGTCCAGTTGAAGACGCTTTACGCTGCGCACCGTCTGTGTGCGGTGCTTGAAGCTAACACCGGATTCCTGCGATGGCAAAATCCCCTCACCGCCCAGCAAAGAAACAAACCTTTTGTCTCCCGACAGGGCTTTGGACTCCACATAACAGGTGTCGTCTCCTTCATTTCAGGTATACCAGGGAGAGCCAGGGGCAGTGTGATCGGGATCATTAATGACAAAGAATTTGGCGTCGCATTCCTCGATGCGAACATCACAGAAAACTCAGCCGCAGGCACCACAACTGTTCAGGCAAACATCCAGAACATTCCGAGCTCAATCGGTTGGTATTTCACTGACAGCTGTCGGCACCGGCGGCCCTTTGCCAGAAACTGGTGGCCCTCGCTCGCTGTTAAGCTTTGATATTTTCTTCTCCACCCTCCGCACACACACATTGTAAATCTTGTTCTCCTATTCCGACTTCTCTGTGACGGTTTGACGATCTGTAATAGACGGTTTTCTTCACGGCCGAAGCCCTCCTCGCCTCTCCGGAAGATTCCTATTTAGCATCAACTCCGTCTTGGTCTTCTCCTTTGTCCACGTTGCTATCCCTTCTATGGCATGGCAGGACATTCAACCATGAGTGGAATCCCAGCTAATCCCAACCCTGTCCTCACCCAGCAGCTGGTAGATATTTTGCCGGGATTTTTAAAGAATGATGCGGAATGGGAACTGTAGATGATTTATTTCCCCTCTCTCCCTAGCTCAGTAGGGATAGGGGACGGATCATAGCGCCCCAGTCAGGCCGTCTGTGTATCCAGCTGGTAGTTAGCAGGTGAAACCTGAGTCCACTGTCCAACCGATGTATTCATGTGCATATTCCACTTCTTGAGCCTGTGTATCCCCTTGATCTGTGTATAACGCTGCCTCCGCCCCACAAGCTTGTGTGTGCCCCCCTCCCCCGTTACGTTCTTGGGCGTTGCAATGATTGAATTTAGCATTCATATCAAGAGGGCTAGAATACAAGACCAGGGATGTACTTCTGAGGCTGTATAAGGTTCTGGTCAGACCCCATTTGGAGTATTGTCAGCAGTTTTGGGTCCCAGGTTAGGTGGGTTGGCCATGATAAATTGCCCTTAGTGTCCAAAATTGCCCTTAGTGTTGGGTGGGGTTACTGGGTTATGGGGATAGGGTGGAGGTGTTGACCTTGGATACGGTGCTCCTTCCAAGGGCTGGTGCAGACTCAATGGGCCGAATGGCCTCCTTCTGCACTGTACATTCTATGATAATCTATGATATCTAAGGAAGGATGTGCTGGCCTTGGAAAGGGTCATAGATATCATAGAATTTACAGTGCAGAAGGAGGCCATTCGGCCCATCGAGTCTGCACCGGCTCTTGGAAAGAGCACCCTACCCAAGGTCAACACCTCCACCCTATCCCCGTAACCCAGTAACCCCACCCAACACTAAGGGCAATTTATCATGGCCAATCCACCTAACCTGCACATCTTTGGACTGTGGAAGGAAACCGGAGCACCCGGAGGAAACCCACGCACACACGGGGGAGAACGTGCAGACTCCGCACAGACAGTGACCCAACCGGAATCGAACCGGGGACCCTGGAGCTGTGAAGCAATTGTGCTATCCACAGTGCTACCGTGCTGCCCTTAATGGAATGATCCCTGGAATGAAGAACTTGTCGTATGAGGAACGGTTGAGGACTCTGGGTCTGTACTCGTTGGAGTTTAGAAGGATGAGGGGGGATCTTATTGAAACTTACAGGATACTGCGAGGCCTGGATAGAGTGGACGTGGAGAGGATATTTCCACTTATCAGAAAAACTAGAAGCAGAGGATTCACCGTCTCAGACTAAAGGGACGATCCTTTAAAACAGAGATGAGGAGCAATTTATTCAGCCAGGGGGTGGTGAATCTGTGGAACTCTTTGCCGCAGAAGGCTGTGGAGGCCAAATCACTGAGTGTCTTTAAGACAGAGTTAGATAGGTTATTGAGTAATCAGGGGATTAGGGATTATGGGGAGAAGGCAGGAGAATGAGGATGAGAAAATATCAGCCATGATTGAATGGCGGAGCAGACCCGATGGGCCGAGTGGCCTAATTCTGCTCCTATGTCTATGGTCTGACTAAAGAAGGTCTAGTTAAGATTTATTAAATTACAATAGTGTGAGTAGAAAATAATATTAATACTACTAACGAGCTGTAAACTGTTAACAATGAAAATACGAGAGCTAATATAAAACACGTATCCACGCCGACTCCTCACTCAGATTCCCATGGTGTTACTCCACTGCCACCTGCTGGTTGGAGGTCTAACCTATTAACATACAGAATTGCTTATGCACTTCATTACACCTCCCCCCCCATGACGCACATACCCTCCCCAGTCTGCTAACACCAGTCAACATGTGTTTCCCCAGCCTCCATATCCACCCGACCTGTTTGTCCCCTTGCAGCCTACATATTCCTCCCAGCATAAATGTACCCAAAGGCTGCATGCGCCCCCCCCCCCCCCCCATGGCCTACATAACACACTACCACCCCCACCTGCCCCTCCATACCCCTAGCCTGCGTATGTTCCCCGGCCTGTGTGTCATACCCCAGGACTGTATACCCTCCTCAGCCTCTCCCCCCTTCCATATTCAACGAATGGCCACTGATCTGAAACATTAACTCTGTTTCCTTCACCGCTGTTACTTCCAAACCCGCTGAGCATTTCCAGAGTTTATGGGCGCGATTCTCCGCTGCCCACGACGGGTCGGAGAATAGCGGGAGGGCCTTCCCGACATTTTTCCCGACCTCCCGCTATTCTCCCCCCCCCCCACCCCCCCACGGCCGCCCCACAACACGAATCGCTGCTCGCCGTTTTTTATGGCGAACAGCGATTCTCCCCAGGCCGATGGGCCGAACGCAAACACACCTGCTCTCACCGTTCGTGAAAACGGCCGTAAAGTGCCGTCCTGGACAACCATGGCACCGATTGGCACGGCCGCACCACGGCCGTGCCAAGGGTGGCATGGGCCTGCGATCGGTGGGCACCGATCGCGGGTAGCGGGTCCGAACCCCGCGCACTCTTTGTTCCTCCGCCGCCCCGCTGGATCAGTCCGCGGGGCGGCTGAGGGGCATGACGGCCCGCGCATGCGCAGGTTTGACGCATATGCGCGATGATGTCATCTGCGCATGCGCGGGTTGGACCCGTCCAATCCGCGCATGCGCGGCTGATGTCATCGTGCGCGTCAGCCGCCGTGATCCTTGGCGCGCGGGCTTAGCGACGGTCGCTAAGCCCACGATGCCGTGCTTCACGGGGCCGTGCTGCTAGCCCCGCCCGGGGGGGGGAGAATCGAGTCCGTGAAACTGGCCATGTTTCACGGCAGCCTTTACGACTCTCCGCATTTGCGGAGAATCGTATATTTCAGTTATTACTTCTAAGTAATATTTTTAAAATCAATTATTATTCATTTATGGTATTCATTAATTTTATCCGTTTATTGTATTTATTATGCTTACTTTTTTTAAAAGGTAAATCTTTTGTCTCCCTTTGCTGCGTGCTACGTTCTAGGTCCTCTGGTAAACGTGCTTGTCTCGATTTTCACCCCCGTCTATTGGTCAGTGGCCCATCCTGCCCCTGGCACAGTGAATGGCTTCTCACTCACTGAAGGAGTTTTCAGGCAAGAATCACAAATGGAGTTTGCGACAGGTGAGTGAGCGGAACTGCAGGGGGCGCACTGGCAGCAGCGGCCGGCGGGGAAATAAAAAGGGGGGGAAATAAAAAAGACTTTGCGGAGCAAGCACTCTCCGTGACCAGCGGACGTCCCCAAGCACCTTACAGCCAAAGACGTACATCATGACACGTAGTCACTGTTGTCATGTATGAAGCACGGCAGCCAATTTGCACAGAGGAAGCTCTCACCAGCGGCAGTGTGATCATCTGTTTTTGCGATGTTGATTAATACGGAACCTCCAACAGGGCAACACTCCCTCAGTCTCACACTGGGATGCCAACCTTGATTTTTGTGCTTGTGTTCTGAAATGGGACTTGAATCTAGGATCTTACGACTAAGAGTGTTCAACATGGATCCTTCCTTATAATTATTCTCTCCCCAGCAGACTCCCCCTGCTGGTATATGTGTATACGGCAGCCTCAAGTGGACAAAGTACCAGGGGCGGAATTCTCCGCTCCCGCGATAAATCGGGAAGGCCGTCGTGAACTCGGCCGAGTTTCACGACGGCCTTGGAGGCCGCTCCTCTCACCTTATTCACCCCCACCTGGGGTGCTAGGAGCGGCGCTCCGTAACTCTCGGCTGCTGGGCCTTGACGCGACGGCGGCGCCTAAGTGACGTCGGCCGCGCATGCGCGGTTGCCGTCTTCCCCTCCGCTGCCCCGCAAGACGTGGCGGCTTGATCTTGCGGGGCGGCGGAGGGGAAAGAGTGCGTCGCTTTGAGACGCCGGCCCGACGATCGGTGGGCACCGATCGCGGGCCAGTCCCCTCCCGAGCACGGCCGTGGTGCTCACTCCCCTCTCCGCCCCCCCACAAGCTTCAAACGAGCATTTGGCGCCCATGTTCACGATGGCAGCGACCAGGTGTGGTTGCCGCCGGCGTTAACAGGTCGGGAACGTCAGGCCGGCCCATCCGGGCCGGGGAATTGCCGGTCGCCGGGAAAAACGGCGAGCGGCGATTCTGCGAGCGGGGGCTGGGAGAATTGCGGGGGGGTGCCAGGGGGGGGGGGTGTCGTGAGTCGCCCAGCCCTCCCGCGATTCTCCCACCCGTCGTGAGGAGCGGAGAATCGCGCCCCAGGTGTGAAACAATTGTTTTGATTCATATTTTATTTTTCCCAGTTTATCCCAGTATTGTCCCTGCCATGATCAAAGTGAAATCCTTATAACAAGACTGAGGTATTATCGTCTGGGTCTTGTAATAAGTGCAATAGAAGCTGTAATAACTGACACTAGCACACATCACTGAAATGGAACAGAGCAGATTAACCTTTCTGATTACAAAATGTCTTTGAAACTTGCATTTTTGTTAATTGCTAAAAAGCATAATATGACTGACTGCTGAAGTGTATTGAAAATTGCATTGTGCATTTTGTCTACTTGAGGCTCCCAAACATACTTGTACCAGCAGGGGGAGTCTTCTGGGAAGAGAATAATAATAACAAAGGATCCATGTTTAACAGCTCATGTGGTCCTAATTCTAAATGTCTTTGGCTGAATATAGAATTGTTTTTGTCCCAAGAACTTCACAACAGGGACCATTATCATAGAATTATTACAGTACAGGGGGAGGCCATTTGGCCCATCGTGTCTGCACCGGCTCTCCAAATGAGCAACTCGCCTAGTTCCATCCTCCCACCTTCCCCTGCAACATTCTTTCTTTCCAAATACCCGTCTAATTCTTTTTTGAATGCGTCAGGTGAGCCTGCCTCCAACACACTCTCAGTCAGAGCCTAAACCCTAACCATTCCCTGTGTGAAAAGGTTCCCCCTCATATCACTGTTCCCAATCCTTTTGATTTTGAATATTCCTGTTGAATCTCCTCTGGGTTTTCTCCCAAGTCCCCACGCATCCAACCTAATCTTCATAACTGAAGTTCATCATCCCTGGAGCCATTCTCATGAATCTTTCCTGCATTCCCCCAATGCCTCCACATCCTTCCTAAAATCTAGCGCCTAAAAACTGACCGCAGTACTCCAGCTGAACCTGGACTAGTGTCTTATACAAGTGCAACATCACCTCCTTGCTCTTGTACTTTATGCTCCTATTAATAAAACCTGGATGGCTCACTAACCACTCTCTCAACCACACCTGCCACCTTCAATTACTTATTCACATATCCAAGCAAGGCCTTCTGCTCCTGCACTACCTTCAGGTTTGTCCATCCCCTACTTTCTGCTGTCTCTCCAGGTTCTTTCTACCAAAATCAATCACTTCACATTTCTCCGCATTGAACCTCACCCGCCACCAGTCCGCCCATTCCACCAACATGTCCATGTCCGCACGATGCTCCTCACAGTTCACAATGTTTCCAAATTTTGTATCAACTGCAAGCTTTGACTTGCACCCCGTGATCCAGGTCATTAATATATATCAGGAAAAGCAAGGGTCCCAACATTGACTCCTGGGGAACTCCACCACAAACCTTCCTCCACCTTTCTCCACCCCAGAAACATCCATTGACTAATTTTCCTGTCCTTCGACCAATTCCTTATCCACCATGTCCCTGTCCCTTTTATTCCATGAGCTGGCGCTGCTTTCAGAAGTCTATTATGTGGCACTGTATGAAATGCCTTTTGAAATTCTATGTACACCACATCAACTGCACTGCCCTCATCAGCCCTCTGTTAGCTCTTCGAAAAAAACTGTAGCAAGTTAGTTAAATGTGATTTTCCCTTAAGAAATTAATGCTGACCTTCCCCTCATTAGCCCACATTTGTCCGTTCCTGGCACTGGGGCAAAGCCACCGTGTGCAGCCTGGCATACTGATTGCAGCTTCTGATTTGCAGGTGAGATCCTGCGATTGACGCACATTGCCCGGGGGGTGGACACAGAGGGCGCACTCCTGTTCGACATTGTGATCAACGGTTATGTCCCCAGAACCATAGCCAGTGCAGACATCACTGTGAAGGTGGGTCGATCTCTTTAACCGCTTGCTTCCTAATCAGACAGCTTTTCATGGTTAACCAGCATTAACCAACTGTGGGCCTGGCTAAGAAGAGCAGATTTTAAGCACCATATCATTCCCAAGTTGTAGGTTGGTTATCAGGTTTGAGTTTTGTCCTTTTTGGGGGCCACATTCACCTGTTTCAAATGTTTATCTTCCCTTTCTCTTCCCTGATGTTCCTCAGCTCTCAATCCAGCCGTGCCTAACTATCGTGTCCCCCTCAACTCCATCAATGCTACTCTGCACATTTGGAAATGCTTGAGAGGAGCTCTTGTAGGGAAGGGGCAGCAAATCTCCCTCTCATCTTTTCCCCTCCCCTTATGGGAGTGGTCCTGGTGCCCTCCCATGCCGTGTGCCCCCCCCCCCCCCCCCCCCCACCCCCAACAATGACCTTGTGTTCAGGAACTCAACATGAATCAGGGAAAGTGGGGATTCAGAACATTTACACTCCCGTTATAATCTTAGTTACTCCAACTCCGAGCTCCCAGGCCCAGCCCCCCAACCCCACTCCCAGCTGGGGCTCAGTCATGAATCATAGAATTTACAGTGCAGAAGGAGGCCAGTCGGCCCATCGAGTCTGCACCGGCCCTTGGCAAGAGCACCATACCCAAGCCCACACCTCCACCCTATCCCCGTAACCCCATCCAACCTTTTTGGAACCTGCGGGCAATTTAGCACGACCAACCTGCCTAACCCACCCATCTTTGGACTGTGGGAAGAAACCGGAGCACCCGGAGGAAACCCACGCAGACACGGGGAGAAAGTGCAGACTCCGCACAGGCAAGCCAGGAACCGAACCTGGGACCCTGGAGCTGTGAAGCAATTGTGCCAACCACCGTGCTGCCCTCAAAACTACAATGAACTGTAGTTGCCTGCAGAAGCCATCACTTCGGTCAAACCAAAGGCAGTTCACCATCACGGGAGAGGAGAAGGGAAGAAACTGAAGAAGAAAGCATCTTGCGTTAAAAAAATCTGATGTCGCAGCAGACCTCAGATCAAGGTAGAGCGTTGTTACAACCCACACGAGACCTTAGGAGACGGAGCAATTTCCTTCCCATGAGCCTCGATGAATACGGGCTTCCCTGCTGAGGGGCGAGGGCCTAGTAAACGGACTCCAGCGTTAAAGCTGGCCCAGATGAGAGTCGAGCGGTAATAGTCCCGGCTGGGATCTGGAGTATTGTGTATATAGTTAGCTTCTAATAAAATAAGGTTTCTTCACGCCTCTCGTTTGGATTCCCCTGTGGCCACTGAAAAAAGTATTTCCCGACAGGAAGAAAATTGGAAATGTTTTAGTGACTACATTAATGCCGCACTTTTGACTGAATTCTAGTCCAAACATTTACTCCTTTTTTTTTCAAAATGCAGGATTTCAGTGAAAACTATGTTCAAACGGGCCCGGGGCAGATCTACGCCTGGTCGACACAAACCTTCTTTCAAGATGGATCCCCGCTCAGTTTCCAATGTAACCACACCGTCGAGTATGAGTCTGGGCTGGGCCGTCAGCCTTCCTTCCTCCAGGTACTGAGGGCCGAGTATATCTCTGTCCACTACGATGAGGAGACCGAGGAGCTGGGTTTTCAGATCACAACCTCCTTTCAGAAAGGTGAGCATTGCTTCAGGGACCCCTGGATTGACAGGCATCGCGAGCACCCCGTGGTTTTCTGTCAAGCCTAGAATTACTTCATTTTTTAACATTTTGTTTTGTTATCTGTAAATTATCAGACACTACAACCCGTTTATTATTAAAACTGTTCCCCTACTTGCGAGATGAACAAAGGACAATCAGAGGTTCATGGCTGATGTGTTTATTCACAAACACAATAAAACAGTTATTCTCCCAAATTATCCCAAATGTAATCTGCCCAAAATCCAAATACCACCCCAGCCGATGAACCTGACCAAGCTTCGGGTCCAATCCACTGAGCCTCCATCGTCTCAGGACCCTGGTCTGCGAAGGTGGGTCTCGCTCGCCTCTTCCGTCTGTTCTCTGGTCCACCATTGGGTTTTCGCTGGGGAGGGTCCTGGGTGTCTTTTCCGATCCCCATCTTCGCGGCCTTCCAGAAGTTTCTCTGGCCCTCAGCCAATCAGGTCACTGGGTGGGGGTCGCAACACTCAATGGAGCTGTCGATTGCAACTCTGCAGGACACCAGGAGCTCCCCCCCCCCCACACACACACACACACTCCACCCACGCCCTCAGGGCTCCATCCTCAGATGCATTGTCCGCATGTAACCTTATCCCATATAAGAAAACGGCGGGAAATCTGGGTGCCAGAAAGTCTGGCTTCATCTGGACAATCCACAACAATCGATCCATTTGAATGTCCTGTTTACAGGACAGGCCCAGACTTGCCCCGGCTGTCAGTCCCTGTCCAGTATCTTGGAGTTTGGCTGTTTGACTTCCCATCAGGTGTGAGGAGGGCGTTGCCTCTGACTGTGGCTTCAATTTAAAGTATCCAATTCTGTATACATAGATACATAGAAGATAGGAGCAGGAGGCGGCCTTTTGGCCCTTCGAGCCTGCTCCGCCATTGATCACGATCATGGCTGATCATCCAACTCAATAGCCTAATCCTGCATTCTCCCCATAGCTTTTGATCCCATTCTCCCCAAGTGCTATATCCAGCCACCTCTTGAATATATTCAAAGTTTTAGCATCAACTACTTCCTGTGGTAATGAATTCCACAGGCTCACCACTCTTTGTGTGAAGAAATGTCTCCTTATCTCTGTCCGAAATGGTTTACCCTGAATCCTCAGACTGTGACCCCTGGTTTGGACACACCCACCATTGGTAACATCTTCCCAGTCTAGTCCCGTTAGAATTTTATAAGTCTCTATGAGATTCCCCCCTCATTCTTCTGAACTCCAGCGAGAACAATCCCAACCTAGTCAGACTCTCCTCATATGACAGCCCCGCCATCCCTGGAATCAGTCTGGTAAACCTTCGCTGCACTCCCTCGAGAGCAAGAACATCCTTCCTCAGAAATGGAGACCAAAACTGCGCACAATACTCCAGGTGTGGCCACTTCAAGGCCCTGTACAATTGCAGCAACACATCCCTGCTTCTATACTCAAAGCCTCTCGCAATGAAGGCCAACATACCATTAGCCTTCTTTACCGCCTGCTGCACCTGCATGCTTACCTTCAGTGACTGGTGCACAAGGACACCCAGGTCCCGCTGCACACTCCTCTCCCAATTTACAACCATTCAGGTAGTAATCTGCCTTCCTGTTTTTGCTTCCAAAGTGAATAACCTCACACTTATCCAAATTGTACTGCATCTGCCATTGATCTGCCCACTCGCCCAACCTGCCCAGATCTTGCTGTAGGATCCCTGCATCCTTGTCACAATTCACCCTCCCACCTAATTTGGTATCACATGCAAACTTTGAGATGTTACATTTTGTTCCCTCATCCAAGTCATTAATATATATTGTGAATAGCTGGGGTCCCAGCACCAATCCCTCTGGTACCCCACTGGTTACTGCCTGCCAATTTAAAAAGGACCCATTAATCCCTACTCTTTGTTTCCTCTCTGCCAACCAGTTTTCTATCCACCTCAATATATTTCCCCCAATCCCATACGCTTTAATTTTGCACAATAATCTCTTATGCGGGACTTTGTCAAATGCCTTCTGAAAGTCCAAATATACCACATCGACTGGCTCTCCCTTGTCGACTGTACTGGTTACCTCTTCAAAGAATTCCAACAGATTTGTCACGTATGATTTTCCCTTCATAAATCCATGCTGACTCTGACTGACTGATCCTGCCACTGCTTTCTAAATGTTCCGTTATAGAGTCCTTGATAATGGAATCAAGCATTTTCCCCACTACCGATGTTAAGCTTACTGGTCTATAATTCGCTGCTTCCTCTCTACCTCCCTTTTTGAATATCGGAGTGACGTGAGCTGCCCTCAATCTGCAGGGACAGTTCCAGAGTCTATAGAATCCCGGAAGATGACCACCAATGCATCCACTATTTCCAGAGCCACCTCCTTAAGCACTCTGGGATGCAGATTCTCAAGCCCCGGGGATTTATCCGTCTGCAATCCCATCAGTTTTCCCAGCACCATTTCTCTACTAATGTTGATCTGCCTCAGTTCTTCCCTCTCACTAAACCTTTCATTCTCCAACATTTCTGGGATCTGATTTGTATCCTCATTTGTGAAGACAGAACCTAAGATCAGGCCTAAGATTCCAGCCATTGTTCATTTTACCACAGTATGTAACCTTATCTTTCGGTAAATGTTTAAGTTTAATGTTTAAATGCTCATTAGTGAACAAAAAGGGATTTATTTACTGATCTTCAAGAGCAGCAGCAACCACCTCTAAAGTACCTCTGCCCTAGGAGAACTCCTGCACCTGGGGTGATTCCCCACTCTGAGTCCCAATTGGTCACCCAGACCAGGTGACCCTTACTCTGCTGTGTTGCCCTTAAAGGGACAATCACCACAGCAAGTAAGCAGGTACAGCAAGTAATTAGGAAAGCTAATAGAATGGTATTATTTGTTGTGATGAGAATTGAATATAAAAAGTAGGGAGGTTATGCTTCTGTTATTCAGAGCATTGGTGAGACCACATGTTGAGTATTGTGTCAGTATTGGTCTCATCGTTAAAGAAAAATGTAAATGCACTAGATCATAGAATTTCATAGAATTTACAGTGCAGAAGGAGGCCATTCCCCACTGCCTTCCCCACTGTCACCAGACTCCTAAATGACCCTTTTATGGACTGTCCTCATTAACACTACACCCTGTCTGCTTCATCCGATGCCAATGCTTATGTAGTTACATTGTATATCTTGTGTTGCCCTATTATGTATTCTCATGTATTTTCTTGAATTCTGTTCAATTCCCTTTTCTTCCATGTACTGAATGATCTGTTGAGCTGCTTGCAGAAAAATACTTTTCACTGTACCTCGGTACACGTGACAATAAACAAATCCAATCCAATCCATCAAGTCTGCACCGGCTCTTGGAAAGAGCATCCTACCCAAGGTCAACACCTCCACCTCATCCCCATAACCCAGTAACCCCCCCCCCCCCCCCCCCCAACACTAAGGGCAATTTTGGACACTAAGGGCAATTTATCATGGCAAATCCACCTAACCTGCACATCTTTGGACTGTGGGAGGAAACCAGAGCACCCGGAGGAAACCCACGCACACACGGGGAGGATGTGCAGACTCCACACAGACAGTGACCCAAGCTGGAATCGAACCTGGGACCCTGGAGCTGTGAAGCAATTGTGCTATCCAGAAGGCTACCGTGCTGCCCACTAGATGCATTTCAGAGAAGGTTTACTGAACTAAAACCAGAAATGGGTGGGCTGTCTTACGAAGAAACATTAGAGAGGGGGGGCTTGTATCGCTGGAGTTTAGAAGAAAAAGAGGCGACTTGGTTGAAACATATAAGATCCTGGGGTTCTTGACAGGGTTGATGTGGAGAGGATGTTTCCTGTTGTTGGAAAATCTAGAACTGGGGGGACACTGTTTAAAAATAAGAGGCCCATTTAAGACCGAGATGACGGGGAAATGTTTTCTCCCGGAGGGCCGTGAATCTCTGGAACTCTCTTCCTCAAAAGGCGGTGGAAGCAGAGTCTTTGAAGATTTTTTAAGTACAGTAAGAAGTCTTACAACACCAGGTTAAAGTCCAACAGGTTTGTTTCAAACACGAGCTTTCGGAGCAGGGCTCCGAAAGCTCGTGTTGAAACAAACCTGTTGGACTTTAACCTGGTGTTGTAAGACTTCTTACTGTGCTCACCCCAGTCCAACGCCGGCATCTCCACATCAAGATTTTTTAAGGCAGAGCTGGATTGATTCTTGATTAACAAGGGGGTGAAAGGTTATCGGGGTTTGCTGGGACGTGACAGTCAGATCCGCCATGATCTCATTGAATGGCAAACCAGGCGCGAGGGGCCGAGTGGCCTACTACTGCTCCTAATTTGGATGTTGGTATGTTTACAGGATGGGGGAGGGGCAGCCTTTGTCATTCCATTCCTCCTTCAATGCCTCTTGTTCTGTCTTTCAGGTTCCAATGTGGGTCACTGTCCAGGGGGTTTTGTACTTGATGCAGCCTCGTACTGTACAGGTGAGTCTCAGTTTGCTCAGCATTATAATTACTCAGACTGAATTAGAGAAGATAATACCTGATCCTTAAGTGATTAATAGATTCCTGATCAATAGAATGCTGAAGGAGGCCATTCGGCCCATCGAAGCTGCACCGATCCTCTGAAAGAGCACCCTACCTAGGCCCAATCCCCTGCCCTATCCCCGTAACCTCACCTAACCTGCACATCTTTGGATACTAAGGGGCAATTTAGCATGGCTATTCCACCAAACCTGCACATCTTTGGACTGGGAGCAAACCGGAGCACCCGGAGGAAACCCAGACAGTCACGGGGAGAACGTGCAGACCCCGCACAGACAGGGTGGCACGGTGACGCAGTGGTTAGCATTGCTGCCTACGGCGCTGAGGACCTGGGTTCGAATCCCGGCCACGGGTCACTGTCCGTGTGGAGTTTGCACATTCTCCCCGTGTTTGCGTGGGTTTCGCCCCCACAACCCAAAAATGTGCAGGGTAGGTGGATTGGCCATGCTAAATTACCCCTTAATTGGAAAAAATAATTGGGTAATCTAAAGTTTTAAAAAGAAACTCCACACAGGCCCAAGGTCGGAATCGAACCCGGGTCCCTGGCACTGTGAGACAGCAGTGCTTACCACTGTGCCACCGTGCCGCCCTGATCATTTTCCTTCCTGATTGTTTGGACGTTGCCTGAAATCAAGTACATAGTTCATGTATCGACAGCAAAAGGCCCTCGCCTGGATCCTGGCAAGGTGAGAGCTGGAGCGGTAATGCAGCCACGCAGGAGTTTAAAAACAGCGCAATGATTGGTTGGATTTGTGACCTATTCAGCAAACATTGTTGGCTAACTTGTCTTCGGAGTGTGAACCATTCCGAAAACCCGCTGCTCAGGGTGAGACGTGGCGTTCACTAAAATCAAACCAGCGACAACGACAGTATTATGCCGGCAGAAGTCAACTTGCAGAGTGACGCTAGCGAATCTGGCCTAGGGGCAATATCAATGCAGCAAGGACAGACGTCATATTAGCAATCGGGGGGGGTTAACTCAAACTGAACGACGCTACGCTCAGATTGAGAACAAGTGCCTGGTTATTGTTCCTGCTTGTGAACGTTTTCAACAATACCCACTCAGGAGAGGCAAAGTGATAGTGGAGACTGACCAAAAGCCACTTCAAAGCATTTTTTCTCAATCTGCTACGATCTGCTCCAAAGCGGCAGCAGAAAATGTTACTTTGCTGAGGAAGGTGCCATCTGGGAAAGGGTGTCCATCGTCGGCCTGCGGGTTGGGAGCAGGTCTCCCCGTGAAGGAAGCTGAGGATGCTGCAACAGAATATGAAACCTTCCAACGTGAAGCCTCAGCTCGACATGCTCTGGATTCATCAACCCAGTTAAGACATTGAATCTGACAGACAAGCGCCTTGCTCAAATCAAGCCAACAACCCAACAACTTCCCAAGCTCTGCAAGAAGTATGGATGGAAGGATGGCCCGGGAGCCACCAAGGACACCCCCTGTGGTCACAAGAGCGTATTGGGCAGGGCGAGATCAATTGACAGCACAATGTGGCACAATGCAGTTACCATCCCTCAGGGGATGAGAGGAGAGATGCGGAACTGATTTCATTGAATACTTCGAGGAATTGAATCGCCTCTGAGAAAGGCAAGGGATGTGCTCGGGTGACCAGACACAAGCATTCAAATCAAGGACCACGTCAAGCAGTAACGTCGAAGCAAGCTGGAGAGACAGTGATGATAGATGACACGCCAGACAGACTCTGGGTTAAGCTGGAAGCAGATCCCTTCAGGGAAGGTTGAAAATTGGAGAATTGGGGAATAAAATAGACGAATAGTTGCGACTGTTCGTTGAGAAGGCTACCCAATGGGCAGCACGGTAGCATTGTGGATGGCACAATGGTTTCACAGCTCCAGGGTCCCAGGTTCGATTCCCGGCTCGGGTCACTGTCTGTGCGGAGTCTGCACGTCCTCCCCGTGTGCGCGTGGGTTTCCTCCGGGTGCTCCGGTTTCCTCCCACAGTCCAAAGATGTGCAGGTTAGGTGGATTGGCCATGATAAATTGCCCTTGGTGTCCAAAATTGCCCTTCGTGTTGGGTGGGGTTACTGGGTTATTGGGATGGGGGAGGTGTTGACCTTGGGTAGGGTGCTCTTTCCAAGAGCCGGTGCAGACTCGATGGGCCGAATGGCCTCCTTCTGCACTGTAAATGCTATGATAAGGCAGCTAAATTGATTTTATTCACTCATGTCTCAGTAACAATTTGCACCTCATGACTCCACACTGCATGAGGGAGTCAGTTTGATTTTATGACCAAGTTCATCCTAATCCATGAGAACTCATGCATGCCCCCAGGTGGATTTTACTGGAACTGCAGGTTAAAACTACCAGGAAAAACGCAGCAGATAGAAACTGTCTCCGGAAATGAGAAGGCTGAAGGGGTGACTGACCTCTTAATAGGTCTTTAAAAACATTAAACTGTTTCTATTCGTTTGAGGGTTGTGTGCTTTGTTGGCTAGACCAGCATTGATTACCCATCCCTAAATTTCCCTGTGAAGGTGGTGGCGAGCTGTCTTCAGCGGTACAGTCGCACAGTGGTTAGCACTGTTGCTTCACAGCGCCAGGGTCTGAGGTTCGAATCTCGGTTTGGGTCACTGTCTGTGTGGAGTCTGCATGTTCTCCCTGTGTCTGCGTGGGTTTCCTCCGGGTGCTCCGGTTTCCTCCCACAAGTCCCGAAAGACGTGCTTGTTAGGTGAATTGGACATTCTGAATTCTCCCTGTGTGAACCTGAACAGGCGCCGGAATGTGGCGACTAGGGGCTTTTCACAGTAACTTCATTGCAGTGTTAATGTAAGCCTACTTCTGACAATAAAGATTATTAAAGATTAAACTGCTGCAGTCCATGTGGTGTAGGTACACCCACAGTGCTGTTAGGGAGAGAGTTCCAGGATTTTGACCCAGTGACAGTGAAGGAACGATGATTTATTTCTAAGTCAGGATGGTCAGTGACTTGGAGGGGAACCTCCAGGTGGTGGGGTTCCCATGTATCTGCTGCTCTTGTCCTTCTAGATGGTGCAGTTGAGCGTTTGAAAGGTGCTGTCTAAGAAACTTTGGTGAGTTCCTGCAGTGCACCTTGTAGGTGGTGCAGACTGCTGTCATAATGCGCCTGTGGTAGAGGGAGTGAATATTTGTGGAAATGCTACCAACCAAGCGGCTGCCTTGCCCTGGACGATGCCCTGGACGGTGCCGAGCTTCTTGTTTTTGGAGCTTCACTCATCCAGGCAAGTGGCGCGTACTCCATCACACTCCTGACTTGTGCCTTGTGGTCAGGCTTTGGAGGGTTAGGAGGTCAGATGCAGAGCAAATCTTTCCACTTATGGGAGGACCCAGAACCAGGGGCCATAAATATGAGAGTCGCCTGTAGAATTCTGGTTTCTTTACTCAGAGTGGTAAGAATGTGGAACTCGTTACCACAGAGTGCTTGAGGTGAATAATGTTGATCCTTTTGGGGCAAGCTGAATACATATTAATGGGTGAGGTGAGATAATGTAGGGTGAGAGAATGTTCATATGGGACATAAACACCAGGTTGGGCTGAACGGCCTGTTTCTATACAGTCATTTTCTGCACTGTTTGGTCAGAGGAGGATGAATGCCCTCTGTGGTGAATCCCTGCCACAAGCCCATGTGCAGTAATATGTCTTTCAGGGATCGCAGCATGACGTCACTCGAAAGGAAGTGGGTCATGCGATTCAGTTTGGGTTTCACTTTTGCTCAGAGCAGAACACACTCAGACAGCTCATCTGCTCATGCACCTTCAAGCGTGTACAGCTTTGTATGTGCCTAGTCTTACTAAATGGACCCACGATGTGTTGACCCAATCCCTGATAAGTGATTAATGCTTTCATATCATTATAAAAACACCAGAGGCAACTTCTCCTGCGTTTGTCCCTCTGGCTTCACCATGGCTCTCAATGGGAAAACCTGCAGTATCTGCGGCGGTGGAGATTTAAAGGGATATTTATAACTTGGTTTGTTATTGTTAGTGGAAAATGTGTCCTTAGCCAAAAGAAGGAAATATAAAAAAAAGTTTTTAAAAAAGGTAACGTAAAAAGGAAAAAATATACCCTTGGCATGTACATCATGAATAGAAGAGATTCTGTAATAGTTCCTCAAAATTCCCTATCCATCCATCAAGACTAAAGGTGATGACAGCAGTGAAACTTTATAAAGCTCAGAGCTCTGTCCCAGCCACTAATGATGTCGATTTCAACTATATTCCTCCTGCCTGTAGAGTTGTTCCTCAGAAAATGTCCCTTCATTCTCTACTCAGTCTGTATGATCGTTACAGCGACAATGTCTATTTTAAGACCTAAATCATCTCCCCTTTTCTCCATTATTGACAGATATTGATGAATGTCAGCTCGGCACTCACATGTGTCACTTTGGGCAAGATTGTCAGAATGAGGCCGGTTCATACCGCTGTCTGTTACGGTGTGGGGTTGGTTTCAAGCCGTCGGCAGATGGAGCTCATTGTGAAGGTGATGGAGATGTGCGAGGCCTAGATGAAGAATTTAATCCACAAGAGAAAGCAATTGGGTGGAAAGAATCCAATGAATTATTGCCCCAAGGCTGGGGCTCACTTGCAAGCTCAGGTTCACCATAGGACCCATTAATGATGGACTAAAACCAGAGAGTGGGCCCAACAACCGATCAGCCCCTTCACCTCTTCATCTCCTGCTCGTCTCCACATCCCCCCTTTTTACCTCTTTATCCTTCCCTCGTCCCGCCCTTCCCCACCTTCTTCCACCATCCCCCCCTCCATACCCCTGTCCCTCCCACCCCTCCCCTTCCTCCACAATTCTCCTACCTCAGCTCCTCCTTACCCCAGCCCTTCCTCCGCCCCACCAGACATTCCTTAACCTTCCCCTTTTTTTACCCCGCCCCTCTCCCTCCATGCTCCTCGTCTTCCCATCACTTCCCCTCCTCCCCACATCCCTCCCCCCTCTGTCTGCCCCACCTCTCCCCTGCCTCACCAATCACTCCTTCACCCTCCCCCCCACCTCATCCCACCTTACCAGATCCATCCCTCCCTCTCCCCTCCCCTCTGAGCCCAGGTTCCAATCCTTCCCTCACTCCTCTGCGCCCAACTCACTCCCCACTCTTACCCTACCTTCTCCAGCTGATGACCACGCCCAATTTTGATTCAAAATGTCAATGGAAGCTGAGAATCACTGACAAGGCCAAAATCCAATGCTCTCCTCTATTACTTTTGTTTAATATTGTTATGGGCCAGAGTTTAGAGAACCCCAAAGAGTATCATGGAGTTCACCTGACCCACAACCTTTAATAGATTGTGGTATGGGGAGCACACGGCCCACTCTACAGGTGTGGTACAGCAGAAATGGAAAAGTCTTTTTTAAAACAAAACAATGTTTATTCTATGAACTCAAGTTAACCTTTTTAAAACATACAGTGAACATCTTAGCAACCATCAATTCAAATACAACCCCCAAAGAATACAACACTGAGTAAACCTTTGAGCGTCCCTTTTTAACAGCCATACGACTTAAAAACAAAACCTTTATCAGAAGCACATCGGGTTAAAGTCACTACTGAAAACATTTATAATTCTGAATTCACCAAATGAACAAGAGATAGTCTTTAAATGGCAGAGAGAACAACAGTACACCTGCTCTGTCTGGCTTCAGCTCCAACACTGAAAACTAAACTAAAACCCACCCTGCAGCAAACAGCCTAAAACAAAAGTAAAAAGCTGACAGACAGCCCAGCTCCACCCACTCTCTGACATCACTGCAGTAGTAAACACCCATTTCTTAAAGGTAGCCTCACTCCAGATATTTATATACACACCCATTTATAAACACCCATTTCTTAAAGGTACTCCCACATGACAATATGCTTTAGTCATTAAGAAATTGTAAAATTACCTTCCTTATCCGTTCAAGTTCCACATTCCTCAAAGTGCAGTCCAGTTCCATACTTTCCATACAGCCTGTGGCACCCTGAGGTGCTTTAATACAATAGCAATTACACATGATATATATTCCATGACACAGACCTTCCCCCCCCCCCCCCCCACCTGCGGAGGGGCTCCTCCTCAACACGTGGTCCTGGCCTTTGGAATGTGCCCGTCTGCAGCAGTCGGTCGAGGACAATTCTTTGTGCTGGAAGATCAACAAGTCTTGGGCAGACGAAAGAGCATCTTTCACCAAGTTGATGATTCCCCTGCAGCAGCCGATATTGGCCTCGGTGTGCGTCCCTGGGAAAAGCCCGTAGAGCCCTGGCTCATGGAGCTGCTCGGGATGAACCTCGACAAATACCCCTGCATCTCTCTCCAGACCCTCTTTGCAAAAGCAGGTTCCACGGGGAGGTAGCCAACAATCCCTACCCCCACCACAATCCCGTCGAGGGTATCCTAGCGGAGTAGCTGAGGCCTCTGGGTGTGCACGGAGAACACTCTTGAGCAGGTGGTGATGAGCCACATGCGACTGAGTGGCTCGCTCGGCCGCTTCAGAGGGGTAGTTAAGAGTGACCCACGTTGCTGTGGGTCTGGAGTCATATGTAGGCCAGACCGGGTAAGGATGGCAGATTTCCTTCCCTAAAGGACATTAGTGAACCAGGTGGGGGATTTTACTGCTAGTTTCATGAAGATCATTAATGGCTTATAACGGCACTTCATTCCAGATTTTGTCGAATTTAAATCCCCACCCCCACCACGGTGGGATTTGAACTCGTGTCTCTGGATGGTTAATCCCACCCTAGGGATTGCGAGTGCAGTAACACTGCCACTCCCATTCTCCCGTGCAGTGGGAGTCACTGGATAACTTGTTGATCCGGAGCAGCGTACCTGACTGATTATACCCCCCCCCCCCCTCCCCTCCCCTCCGGCCCTCTCCTCAGGCCCCCGATTACAGAATCTGACTGCAGCCTCCTCAGCAAGGTCTCGGCTCAGATCAACAAACTGAGCTCAATCCCGGGGTCTAATGCCGCGAAACGTGGTTCACCAACAGCGCTCCGGGGCCAGAGCCGCTTTTCACTCAATGTCTCTCTTTCGCTTTTCCTTTCAGACATCAATGAGTGTGAGGAGTCAGCCGTCCCTCCGTGCCTGCAGCGCTGCCTCAATGCTATTGGCACCTACCGGTGTGGGTGCGAGCCGGGTTACCAGCTCCGTGGGCAGCACTGCGTCGGTAAGTCTCCATTACATAGGATACGGGGCACAGAAAACCCAAGCGTAAGTCTAATCATCCACTCAAACCTCTTCCCCATCTACCAACACATCCCTCCATTCCCGTCTCCCTCATGTCTATACTGCTCACTTTGAGCCACTCCCTGTAGTAGCCACTCTTTGGGTTTCTCTCGTGTATAGCACCTTTCAGGATCACAGCTCACCTCAAAGTCCTTTCCAGCCAATCAGCTATTCTCCAGCGTAACCACTGGGAGGAACCTTGCCATGTTTTCTCCAAAGTGCCGGGCTCAGACTGAAGACCGGTGTGGAGTCCTCCAGCAGCTCGGCCCAGGTTTCACTCCAGATCTTGTGAGTGGACGGGGTTGACTTTGGCAGGGATGGGGCCTGATAGGACCCCGGCAAGTCCAGCTCCACTTACTCAGCACACTTACTTCAACACCATCCACCGCCATCGGGGCACCATCTTTAAAGGCCGACCTCCCAGCACTGAACTGGAATCCCATTGACACCCCCCCCCCCCAATTTAGCACGGCCAATCCACCCAACCTGCACGTCTTTGGTCTGCGGGAGGAAACCGGAGCACCCGGAGGAAACCCACGCACACACGGGGAGAACGTGCAGACTCCACACAGTGACCCAAGCCGGGAATCGAACCTGGGACCCTGGAGCTGTGAAGCAACAATGCTAACCACTGTGCTACCGTGCACCCCTGGGGTGGTGGAGGGGGGATCATCTCAACTGAATCTAGTTTTAAAAATGCTGTTGTAATCCTCACCATTGTGTCGAGGTTTGAATATTCAGTGAGGAGGGATCGTGTGGTTTGGGAGGGGGGGTGCGGTACAGGAGGCTGGGTAATCATATTAAAATATATTTGAATCTATAAACATGAGGTTCTCGCCCTTTTGTTGGCATGAATCTTGTGACGCCACCGACGGGGAGTGTGAAAAATCGTGAAACGCGACCTCTCCGGAGAGAATCAGGAAATGGGATTCTTTCCCGATTTTCCACACTTGTCGCCATTCTCTCTAACGGCGAACGTGGGGCTGAGAATCGCCCCCACTGTTGTAATTCTGAAGCGCAGCAGCCAGTTTGTGTACAGCAAGCTCCCACTAACAGCAATGCGATCGTTGCCAGCTAACCCGTTTCAGTGAAGAACATAGAACATAGAACAGTACAGCACAGAACAGGCCCTTCGGCCCTCAATGTTGTGCCAAGCCATGATCACCCTACTCAAACCCACGTATCCACCCCATACCCGCAACCCAACAACCCCCCCTTAACCTTACTTTTATTAGGACACTACGGGCAATTTAGCATGGCCAATCCACCTAACCCGCACATCTTTGGACTGTGGGAGGAAACCGGAGCACCCGGAGGAAACCCACGCACACAGGGGAAGGACGTGCAGACTCCACACAGACAGTGACCCAGCCGGGAATCGAACCTGGGACCCTGGAGCTGTGAAGCATTTATGCTAACCACCGTGCTACCCTGCTGCCCTAAAGTTGGTTAAGGGATAAATATCGGACGGGAGCATTGCCCTTTTCTCAAAATGGCGCTGTGGGATCTCCGCCTGAGAGGGTCGGCAGGAGCTCAACTGAAACAGGTGCCTCCGACAATGCAGCACTCCCTCAGTCGGGGTCGGCAAGGATTTGGTGCTCAAGTCTCGAGTGAGACTCGAACCCACAACCTTCTGACTTAAGAGGCCAGAGAGCTATACTGCTGAGCCGCTGCTGACATAAGGGGCGCGATTCTCCGAAACGGAGAGAAACAGCCGAGGCCAGAGTGAAACCCGGAGTGTTTCACTCCGGCGTCGGAGGCCGCTCCTCGCCCCCATTTCTCCCCCCCCCCCACCGGGGGGCTAGGAGCGGCGTTGCACGAATCTCGGGCGCCGGGCCTTGACGCTTGCGTCAAAGAGGCACGCCGAGAATGACGCGACGGCGGTGCCGAAGTGACGTCAGCCGCGCATGCGCAGGTTGGCCGGCTCCAACCCGCGCATGCGCGGTTGCCGTCTTCCCCTCTGCTGCCCCACAAGACATGACGGCTTGATTTTGCGGGGCGGCGGAGGGAAAAGAGTACGTCATTTACAGACATCTGATTAGCACGCCCGTGGTGCTCGATCCTCCCTCCGCCCCCCCACAGGCCCCACACTCACCTGTCGCGCGATGTTCATGCCGGCAGCGACCAGGTGTGGTTGGCGCCGGCGTGAACCGGTCGGGTTCGTTAGGCTGCTCGGCCCATCCGGGCCGGAGAATCGCCGGTCGGCGTGAGAGACGGCGAGCGCCGATTCTCCGAGCGGCGTGTCGCGATTAGCGACACGCCATTTTGGGGGGAGAGGTGGGAGAATCGCGGGGGGTGCCAGGGCGGCGTGTCGCGATTCGCCCGGGCCCCCCCGCGATTCTCCCACCCGGCGTGGGGAGCGGAGAATCGTGCCCAAGGTGCTGGGTAACCTCGTTTAAAAGCTTCAGCAGGCACTGAGCATTCAATCTCCGATTGCAGATATCAACGAATGCAGCATGAACGTGTGCCGGCCGGACCAGCAGTGCGAGAACACCGAGGGAGGCTACCTGTGTACCGGGAACTGCCCTCATGGCACTGTGCGGCTACCCACTGGGATCTGTGGTGGTAAGTACCTCATGCATGTACCTCAGCCCGTTGGGTATCGGAGGAAAGCCGGGTCCCCATTAACTCCAGCGACAACCTTTCCTGAAATGTTTTTTTAAGGCAGACTCTGTCACAATGTGATTGGTCCAATGAGAGGGCAGAGGGAGGATTGGGCAGGATGATGTCCAGACGGGAGAACCTTCGCGATCCGGCTAGGCCGGGGTTGTTTCCTTTGGAATAGAAGAGGCTGGTGGTAGGCCTAACTGAAGGGTATAAAATTCTGAGGGAGTCTGGATGGAGTGAATGGGAAAGCCCTGTCGGGGGTGGGGGGAGGGGGGGGGTCCCTTTCACCCGGAGATTGGTGGGGGATCTGGGTCTCACTGCCTGGAAACGTGGTGGAGTCAGAAACTCTCATCATATTCAAAAAAAACACTTGAATATTTCCTTGAAGTGCCGTAACCGACAAAGTTACAGACCAGGAGTTGGAAATGGGCTGAGGTTGGATTTGTGGGCCAGCATGGACACAACGGGCAGAGTGGCCTTGTTTCGGGCTGTAAATTTCTGTGATGAGCTCAGATTAATTTTGATGTTTGGGAACTGAATACTTCCAATCACAGTTTGCTGATTTTGAGAGAATGGTCACTTCACGTGTCGCTCCCTGACCTTCACAGCCCGTCTGGTACATCCATCACCGCTCTCTGCCTGTCTAGGCATTTATTACCTCACGCTCCACCCACGCTTCGATTTGAAAACTTTAATTCTCAAAGTCAGAGCCTCGCCCCTCCCCATCTCTGAAATCTCCTCCAGTCCCCCCCCCCCCCCCCCCCCCCCCCCCCCCAGGAAATCTGTGCTCCTCTCGTTCTGGTTTCCTGACCATCCCCCTGTGATGTCCCTCGCCCCCCACCCCTGGTGGCCGTGCCTCCAGCCGCCTACGCTCTGAACTCTAGAATTCCCTCAACAACTTCTCCACTTCTTTCCCCTCCTTTAAGGCCTCTTTGGCCGGGCGTTTGGTTCGCTGTCTCTCTGTGTGAATTATTTGCGGGTCTGCGTGTGACCTTGGGTCTCAGACATTGCCGGAAGAGCCCTGGCCTTGACCCTTGACCTCTGGGGCTTGGTGACGGTTGGCTTCTCTCCCTTGTCGGTTCGGAGAGGGTGGAATGTTCTAGTTCTTCCCCGTCGCTCAGTGTGTTTCTTTCCGCAGATGTTGACGAGTGTAAAACGGGAGACCACCTGTGCCGCTACAACCAGATGTGTGAGAACACAGCGGGAAGTTACTACTGCAGCTGTCGCCGGGGTTATCGGTCACAGGGGATGGGAAGACCATGTTTGGGTAAGTGACTGGGGTTGGGGCGGGAGTGGGGGGGGGGGAGGTGCCGAGGGGCGAAGCTCCAAAAAGCTCCCATCTCCACTGATTGTCAAAGTTTGCACCGCAATCTAAGGGACAGGTCTCACCCGCATTCGTTCTTGGTTGAGGGCTGCCCGGCATTGGGGAACGTACTGTACGGGGAGCAATGAGGCCGCGCACAGGCAGTGGTCCTTTAAGATGATGCTCCTGTGCAGCTTTGTGGCAACCTTAAAGGGGCCACGCCGTGCAAAAACCAGGTCGTGCAATGGAGGGAAATCAAAGATACTACTGGATTTTAATGGTAATAATAATAATCTTTATTGTCGCGAGTAGGCTGACATTAACACCGCGATGAAGTTACTGTGAAAAGCCCCTAGTCACCACATTCCGGCGCCTGTTCGGGTACACAGAGGGAGAATTCAGAATGTCCAAATTACCTACCAGCTCGTCTTTCAGGACTTGTGGGAGGAAACCGGAGCACCCGGAGGAAACCCACGCAGACACGGGAAGGATGTGCAGACTCCGCACAGTGACCCAAGCCGGGAATCAAACCTGGGACCCTGGCGCTGTGAAGCCACAGTGCTACCCACTGTGCTACCGTGCTGCCCTGGAATTTACCAAGGACTCCTCTCATTCCGTTAGTAGTTTGGGCGTAAAGCGGTACCAGTTTTCTCTGGGGTTGATAGGATCAGTGATTCATTTTCCATTTGTAAAGAGTACAGGGCAGAGTTGGCATCTCTGGACTTTCAGTGATGGGATGTCCAACTGGAAAGGAGGAAATAGATGAATAAATCTTCCTGGTATCAAATAAAAGTCATGTTAACAGTGAGGCCTCCATTCTGGGGAGGATCGCTGGTAAATGCACCTTACACCTCTCCCCATTGCCTCTCACTTCCCCTGGGGACACCTCAGGCCACCACCTGCCAATCACAGGGTCTTACCCTCACTGGGCCAGATTTGCTGGCCTTCCCATGGTGTGTTTCTCGGCGGTGGGAGATAGCCTGACGTTGGTTAATGCCGGGAACTTCTGATTCCGGCGCTGTCAATGGGATTTCCCACTGAATCCCTCCCCCACCGCGCCTCCCGCTGTTGTGAAGCTCGTGGCGTGGGGTGTGTCATTATATACACCAGCATATCATGGTGCAGATACACACTGATGGACACACACAGGGACCAATCAACATGTACAAACACCGCAGCCAATCACCAGTTAGAATACACACACTATAAAGGCAGAGGGCACCACGGTTCCCGCTCATTCTGGGTGCTGCCTCTCAGTGTAACAAGAACTCATCCAGCCCAGCACAGACTCACACCACGTGCTGAGAGAATCAACTGGTTTGGACAAGGCTTAGGTCTCTAGTTTAAGTTAGCATCATTTAGACCCACACTCATCGTGTGTTAGTTAGTTAGAAGTAGTTAATAAAATTGAGTTGAACCTTCAACCGTGTTGGAAGTGTCTGTTCATCTCTCAAGTCTACACTAGCCAACACTTCAGGGGGCACTTGCAACTCCCTAGATTCAGAGTTCAGACACAGCAGGGAAGCCTCTCGAGTCCCAACGGACCTGCTGGACATGTGAGGGCGGTGCACTGTCTTGTCTCCCTGTTGTTTCTGATGAATGTTTTATTTCATTCCCAACTCCGCACTCTGCATCTCTCCCTCTCTCTGCCTCTCTCCCTCTCTCTGCCTCTCTCCCCTCTCTCTGCCTCGCTCCCTCTCTCTGCCTCTCTCCCTCTCCCTGCCTCTCTCCCTCTCTCTGCCTCTCTCCCTCTCTCTGCCTCTCTCCCTCTCTCTGCCTCTCTCCCTCTCTCTGCCTCCCTCTCTCTGCCTCTCTCCCTCTTCCTGCCTCTCTCCCTCTTCCTGCCTCTCTCCCTCTCCCTGCCTCTCTCCCTCTCCCTGCCTCTCTCCCTCTCTCTGACTGCCTCTCTCCCTCTCTCTCTGCCCCTCTCTCTGCCTCTCTCTCCCTCTCCCTGCCTCTCTCCCTCTCCCTGCCTCTCTCCCTCTCTCTGACTGCCTCTCTCCCTCTCTCTGCCCCTCTCTCTGCCTCTCTCCCTCTCCCTGCCTCTCTCCCTCTCTCTGCCTCGCTCCCTCTCTCTCTGCCTCTCTCCCTCTCTCTGCCTCCCTCTCTCTGCCTCCCTCTCTCTGCCTCTCTCCCTCTCTCTGCCTCTCTCCCTCTTCCTGCCTCTCTCCCTCTCCCTGCCTCTCTCCCTCTCTCTGACTCCCTCTCTCTGCCTCTCTCCCTCTCCCTGCCTCTCTCCCTCTCTCTGCCTCGCTCCCTCTCTCTGCCTCTCTCCCTCTCTCTGCCTCCCTCTCTCTGCCTCTGTCTCCCTCTCTCTGCCTCTGTCTCCCTCTCTCTGCCTCTGTCTCCCTCTCTCTGCCTCTCTCTCCCTCTCTCTGCCTCTCTCCCTCTTCCTGCCTCTCTCTCCCTCTCCCTGCCTCTCTCCCTCTCTCTGACTGCCTCTCTCCCCCCCTCTCTGCCCCTCTCTCTGCCTCTCTCCCTCTCCCTGCCTCTCTCCCCTCTCTCTGCCTCGCTCCCTCTCTCTGCCTCTCTCCCTCTCTCTGCCTCCCTCTCTCTGCCTCTCTCCGTCTCTCTGCCTCTCTCCCTCTTCCTGCCTCTCTCCCTCTCCCTGCCTCTCTCCCTCTCTCTGACTCCCTCTCCCTCTCTCTGCCTCTCTCCCTCTCTCTGCCCCTCTCTCTGCCTCTCTCCCCTCTCCCTGCCTCTCTCCCTCTCTCTGCCTCTCTCCCTCTCTCTGCCTCTCTCCCTCTCTCTGCCTCTCTCTCCCTCTCTCTGCCCCTCTCTCTGCCTCTCTCCCTCTCCCTGCCTCTCTCCCTCTCCCTGCCTCTCTCCCTCTCTCTGCCTCTCTCCCTCTCCCTGCCTCTCTCCCTCTCTCTGACTCCCTCTCCCTCTCTCTGCCTCTCTCCCTCTCTCTGCCCCTCTCTCTGCCTCTCTCCCTCTCCCTGCCTCTCTCCCTCTCCCTGCCTCTCTCCCTCTCCCTGCCTCTCTCCCTCTCCCTGCCTCTCTCCCTCTCTCTGACTGCCTCTCTCCCTCTCTCTGCCCCTCTCTCTGCCTCTCTCCCTCTCCCTGCCTCTCTCCCTCTCTCTGCCTCGCTCCCTCTCTCTGCCTCTCTCCCTCTCTCTGCCTCCCTCTCTCTGCCTCTCTCCCTCTCTCTGCCTCTCTCCCTCTTCCTGCCTCTCTCCCTCTCCCTGCCTCTCTCCCTCTCTCTGACTCCCTCTCCCTCTCTCTGCCTCTCTCCCTCTCTCTGCCCCTCTCTCTGCCTCTCTCCCTCTCCCTGCCTCTCTCCCTCTCTCTGCCTCTCTCCCTCTCTCTGCCTCTCTCCCTCTCTCTGCCCCTCTCTCTGCCTCTCTCCCTCTCCCTGCCTCTCTCCCTCTCCCTGCCTCTCTCCCTCTCTCTGCCTCTCTCCCTCTCCCTGCCTCTCTCCCTCTCTCTGACTCCCTCTCCCTCTCCCTAGATGTTGACGAATGCCAGCAGGTGCCCAAACCCTGTGTCTACCAGTGCCGGAATCTGCCTGGCAGCTACAAGTGCCTGTGTCCCCCTGGGAAGCAGCTCCTGGCCGATGCCAAGTCCTGCGCCGGATTGGAAAAGCCTAAACTCAGCAACGGCACCATCGCAAGTTTCAGGCCCCAACTCGTGTCCATTGGCCAATTCAGCCACAGTCAGCAGACTGGCCAGAACCACATTAACCCCTTCTACACTTGGCTGGGGTGGCAGATGAACAGGGAATTCGAGACACAAGACAGCAGGAAGCCCTGTCCCACTGGGTACAGAAGGAGGAATGGGGTCTGTACAGGTGAGTGCAAGAGGAAATTCTGACTTAATCATTTGTTGTTGCCGATGGACATGCCCACGGTTCGAAACCTGAGCGCCAACAACATCCTTTGACCAGAAACTGAGCTGGACCAGCCATATAAATGCTGTGGCTACAAGAGCAGGTCAGAGTTCAGGGGGAAGTAACTCACCTCCTGATGCCACACGGTGGCAGCAGTACGCCTGCCATCTACTAGGTGCACGGCAGCAACTCAGCAAGGTTGCTTCGGTGCCACCTTCCAAACCCACGCCTGCTACAATCTCGAAGGACAAGGGCAGCAGACGCGTGGGGCACCACCACTTGGGAGTTCCCCCTCCGAGCCCCAAACCATCCAGACTGAGATATCGCCGTCCCTTCACTGTCACTGGGTCAAAATTCTGGAACTCCTTCCCTAACAGCACTGTGGGTGTACCTACACCTCGGGGACTGCAGCGGTTGAAGGAGGCAGCTCGCCACCACCTTCTCAAGGGGCAATTAGGGATGGGCAACAAAAGCTGGCCAGAAATGTTTTTTCCAAACCCCTCGGGGATTGCCGAAGTTCCTGTGTTGCTGCGTGTGTTTGATGTGGGTTCAGCTTTGAGGGTAAGAGAAATGAAAGTACAACAGGATGGTCGGGAAAAGGGAGGGAGTTAAAGAGAGAGAACAAGAGTGATAAAAATGAGAAGATAAAAATTACGAGAAGCAAACTTGCAAACGAAATTTAAAAAATTAAAATGAACAAGCGACATACAAGAAGCACATTTGAGGGTGGCGTGGTGGTAATGTCACTGGGCTGGAAATCCAGAGGCACAGGGCTAAATCGCTGGCTTTGAAAGCAGACCAAGCAGGCCAGCAGCACGGTTCGATTCCCGTAACAGCCTCCCCGAACAGGCGCCGGAATGTGGCGCCTAGGGGCTTTTCATTTGAAGCCTACTCGTGACAATAAGCGATTTTCATTTCATTTCATTTCATCCTCTGGAAGGGAATGGGTTCAAATCCCACCCCAGCGACTGGCGGAGTTAAAATTCAATCGATAAATCTGGAATTGAAAGCTGCTCTCGGTAATGGTGACCAGAAACCTATCATCGGGTTCACGCCACTTAGGGAAGGAAATCTGCCGTTCTTACCGGGTCTGGCCTACGTGTGACCCCAGAGGCACAGCAATGTGGGCGACTCTTAACTGCCCCCCCCCCCCCCCCACTCCCCGAAATGCCTCACAAACCACTCCGTTCAAGGGGCAATTCAGGTTGAGCAACAAGTGCGCCTACATCCATGCATGGAAAAGTTAATTAAATCTATCTTCAGCAGGAGGAGCAGGAGGTGTTTCAGGGGCATCAGAACCCAGTCAGATATAAAAGAACAGCGGGAGAATGTGATGCAGGGAGAGAGGGACGACAGGAGGAGGATTAGTCAGTCCGGATCATGATGGGCTGAATGGTCTGGTCCTGATTCTGTGATTCTCTGAATTTCTCTGCCGCCAGCATTGTCAGTGCCCAGTAGATGGCGACATTGCTCAGCAGAATCCATCCATCCTAGATCCAAGCTGCATGTGCCAAATTCCAGTACGCAGCACAATATGTTGAATGTTGCAATTATAACTCCTATATTGCTGTCGTACGTCACCGAATACATGTGACGGAGTCGCACTGGAAGTGGTACAGCCCAGTCTCGCTGGTCTATCCCAGACAGGTAACCAGCCTTGGGGAGATGGCAGTGGTAATATTACTGGACTATTGTTCTGGGGACATGGGCTTAAATCTATTGAATCCCTACAGTACATAAAGAGACCATTCAGCCCATCTAGTCAACACCAAGCCCCTGAAAGAGCACCCTACCAACCTTGGGGGGGGGGGGGGGGGTGCTGCGGTCCTGGGCTTGATTTGGGGTAATGAAGCTGGGCAAGTGGTTGAAGTATCAGTGGGGGAGCATTTTGCAGACAAAGATAATGGGCGCGATTCTCCGCAAATGCGGAGAGTCGTAAAGGCTGCCGTGAAACCGGCCGTGTTTCACGGCAGCCTCCGCGCCCCCTCCCGGGACCCGATTCACCCCCCCCCCCGGTCGGGGCTAGCATCGCGGCCCCGGGAAGAATGGCAGCGCGGGCTTAGCGAACGTTCGCTAAACCCGGCCACCAAGACTCACGGCGGCTGACGCACACGATGACGTCATCGCGCATATGCGTCAAACCCGCGCATGCGCGGTCCGTCATGCCCCTCGGCCGCCCCGCGGACTGATCCTGTGGGGCGGCGGAGGGACAAAGAGTGCGCGGGGTTCGGACCCGCTACCCGCGATCGGTGCCCACCGATCGCAGGCCCATGCCACCCTTGGCACGGCCGTGGTGCGGCCGTGCCAATCGGTGGCATGGTTGTGCAGAATGGCACTTTGCGCCCGTTTTCACGAACAGTGAGAGCAGGTGTGTTTAAATTCGTGAAAACGGCCGTAAAGGCCTGGGAAATCGGCCCATCGGATAGGGAAGAATTGCTGCTGGCCGTAAAAAAACAGCGAGCAGCGGTTCGTGTCGTGGGGCGGCCGTGGGGGGGGGGGGGGGAGAGAATAGCGGGAGGTCGGGAAAAATGTCGGGAAGGCCCTCCCGCTATTCTCCGACCCGTCGTGGGGGGCGGAGAATCACGCCCAATAAATCCATTAGACTGAAGATTGTTATGGAAAAGGACATGTGTGAGCCCGAAATCAAAGTTCTAAACTGGTGGAAGGCTGATTTTTAAAAAAATATCAATTTAGAGTACCCAATTCTTTTTGTCCAATTAAGGGGGGATTCAGCGTGGCCAATTCACCTACCCTGCACATCTCTGGGTTGTGGGGCTGGGACCCACGCAGACACGGGGAGAATGTGCAAACTCCACACAGACAGTGACCCAGAGCCAGGATCAAACCCGGGTTCAATTCCTGTACCAGCCTCCCCAAACAGGCGCCGGAATGTGGCGACTAGGGGCTTTTCACAGTAACTTCATTGACGCCTACTGTGACAATAAGCGATTTTCATTTCACTCCATTTTCATTTCATTTCATCATATAAATAATTTTGACTTGAATGTGGAAGAGGAGATTAGTAAGTTGTCAGATGGTCCGATAATTGGCGTGGTAAATAGTGAGGATAGACTTCGATTACAGGAGCATATAGACAGGCTGGTCAGATAGGCTGGTCAGTGGCAAATGGAATTGGATCTGGTTAAGTGTGAGGTGATCCACTTGGACAGGTCAACAAGGCAAGGGAGTACATAATGAATAGTAGGACCCTGGGAAGTACCGAGGATCAGAAGTGTGCTTGTTCACAGGTCCCTTAAATTAACAGGGCAGGTGGATAAAGTGGGTCAGAAGACATATGGCATACTTGCCTTTATTAATCGAGGCACAGAGTTTAAAAGCAGGAGGTTATTCTGGAACTGTACAAAAGATTGATTAGGCCACCACTCGAATAATGTGTAGTTCTGGAATCCACATTAAAAATCGCCATTGTCCCAGATGGCCATAGGCTGCTTTTCCCTTTAGAACGTTAGAACATACAATGCAGAAGGAGGCCATTCGGCCCATCGAGTCTGCACCGACCCACTTAAATCCTCACTTCCACCACATCCCCGTAACCCAATAACCCCTCCTAACCTTTTTGGACACTAAGGGCAATTAGCATGGCCAATCCACCTAACCTGTACATCTTTGGACTGTGGGAGGAAACCGGAACACCCGGAGGAAACCCACGCAGACACGGGGAGAACGTGCAGACGCCGCACAGACAGTGACCCAGCGGGGAATCGAACCTGGGACCCTGGCGCTGTGAAGCCACAGTGCTAGCCACTTGTGCTGCCCAAGAAGCCCATTACATGGCATTTGATTAAATGCCTTTTTGAGAGTCTACATGCACCGCATTACCCTCATCAACCCTCTGTCATCTTATCAAATTTGACTCCAACAAACCTGTGCTGACTTTCCTGAGCCCCAAGCAGGGAATTGAACCTGGGTCGCTGGCGCTGTGAAGCAGCAGTGCTAACCACTGTGCTACCGTGCCGCACCAGCGGGAAGGGGGAGAACTGACTGGTGGTGATTTAACCTGAGGATAACCGCAGCTCAGGCGAGGGGCAAGGTTGAGAAGGTGGGGCCTACATGAATAACCTCAGTCGGAGCAGAAATTGAGCTTGTGCCGCTGGCTTTGCATCATGAACAAGCTGCCCAGCCAAGTGAGCTAAAACCAGCCTCTGTCCACATTGTCCACATTACAGGAGGGATGTGGAGGCACTGGAAAGGGTGCAGAGGAGATCTGTCCGGATGTTGTCTGGCTGCCCAGTTTTGGTTATGAAGAGAGATTGGACACACTGGGGTTATTTCCTTGGAGCAGAGGAGATTTGGGGGGGTCATGGTTGATATGGAGAAAATTATGAGGGTAGATAGACAGGAAGAAACTCTTCCCCTTGGTGGAGAGATCAATGACCGGGGGGGGGGGGGGGGCATAGATTTAAGGTAAGGGGCAGGAGGTTTAAGCGGGGCTGTGAGGTAAAACCTTATTACCCAGAGAGTGGTAGAAGTGTGGAACTCACTCCCTGAACGGGTGGTAGAGGCAGAAAGCCTCATAACATTGAAGAAGTATTTTCATAGAATTTACAGTGCAGAAGGAGGCCATTCAGCCCATCGAGTCTGCACCGGCTCTTGGAAAGAGCACCCTACCCAAGGTCAACACCTCCACCCTATCCTCATAACCCAGTAACCCCACCCAACACTAAGGGCAATTTTGGACACTAAGGGCAATTTATCATGGCCAATCCACCTAACCTGCACATCTTTGGACTGTGGGAGGAAACCGGAGCACCCGGAGGAAACCCACGCACACACAGGGAGGACGTGCAGACTCCGCACAGAAAGTGACCCAAGCCGGAATTGAACCTGGGACCCTGGAGCTGTGAAGCGATTGTGCTATCCACAATGCTACCGTGCTGCCCTTAATGGAATGATCCCTGGAATGAAGAACTTGTTGTATGAGGAACGGTTGAGGACTCTGGGTCTGTACCCTTGCGATGCGAGGGCAGATGAGGCTCTGGGTCAAGAACTGGAAAATGGGATCAGAATACTTTGGTGACCGGCGCAGACTCGATGGGCCGAAGGGCCTTTTCTTTGCCGTTGACCTCGATGACTCCTGGCACAATGTGGTTATTGATTTTGTTTTACACCAGTTTACGAGGTGGGCAGAACATGACGACAATTATTACTTTATGGCCACCTCTCCTCTCCGCACAATAAAACTCAGTTAAGGAAGAAATAACTTCCATTTCTTTGGCGACATTCTGGAGCTCAGTATTTTGGGAATGCCCCCAGATGAGACAATGTGGGCAGGTGAGGGCGGGCAGATGAAATGCCGCAGGTTTGTTCTGAACCAGAATTGAGATGAATCGGCCAAGCTTTGCTCCTGATTAGTCTGTGCCGTTCCTTTCATTCCAGATATCAATGAATGCCAGACTTGGAATTTATGCCAACATGACTGCAGGAATACGCAGGGCAGCTACCTCTGTGTATGCCCACCCGGATATCGGCTGCTTCCCAATGGCCGAGGCTGCGAGGGTAAGTGATACCACAACAAGGAGGATGGTGTGCACACCACGGCAGCAGCTGGTTACCCGTGGGTTTAGCCCATTGGTGAAATACCCATCCCTTTTCCCCATTTTCCAATTTCCACCAGAAGCTGCAGGTACTTCACTGCTTCCCAACTGGCCAGTCAACAGCCTGGGTCTGTCAGCGTCTGGCTGTCAGCGTCTGTCTGTCAGCGTCTGTCTGTTAGCGTCTGTCTGTCAGCGTCTGTCTGTCAGCGTCTGTGTCAGCGTCTGTGTCAGCGTTTGTTTGTCAGCGTCTGTCAGCGTCTGTCTGTCAGCGTCGGTCTGTCAGTGTCTGTCTGTCATCGTCTGTCTGTCAGCGTCTGTCAGCGTCTGTCTGTCAGCGTCTGTCTGTCAGCGTCGGTCTGTCAGTGTCTGTCTGTCATCGTCTGTCTGTCAGCGTCTGTCAGCGTCTGTCTGTCAGCGTCTGTCTGTCAGCGTCTGTCTGTCAGCGTCTCTGTCAGCGTCTGTCTGTCAGCGTCTGTCTGTCAGCGTCTGTCTGTCAGCGTGTGTCTGTCAGCGTGTGTCTGTCAGCGTGTGTCTGTCAGCGTCTGTCTGTCAGCGTCTGTCTGTCAGCGTGTGTCTGTCAGCGTGTGTCTGTCAGCGTCTGTCTGTCTGTCAGCGTCTGTCTGTCAGCGTGTGTCTGTCAGCGTCTGTCTGTCAGCGTCTGTCAGCGTCTGTCTGTCAGCGTCTGTCTGTCAGCGTCTGTCTGTCAGCGTCTGTCTGTCAGTGTCTGTCAGTGTCTGTCTGTCAGCGTCTGTCTGTCAGCGTCTGCCTGTCAGCGTCTGTCTGTCAGCGTCTGTCTGTCAGCGTCTGTCTGTCAGCGTCTGTCAGCGTCTGTCTGTCAGCGTCTGTCTGTCAGCGTCTGTCTGTCAGCGTCTGTCTGTCAGTGTCTGTCAGTGTCTGTCTGTCAGCGTCTGTCTGTCAGCGTCTGTCTGTCAGCGTCTGTCTGTCAGTGTCTGTCTGTCAGTGTCTGTCTGTCAGCATCTGCCTGTCAGCGTCTGTCTGTCAGTGTCTGTCAGTGTCTGTCTGTCAGTGTCTGTCTGTCAGCGTCTGCCTGTCAGCGTCTGCCTGTCAGCGTCTGCCTGTCAGCGTCTGCCTGTCAGTGTCTGTCTGTCAGTGTCTGCCTGTCAGCGTCTGCCTGTCAGCGTCTGCCTGTCAGCGTCTGCCTGTCAGTGTCTGTCTGTCAGTGTCCGTCTGTCAGCGTGTGACTGTCAGCGTGTGTCTGTCAGCGTCTGTCTGTCAGCGTCTGTCTGTCAGCGTGTGTCTGTCAGCGTCTGTCAGAGTCTGTCTGTCAGTGTCTGTCTGTCAGCGTCTGCCTGTCAGCATCTGCCTGTCAGCGTCTGCCTGTCAGCGTCCGTCTGTCAGTGTCTGTCTGTCTGTCAGCGTCTGTCTGTCAGTGTCTGCCTGTCAGTGTCTGTCTGTCAGCGTCTGCCTGTCAGCGTCCGCCTGTCAGTGTCTGTATGTCAGCGTCTGTCTGTCAGCGTCTGCCTGTCAGTGTCTGCCTGTCAGCGTCTGCCTGTCAGCGTCTGCCTGTCAGCGTCCGCCTGTCAGCGTCTGCCTGTCAGCGTCCGCCTGTCAGTGTCTGTCTGTCAGCGTCTATCTGTCAGCGTCTGCCTGTCAGCGTCTGCCTGTCAGCATCCGCCTGTCAGTGTCTGTCTGTCAGCGTCTGTCTGTCAGTGTCTGTCTGTCAGCGTCCGTCTGTCAGCATCCGTCTGTCAGCGTCCGTCTGTCAGCGTCCGTCTGTCAGCGTCTGCCTGTCTGCATCTGCCTGTCAGCGTCTGCCTGTCAGCGTCTCTCAGCGTCTGCCTGTCAGCATCTGTCTGTCAGCGTCCGCCTGTCAGTGTCCGTCTGTCAGTGTCCATCTGTCAGCGTCCGTCTGTCAGTGTCTGTCTGTCAGTGTCTGTCTGTCAGTGTCTGTCTGTCAGTGTCTGTCTGTCAGTGTCTGTCTGTCAGTGTCTGTTTGTCAGTGTCTGCCTGTCAGCGTCTGCCTATCAGCGTCTGCCTGTCAGCGTCTGTCTGTCAGCATCTGTCTGTCAGCGTCTGTCTGTCAGCGTCCGCCTGTCAGCGTCTGTCTGTCAGCGTCTGTCTGTCAGCGTCTGCCTGTCAGCGTCTGTCTGTCAGCGTCTGTCTGTCAGCGTCTGTCTGTCAGCGTCTGCCTGTCAGCGTCTGCCTGTCAGCGTCTGTCTATCTGTCAGCGTCTGTCTGTCTGTCAGCATCTGTCAGTCAGCGTCTGCCTGTCAGCATCTGCCTGTCAGCATCTGCCTATCAGCGTCCACCTGTCAGTGTCTGTCAGCGTCTGTCTGTCAGCGTCTGTCTGTCAGCGTCTGTCTGTCAGCGTCTGTTTGACAGCGTCTGTCTGTCAGCGTCTGCCTGTCAGTGTCTGTCTGTCAGCGTCCATCTGTCAGCGTCTGTCTATCTGTCAGCGTCTGTCTGTCTGGCAGCGTCTGTCTGTCAGCGTCTGTCTGTCAGCATCTGTCTGTCTGTCAGCGTCTGTCTATTAGCGCCTGACAGCGTCTGTCTGCCAGCGCCTGTCTGTCAGAATCTGTCTGTCAGAATCTGTCTGTCAGAATCTGTCTGTCAGAATCTGTCAGAATCTGTCTGTCAGCGTCTGTCTGTCAGCGTCTGTCTGCCAGCGTGTGTCTGTCAGCGTCTGTCTGTCAGAGTCTGTCTGTCAGCGTCTGTCTGTCAGCGTCGGTCTGTCAGCGTCTGTCTGTCAGAATCTGTCTGTCAGAATCTGTCTGTCAGAATCTGTCTGTCAGAATCTGTCTGTCAGCGTCTGTCTGTCAGCGTCTGTCTGTCAGAGTCTGTCTGTCAGAATCTGTCTGTCAGCGTCTGTCAGTCAGAATCTGTCTGTCTATCAGCGTCTGTCAGCGTCTGTCTGCCAGCATCTGTCTGTCAGCATCTGTCTGCCTGTCAGCGTTTGTCAGTGTCTGCCTGTCAGTGTCTGCCTGTCAGTGTCTGCCTGTCAGCGTCTGCCTGTCAGCGTCTGCCTGTCAGCGTCTGTCTGTCAGCGTCTGTCTGCCAGCATCTGTCTGTCAGCATCTGTCTGCCTGTCAGCGTTTGTCAGTGTCTGCCTGTCAGTGTCTGCCTGTCAGTGTCTGCCTGTCAGCGTCTGCCTGTCAGCGTCTGCCTGTCAGCGTCTGTCTGTCAGCGTCTGCCTGTCAGCGTCTGTCTGTCAGCGTCTGCCTGTCAGTGTCTGCCTGTCAGCGTCTGTCTGTCAGCGTCTGCCTGTCAGCGTCTGTCTGTCAGCGTCTGCCTGTCAGCGTCTGTCTGTCAGCGTCTGTCTGTCAGCGTCTGCCTGTCAGCGTCTGTCTGTCAGCGTCTGCCTGTCAGCGTCTGTCTGTCAGCGTCTGCCTGTCAGCGTCTGCCTGTCAGCGTCTGCCTGTCAGCGTCTGTCTGTCAGCGTCTGTCAGCGTCTGTCTGTCAGCGTCTGTCTGTCAGCGTCTGTCTGTCAGCGTCTGTCTGTCAGCGTCTGTCTGTCAGCGTCTGTCTGTCAGCGTCTGTCTGTCAGCGTCTGTCTGTCAGCGTCTGTCTGTCAGCGTCTGCCTGTCAGCGTCTGCCTGTCAGCGTCTGCCTGTCAGCGTCCGCCTGTCACCGTCTGTCTGTCTGTCAGCGTCTGTCTGTCAGCGTCTGTCTATTAGCGCCTGTCTGCCAGCGCCCGCCTGTCAGCGTCTGCCTGTCAGCGTCTGCCTGTCAGGGTCTTTCTGTCAGCGTCCATCTGTCAGAATCTGTCTGTCAGCATCTGTCTGTCAGCGTCTGTCTGTCAGCGTCTGTCTGTCAGCGTCTGTCTGTCAGCGTCTGTCTGTCAGCGTCTGTCTGTCAGCGTCTGTCTGTCAGTGTCTGTCTGTCAGCGTCTGTCTGTCAGCGTCGGTCTGTCAGCGTCGGTCTGTCAGCGTCTGCCTGTCAGCGTCTATCTGTCAGCGTCTGTCAGCGTGTGTCTGTCAGCGTGTGTCTGTCAGCGTCTGTCTGTCAGCGTCGGTCTGTCAGCGTCGTTATGTCAGCGTCTGTCTGTCAGCGTCTGTCAGCGTGTGTCTGTCAGCGTCTGTCAGCGTCTGTCTGTCAGCGTCTGTCTGTCAGCGTCTGTCAGCGTGTGTCTGTCAGCGTGTGTCTGTCAGCGTCTGTCTGTCTGTCAGCGTCTGTTTGTCAGCATCTGCTTGTCAGCGTCTGTCTGTCTGTCAGCGTCTGCTTGTCAGCGTCCGTCTGTCAGTGTCTGTCTGCCTGTCAGTGTCTGTCTGTCAGCGTCCATCTGTCAGCGTCCATCTGTCAGCGTCCGTCTGTCAGTGTCTGTCTGCCTGTCAGCGTCTGCCTGTCAGCGTCTGCCTGTCAGCGTCTGTCAGCATCTGCCTGTTAGCATCTGTCTGTCAGCGTCTGCCTGTCAGCGTCTGTCAGCATCTGCCTGTTAGCATCTGTCTGTCAGCGTCTGTCCTGTCAGTGTCTGTCTGTCAGCGTCCATCTGACAGCGCCTGCCTGTCAGCGTCTGCCTGTCAGCGTCTGCCTGTCTGTCTGTCAGCGTCCATCTATCAGCGCCTGCCTCTCAGCGTCTGTCTGTCTGTCAGCTTCTGTCTGTCAGCGTCTGCCTGTCAGCGTCCGCCTGTGAGTGTCTGTCTGTCAGCTTCTGTCTGTCTGTCAGCGTCTGTCTATTAGCGCCTGTCAGCGTCTGTCTGCCAGCGCCCGTCTGTCAGCATCTGTCTGTCAGCATCTGTCTGTCAGTGTCTGTCTGTCAGCGTCTGTCTGTCAGCGTCTGTGTCAGCGTCTGTCTGTCAGCGTCTGTCTGTCAGCGTCTGTCTGTCAACGTCTGTCTGTCAGCGTCTGCCTGTCAGCGTCGGTCTGTCAGCGTCTGTCTGTCAGCGTCTGTCTATTAGCGCCTGACAGCGTCTGTCTGCCAGCGCCTGTCTGTCAGAATCTGTCTGTCAGAATCTGTCTGTCAGAATCTGTCTGTCAGAATCTGTCAGAATCTGTCTGTCAGCGTCTGTCTGTCAGCGTCTGTCTGCCAGCGTCTGTCTGTCAGCGTCTGTCTGTCAGCGTCTGTCTGTCAGCGTGTGTCTGTCAGAATCTGTCTGTCAGCGTCTGTCTGTCAGCGTCTGTCTGCCAGCGTGTGTCTGTCAGCGTCTGTCTGTCAGAGTCTGTCTGTCAGCGTCTGTCTGTCAGCGTCTGCCTGTCAGCGTCTGCCTGTCAGTGTCTGTCTGTCAGTGTCCGTCTGTCAGCGTGTGACTGTCAGCGTGTGTCTGTCAGCGTCTGTCTGTCAGCGTCTGTCTGTCAGCGTGTGTCTGTCAGCGTCTGTCAGAGTCTGTCTGTCAGTGTCTGTCTGTCAGCGTCTGCCTGTCAGCATCTGCCTGTCAGCGTCTGCCTGTCAGCGTCCGTCTGTCAGTGTCTGTCTGTCTGTCAGCGTCTGTCTGTCAGTGTCTGCCTGTCAGTGTCTGTCTGTCAGCGTCTGCCTGTCAGCGTCCGCCTGTCAGTGTCTGTATGTCAGCGTCTGTCTGTCAGCGTCTGCCTGTCAGTGTCTGCCTGTCAGCGTCTGCCTGTCAGCGTCTGCCTGTCAGCGTCCGCCTGTCAGCGTCTGCCTGTCAGCGTCCGCCTGTCAGTGTCTGTCTGTCAGCGTCTATCTGTCAGCGTCTGCCTGTCAGCGTCTGCCTGTCAGCATCCGCCTGTCAGTGTCTGTCTGTCAGCGTCTGTCTGTCAGTGTCTGTCTGTCAGCGTCCGTCTGTCAGCATCCGTCTGTCAGCGTCCGTCTGTCAGCGTCCGTCTGTCAGCGTCTGCCTGTCTGCATCTGCCTGTCAGCGTCTGCCTGTCAGCGTCTCTCAGCGTCTGCCTGTCAGCATCTGTCTGTCAGCGTCCGCCTGTCAGTGTCCGTCTGTCAGTGTCCATCTGTCAGCGTCCGTCTGTCAGTGTCTGTCTGTCAGTGTCTGTCTGTCAGTGTCTGTCTGTCAGTGTCTGTCTGTCAGTGTCTGTCTGTCAGTGTCTGTTTGTCAGTGTCTGCCTGTCAGCGTCTGCCTATCAGCGTCTGCCTGTCAGCGTCTGTCTGTCAGCATCTGTCTGTCAGCGTCTGTCTGTCAGCGTCCGCCTGTCAGCGTCTGTCTGTCAGCGTCTGTCTGTCAGCGTCTGCCTGTCAGCGTCTGTCTGTCAGCGTCTGTCTGTCAGCGTCTGTCTGTCAGCGTCTGCCTGTCAGCGTCTGCCTGTCAGCGTCTGTCTATCTGTCAGCGTCTGTCTGTCTGTCAGCATCTGTCAGTCAGCGTCTGCCTGTCAGCATCTGCCTGTCAGCATCTGCCTATCAGCGTCCACCTGTCAGTGTCTGTCAGCGTCTGTCTGTCAGCGTCTGTCTGTCAGCGTCTGTCTGTCAGCGTCTGTTTGACAGCGTCTGTCTGTCAGCGTCTGCCTGTCAGTGTCTGTCTGTCAGCGTCCATCTGTCAGCGTCTGTCTATCTGTCAGCGTCTGTCTGTCTGGCAGCGTCTGTCTGTCAGCGTCTGTCTGTCAGCATCTGTCTGTCTGTCAGCGTCTGTCTATTAGCGCCTGACAGCGTCTGTCTGCCAGCGCCTGTCTGTCAGAATCTGTCTGTCAGAATCTGTCTGTCAGAATCTGTCTGTCAGAATCTGTCAGAATCTGTCTGTCAGCGTCTGTCTGTCAGCGTCTGTCTGCCAGCGTGTGTCTGTCAGCGTCTGTCTGTCAGAGTCTGTCTGTCAGCGTCTGTCTGTCAGCGTCGGTCTGTCAGCGTCTGTCTGTCAGAATCTGTCTGTCAGAATCTGTCTGTCAGAATCTGTCTGTCAGAATCTGTCTGTCAGCGTCTGTCTGTCAGCGTCTGTCTGTCAGAGTCTGTCTGTCAGAATCTGTCTGTCAGCGTCTGTCAGTCAGAATCTGTCTGTCTATCAGCGTCTGTCAGCGTCTGTCTGCCAGCATCTGTCTGTCAGCATCTGTCTGCCTGTCAGCGTTTGTCAGTGTCTGCCTGTCAGTGTCTGCCTGTCAGTGTCTGCCTGTCAGCGTCTGCCTGTCAGCGTCTGCCTGTCAGCGTCTGTCTGTCAGCGTCTGTCTGCCAGCATCTGTCTGTCAGCATCTGTCTGCCTGTCAGCGTTTGTCAGTGTCTGCCTGTCAGTGTCTGCCTGTCAGTGTCTGCCTGTCAGCGTCTGCCTGTCAGCGTCTGCCTGTCAGCGTCTGTCTGTCAGCGTCTGCCTGTCAGCGTCTGTCTGTCAGCGTCTGCCTGTCAGTGTCTGCCTGTCAGCGTCTGTCTGTCAGCGTCTGCCTGTCAGCGTCTGTCTGTCAGCGTCTGCCTGTCAGCGTCTGTCTGTCAGCGTCTGTCTGTCAGCGTCTGCCTGTCAGCGTCTGTCTGTCAGCGTCTGCCTGTCAGCGTCTGTCTGTCAGCGTCTGCCTGTCAGCGTCTGCCTGTCAGCATCTGCCTGTCAGCGTCTGTCTGTCAGCGTCTGTCAGCGTCTGTCTGTCAGCGTCTGTCTGTCAGCGTCTGTCTGTCAGCGTCTGTCTGTCAGCGTCTGTCTGTCAGCGTCTGTCTGTCAGCGTCTGTCTGTCAGCGTCTGTCTGTCAGCGTCTGTCTGTCAGCGTCTGCCTGTCAGCGTCTGCCTGTCAGCGTCTGCCTGTCAGCGTCCGCCTGTCACCGTCTGTCTGTCTGTCAGCGTCTGTCTGTCAGCGTCTGTCTATTAGCGCCTGTCTGCCAGCGCCCGCCTGTCAGCGTCTGCCTGTCAGCGTCTGCCTGTCAGGGTCTTTCTGTCAGCGTCCATCTGTCAGAATCTGTCTGTCAGCATCTGTCTGTCAGCGTCTGTCTGTCAGCGTCTGTCTGTCAGCGTCTGTCTGTCAGCGTCTGTCTGTCAGCGTCTGTCTGTCAGTGTCTGTCTGTCAGCGTCTGTCTGTCAGCGTCGGTCTGTCAGCGTCGGTCTGTCAGCGTCTATCTGTCAGCGTCTGTCAGCGTCTGTCTGTCAGCGTCTGTCTGTCAGCATCTGTCTGTCAGCGTGTGTCTGTCAGCGTCTGTCTGTCAGCGTCGGTCTGTCAGCGTCGTTATGTCAGCGTCTGTCTGTCAGCGTCTGTCAGCGTGTGTCTGTCAGCGTCTGTCAGCGTCTGTCTGTCAGCGTCTGTCTGTCAGCGTCTGTCAGCGTGTGTCTGTCAGCGTGTGTCTGTCAGCGTCTGTCTGTCTGTCAGCGTCTGTTTGTCAGCATCTGCTTGTCAGCGTCTGTCTGTCTGTCAGCGTCTGCTTGTCAGCGTCCGTCTGTCAGTGTCTGTCTGCCTGTCAGTGTCTGTCTGTCAGCGTCCATCTGTCAGCGTCCATCTGTCAGCGTCCGTCTGTCAGTGTCTGTCTGCCTGTCAGCGTCTGCCTGTCAGCGTCTGCCTGTCAGCGTCTGTCAGCATCTGCCTGTTAGCATCTGTCTGTCAGCGTCTGTCCTGTCAGTGTCTGCCTGTCTGTCTGTCAGCGTCCATCTGACAGCGCCTGCCTGTCAGCGTCTGCCTGTCAGCGTCTGCCTGTCTGTCTGTCAGCGTCCATCTATCAGCGCCTGCCTCTCAGCGTCTGTCTGTCTGTCAGCTTCTGTCTGTCAGCGTCTGCCTGTCAGCGTCCGCCTGTGAGTGTCTGTCTGTCAGCTTCTGTCTGTCTGTCAGCGTCTGTCTATTAGCGCCTGTCAGCGTCTGTCTGCCAGCGCCCGTCTGTCAGCATCTGTCTGTCAGCATCTGTCTGTCAGCGTCTGCCTGTCAGCGTCTGTCTGTCAGCGTCTGTCTGTCAGCGTCTGTCTGTCAGCGTCTGTGTCAGCGTCTGTCTGTCAGCGTCTGTCTGTCAGCGTCTGTCTGTCAACGTCTGTCTGTCAGCGTCTGCCTGTCAGCGTCGGTCTGTCAGCGTCTGTCTGTCAGCGTCTGTCTATTAGCGCCTGACAGCGTCTGTCTGCCAGCGCCTGTCTGTCAGAATCTGTCTGTCAGAATCTGTCTGTCAGAATCTGTCTGTCAGAATCTGTCAGAATCTGTCTGTCAGCGTCTGTCTGTCAGCGTCTGTCTGCCAGCGTGTGTCTGTCAGCGTCTGTCTGTCAGAGTCTGTCTGTCAGCGTCTGTCTGTCAGCGTCGGTCTGTCAGCGTCTGTCTGTCAGAATCTGTCTGTCAGAATCTGTCTGTCAGAATCTGTCTGTCAGCGTCTGTCTGTCAGCGTCTGTCTGTCAGAGTCTGTCTGTCAGAATCTGTCTGTCAGCGTCTGTCAGTCAGAATCTGTCTGTCTATCAGCGTCTGTCAGCGTCTGTCTGCCAGCATCTGTCTGTCAGCATCTGTCTGCCTGTCAGCGTTTGTCAGTGTCTGCCTGTCAGCGTCTGTCTGTCAGCGTCTGTCTGTCAGCGTCTGCCTGTCAGCGTCTGTCTGTCAGCGTCTGTCTGTCAGCGTCTGTCTGTCAGCGTCTGTCTGTCAGCGTCTGTCTGTCAGCGTCTGTCTGTCAGCGTCTGCCTGTCAGCGTCTGTCTGTCAGCGTCTGCCTGTCAGCGTCTGTCTGTCAGAATCTGTCTGTCAGCGTCTGTCTGTCAGCGTCTGTCTGTCAGCGTCTGTCTGTCAGCGTCTGTCTGTCAGCGCGTCTCTGTCAGCGTCTGTCTGTCAGCGTCTGTCTGTCAGCGTCTGTCTGTCAGCGTCTGCCTGTCAGCGTCTGCCTGTCAGCGTCTGCCTGTCTGTCTGTCAGCGTCCATCTATCAGCGCCTGCCTCTCAGCGTCTGTCTGTCTGTCAGCATCTGTCTGTCAGCGTCTGCCTGTCAGCGTCTGTCTGTCAGCGTCTGTCTGTCAGCGTCTGTCTGTCAGCGTCTGTGTCAGCGTCTGTCTGTCAGTGTCTGCCTGTCTGTGTCTGCCTGTCAGCGTCCGCCTGTCAGTGTCTGCCTGTCAGCGTCCGCCTGTCTGTCTGCGTCTGCCTGTCAGCGTCTGCCTGTCAGCGTCTGTCTGTCAGCGTCTGCCTGTCAGTGTCTGCCTGTCAGTGTCTGCCTGTCAGCGTCCGCCTGTCTGTCTGCGTCTGCCTGTCAGCGTCTGCCTGTCAGTGTCTGCCTGTCAGCGTCTGTCTGTCATCGTCTGTCTGTCAGCATCTGCCTGTCAGTGTCTGCCTGTCAGTGTCTGCCTGTCAGCGTCCACCTGTCTGTCTGCGTCTGCCTGTCAGCGTCTGCCTGTCAGCGTCTGTCTGTCTGTCATCGTCTGTCTGTCAGCGTCTGCCTGTCAGTGCCTGCCTGTCCGCGTCTGCCTGTCAGCGTCTGTCTGTCAGCGTCTGTCTGTCAGCGTCTGTCTGTCAGCGTCTGTCTGTCAGCGTCCATCTTTCAGCGTCTGTCTATCTGTCAGCGTCTGTCTGTCAGCGTCTGCCTGTCAGCGTCTGTCTGTCAGCGTCTGCCTGTCAGCGTCTGCCTGTCAGCGTCTGCCTGTCAGCGTCTGTCTGTCAGCGTCTGCCTGTCAGCGTCTGTCTGTCAGCGTCTGTCTGTCAGCGTCTGTCTGTCAGCGTCTGTCTGTCAGCGTCTGTCTGTCAGCGTCTGCCTGTCAGCGTCTGCCTGTCAGCGTCTGCCTGTCAGCGTCCGCCTGTCACCGTCTGTCTGTCAGCGTCTGTCTGTCAGCGTCTGTCTGTCAGCGTCTGTCTGTCAGCGTCTGTCTGTCAGCGTCTGCCTGTCAGCGTCTGCCTGTCAGCGTCTGCCTGTCAGCGTCTGTCTGTCAGCGTCTGTCTGTCAGCGTCTGTCTGTCAGCGTCTGTCTGTCAGCGTCTGTCTGTCAGCGTCTGTCTGTCAGCGTCTGCCTGTCAGCGTCTGTCTGTCAGCGTCTGTCTGTCAGCGTCTGTCTGTCAGCGTCTGTCTGTCAGCGTCTGTCTGTCAGCGTCTGTCTGTCAGCGTCTGTCTGTCAGCGTCCATCTTTCAGCGTCTGTCTATCTGTCAGCGTCTGTCTGTCAGCGTCTGTCTATTAGCGCCTGTCTGCCAGCGCCCGCCTGTCAGCGTCTGCCTGTCAGCGTCTGCCTGTCAGGGTCTTTCTGTCAGCGTCCATCTGTCAGAATCTGTCTGTCAGCATCTGTCTGTCAGCGTCTGTCTGTCAGCGTCTGTCTGTCAGCGTCTGTCTGTCAGCGTCTGTCTGTCAGCGTCTGTCTGTCAGCGTCGGTCTGTCAGCGTCGGTCTGTCAGCGTCTATCTGTCAGCGTCTGTCAGCGTCTGTCTGTCAGCGTCTGTCTGTCAGCGTCTGTCTGTCAGTGTCTGTCTGTCAGCGTCTGTCTGTCAGCATCTGTCTGTCAGCGTCTGTCTGTCAGCGTCTGTCTGTCAGCGTCGGTCTGTCAGCGTCGTTATGTCAGCGTCTGTCTGTCAGCGTCTGTCAGCGTGTGTCTGTCAGCGTCTGTCAGCGTCTGTCTGTCAGCGTCTGTCTGTCAGCGTCTGTCAGCGTGTGTCTGTCAGCGTGTGTCTGTCAGCGTCTGTCTGTCTGTCAGCGTCTGTTTGTCAGCATCTGCTTGTCAGCGTCTGTCTGTCTGTCAGCGTCTGCTTGTCAGCGTCCGTCTGTCAGTGTCTGTCTGCCTGTCAGTGTCTGTCTGTCAGCGTCCATCTGTCAGCGTCCATCTGTCAGCGTCCGTCTGTCAGTGTCTGTCTGCCTGTCAGCGTCTGCCTGTCAGCGTCTGCCTGTCAGCGTCTGTCAGCATCTGCCTGTTAGCATCTGTCTGTCAGCGTCTGTCCTGTCAGCGTCTGCCTGTCTGTCTGTCAGCGTCCATCTGACAGCGCCTGCCTGTCAGCGTCTGCCTGTCAGCGTCTGCCTGTCTGTCTGTCAGCGTCCATCTATCAGCGCCTGCCTCTCAGCGTCTGTCTGTCTGTCAGCTTCTGTCTGTCAGCGTCTGCCTGTCAGCGTCCGCCTGTCAGTGTCTGTCTGTCAGCTTCTGTCTGTCTGTCAGCGTCTGTCTATTAGCGCCTGTCAGCGTCTGTCTGCCAGCGCCCGTCTGTCAGCATCTGTCTGTCAGCATCTGTCTGTCAGCGTCTGCCTGTCAGCGTCTGTCTGTCAGCGTCTGTCTGTCAGCGTCTGTCTGTCAGCGTCTGTCTGTCAGCGTCTGTGTCAGCGTCTGTCTGTCAGCGTCTGTCTGTCAGCGTCTGTCTGTCAACGTCTGTCTGTCAGCGTCTGCCTGTCAGCGTCGGTCTGTCAGCGTCTGTCTGTCAGCGTCTGTCTATTAGCGCCTGACAGCGTCTGTCTGCCAGCGCCTGTCTGTCAGAATCTGTCTGTCAGAATCTGTCTGTCAGAATCTGTCTGTCAGAATCTGTCAGAATCTGTCTGTCAGCGTCTGTCTGTCAGCGTCTGTCTGCCAGCGTGTGTCTGTCAGCGTCTGTCTGTCAGAGTCTGTCTGTCAGCGTCGGTCTGTCAGCGTCTGTCTGTCAGAATCTGTCTGTCAGAATCTGTCTGTCAGAATCTGTCTGTCAGAATCTGTCTGTCAGAATCTGTCTGTCAGCGTCTGTCTGTCAGCGTCTGTCTGTCAGAGTCTGTCTGTCAGAATCTGTCTGTCAGCGTCTGTCAGTCAGAATCTGTCTGTCTATCAGCGTCTGTCAGCGTCTGTCTGCCAGCATCTGTCTGTCAGCATCTGTCTGCCTGTCAGCGTTTGTCAGTGTCTGCCTGTCAGCGTCTGTCTGTCAGCGTCTGTCTGTCAGCGTCTGCCTGTCAGCGTCTGTCTGTCAGCGTCTGTCTGTCAGCGTCTGTCTGTCAGCGTCTGTCTGTCAGCGTCTGTCTGTCAGCGTCTGCCTGTCAGCGTCTGTCTGTCAGCGTCTGCCTGTCAGCGTCTGTCTGTCAGAATCTGTCTGTCAGCGTCTGTCTGTCAGCGTCTGTCTGTCAGCGTCTGCCTGTCAGCGTCTGTCTGTCAGCGCGTCTCTGTCAGCGTCTGTCTGTCAGCGTCTGTCTGTCAGCGTCTGTCTGTCAGCGTCTGCCTGTCAGCGTCTGCCTGTCAGCGTCTGCCTGTCTGTCTGTCAGCGTCCATCTATCAGCGCCTGCCTCTCAGCGTCTGTCTGTCTGTCAGCATCTGTCTGTCAGCGTCTGCCTGTCAGCGTCTGTCTGTCAGCGTCTGTCTGTCAGCGTCTGTCTGTCAGCGTCTGTGTCAGCGTCTGTCTGTCAGTGTCTGCCTGTCTGTGTCTGCCTGTCAGCGTCCGCCTGTCAGTGTCTGCCTGTCAGCGTCCGCCTGTCTGTCTGCGTCTGCCTGTCAGCGTCTGCCTGTCAGCGTCTGTCTGTCAGCGTCTGCCTGTCAGTGTCTGCCTGTCAGTGTCTGCCTGTCAGCGTCCGCCTGTCTGTCTGCGTCTGCCTGTCAGCGTCTGCCTGTCAGTGTCTGCCTGTCAGCGTCTGTCTGTCATCGTCTGTCTGTCAGCATCTGCCTGTCAGTGTCTGCCTGTCAGTGTCTGCCTGTCAGCGTCCGCCTGTCTGTCTGCGTCTGCCTGTCAGCGTCTGCCTGTCAGCGTCTGTCTGTCTGTCATCGTCTGTCTGTCAGCGTCTGCCTGTCAGTGCCTGCCTGTCCGCGTCTGCCTGTCAGCGTCTGTCTGTCAGCGTCTGTCTGTCAGCGTCTGTCTGTCAGCGTCTGTCTGTCAGCGTCCATCTTTCAGCGTCTGTCTATCTGTCAGCGTCTGTCTGTCAGCGTCTGTCTGTCAGCGTCTGTCTGTCAGCGTCTGCCTGTCAGTGCCTGCCTGTCAGCGTCTGCCTGTCAGCGTCTGTCTGCCAGCGTCTGCCTGTCAGCGTCTGTCTGTCAGCGTCTGCCTGTCAGCATCTGTCTATTAGCGCCTGTCAGCGTCTGTCTGTCAGCGTGTGTCTGTCAGCGTCTGCCTGTCTGTCTGTCAGCGTCCATCTATCAGCGTCTGTCTGTCAGCATCTGTCTGTCAGCGTCTGTCTGTCAGCGTCTGCCTGTCAGCGTCTGTCTGTCAGCGTCTGTCTGTCAGCGTCTGTCTGTCTGTCTGTCAGCGTCTGTCTGTCAGCGTCTGTCTGGCAGCGTCTGTCAGCGTCTGTCTGTCAGCGTCTGTCTGTCAGCGTCTGCCTGTCAGCGTCTGTCTGTCAGAATCTGTCTGTCAGCGTCTGTCTGGCAGCGTCTGTCAGCGTCTGTCTGTCAGCGTCTGTCTGTCAGCGTCTGTCTGGCAGCGTCTGTCTGTCAGCGTCTGCCTGTCAGCGTCTGTCTGTCAGAATCTGTCTGTCAGCGTCTGTCTGTCAGCGTCTGTCTGTCAGCGTCTGCCTGTCAGCGTCTGTCTGTCAGCGCGTCTCTGTCAGCGTCTGTCTGTCAGCGTCTGTCTGTCAGCGTCTGTCTGTCAGCGTCTGTCTGGCAGCGTCTGTCTGGCAGCGTCTGTCTGTCAGCGTGTGTCTGTCAGCGTCTGTCTGTCAGCGTGTGTCTGTCAGCGTCTGTCTGTCAGCGTCTGTCTGTCAGAATCTGTCTGTCTATCAGCGTCTGTCAGAGTCTGTCCGTCAGCGTCCGTCTGTCAGCGTCTGTCAGTCAGAATCTGTCTGTCTATCAGCGTCTGTCAGCGTCTGTTTGCCAGCATCTGTCTGTCAGCATCTGTCTGCCTGTCAGCGTCTGCTGTCAGCATCTGCCTGTCAGCATCTGTCTGTCTGTCAGCATCTGTCGGTGTCTGCTTGTCAGCATCTGTCTGTCTGTCAGCGTCCGTCTGCATGTCAGCGTCTGTCTGTCTGTCAGCGTCTGTTTGTCAGCGTCTGTCTGCTTGTCAGCATCTGTGTGTCAGTGTTTGTGCCTTTCTGTGATTGTGTGACTATCTGTGAATCCGTGTCTGTATGTGAGTCTTTGTGACTGTGTGTATATGTGATTGTTGTATTTGTGTACGTATGTCACTGTGACTGTGTCTGTATGTGACTGTCTGCCTGTGATAGTATGTGACTGCCTGTGATAGTATGTGATAGTCTGTGTTGGTTTGTGACTGTAGGCGACTGTCTGTGTCTGTATGCGGCTGTCTTTGTCTGTATGTGCCAAAATGTATCTATATGTGACTGTCTGCGTCTGAATGTCTCTCTGTATTTGACTATCTGCATGTGACTGTCTCTGTCTGTCTGAGTCTGTCTCTATCTGTATATGACTGTCTCGGCAGAATTCCCCCATCGGGAAACAAACATCCGACGCCGGAGTGAAACCCGGAGTGTTTCACTACGGCGTCGGAGGCCGTTCCTCGCCCCCTATTCTTCCCCCCGGGGGGGGGGGGGGGGGGCTAGGAGCGGCGGCGCGTGAATCTCGGGCGCCGGGCCTTGACGCTTGCGCAGTTGCCGTCTTCCCCTCCCCTCCCCCGCCCCGCAAGACATGGCGGCTTGATCTTGCGGGGCGGCGGAGGGAAAAGAGTGCGTCGTTTACAGACGCCGGCCCGACAATCGGTGGGCACCGATTGCGGGCCAGACATCTCCTTAGCACGCCCGTGGTGCTCGATCCTCCCTCCGCCCCACACAGGCCCCACAAACACCGGTCGGCGCTGTTCACGCCGGCAGCGACCAGGTGTGTTTGCCGCCGGCGTGAACCGGTCGGGTTTGGCAGGCCACTCGGCCCATCTGGGCTGGAGAATCGGCAGTCGCCGTGAGAAACGGCGAGCGGCGATTCTCCGAGCGGCCTGTCGAAAAATACGACACGCCATTTTGGGGGGGTGGGAGAATTGCGAGGGGTGCCACGGTGGCGTGGCGTGATTCGCCCGGCCCTCCACGATTTTCCCCCCCAGCGTGGGGTGCGGAGAATCGCGCCCTCTGTGTCTGTATGTGACTCTCTGTGACAGTATCTGTCTGTATGTGACTGTGTCTGTATGTGATTCTCTGTGACAGTATCTGTCTGTATGTGACTGTGTCTGTATGTGATTCTCTGTGACAGTATCTGTCTGTATGTAACTGTGTCTGTATGTGACTCTCTGTGACAGTATCTGTCTGTATGTGACTGTGTCTGTATGTGACTCTCTGTGACAGTATCTGTCTGTATGTGACTGTGTCTGTATGTGACTCTCTGTGACAGTATCTGTCTGTATGTGACTGTGTCTGTATGTCGCTTCTCTGTCTGTATCTGGATGTCTGTGTCTGTATCTGACTGTGTCTATATTTGATTGTCCGCATCTGTCCGTGATTGCCTCTGACTTTCTCTGTTGCCATGTGACTGCCTGTGTCTGTTCAACACTCTCTGTGTCAGCCTGTGACTGCTTTGAAATTGTCTGTGTCACATATGTGAATACCTGTGTCTGTATTTGACTGTCTGTGTCTGTATATGGCTGTGTGTGTATATGGCTGTGTGTGTATATGGCTGTGTGTGTATATGGCTGCGTGTGTATATGGCTGTGTGTGTATATGGCTGTGTGTGTATATGGCTGTGTGTGTATATGGCTGTGTGTGTATATGGCTGTGTGTGTATATGGCTGTGTGTGTATATGGCTGTGTGTGTTTATGGCTGTGTGTGTATATGGCTGTGTGTGTATATGGCTGTGTGTGTATATGGCTGTGTGTGTATATGGCTGTGTGTGTATATGGCTGTGTGTGTATATGGCTGTGTGTGTATATGGCTGTGTGTGTATATGGCTGTGTGTGTTTATGGCTGTGTGTATATGGTTGTGTGTGTATATGGCTGTGTGTATATATGTGATACCTGTGCCGGTATGAAGCTGTCTGCATCTGTGTTTTATGTGTCTGTATCTGTATCCGAGTGTCTCTGTATGTGACTGCCTGTGTTTGTAAGTGACTGTATTTGACTGTGTGTCTGTTAGCGACTGTTTTTATGTACGCTTGACTATCTGCATGAGACTGCCTGTCACTGTCTGTTTTTCTTTGCAACGGTCTGTGATTGTCTGTGGCAGCCTGTATCTATATGTGACTGACTGTGTCTGTATATTACTGTTTGTATATGACTGTGTCTGTGACTGCCTGTAATAGTCTGCGATTGTCTGTGACAGTCCGTGTCTATACTTTTTTCATATTATTTTACGAGATGTAGGTGTCTCTGGTTAGGCCCCAGCATTTATTGCCCATCCCTAGTTGCCCTTGAGAAGGTGGTGGTGAGCTGCCTTCTTGAACCGCTGCAGTCCTTCAGGTGTAGGTACACCCACTGTGCTGTCAGGGAGGGTGTTCCAGGATTTTGTCCCAGCGACAGCGAAGGAACGGCCAATATATTTCCAAGTCTGACTTGGTGGGGAACCACCAGGTGGTGGGGTTCCCGGGTATCTGCTGCTCTTGTCCATCTAGATGGTAGCTGTTGTGGGCCTGGAAGGTGATGTCTAAGGAACCTTGGTCAGAAAAGATTCATTCGGCTGATTCCTGGGATGAAGTCTGGTGAAGAAACGTTGAGCAGGTTAGGCCCGGACTGATTGGAGTTGAGCAGAACCAGCGACGACCTTGTTGTGAAACATGTGAGATTCTGAGGGAGCTCGAGAGGGTCGATGCTGGGAGAATGTTTCCCCACACGGAAGAATCTAGAACGAGGGGGTGACAGTTTAACAATAAGGGCCCTCCCATTTAAGATGGAAGAGGAGGAACATCTTCCCTCAGAGGGTGGTTAGAAGTTGGGACTCTCTCCCATGGAGGGCAGGGGAGGTTGGCTCATTGAATATATTCAACGCTGAGTCAGAGAGATTTCCGATCGACAAGGGGTTATGGGGGCACAACAAGAATGTGGAGTTGATCGGATTAGCCGGATGCCGAGCAGGCTTGATGGGCTGAATGGCCGACTTCAGCTCCTATTTGTTATGATCTTAAGAGCATCGTTGGGCCAATTGCCTTTTGTTAAAAATGTTGAACTGTGCCTACCTTCTTATTAACTTTGAAACCCCGCCAATCAGATTCCCTTCTTTACTTCAGATATTGACGAATGTCAGGAACAGAATATTAAGTGTGGACTGAACCAGATGTGTTTTAATACCAGAGGCAGCCACCAGTGTATCGATACGCCGTGTCCAGCTACCTACCGCAGGGGAACGCGTCCAGGGTAAGAGGACAAATCCAGTTTGCCGCTTCGGAAGGTGTCCTTGTTCTTCTCAGCCTGAAACTCACGGCCGTCTCCCTCTCTCTGTCTCTCCTTTCCCCCCCCCCCCCCCACCCCCACTCTCCAGGACCTGTTTCCGCCGCTGTATCCTGCAGTGCTCAGCGGGACCCCTGGCTTTCCAGTACAAGCTGCTGACCCTCCCTCGTGGCATCTCGGCCAAGCATGACGTGGTCCGGCTCTCGGCATTCTCGGAAGGCGGCAAGCTGCAGAGCCGGACCAACTTCACCGCCATCGAGCAGGACGCGGCGAGCCCCTTCGCCATCCGCACCGAGGAGGGTCGGGGCATCGTGCATACGCTGCGCCCGCTGGCCGAACCCGAGGTGTACCGCCTGAAAGTGCGAGCTGCCACCTACAGCGAGCAATGGACACTGAAATACCAGAGTGTCTTTGTCATCGTTATAGCGGTGTCCCCGTACCCTTACTGAGACAGGAAGCTTCTTCTGAGGCAGCAGCGTCTTGTCGGCAAATGTCTTGATGCTAATTTGTATTCTTTTACTCTCGTGCAAAATTAAGGTTGTTCATTATTTTTCCACCTGGTGTTAGGCCTTCAGAGGCCTGTTCTTTCCTGTCTTGTGGTAATAGATCATAGAATTTACAGTGCAGAAGGAGGCCATTCGGCCCACTGAGTCGGCACTGGCCCACGGAACGATCACCCTACCTAAGCCCAATCCTCCACCCCATTCCCGTAACCCCATCTAACCTTTTTGGACACTTAAGGACAATTTTAGCACGGCCAATCCACCCTAACCCGCACATCTTTTGGACCGTGGGAGGAAACCGGAGGACCCGGAGGGAACCCACGCGGACACGGGGAGGGCGCGCAGACTCCGCACAGACAGTGACCCGAGCCGGGAACCGAACCTGGGACCCTGGAGCTGTGACGCAACTGTGCTAACCACTGTGCTACCGTGACGCCCATATGTCGTAGCGGTGGGCCATCTTCCCAGACGATTTCATCCCCAATGTGGAACTGAATTCTGTAAATCTGCTTGGGTTGGGTTGGGTTGATGTCGGGGACACTGTGACGGTTAATGTTTACCTTTTCGAAGTAAATCCCCCAATCATTTTGGAATGTCCTTCAGGCCAACACTGCTAGTCACCCACTGAGGGTCCTGGCCTAAGCCATCCCCAGGTTCTACACTGTGGTTTGAGAAGGTGCTGTTCCCCCTGTCCACTACTATGCCCCCCCCCCCCCTCCCCACCCACTCACACCCAGCCACCGCTCCTCGGGTCAACTAGGCAAGGGACAGGAGAGCAAGGAGGAAGAGCTGCCATTTCAAAGCACTGAGCACCACATCGGCAAACTGGCCCAAGAGCTGATGAGGAGCCACTGAACCCTGGCGAGTGCCACCTGCCCAGTGGGTCAGGATAACTGATGCGTCTGTCAGCAAAGCGTTGCTATCTCAGACTGAACAAGCTCTCCATGGACCTGCCACCCCTTTAGCAGAAGGTTGAGACGCACGGCTCCAGTCAAATCGCGGCAGACTTTAATATTAACCAAAGAAACCCTGGCGAACACTTAGCCGGGCTTGGATTTTATCATATCATAGAATTCACAGTGCAGAAGGAGGCCATTCGGCCCATCGAGTCTGCACCGGCTCTTGGAAAGAGCACCCGACCCAAGGTCTACACCTCCACCCTATCCCCATAACCCAGTAACCCCACCCAACACTAAGGGCAATTTTGGACACTAAGGGCAATTTAGCATGGCCAATCCACCTAACCTGCACATCTTTGGACTGTGGGAGGAAACCGGAGCACCCGGAGCAAACCCACGCACACACGGGGAGGACGTGCAGACTCCGCACAGAGAGTGATCCAAGCCGGGAATCGAACCTGGGACCCTGGAGCTGTGAAGCAATTGTGCTATCTACAATGCTACCGTGCTGCCCGTTGACCGATTTGACCGAACTGCCACAGGCAATCTTTCACCCACTCCCAAAAGGGGTTTCCTTTTACTTTTAAATTGCCAATGTTTCCCCGTGCGTTTTTGTTTTAACACATAACCAGCCAGCCTGGTTTGAAAGAGTGCTCTCTCTCTCCCTCTCTCAGGGTGTGTGACAGGATAACACAGTGAGGGGGTCGATTCACTGAGGATTTGTGTGGTACAGCGACTCTGTGGTTTGAGCAGGTTGTTCATTTGCAACTTATGCCTCTGAAAGGGCCATAAATGAGATAGTTCAGCACCTGTGACCTCACTCAGGAGGAATGAGGTGTGGTGATACGCATCACTGTAAATACACAAGGGGTTAATGTAAATACACGTAGACTAGATAGACACGAGAGGGAGCACCAGAGACATGACACACAGACACTCAACCAATAGGTCAGTAAGATAGGACACGAATGTCTTGTTATGCTCTTGGCATAGCATAAGCTGCTTCCTTGATGTTCACTCTGACAAAGGAAGGTTCAGACGTGGAGATAGCTTCAACACGTTTATTGAACTATTAACAATTCTCCTACTTGGATTCGACTCTACTGTTAATCCTTCTATAGCTACTCAGACTGATGAACCAGTCTGCTACAATCCACGTGGTGGGTGTGATATTCGATCAACCCTGTGTCTGTACTCACTGAGTGTCTCCACTGGAAAGAGGAAGATCATGTGTGCTGTGTCCTTTATATATGGGTTGGCGTAATGCCCCCCTGTGGTAGTGTCACCTCTGTGTGTATCGTGAATGCCCATTGGTCGTGTCCTATCTTACTGACCTATTGGTTGAATGTCTATGTGTCCTGTCTCTGGTGCTCCCTCTAGTGTCTATCTAGTCTACGTGTATTTACGTTAACCCTTTGTGTATTTACAATGATGCATATCACCACATGAGGCATTCTTACTCCAGTAGATCCCCCCAGCCGCAGCGTTCCTCTCCTTGATGTTTGATCTTTCGACATCTCGGCCGCCCCAGTGAGCTCCAACTCTTCATCTTCCTGCTCTCTCTCTCTCTCTCTTTAAAAATCCCCAAATCTATTTGTAAATGCACCTTCAGCCACGTCTCATCAGAGAGGTTCACTACAGCCGGTGAACTTTGTGACTCGCACTCCAGTGGAAGGACATGTCTGTCACTGTTACATACAAACACGTGGAGCAGGGGGTAGGCCACTCGGCCCCTCAAGCCTGCTCCGCCATTCAACAAGGTCACGGCTGATCTGATTGTACCTCAACCCCACATTCCTGCCCCCCTCCCCCCAAAAAACCCTTCACCCCCTGAGTCCAGAATCAATCCGGCTCTGCCTTAAAAATATTCAAAGGCTCTGCTTCCACTGCCTGCTGAGGAGGAAAGTTCCAGAGACTTGCCACCCTCAGAGAAAATAATTCTCCTCATCCCTCGTCTCAATGGGCCTCTCTTTATTTTTAAACAGTGACCCCCCCCTAGTTCTAGATTCTCCCACAAGAGGAAACCTCCTCTCCACATCCACCCTGTCAATACCCCCAGGATCTTAAACGCTTTGACCAAATCGCTTCTTATTCTTCTCCACTCCAGCAGACACAAGTCTTGCCTCTCCAACCTTCCCTCATTAGACAAGCCGTCCATCCCAGGTATTATTCTAATAAACCTTCTCCGAACTGCTTCCAATGCTTTCAATGCATTTTTCTGGAAATGAGGTGACCAATTCTGTGCACGGTACACCAGATGTGGCATCAGCAATGCCCTGTACAACTGAAGCAATAAGCAGCAACATTCCATTAGCTTTCCTAACTACCTACTGTACCCATAGACTAACCTTCAGCGATTCATGCACGAGGACACCCAGATCCTCTCTGCACCTGAGGGGTGGGATTCTCCAACACCCCGCCGGGTCGGAGAATCCCCGGGGGGGGGGGGGGCCGCGAATCCCACCCCTCCGCTCCGACGCCGGATGCCATATTCACCGGCGGTGGTTTCTGGGCGGGGGTGGGTTTGCGCTGCACCAGTTGGGAGTCGTTGGCCGAGCGGCCGTCGTTTCCTGGCCAGTCGCGCCAGCGTGAAATGGGCATAGACCATCACAGCGGGACCTAGCTTGTAGGCCGTCTAGGTGAGGGGGGGCACGGGAGGGTCTGGCCCCACGGGGGAGGGGCCCCCACGGTGGCCTGGCCCGCGATCGGGGTCCACCGATCTGCGGGCGGGCCTGTGCCATGGGGGCACTCTTTCCTTCCGCACCAGCCTCTGTCGGGCTCCGCCATTGCTGGTGCGGAGAAAACCCTCCCTGCGCATGCGCAGGAAACACGCCGGCCGGTCTGCGCATGCGCAGGAAACACGCCGGCCGGTCTGCGCATGCGCAGGAAACACGCCGGCCAGTCTGCACATGCGGCAACTCGCGCTGGCCCTTCTGCGCGGTTGGTGCGGCGCCAACCCCTCCGGTGCCTGCCTAGCCCCCGGAAGTGCGGAGGATTCCGCACCTTCAGGTCAGTCCGACGCCAGAGTGGTTCACGCTGCTCTCGGCGCCGGCGTCAGGCCATCCAGACAATTGCGGGAGAATCCCGCCCCAGAGCTCTGCAATCTCACACCATTTAGATAATAAGCTTCTATTTTATCCTCCCTGCCAAAATGGACAATTTCACATTTCGCACATTCTGATACATTTACCAGGTTTTTGTCCACTCACCTAACCCGTCTCTTTCCTTTTTTAGCCTCCTTATGTTTGCTCACAACTTACTTTCCGACCCACCTCTGCGTCATGAGTAAATTTAGCAACCGTGCCATCGGCCCCTTCAACCAAATCATTCATATAAATTGGAAAGAGTTGAGATCCCAGAACTGATCCCCATGGCGCCCCACTCGCTACATCTGCATTTATGCCCACCCTCTATCCTATTCGGCAGCCAATCTTCAATCCGCGCCAGTTTGTTACCCGCTACACCATGAGTTTAGATTTTCTGCAATAACCGTCTATGTGGCACCTTATCAAATGCCTTCTGAGAATCTAAATACAGTGCATTCACTAGTCCCCCTTTATCCACAGCATATGTTACTTCTTTAAAGAACTCCCATAAATTGGCTAAACATGATTTCCATTTTACAGAACCATGTTAACTCTGGCTGATTACCTAGTGCCCTGCTATAAAATCTTTCATAATAGCTTCTGACGTTTTCCCTATGACAGATGTTAAACAAACTGGGCTATAGTTTCCAGCTTTCTGTCTCCCTCTGTTTTTGAATAAAAGATACATTTGCTATTTTCCAATCTAATGGAATCTGCCCCGAATCTAGGGAATTTTGGAAAATTAAAACCAACGCGTCAACTATCTCACTGGCCGGGCAGCACGGTGGCACAGTGGGTTAGCCCTGTTGCCTCACAGCGCCGAGGTCCCAGATTCGATACCGGCTCTGGGTCATTGTCCGTGTGGAGTTTGCACATTCTCCCCATGTTTGCGCGGGTTTCACCCCCAGAACCCAAAGATGTGCAGACTAGGTGGATTGGCCACGCTAAAATTGCCCCTTAATTGGAAAAAATGAATTGGTTGCTCCCACTGGCCACTTCCTTTAAGACCCAAGGATGAAGTCAGTCAGGACCTTTGGACCAATTTAGCGTGGCCAATCCACCTACCCTGCATTCCCGAACCAGCCTCCCCGAACAGGCGCCGGAATGTGGTGACTAGGGGCTTTTCACAGTAACTTCATTTGAAGCTTACTTGTGACAATAAACGATTTTCATTTTATTTCATTTTTCATCTTTGGGTTGTGGGGGCGAAACTCACGCAAACACGGGGAGAATGCGCAACCTCCACAAGGACAGTGACCTGGGGCCGGATTGAACGTGGGACCTCGGCGCCATGAGGCAGCAGTGCTAACCGCTGTACCACTGTGCTGCCCTCCCAGACTCTTTACACAGGATCAACAAACACACACACGCACTTGTTAACTCTTTTTAAATATCTGTAGAAATTCTTTATATTTCCAGCTAGTTTTCTCTCAATTTATTTTTTCCCTCCTTATTAATCTTTTAGTCATTCTTTGCTGTTTCTTATACTCTGTCCAATCTTTTGAAAATGAAATGAAAGTCGCTTATTGTCACGAGTAGGCTTCAATGAAGTTACTGTGAAAAGCCCCTAGTCGCCACATTCCGGCGCCTGTCCGGGGAGGCTGGTACAGGTCTTTTGACCTGCTACCCATCTTTGCACAATGATATGTCTTTTCTTTTAGTTTGATCCTATCTGTAATTTTTTTAATTAACCACGGGTGGTCTGTTTTCCCCTTAGAATTTTTCTTTCTAGTTGGAATGTATCTATTCTGTGCATTCTGGAGTATCCTCATAAATACTTGCCACCTCTCTTGATCTATCCCTTAACCTAATTTGCTTTTTCTCGCTCTGCTTTGATGATCTCATAATTGCCCTTATTTAAATTTAAGGCACGAGTCTTAGACCCATTCTTCCCTCCCTCAAACTGAATGTAAAATTCAATCATATTATAGTCACTGCTACCGAGGGACGCCTCCACCATGAGGTTGTTAATTAATCCTACATTGTTACACAATACCAGCTCCAGTATAACCTGCTCTCTGGTTGGCTTAAGAACGCTTTAGAAATCACCCGCAAAACGTTCTATGACTTTTTGTCTTTATAATTTCTCATCTCCATCCAAACCACTTCCATATCCTGGTTTCTTGAGCTTGGGTTAGCCTTCTTTATCATGCAAAAGTCACCTTTAATTAACCGAGGCACCCCTCCACCTTTTCCTAACTCCCTCACTCCTGTTACAAATGTTGCATTATTGTTGCTGTAATTTACGTTGCAGCTCCGACGCGTCGGAATGTGTTGTGCTGAATGGTGAGATCCAGTGTCTGAAGGGACAACTATTACAGAACAGTCACAGCCAGTCATGATTTTTATTGTAAAACAGCGCCACAAATCCTGGATGAAATTATTTTTTCCCCCCTATTTATTTATCTTTGTGCAAGGTCCTAACATGTTCAGGGAATCATTAAAGTGAGGGATTAAGAAAAATAAACTTTTAACATGTGTGCCAACTTTTATTATAGCAAAGTGGTCTGAATGTCTTCTATACGCACACTGACTATCCCAAGATACCTGTGTCTTTTGGGTTACTGTGGAGTCCGTGGCCCACGTACATTTCAGTTGTCCGAGGCTGCACCCCTTTTTTGGCTTTCTTAGAAATCTCTTACTTGCATTTTAGTCACACTTCATTCCCACACTCCTGGATTCTCCGCTGTCGGGATTCTCCGTTGCTCCAGCGGCACATCCATGGCCTGGGGATTTCCCACCGCGTGGGGCTGCCCACAATGGGAAATCCCATTGGGCGGCTGGTGGGACGGAGAATCCTGGTGCGGCGGGATGGAGAATCCCCCCCCCCCCCCCCCTGAATCTTCGAGCACTCAGTGCGGTGGGGGATGGGGAGGGAGGAGGACCTCCTCATTGGCCTGCTTCTGGACCGTGTCAAGCTAGCCATTAATAGTCCCAGGCAGTGAACAGCTGAGGGGGTCCAAGGGGCTGCCTGCTTCTCTTCTGCAGCTACGTTGGCTGCTGGATGTCCCTGGAAAGGGAGTATGCAGTGTCTGCCTGCACAATCGAGGCTTCCCACGACAAGTGGGCACCATGGGTAATGGGGCATTTTGTCAACCCATTCCATCACCATTTGTTTTGATGTTTTGAGTTTCCTTTGAGATTCTGTTTACGTTGATGTAGTATCCCTTTAAGGGGCTGCCTTTGAATGTTTCTCTCAATTCTTTAATTTGGTTACCAAAAGAAGCATACACTCGCTAACTGCCTGGATAGGCTAATTGATCAGACTCAGTACGGAGTCTTACAACACCAGGTTAAAGTCCGAAAGCTAGTGTTTGAAACAAACATGTTGGACTTTAACCTGGTGTTGTAAGACTTCGTAATGTGCTCACCCCAGTCCAGCGCCGGCATCTCCACATCATGATCAGACTCAGTTAGACACCACCAAACATTGACCGGGAAACAAAGACTTGTTTTGATAGCGCCTTTCATAACCTCAGGATATCCCACAGTATTTCACAGCCAATGGAGTGCCCGTTGAAATGCGGTCATTGTTTTAAGGTTTTGCGTGAGTTAGGATTCGACTAATGTGGAGCAACACTATCCTCCATTGCCAGACAGAGTACATTCAGACAGCAATGGTCAGCTGTGGCCTAAAACTGGGCTTGGTCTTTCCGCCTTGCTACTACGGTCCGAATGGTGTCATTGAGATTGAGGAAAGGCTGAGTTGTCAGTTCCTGGAAAACCAAGGCTAGCGCTGCAAAGTTTTACAAGAATAAAAGGTAATCTCACTGGAAGTGTAATGTACGGTTTTAAACACACGGGCTGCACAAAGGTTAAGATACAAGGTTCCTTTATTCCATCGGTATCAAAAGTTTTCATGGGACAGCGCCACTCCAAGAATCGACTATTCACAGAGAATATTCGCCACAGACACTCCAGTTCTCTGCCCCAGTCAGAGCCTCAGCTCCTCAGGTGTGTTCGGGGGTTCTGTTAGTCTGTCTGACGAGGTCCCACCTCCCCTCCCCTCCTCAGCCACCCACAGCTGTGCATCACTGTATATGCACAAGGGGTGAATATAAATACACGACAACTAAGTAACCACTAGAGGGAGCACCAGAGATGTCATGACATGCAGACATACAGCCAATGGGTCATTACAACAGGACACAACCAATGGGTAATCAGGACATCCAGAGGTGGCATTACCACAAGGGGGCACTTCACAACCCATATAAAAGGACAAGGGTGGTCAAGCTGCCAATACCCTCTTTCCACAGACAGACATCTAAAGAGTACATCAGGGTTGATCAGCAGCATCACACCCAGCACGTGGCTTAGAGCAGACTGGTAAAGGTAGACTGAGTTACTACAGCTAGATTAGCAGAGAGTTTTTTTTTTTGTAAATTTAGATTACCCAATTATTTTTTCCAATTAAGGGGCAATTTAGCATGGCCAATCCACCTACTCTGCACATTTTTGGGTTGTGGGGGCGAAACCCACGCAGACACAGGGAGAATGTGCAAACTCCACACGGACAGTGACCCAGAGCCGGGATCGAACCTGGGACCTCAGCGCCGTGAGGCGGTTGTGCTAACCACTAGGCCACCGTGCTGCCCTCGATTAGCAGAGAGTTGACCTCATTCAAGAACTGTGTTAATAGTTCAATAAACAAGTTGACTCATTTCATAGTCTGCAGCTTCCTTTGTCAAAGCATACATCAAGGAAGCAGCTTATGCAACACGAAACAGCATAACACTACAACAGCGACTTCAAGCCACCGAGGCCCCTGCCACACTGCCTCACACAAGTCCTGGGCTTTCTCCCTGGCTGCCTTCTCCCTCACTTCTGGCCCCTCAGCCTGTGAAAGACCCTACTCCCTGCGGTAAGGGGGCCCACAGGGGCCAACTACAGTTCCCCTGCTCAGAACCCCTCCCCCTCTCTCACACACACACACACACACACAATCACCACCTGCACTCGGAACTCCTGCTTCATAGGGTTGTGAGAGGGATTCGCAAGGTTAGAGGCTGTTTCTCATGGCTGGAGAAGCTGGAACCCGCGGGAGGGGAGAGGGGGGTGGGGGCAGGGTAAGAGCTCAATCATTCAGGCCTGAGACGGGGAGGAATTTCTTCACACAGAGGGTTGTGAATCTTTGGAATTCAGTCCATTCAACGTGGATATTGATAAATGTGGAGGAATTAAGGGATTATGAGATAGTGAAGGACGGTAGAGGATCAGCTATGATTATAGTAAATGGCAGAACCGTGTCGAGGACCGTTATCATTGCCCATAACTGGCGCCGTGATCCCAAATGGACTGACTCCAGGAACAATCGTACCCAGTCCTGTTCAATGGCTGATACTCAATGAGAAAAACATTGTTTTGACAAAGCCAGGACTGCAGTTAAATCCATTGTACACATTACTAGCCATGGTGAAACCAACTGAGGAACTGAAACAGGTTTGAAGGAGGAATCAGTGGGAAGGAGAGAGAGCAAAGAGCAGAAGAAGAATTGAAGACCCAACGATAATGCAGAGAACGTTCGAGTAATTAAGAAAGAGGAAGGGAAATCGGAACACACCCAGAAAGGGAGACATCTGCAGAGAGAGAGAGCGATAGGAGCAATCGCCACAGAAAAATGGAGAACAGCAGAAAGATGGAGAGGTCCGAAGGTGTAATGCAGAGAAAGAGGGAATGCCAAAGAGATGGAACGGAGGTTCATAGAAAACTAGAATCGTAGAGCGGGCCACAGACAGATAGAGGGGAGAGACAAAAAGTAGAAAAGCAGTCACTTCTGCAGTCGGGAAGTGAAGTGAAATGGGCTGAGTGACAAGAGAAAGTGACATTGAAAAATGCAGACCAAGAAAGAAAGAATTGAGAGTGAACCTTTCGAAGAAAAGGCGAGAGGAGCAGATGGAGAGAAAAATAGAGAATGAAATGGAATGAAAATCGCTTATTGTCACGAGTAGGCTTCAATGAAGTTACTGTGAAAAGCCCCTAGTCGCCACATTCCGGCGCCTGTCCGGGGAGGCTGGTACGGGAATCGAACCGTGCCGCTGGCATGCTTTAAAAGCCAGCGATTTAGCCCAGTGAGCGAAACCAGCCCCTGTGCATAAGAGAGAGTGAGAAATAGGTTGGAATGCGGACCTTTTTTGGATTGGGATTGGACTGGTAAATGACAATGAAATGTATATATATAGATAGAGATAAATCAATCATGTGGGCAGCATAGAAATATTCCCTGAGAACTTGGCTGTGAGTGAAGAACAGCAGGAATCAATCAGTGATAGCGAATTCTCCCAATGCCCTCCTTCTATCCCCAATAAATGTCATTGATTTTTTTTAAAGGTTTTTTTTTGTTCACTAAAAACATCGACAACTGTTTCCATACAGATCTAATTGAGGTCGGTGACTGATAAAACAATTCTGGATTGTTTACAGAGTTCACCACTTTCAACAACAACTGGCATTTGTATAGAACCTTCAGCATAGTAAAACATCCCAAGGTGCTTCAACAGCGCAAGACCAACCAGAAAGTCGATGCTAAACCACCGGGGGCATATAGGGGAGGCAGTGGTCTAGTGGTACTGTCACTGGGCTAGTAAACCAGAGACCCGAGTGATGCTCTGGGGACCCAGGTTCAAATCCTGCCACTGCAGATATGGATATTGGAATTAAATAAGAATCTGGAATTAAAAGTGTAATGATGACCATGAAACCATTGTCGATTGTTGTAATAAAACCATCTGGTTCACTAATGTAGCGCAGTTGCTTCACAGCACCCAGGTCCCAGGTTCAATTCCCGGCTTCGGGTCACTGTCTGCGTGGAGTCTGCACGTTCTCCCCGTGTTTTTTCTCTGGGTGCTCCGGTTTCCTCCCACAAGGCCTGAAAGACATGGGGCTGGATTCTCCACGGTCCCGTGCCAAAATCGTGTTTGGGGTGGGGGCGGAGAATCGACTTTTACGACCGAATCAGGCTGGCATGAGATTCCAGCTCATGGTGTTAAGTAATTTGGACTAGGGGCTTTTCACAGTAACTTCATTGCGGAGTTAATGCCTACTTGTGACAAGAAAGATTATTAAATTATTAATTAATGTCCATTCGGGAAGGTAATCTGCCGTCCTTACCCGGTCTGGCCTAGATGTGACTCCAGACCCACAGCAACGTGGCTGACTCTTCACTGCCCCTCAAGGGCAATTAGGGATGGGCAATAAATGCTGGCAGAGCCGGCGATGCTCACGTCCCATCAACCAAAAAAAATCGGACTGGTTCAGCAAAAGGCTCTGTCAACATGGTAGGTTTTAAGGAGCAGAGAGATAGAACAGATCAGGGAGGGAATTCCAGAACTGTGGGCCAAGCCTCGAATGCTGGATTGATTATAATTACAGCGATTTCAGTGCTCCAGTATCAGGTCACCCCAGCATGTTCAGGTAAATCGCTGGGTCAGCCGGCTTGGGTGGCAGAAGGTTGAAATCATCACCTGCCGTCTAGGGATTGAGAAGTGAGAGAATCGTACGAGCCCTACAGTGCAGAAGGAGGCCAGTCGGCCCATCGAGTCTGCATCGACCCTTCAAAAGAGAACCCTACCTAGGCCCACTCCCCCACCCTATCCCCGTAACCTCACCCATCTTTTGAAAATTAGGGGCAATCGATCATGACCAATCCACCTAGCCTACACATCTTTGGACTGTGGGAGGAAACCGGAGCACCCAAAGGAATCCCACAGAGTCACGGGGAGAACAGGCAAACTCCACACGGTTATTCGAGGTCAGAATTGAATTTGGGCCCTTGGTGCTGTGAGGCAGCAATGCTAACCACTGTGCCACATAAATTTGCATAGATTTAAAAAGAAAATAACTATATATATATTTCCCACAGAAATGCATGTGATGAGAGAAATTTTCAGAAATAAGGTGTGGTTTATTCAGGAATACAAGAAAAAAAAGTACAGTTTTATTTCCTTTCCATACAGCGAACATTTACAATTCGATACATGTAATTACAAATGCAATGATATGTCTGGCAAATATCTCCTTTAAATATTTACAAGGTAAAGTGACAAATATTTCAATTCAGTTCTCTTTTGGAAGCCGCACACAATCACTGCAAACAATGTTGTTTTTAATTAATAATTAGCCTCTACTGTATTCACTTAAAGCTTTGATACATTTAAACAGGTATGCAAGAGGTTAGTGCTGCAATGAGACACCACAGTCACCAGGGGGCAGCCAACACCAGTACACTTTAATACATAGACCAGGAGGGGTGTGAGAAGTGACTTGGGAGTACAGGTAAATGGAGCTGTGCTTCGTCTGGTACCCAGTGACCCAACTGAGGACCTATAAATAAATCAAATGCAACTCCTAATTGAGATTATAATCAAACTACAATAAGACACCCGGTTTCTCTTGAGTTTCTGTGGCTGTAAATCATCTTTCGTTCTCACTCCACAGTATAACTATTTCCCACTTTCTCTGTCTGTTAGCTTTGACAAAGAGTCATCAGACTCGAAACGTTAGCTCTTTTCTCTCCCTACAGATGCTGCCAGACCTGCTGAGAGATTCCAGCATCCGCAGTAATTTGCTTTTCTGCAATAAGAACTTGAACCCTCTCCTAATTTAAAACAACCTCCGTGTTCAGGCCCATTGAACTGATGCGAAAAAAAAGCACCAATAAACTCCATTATAGTGAGCGAGACATAGGAAGGGTCAATTGTGAAGGGTTTTTCTTGTTATTATTACACGGTTTCACTATTATAGAGGGATAAAGATGTGCAATTGAAGAGAATTTCATTGTAAAATGGCAACGCACTGTGATCCTTGTGGAACGAACTGTTTTATTTATTCCCAGTTGAACAGTATTGAACTGTACCTGTCCAGGTGCGCTAACCTTCACCCCTGGCTGGTATTGTATCAGGTTTTTGCAAATTAATTTAGAGTATCCAATTCTTTTTTTTCCAATTAAGGGTCAATTTCACGTGGCCAATCCACCTACCCTGCCCATGTTTGGGTTGTGGGGGTGAAACCCATGCAAACATGGAGAGAATGTGCAAACTCCACACGGGCAGTGACCCGGGGCCGGGATTGAACCCGGATGCTCGGCCTCATGAGGCAGCAGTGCTAACCCACTGCGCCCCCGTGCCATCTGGTATTGTATCCGTTGGTGTCAGTGTAACTGACCTTTTGGGAATAAGCAGGGGAAATTGTGGCACAGTGGTTAGCACTACTGCCCCACAGCGCCAGGGACCCGAGTTCAATTCCAGCCTTGGTGTGGAGTTTGCACGTTCTCCCCCATGTCTGCGTGGGTTTCCTCCGGGTGCTCCGGTTTCCTCCAATACTCCAAAGATGGTTAGGTGGATTGTCCATGATAATTGGCCCTTAGCATCCAGGGGTGTACAGGTTAAGTGGGGTAATGGGGAGAGGGCGGGGAATGGCCCTAGGCAGGGTGGCTCTTACAGAGGGTCGGTGCAGATTCGATGGGCCGCATGGCCTCCTGAAAAGTTAGACCCGGTTCCCTGCACCTGACCACTTGGGGCCAGTGGTGAGGGGATGTGGCCTACTGAAAAAAGTGCAGGAACAGACTTGAGGCTGAGAGCAGGCTGGTCTCAGCTTTTTTTGGGGTGTGGGTGTCTCTGGCTGGTCCAGCATTTCTTTCCCATCCCTAATTGTCTTTGAACTGAGTGGCTTGCTGGGCCTTTTCAGAGGGCATTTAAGGGTCAGCCACACATCTGTGGGTCTTGAGCCACATGTAGGCCAGGCTGGGTAAGGACGGCAGATTTCCTTCCTTAAAGGACATCAGTGAATAAGATGGGTTTTTACGACAATCGCCTTTGGCTTCATGGTCATCATTAGACTTTGAATTTCAGATTCTTTAATCGAATTCCAGACTTCTTATTGAATTCACATTTTGCCATCTGCGGTGGTGGGATTAGAACCCGGGTCTCCGGAGCATCCCCAGAGCAGTTCTGTGGAAGGTTCAAGTGAACTCGAAACGTTAACTCTGTTTTTCTCAGGCAACACGGTGGCGCAATAGTTAGCATTGCTGCCTCACGATGCCGAGGCCGCAGGTTCGATCCCGGCCCCGGGCCACTGTCCGTGTGCAGTTTGCACATTCTCCCCATGTTTGCATGGGTTTCACCCCCACAACCTAAAGATGTGCAGGGTAGGTGGATTAGCCACGCTAAATTGCCCTTTAATTGGAGAAATTAATTGAGCACTCTAAATTTATTTTTTAAAAATTAACTCTGTTTTTCTCGCTCCGCAGATGTTGCCAGACCTGCCCGGTTTATCCACCATTGTCTGTTTTTATTCCCCAAATCTTACCCCGGATTTCTGGGTTACTAGTCCTGTGATGCATGACAAGCTGTGAAGACTTGCACAGTCGAATAGCCTGATATTCAGCGATACAAGTGCAGAGAAAGACTGGAAGGATTGGGGTTGTGTAATAAAAAATTTAAAAACAGGGGTGGAGGGAGGGGGGGTGGGGGGGAGGGGGGATATGATTTTAGAGGTTATTTGATAGTGATGTTCGAGTAGCGCTCAAAGAATCGGGGCTCAGGAGGTCACCTGCACAGGGAGATCTGTGGAATGTATCATCCGAGTTAGTGAGCGAAACAGGGACCTTGTAAATAATGAATGGTTGAGATCAGCAGTTGAGGGGAAAGAGGTTTGGGGACGGGTCAGGCAGATTGGAAAATGAGTTACACTCACTGAGGAGCGGTGTCTGCGGGGAGCAGCGGAGATTAAACACCGACACAGACTGAACATTCAGTTTATAATCGCTGCGCCGTGTGTCGGATGGACATTTCTTTCGTAGAATTTACAGTGCAGAAGGAGGCCATTCGGTCCATCGAGTCTGCACTGGCCCTTGGAAAGAGCACCCCACTTAAGCCCACACCTCCAACCTATCCCCGTAACCCAGTGTGGCTCTGCTGATCATGTTGTGTTGTTGCATTTTGATGATTAATCGCAGGATCTTTCACCAGCCTCGTTAAAAATAAAACAGACCTTGCAGCAGGCACAGGAGACACCATAGCGCACGTTAGCATGGCAGAGAGAAGTTGAGAGAGAATTTTTTTTTTTTCAAATCAGACTGGGTCCAGATAAATTCTGTGCTTCTGAACCTTCCTCTTACACTGAACCTTCCTCTTAAACTTCTACAGTTTGTGTCAGAGGGCGAAACGGAGGTTCATTTTTGGCGGAATGGGTCTGTTGCCATGGCGACGTTTTTGACGTGGTTCCTACGGTTGGCAGCGGAATAATTGTTTTCTTCCCTCTTCCACCAAAGTTATTTTTAAATTCTCTTAGAGGAATTCCCCGATCGAGATGCCCCCCTCCAGTCACAGCACCATGGTGGGGATGTGGTGTGCCAGGGTAGCAGAGTGCGACACCGCCAGGGGTGGGGAGTGGGGCTGCAACGAGGCCGCGGGCGGTCGGTGCCTGGCACTCTTCTGGTGGGCCCGGAGTCCTGCCAGCTGGGAGTAGGCACTCTGGCACACCTGGCACTTGTAGGGGCGCTCGCCCGTGTGCAGGCGCACGTGGTTCCTCAGCGTGGACGACTGGCTGAAGCGGCGGTTGCAGAAGCGGCAGATGAAGGGCTTGTCCAGGGTGTGGATGCGCATGTGCGAGCGGAGGTTGCTGCGCGAGTTGAAGCCGCGGTAGCAGATCACGCACCGCATCCGTCCCACACTGCTCCCACCGCAGCCATCCCCGCTGCTCAGATCATCTGCAGAGAGAAAAAACAGAAAGGGAATTGGCGTTAATGGAGGGCTCCCGTACTCCGGACGCACTGCTGCCAGTTCCAGACACCACGCTAGAAGGGACGATGCCAGGAAAACAGAGAGGGTGCAGAACAAATTTACTGGAATAGGAGCAGGCATGAAGCCAAGACACGGGGAGAACGCACAGGCTCCATACATACAGTGACCCAAGGATCCCAGGTTCGATTCCCGCCTTGGGTCACTGTCCGTGCGGAGTCTGCACGTTCTCCCCGTGTCTGCGTGGGTTTCCTCCGGGCGCACCGGTTTCATAGAACATAGAACAGTACAGCACAGAACAGGCCCTTCGGCCCTCAATGTTGTGCCGAGCCATGATCACCCTACTCAAACCCACGTATCCACCCTATACCTGTAACCCAACAACCCCCCCCCCCCCCCCCAACCTTACTTTTATTAGGACACTACGGGCAATTTAGCATGGCCAATCCACCTAACCCGCACATCTTTGGACTGTGGGAGGAAACCGGAGCACCCGGAGGAAACCCACGCACACAGGGGGAGGACGTGCAGACTCCACACAGACAGTGACCCAGCCGGGAATCGAACCTGGGACCCTGGAGCTGTGAAGCATTTATGCTAACCACCATGCTACCCTCCCACAAGTCCTGAAAGACGTGGTTGTTAAGTGAATTGGACATTCTGAATTCTCCCTCTGTGTACCCGAACAGGCGCCGGAATGTGGCGACTAGGGGATTTTCACAGTAACTTCATTGTAGTGTTAATGTAAGCCTACTTGTGACAATTATTATTATTACTAACAAAGAATTCCACAGATTCACCATCCTCTGAGAGAAGAAATTCCTCCTCTTCTTGGTGTTAAATGGGTTACCCCCCCACTCTGAGATTATTCCCTCTTGTCCACGACTCTTCCACAAGGGGAAACAACCTCTCAGCATCGACCCTGTCAAGCCTCCTGAGAATCCGATATGTCTCAATAAGGTAGCCCCTCATTCTTCTCAACAGGCCCAACCTACTCAATCTCCAAGTAATAAAATCGCTCCACATCCGGATCTGCTGTGAGTCTCCCAATAATCTTCCCTGCTCCAAGGAGATCAACCCCAGCTTCTTAATAATATTTGTTATTTATATAGGAAACCGGAGCAGACACGGGGAGAACGTGCAGACTCCGCACAGACAGCGACCCAAGCCGGGAATCGAACCTGGGACCGTGGTGCTGTGAAGCAACAGTGCTAACCACTGTGCTACCGTGCCACCCAGAGAGTTGTAGAGGATGGATTGCTAAGTAGGTTCAAGGCTGAGATGGACAGGTGTTTAATCAGTCAGGGAATCAAGGGGTATGGGGCTAAGGTTGGAAAGTGGAGTTGAAGGATTATCTCATCAGATTTGTCATGATCTCATTGAACGGGGGCGGGGGGGTGGGGGGAGGAGGGAGGCGTGGCGGAACAGGCTCGATGGGCCGAATGGCCTGCTTCTGCCCCTGGAGCAATTGCTTCCAGAGACAGGAGGCACAGGAACCAGAGGACACGGATGTATGGTCATTGGGAAAGGAGCCAGACTCGAGGGAATTTCCGACAGGGCTGGAGAATGAGATTTAGTTGTAATCTTGTTACCTGAAAGGGGAAGATTTGGTTGGGCTTTGGAGAAAGATTGAGGAGTGGGAGTGAATACCTCTTTCATAGAAACTGGGACATGCAGCAGGAGACAAATGGTCTCCGAAGCTGGAAGATTTCTACGTATCTCTGATATGGCCTCACGGTAGCATGGTGGTTAGCATCAATGCTTCACAGCTCCAGGGTCCCAGGTTCGATTCCTGGCTGGGTCACTCTCTGTGTGGAGTCTGCACGTCCTTCCCGTGTGTGCGTGGGTTTCCTCCGGGTGCTCCGGTTTCCTCCCACAGTCCAAAGATGTGCGGGTTAGGTGGATTGGCCATGCTAAATTGCCCGTAGTGTAAGGTTAATGGGGGGATTGTTGGGTTACGGGTATACGGGTTACGTGGGTTTAAGTGGGGTGATCATTGTTCGGCACAACATCGAGGGCCGAAGGGCCTGTTCTGTGCTGTACTGTTCTATGTTCTATCTCAGGACAGTACAAATTTTGCGGTGGGGAAAATAATAAATAGATGAACATGATGTACAAGAGATGAACATTTAGCTTGCTCAAGCTCTTCGGTTTCATTGAGATAAGGAACATCTGTTGCTAAATGAGTTAAGAAACAGCTTCAACACCGAGCACCCACTTGAGGCGGCACAGCCAGTGTTAGCGTCAAGGGAGATTTCCAACGACACTACCCAGTCATATATTCCCAGCTCAGCTACAGCTGAAGGTTTTCTACCATTTTTAAAAATAAATTTAGAGTACCCAAATCTTTCCTTTTCCAATTATGGAGCAGGTTAGCCTGGCCAATTCACCTGCCCATCTTTGGGTTGTGGGAGTGAGACCCATGCAAACACGGGGAGGATGTGCAAACTCCACACGGACAACGGCCCGGGTCTGGGATCGAACCAGGGCCCTCGGCGCCATGAGGCAGCAGTGCTAGCCACTGCGCCACCATGCCGCCCCTGGTACAGCTGAAGTCAATGCAAATTAAAGTCTCATTGATATGTCCTAATCCGGGTTGAGGAGAGGAATTAGACACAGTTACGTAATTATGTCCAGGTCAGTGACAGGAATTAACTGCAGGGTAGCTCGAGGAGGTTAGAAACAGAATAATGCTGATAGTCCCATTGCGTACAGCACAGTAAACATGGCTTAGTGCAAATGTACTTCTGTTTTAAGCTCACAACATTCTGCCAGCCGGTAAGTAATTCTTTCAAGCTTGTCTTTCTAAATCAAACTGATTCTTTTTCAAGGAGTATCAGCAACAGATATTTTCCAATCAAACTAATTTCAACCGATTGAATCACAGTACAGAGTGTGAAAGGACAGTGTGTTAACGCACTGAATTACACAGTACAGAGTGTGAAGGGACAGCATGTTAACCCATTGAATCACAGTACAGAGTGTGAATGGACAGGGTGTTAACCCATGGAATCAGAGTACAGAGTGTGAAAGGACAGCATGTTAACCCATTGAATCACAGTACAGAATGTGAAAGGACAACGTGTTAACCCATTGAATCACAGTGCAGAGTGTGAAAGTACAGTGTGTTAACCCATTGAATCACAGTGCAGAGTGTGAAAGGAAGTGTGTTAACCCATTGAATCACAGTACAGAATGTGAAAGGACAACGTGTTAACCCATTGAATCACAGTACAGAATGTGAAAGGAGATTGTGTTAACGCACTGAATCACGCAGCACAGAGTGTGAAGGGACAGTGTGTTAACCCATTGAATCAGAGTACAGAATGTGAAAGGACAGTGTGTTAACCCATTGAATCACAATGCAGAGTGCGAAAGGACAGTGTGTTAACCCATTGAATCACAGTGCCGAGTGTGAAAGTACAGTGTGTTAATCCATTGAATCACAGTGCAGAGTGTGAAAGGACAGTGTGTTAACCCATTGAATCACAGTGCAGAGTGTGAAAGGACACTGTGTTAACCCATTGAATCACAGTGCAGAGTGTGAAAGGACAGTGTGTTAACCCATTGAATCACAGTGCAGAGTGTGAAAGGACAGTGTGTTAACCCATTGAATCACAGTGCAGAGTGTGAAAGGACAATGTGTTAACCCAATAAATCACAGTGCAGTGTGTGAAAGGACAATATGTTAACCCTTTTGAATCACAGTGCAGAGTGTGAAAGGACAGTGTGTTAACCCATTGAATCACAGTGCAGAGTGTGAAAGGACAATGTGTTAACCCATTGAATCACAGTGCAGAGTGTGAAAGTACAGTGTGTTAACCCATTGAATCACAGTGCAGAGTGTGAAAGGACAGTGTGTTAACCCATTGAATCACAGTGCAGAGTGTGAAAGTACAGTGTGTTAACCCATTGAATCACAGTGCAGAGTGTGAAAGGACAGTGTGTTAACCCATTGAATCACAGTGCAGAGTGTGAAAGGAGTGTGTTAACCCATTGAATCACAGTGCAGTGTGTGAAAGGACAGTGTGTTAACCCATTGAATCACAGTGCAGAGTGTGAAAGGACAGTGTGTTAACCCATTGAATCACAGGCAGAGTGTGAAAGGACAGTGTGTTAACCCATTGAATCACAGTGCAGAGTGTGAAAGGACAGTGTGTTAACCCATTGAATCACAGTGCAGAGTGTGAAAGGACAGTGTGTTAACCCATTGAATCGCAGTGCAGAGTGTGAAAGGAAGTGTGTTAACCCATTGAATCATAGTGCAGAGTGTGAAAGGACAATGTGTTAATCCATTGAATCACAGTGCAGAGTGTGAAAGGAAGTGTGTTAATCCATTGAATCACAGTGCAGAGTGTGAAAGGAAGTGTGTTAACCCATTGAATCACAGTGCAGAGTGTGAAAGGACAGTGTGTTAATCCATTGAATCACAGTACAGAGTGTGAAAGTACAGTGTGTTAACCCATTGAATCACAGTGCAGAGTGTGAAAGGACAGTGTGTTAACCCATTGAATCACAGTGCAGAGTGTGAAAGTACAGTGTGTTAACCCATTGAATCACAGTACAGAGTGTGAAAGGATAGTGTGTTAACAAATTGAATCACAGTGCAGAGTGTGAAAGGACAGTGTGTTAACCCATTGAATCATAGTGCAGAGTGTGAAAGTACAGTGTGTTAACCCATTGAATCACAGTGCAGAGTGTGAAAGGACAGTGTGTTAACCCATTGAATCACAATGCAGAGTGCGAAAGGACAGTGTGTTAACCCATTGAATCACAGTGCAGAGTGTGAAAGTACAGTGTGTTAACCCATTGAATCACAGTGCAGAGTGTGAAAGGACAATGTGTTAACACCCGGGTCCCTTTCCCCCTTGCCCGGCCCTAGGAAAGCCCAGAAATCCCTTTTAGCACACAAACCCCGCATATCCACCTACACCCCAAAGAGCCCTCACTTCGAGTGAAAGTCCCATCACTTGCCTTGTCCAAATATATACAACATTGGCTCCTTTAGCCCATACACCCGCACGCAGTGAAACAAAAAAGAAGAAAATACTGTCATGAGGTTACTTCGGCACATTGCCATCTCTCAATTTCTCAGTTCTGCCACAGTCCTTCTGCCTTTGCAAACTCCTCCGCTGCTTCCGCCATTCCAAAATAAAAGTCCTTGAGCTTGTAAGTCACCGTCAGCTTCGCTGGATATACAATGCCGCACTGCACCTTGCTAACGTACAGTACCCTCTTCACCCGGTTGAAAGCAGCCCGCCTCCTTGCCAGCTCCACCGTAAAGTCCTGGTATACACGTCTATACCAGCTCCAGTCCACTGCACCACCCGCTTCTGCTTGGTCCAGCACAGGACCTTCTCCTTCACACTGTACCTACGGAAGCACAGAGTTACTACCCTTGGCGGCTCACTCGCCTTTGGTACAGGCCTCCACAACCGATGAGCCGGATCCAGTTCATATCGGGATGGATCCTCCCCCTCCACCAATAGTTGCGCCAGCGTCGCGGCAAAATACTCAGTCGGCCTCGGCCCTTCAACTCCTTCGGGCAGCCCCACAATCCTCAAATTCTGTCACCCGGATCTGTTTTCCAGGTCTTCCATTTTTCCTTGCAGATCCTTGTTAATCTCCATCACCTTCCGCATCTCCTTCCCCATCGAGGTAAGTTGATCACCGTGCTGCAATAACGTCTCCTCCGCTTCCTTCAGCGCCTCCCCTTGCTCCCGCACCTCCACCACTGCGCTCGCCACCACCGTCATCACCGGGGAAATCGCCTCCTCCACCAGCACACTCAAAACCTCCCTCATCTCCTTCCCCATTGTCTCCATGTATTTTGTAAACTGCCTTTTGAATTCTGCAGCCATTACCTTAGTTATTTCTTCAGCCGTAAACAATGCGGCCTGTCCTGGTGCTCCAGCCACCATTTTCTTTACCGACCCTGCGGTGACCTTTCTACGCCCCAACGGACTTTCAGCTGTTTTCACGGCCGTGTTTTTACTGATCCTCGACATATCCCTTCCCTGTGCTTTCTCCTGACTTTTATTGCCTTTGCTGCCCGAGGACCGGGCGTTAATCCCCGACAATGCCGTTCCAGAACAGAAGCCCTCCAACGCGCGGCTGCCTCCCGCCCGCTGTCACCGGGAGTCATGAGGGAGGATCTTATAGAAACATATAAAATTATGAAGGGAGTAGATAGGATAGATGCGGGAGGTTGATTCCACTGGCGGGTGAAAGCAGAACTAGGGGGCATAGCCTCAAAATAAGGGGAAGTAGATTTAGGTCTGAGTTTAGGAGGAACTTCTTCACCCAAAGGGTTGTGAATCTATGGAATTCCTTGCCCAGTGAAGCAGTTGAGGCTCCTTCGTTAAATGTTTTTAAGATAAAGATAGATAGTTATTTGAAGAATAAAGGGATTAAGGGTTATGGTGTTCAGGCAGGAAAGTGGAGCTGAGTCCACAAAAGATCAGCCATGATCTCATTGAATGGCGATCATTAGTTTGACGCTGGTCATTGAGTCTCCGCAGATTTGACACCTGGATGCTATGTTGCAGCTCTGGTGCAAGGGTCAATGATGTCACTGAGTGACTTAAGACCTTTCTGCAGGTGGAGTATGACCAGCCAGAGGGTCTGGTTCTTAATGGTATCGATGACGTAGGTAAGAAGAGGGATAAGATGCTGAACACGGAATATAGGGAGCTGGACAAGCAGGACCTCAAAGGTATTAATCTCAGGATTATTCCCAGATTGTGAGATCAGGAATAGCAGAATGAACCAGATGAATGTGTGGCTGGAGGGATGTTGGCGGTGGGAAGGATTTAGATTCCTGAGGCATTGGGATCAATTCCAGGGAAGATGGGACCTATCAAGCTGGATGGGTTGCACCTCAGCAGGACTGGGAGTAATATCCTCGCACGGGATTTTGCTGGTGCTGTTGGGGAGGGTTTAATTTAGAGTGACAGGGGGATTGGAATGTGGGCAGGGCACCACAAGAGAAGGAAACAAAGATAGAAAGGAAAAACAGAAAAGTAGAAACCAAAAGTGGAAGGTTGAAGAAACAAGGGCTGGCAGCAAATAGTACGAAAAACCATGGGCTTGATTCTCCGTTTCTGCGGCTAAGTGCTGACGCTGGTATGGGAACTGCGGCATTTCATGATGCCAAAATATGCACCGAGCCCTCACCGATTCCGGGACCAGTGAGGGGCTAGCAGGCGGCGCCAGGTACAACACCTGGCTCCCACACCAAAATCGGCCGCAGAATGGCCAGGTCACTGGCTGCACGTGTGCGTGGCGATGACCTGCAGCGGTCGCACAGTCCGACATGGTGCTGGCTGTGGACAAACCCTACTTGCCAAGTACAGCCCCACAATACAACCACTGGTCAACCCCCACCAGTACTCCCAGCCCTCGCGGAAGCAACCCCCCTCCCCATCGCCCGACCCCTGCAGCATGGCTTCCGGCTGACTGTGACAGCGCTGGACTCAGTCTGAGGCTGCCCAGCCAGATTCCCGACCGCTCAGACAACACATCAATGACGCAGTCAGAAACTCGGCCCATCGGGGGCGGAGCATTGCTACTTTAGCCCTATCTTCAAGGAGGAAGGTACAAATAACTTCCCAGATGTGGAAGGGATCAAATGGTCCAGTCAGAAGGAGGAATTGAAGGAAATTAGTGTTTACTAGAAAAATAGTATTGGAGAAATACTCCCAGGCCGTGATAATCTATATCCCAGGGTGCTAAAGGAGGTGGCCATGGAAATATTGGATGTGTTTGTTGTCATCTTCCAAAATTCTGTAGCTTCTGGAATAGTCCTGGAGGATTGCAGGGGGGCAAATGCAATCCTTCTATTTAAAAAGGAGGGAGGGACAAAACAGGGAATTGTAGATCGATTGGCCTAACATCAGGAGTAGGGGAAATGAAACTGTGGATTTTTTTTTTTGTTTTTATAAATTTAGAGTACCCAATTCATTTTTTCCAATTAAGGGGCAATTTTTAGCGTGTTCAGTCCACCTACCCTGCACATCTTTAGGTTGTGGGGAGCGAAACCTACGCAAACACGGGGAGAATGTGCAAACTCCACACAGACAGTGACCCGGAGCCAGGATCGAACCTAGGACCTCGGTGCCGTGAGACAGCAGTGCTAACCACTGCACCACCGTGCTGCCCTCCATGGATGCTGTGGATTATTAAGGATGTGATAACAGGACACTTTGAAAATATCAATGGAGGGCTGCACGGTGGCTCAGTGGTTAGCACTGCTGCCTCACAGCGCTGACGACCCGTATTCGATCCCAGCCCCAGATCACTGTCAATCTAGAGTTTGCGCTTTCTACCCTTATCTGTGTGGGTCTCACCCCCACAAACCAAAAAGATGGGTAGGTTAGATGAATTGGCCACACTAAATTGCCCCTCAATTGGGAAAAAAAGAATTGGGTACTCATTAGTGTTACAATTAGATTTACATCAACACTGCAATGAAGTTACTGTGAAAAGCCCCGAGTCGCCACACTCCAGCACCTGTTCAGGTACTGAGGGAGAATTCAGAATGTCCAATTCACCTAACAAGCACGTCTTTCGGGACTTGTGGGAGGAAACCGGAGCACCCGGAGGAAACCCACGCAGACACGGGGAGAATGTGCAGACTCCGCACAGACAGTGACCCAAGCCGGAATCGAACCTGGGACCCTGGAGCTGTGAAGCGATTGTGCTGTCCACAATGCTACCGTGCTGTCCCACGGGGCAGCACGGTAGCACAAGTGATTAGCGCTGTGGCGTCAAAGCGCCAGAGTCCCAGCTTCGATTCCCGGCTTGGGCCACTGTCTGTGCGGAGTGTGCACAGTCTCCCCGTGTCTGCGTGGGTTTCCTCCGGCTACTCCGGTTTCCTCCCACAGTCCAAAGATGTGCAGGTTAGATGTGCATGGCAATTTTGGCCATGCTAAATTGCCCTTAGTGACCAAAAAAGGTTAGATGGGGTTATTGGGTTACGGGGATAGGGTGGAAGTGAGGGCTTAAGTGGGTCGGTGCAGACTCAATGGGCCGAATGGCCTCCTTCTGCAGTGTATGTTCTTTTTGTTTCTTTTTATAAATTTAGAGTACCCAATTAATTTTTTTTCCAATTAAGGGACAACTTAGCGTGGCCAATCCACCTTACCTGCACCTTTTTGGGTTGTGGGGGTGAATCCCACGCAGACACGGGGAGAATGTGCAAACTCCACACGGACAGTGACCCAGGGCCATGATTCAAAACTGGGTCCTCAGTGCTGCAGTCCCAGTGCTATCAATTGCGCCACATGCTGCCCTCTGCAGTGTATGTTCTATGTGCACAGAGGGAGAATTTAAAATGTCCAATTCACCAAACATCTTTCAGGACATGTGGGAGGAAACCGGAGCACCCAGCGGAAACCCACGCAGACACGGGAAGAACGTGCAGATACCGCACAGACAGTGACCCCAGCTGGGAATCGGACCCAGGTCCCTGGCGCTGGGGAACAACTGTGCTAACCACTGTGCTACCGTGCTGCCCATGGCACAAGGGTGAACCGGAAGTTGAGGTGTATTTGGATTTTCAGAAAGCTTTTGATAAAGTTCCACATAAGGGGTTAGTGCACAAAATTAAAGTGCCTGCGATTGGAGGCATGGACTGAGAATTGGTTAGCAGACAGGAAGCAGAGAGTAGGAATAAATGGATCTTTTTCGAAGTGGTAGGTGGTGACGAGTGGAGTCCCTGAGGATTCAGAGCTGGGACCCCAGTTATTCACAACATCCAGCAACCAAATATACTATTCCCAAGTTTGCTGGGGACACAAAACTTGGTGGGATGGTGAGTGGCGAAGAGGACCTTAAGAGACTTCAAAGTGATTTGGACAAGTCCCCTGAGTGGGGATAATACATGGCAGATGCAGTATAACGTGGGTGGATGTGAAGTTCTCCACTTCGGTTGGTGAAACAAACATAATGGCAGAGTATTATTTAAATAGTGATAGATTGGGAAATGTTGACGGATAAAGGATGTCCTCCACTGCCCGCACCAACTGGAACCCCAGTCACTTTGCAGAGTCAGATTGGGGAAAGGTATGGACAGGGGTTGAATGTCAACGATCAATGTGGAAACAACGTGTTTGCATGGATGTGCTAACATAGTTGTCTCAAATAAAAGCTAACAATTCTCGAATTAAACATTCTCTCATCCTCCCACCCCTTCCTATTAGGCACGTGTAACTTTGCCTTGAGTCATTTGATGACAGTGAAGTTGTTAATTACAACCTTCCACCTCCCATTGTAGTGAAGGTGAGTATTTGTAATTTGCATGCGCGCATCATTATTGATAGGCAGGGATGCACTTTGTTGATAAACGTTTAAATAATCGGAGTCTCTATTTAACAACCCCCACCTCACCCCCATACACGTTTCACTGCTATCCGTCCCCGCCAGCTTTATTCCACTAGTGTAACTATCATTACCGTCTTTGTTCTTTTTCCTGTGTTCCTCCTCTATCCCTGGAACTCCTGGGATGCCGAGGAATGTGTTCTGTGTGTTCCCGTACCACACCAGCAACTCCTGGTCCGGGGGGATAGTCTGTGGGGAGCGGGCAGACAGACAGACAGAGAGAGAGAGAGAGAGGAAACTGCTTTAATCCCATTCTGGCATTGACTGGCTGGCACACACTATTCAACTTTAATCCCCTTTGCACTGCTCCAGCTCCCCATGTTGCGGAGAGAGCGCAGGTTGAACGCAGAGTGAAGCTCCCTCTTTGATCCACCCCCAAACCTGGGCAGCTGAATTCAACCAATTCCAAAAGTCATTTCACCTCAATTTTGCAGCTCGGCGGGAAAGTGGGAGGGAGGAGGTTGGGGGGGGGGGGGGGGGAGGGAGGAGGTGGGGGGGGGGGAGGGAGGAGGTTGGGGGGGGGGGAGGGAGGAGGTTGGGGGGGGGGAGGGAGGAGGGGGGGGGGGAGGGAGGAGGTTGGGGGGGGGAGGGAGGAGGTGGGGGGGGAGGGAGGGAGGAGGTGGGGGGGAGGGAGGGAGGAGGTTGGGGGGAGGGAGGGAGGAGGTTGGGGGGGGAGGGAGGGAGGAGGGAGGGGGGGAGGGAGGAGGGGGGGGGGGAGGGAGGGAGGAGGGAGGGGGGAGGTTGGGGGGGTGGAGGAGGGGGGAGTGGAGGTGGAGGGGGGGGGAGTGGAGGTGGAGGGGGGGGGGGGGGTTGGAAACCCCTTGGCCCCACCATTCTGGGTGGCAGGAATATTTCTCGCCTGCTGCCCCAAAAGCTCACTCAGTGAGGAAAGTCCTGGGGCTCATTTGACCCAAGCAGCAGAAACAGGTCGAATTCTCACCAAAGGGACCAAAACTCTTTAGCCGAGTTTAAGCGGATAAGATGCAGAGTTTACCCCTGGAGTTAGGGCGGGTTGGGGCGGGGGTCACACTGACAAATACGGGTGAAGAGGAGTTGATCTGCGATGCCTCTAGGGTCGAATAGCTCACAATTCCATGCACTGTCCAGACTGACACAGCAGGGGTGATGAAGGGGGTGGGGGAGGGGGGGGGTGTTATCGGGGTGGGGGTGAGGGGGTTGGAGAAGGGTCTGGATAGGTTATCTCCATCCAGAGGGACTGTTCCCACTAGGAATAAAGCTGGACAGGAATGCCGAGAGTGTGAAGGGGCACATTCAATCCTGACTATCAAGGGGGCAATAGCTTCATTATCTGAAGAGAAAAATAAATGGCAGGGTCCAGCGTGTGTGTGTGGGGGGGGGGGGGGGGGGGGGGGTGAGGCTAGTAAGTTCCTCTTGCAGAGAGCGAGTACAGACAGGACGGGCCGAATTCCGCCTCCTGTGCTGTCTCGTCATTCTGCTGGTGCCATGACTTGTCCAGCCCGACCTGGGGATCGAGTGGCATCTTCAGCGAGGAGTTATTACATCGAGCAAGTTAGAGACATCCCTCAGGGAGAATGTGAAAAGGGCGCAGTGCTGACAATATGAAGCAGCCCTGGACAGATATGCCCAATAGCACAGGCCACTGCCAGGCTGCAATATACAAGCAATTACATTTCAAAAACAGCAAATGCTGGAAAAGCTCTGAAACTCTGAAGAAGTCACCCAGACTCCAACTCTGTTCCTCTGTCCACAGAGAGACTGCTGGGTTAACCCAGCATTTTCACTTTTATATTTCAGATTTCCAGCATCAGAGGTATTTCGCTTTTATCTATATATTAACTTGGGCGAGATTCCAATCTCAGTGTGGACTCAGTCCGAATGGCTGCTGCACCTTGTTCTGAATCAGTGGCCTGATTTCTCCAGGTCTGTGTTTTTGTAAAAATTCAGGTTTACCCTCTGCCCAAGTTGAAGGAAGGTCCTGTTGGAGATAACTCCAGATCCAGAACACTTTAATTTCTACAAACTGCACATGCTGGCAAACTGAACAATGCTGTCAGTGAGATTCATTCTCAATCCCACACGTTCTGTCTGATCTGGATTTTCACTGCAGATACACATTTCACATCTCGAAGTCACTCCTCCCGTTCCTAAAGCTCCATTTTGCCGAGATGTTAGGGAGCTGCCCCCCTCCCCTCTTGTAGCACACCGTCCGGCCTCCTGCCCCAGACTACCACTGGGCAGCCAGGGACAGCCTGGGGCACTGACACTACCCCAAGGGCAGTGTGACCCTGGACCCTGGACCCTGACACAGCGGGAGGGAGGGAGGGAGGGAGAAAGGAAGGGACAGCCTCACCTCAGTAGCTTTATAGTAAATGTTGTTTCCGATCTGAACCACTTCTAGGTTTTGTTCCTGCTCGTTTCTCGCACATTTGATGTAGGTCATCCAGCTGCGGTGGTCTTCCTGGCTGGCATCAATGAAATAGCGCACAGTGCTATCATCATTAAAAACCTGGGCAGAGAGAGAGAGGGGGGGGGGGGGTTAATACTGACCTGGGACTCTGACCCCAGGACACCAAAACTGAAATTCACACTATCCTGGGACACAGCGCACAGTGCTATCATCATTAAAAACCTGGGCAGAGAGAGAGAGGGGGGTTAATACTGACCTGGGAATCTGACCGTAGGACACTAAAAGACACACGATCCCGGGATACCAACACTATCGCGGGACACACACTATCCCGGGACACCGTCACTGAAATTCACACTATCCCGGTACACCAGACACTATCCCGGGACACCAACACTATCCCGGCACACCGACACTGAAATCGACACTATCCCGGGACACCGACATTATCCCGGGACACCGACACTGAAATCCACACTATCCCGGGACACCGACACTATCCCGGGACACTGACCCTATCCCGGGACACCTACACTATCCCGGGACACCGACACTGAAATCGACACTATCCCGGGACACCGACTCTGAAATCCACACTATCCCGGGACACCGACACTATCCCGGGACACTGACCCTATCCCGGGACACCTACACTATCGTGGGACACTGACACTGAAATCGATACTATCCCGGGACACCGACACTATCCCGGGACACTGACACTAAAATCCACACTATCCCGGGACACCAACACTATCTCGGGACACCGACACTGAAATTCACACTATCCCGGGACACCAACACTATCCCGGTACACCGACACTATCCCGGGACACCGACACTATCCCGGGACACCAACACTATCCCGGGACACAGACACTGAAATTGACACTATTCCGGGACACAGACACTGAAACTCACACTATCCCAGAACACCGACACTATCCCGGGACACCGACACTGAAATTCACACTATCCCGGGACACCAACACTGAAATTCACACTATCCCGGGACACAGACACTGAAATTGACACTATTCCGGGACACCGACACTCTCCCGGGACACAGACACTGAAATTGACACTATTCCGGGACACCGACACTATCCCGGGACACCGACACTGAAATTCACACTATCCTGGGACACTGACACTGAAATTCATAATATCCTGGGACACTGACACTGAAATCCACACTATCCCGGGACACCGACACTATCCCGGGACACTGACACTATCCCGGAACACCGACACTATCGCGGGACATCGACACTGAAATTCACACTACCCCAGGACACTGACACTATCCTGGGACACTGACTCTATCCCGGGACACCTACAATATCCCTGGATTCCGACACTGAAATCAACACTATCCCGGGACACTGACACTATCCCGGGCCACCAACACTATCGTGGGACACCGACACTATCCCGGGACACTGACACTATCCCGGGACACTGACACTATCCCAGGACACTGACACTATCCCGGGACACCGACACTATCCCGGGACACTGACACTATCCTGGGACACTGACACTGAAATCGATACTATCCCGGGACACCGACACTATCCCGGGACACCTACACTATCCCGGGTCACCGACACTGAAATCGACACTTTTCCGGGACACCGACACTATCCCGGGACACCTACAATATCCCGGGATTTCGACACTGAATTCAACACTATCCCGGGACACTGACACTATCCCGGGACACCGACACTGAAATCGACACTATCCCGGGACACCAACACTATCCCGGGACACCGACACTGAAATTCACACCACCCCAGGACACTGACACTATCCTGGGACACTGACACTATTCCGGGACACTGACACTATCCCGGGACACCTACAATATCCCGGGACACCAACACTATCCCGGGACACCAACACTATCCCGGGACACCAACACTATCCCGGGACACCAAAACTGAGACCGACACTATCCCGGGACACCGACACTATCCCGGGACACTGACACTATCCCGGGACACCGACACTGAAATTCACACATTCCCGGGACACCGACACTGAAATTCACACAATCCCGGGACACCGACACTGAAATCCACACTACCCCAGGACACTGACACTATCCTGGGACACCTGAAACTATCCCGGGATCGACACTGAATCAACACTATCCCGGGACACTGAACAACCTATCCGGGACACCGACACTATCCCGGGACACCGACACAATCCCGGGACACCGACACTATCCCGGGACACTGACACTGAAACTCACACTATCCCGGGACACTGACACTATTGCAGGACACCGACACTGAAATTCACACAATCCGTGTCACACTATCCCGGGACACCAACACTATTCCGGGACACCAACACTGAAATTCACACTGTCCCGCGACACCGACTCAATCCCGGAACACCGACTCTATCCCGGGACACCGACACTATCCCGGAACACTGACACTGAAATCGACACTATCCCGTGACACCGACACTATCCCGGGACACCGACACTATCCAGGGACACTGACACTATCCCGGGACACCGACACTATCCCGGGACACCGACACTATCCCGGGACACTGACACTGAAATCGACACTATCCCGGGACACCAACACTATCCCGGGACACTGACACTATCCCGGGACACCGACACTACCCTTGGACACTGACACTATCCCGGGACACTGACACTATCCCGGGACACCGACACTATCCCGGGACACTAACACTATCCCGGGACACTGACACTATCCCGGGACACCGACACTATCCCAGGACACTGTCACTGAAACCTACACTATCCCGGGACACTGACACTCATACTATCCTGGGACACTGACACTATCCCGGGATACTGACACTGAAATCGACACTATCCCAGGACACTGACTCTGAAATCGACACTATCCCGGGACACCGACACTATCCCGGGACACCGACACTATCCTGGGACACTGACACTGTCCCGGGACACTGTCACTGAAACCTACACTATCCCGGGACACCGACACTCACACTGTCCCGGGACACTGACACTGAAACCTACACTGTCCCGGGACACTGACACTGAAATTCACACTATCCCTGGACACCGACACTCACACTGTCCCGGGATACTGACACTATCCCGGGACACTGACACTCACACTATCCCGGGACACTCACACTATCCCGGGACACCGACACTATCCCGGGACACTGACACTGAAATTCACACTATCCCGGGACACTGACACTGAAATTCACACTCTCCCGGGATGCTGACAATGAAATTGACACTATCCCGGGACACTGACACTGAAATCGACACCATACTAGGACACCGACACTATCCCGGGACATCGACACTGAAACTCACACTTTCGCGGGACACTGACACTGAAATCGACACCATCCTAGGTCACCGACACTATCCCAGGACACCGACACTATCCCGGGACACCGACACTATCCCAGGACACCGACACTATCCCGGGACACCGACACTATCCCGGGACACTGTCACTGAAATCGACACTATCCCGGGACACCGACACTATCCCGGGACACCGACACTATCCCGGGACACTGACACTATCCCAGGACACTGTCACTGAAACCTACACTATCCTGGGACACCGACACCATCCCGGGACACTGACACTATCCCGGGACACTGACACTATCCTGGGACACCGACACCATCCCGGGACACTGACACTATCCCGGGACACTGACACGATCCTGTGCCACTGACACTATAATCCACACAAACCCGGGACACCGACACTATCCCGGGACACTGACACTATCCCAGGACACTGTCACTGAAACCTACACTATCCTGGGACACCGACACCATCCCGGGACACTGACACTATCCCGGGACACTGACACTATCCTGGGACACCGACACCATCCCGGGACACTGACACTATCCCGGGACACTGACACGATCCTGTGCCACTGACACTATAATCCACACAAACCCGGGACACCGACACTATCCCGGGACACCGACACTAAAACTCACACTATCCCGGGACACTGACACTGAAACTCACACTTTCCCGGGACACTGACACTATTGCAGGACACCGACACTGAAATTCACACAATCCGTGTCACACTATCCCGGGACACCAACACTATGCCAGGACACCGACACTGAAATTCACACTGTCCCGCGACACCGACTCAATCCCGGAACACCGACTCTATCCCGGGACACCGACACTATCCCGGAACACTGACACTGAAATTCACACTGTCCCGCGACACAGACTCAATCCCGGAACACCGACTCTATCCCGGGACACCGACACTATCCCGGAACACTGACACTGAAATCGACACTATCCCGTGACACCGACACTATCCCGGGACACCGACACTATCCCGGGACACTGACACTATCCCGGGACACCAACACTATCCCGGGACACCGACACTATCCCGGGACACTGACACTGAAATCGACACTATCCCGGGACACTGACACTATCCCGGGACACCGACACTATCCCGGGACACTGACACTATCCCGGGACACCGACACTATCCTTGGACACTGACGCTATCCCGGGACACTGACACTATCCCGGGACACCGACACTATCCCGGGACACTGACACTATCCCGGGACACTGACACTATCCCAGGACACTGTCACTGAAACCTACACTATCCCGGGACACTGACACTCACACTATCCTGGGACACTGACACTATCCCGGGATACTGACACTATCCCGGGACACTGACACTATCCCAGGACACTGTCACTGAAACCTACACTGTCCCGGGACACTGACACTGAAATTCACACTATCCCTGGACACCGACACTCACACTGTCCCGGGATACTGACATTATCCCGGGACACTGACACTCACACTATCCCGGGACACTCACACTATCCCGGGACACTCACACTATCCCGGGACACCGACACTATCCCGGGACACTGACACTGAAATTCACACTATCCTGGGACACCGACACTATCCCGGGACACTGACACTGAAATTCACACTCTCCCGGGATGCTGACAATGAAATTGACACTATCCCAGGACACTGTCACTGAAACCTACACTGTCCCGGGACACTGGCACTGAAATTCACACTATCCCTGGACACCGACACTCACACTGTCCCGGGATACTGACACTATCCCGGGACACTGACACTCACACTATCCCGGGACACTCACACTATCCCGGGACACTCACACTATCCCGGGACACCGACACTATCCCGGGACACTGACACTGAAATTCACACTCTCCCGGGATGCTGACACTGAAATCGACACCATCCTAGGACACCGACACTATCCCGGGACATCGACACTGAAACTCACACTTGCGCGGGACACTGAAATCGACACCATCCTAGGTCACCGACACTATCCCGGGACACCGACATTGAAATTCACACTCTCCCGGGACACTGACACTGAAATCGACACTGTCCCGGAACACCGACTCTATCCCGGGACATCGACACTATCCCGGGACACTGACACTGAAATTGACACCGTCCTAGGACACCGACACTATCCCAGGACACCGACACTATCCCGGGACACCGACACTATCCCGGGACACCGACACTATCCCAGGACACCGACACTATCCCGGGACACCGACACTATCCCGGGACATCGCCACTATCCCGGGACACCGACACTATCCCGGGACACTGACACTGAAATCGACACTATCCCGGGACACCGACACTATCCCGGGACACCGACACTATCCCGGGACACCGACACTATCCCGGGACACTGACACTATCCCAGGACACTGTCACTGAAACCTACACTATCCCGGGACACCGACACTGAAATTCACACTATCCTGGGACACCGACACCATCCCGGGACACTGACACTATCCCGGGACACTGACACTATCCTGGGACACCGACACCATCCCGGAATACTGACACTATCCCGGGACACTGACACGATCCTGTGCCACTGACACTATAATCCACACAAACCCGGGACACTGACGCTGTCCCGGGACACTGACACTGAAATTCACACTATCCCGGGACACTGACACTGAAATTCACACTATCCCGGGACACTGAAACTCACACTATCCCGGGACACCGACACTATCCCGGGACACTGACACTGAAATTCACACTATCCCGGGACACTGACACTATCCTGGGACACTGACACTATAATCCACACCAACCCGGGACACTGACGCTGTCCCGGGACTCCGACACTCCGATAGATCAGACGCAGTGCCCGTGTCTTGCCAGCTTCGATCTTGTATGTCCCTCTTTAGGGGAGCATTCTTTGGATTCAGTTTGAATTGGAATTGTTTTGTGGAGATTGGAGATGGGTTCAGGGTCTCCCTGTCTGCTCTCTGCATTGGCTTTCGAACTTTGAGAAGGGAATAGCATTTCTTAGAAATTCAGTTAGAAATCTCTCTGCTTTCATTCACAAACAAGACGCTGTTCGGCTGTAAAGTGGGGACTGGAGATATTATTTATTTTCTGTGAAAACAACAGGATTTCCCCTCCTGAAAATCGTAACTCTATTAAAAAAATCAGTTGCAAATCGCTCCGGTCAATTTCCTTCCCTGTTTGAGCTTCTGGAGCAATTCCACCTGGTCGCTCAGCGTTACAGACACAAACACTCGGGAACCGGAGGTCAGTATCCAACAAATGCCATTTGACCCAAAGCGGATGGGGCTGGACTATCTTTACCCACCTCTTCCCCACCTGGACACACACTCTGAGCCCCCGGGCTACATCCACACACTGTGTCCAGCTGGCCCATTCTAACCTGCCCTCCAGACTCACTCAGGCACGTTCACTCCCAGGGATCGAAGAAGCTTATTACAACCCGGAAGGAGCCCTTTCAGCCCGTCACGCCAGTGCTGCCCTGTCCCATTCAATTCTCTAACCTCTTGCTTTTTCTCTCTCTCTCTCTCCCCACAACCCACCTCACCCTAAAGCCAGAGGAAGGTCGCTCCAGACAAAGTTATTCTCTAGACCTTGAAGCCCAGGAGAAGGTCACCTCAGAGTTCCTGGACTGGAGACCGGGAAAGGGGGGCAACTATTTCAGGAAAGAAGCGGGAAGATCGCTAACGAGACAGAACAGGAGTATAAAAGATGTTCACACTGGAATTGTGAAACGTCCTGGGCGATTTGAGAACAGGCCGTACCTTCTATTTGTTAATGAGATGGTTTCAGTTAAAATCTATTTCTGAGACTTTTTTTTTGAATCAATTGAGATTTTTAAAAAATGGTTGTAGAAACCAAAGTCATATCAGACCTAAACTATCAGCGAGGTATAGGACTTGGTGCAAGAGGCAGAGAGAGCGGGAGAGAGAAGGGGAGAGAGAAGAGAAAGAGAGAGAGAGAGAGAAAGAATAAAACGGAGGTTCAGGGATGTCAGGGGAGATGGAGGCAGCTTTGGAAAAACAACAGAGTGAACGCTGGGGAGACAACATGGAGAGAGAGACGGGGCAGAAATATAAATGGATAAGAAACAGGCGAGAGTGAGATTTCCAAAAAACGGGCTGTCCCTAACCCCAATTGGACAATTTGCCCAGACACACTGTGCGGCAGATTTTACCTCTGATAATCCCGCTGCTTTAAACCTTCTTCTGTCCGGCCAAACCCATTCTTTCTGGGCAGCTGAAGTGACACGTCAGAGAGCCACCTAAGGATGTCCATACCAAGCTAGACAAAAAGATGTTCTTCCGGCACCGTCTCTCCACCGGGAGAACCACAGGGCACAGACCCAGAAGGGCAAAACCAACCTGGTGTGTTCTGGGGCCCTTCTGGCGCAGAGCACTGGCAAAGCTGGATTGGTCACTGGGTTGCACAGGCTGTGTTCAACGGAGCAGAAAGGAATCCGGAGCCCGCGATAGATTTACCTCCACAAGGCCGGCAAGGCCGGTGCTGTTAATCTTCCGGACCCCCCCCCCCCCCCCCAACCCCCGGTATTCATTGTTACATCCTGTAACTGATATGTGGAATAATTTCCTCTTTAATCCTAGTATGTGAAGTATTATTCTTTATAATCCCCATACTGCTGTGTATCATTCCCCATAACGGGTGAGTGTGTCTGTGTGTGGGCTGTTCCTCACATTGCCAGGTGTATCGCTTTCTCTGCCTAGTCGGGTATGTGGACCATTGCTCTGCAAAACCAGGTACATGGGTGATGTCCTATATAACAAGATGTGGCTTCACTATAATTAAGTGTGGACGTCGTCTCACATAACCAGATATTTGGGTGTTATTCCCCTGTAACCAGATGTTTGGGTGTTATTCCCCTATAACCAGATGTTTGAGTATTATCCTCCTGTAACCAGATGTTTGGGTGTTATCCCCTATAACCAGATGTTTGAGTATTATCCTCCTGTAACCAGATGTTTGGGTGTTATCCCCTATAACCAGATGTTTGGGTGTTATTCCCCTATAACCAAATGTTTGGATGTTATTCCTCTATAACCAGATGTTTGGGTGTTATTCCCCTATAACCAGATGTTTGGGTGTTATCCCCTATAACCAAATGTTTGGGTGTTATCCCCTATAACCAGGTGTTTGGGTGTTATTCCCCTATAACCAGATGTTTGGGTGTTATCCCCTATAACCAAATGTTTGGGTGTTATCCCCTATAACCAGATGTTTGGGTGTTATTCCCCTGTAACCAGATGTTTGGGTGGTATCCCCTATAACCAGGTGTTTGGGTGTTATTCCCCTATAACCAGATGTTTTGGTGTTATTCCCCTATAACCAGATGTTTGGGTGTTATCCCCTATAACCAAATGTTTGGGTGTTGTCCCCTATAACCAGATGTTTGGGTGTTATTCCCCTGTAACCAGATGTTTGGGTGTTATCCCCTATAACCAAATGTTTGGGTGATATTCCCCTATAACCAGATGTTTGGGTGTTATTCCCCTATAACCAGATGTGTGGGTGTTATCCTCCTATAACCAGATGTTTGGGTGTTATTCTCCTATAACCAGATGTGTGGGTGTTATTCCCCCATAACCAGATGTGTGGGTGTTATCCTCCTATAACCAGATGTTTGAGTGTTATTCCCCCATAACCAGATGTGTGGGTGTTATCCTCCTATAACCAGATGTTTGAGTGTTATTCCCCCATAACCAGATGTTTGAGTGTTATTCCCCTATAACCAGATGTTTGAGTGTCATTCCCCTATAACCAGATGTGTGGGTGTTATTCCCCTATAACCAGATGTTTGAGTGTCATTCCCCTATAATCAGATGTATGTGGGTTATATCCAAGAACCGGATGTATGGGTTAGGCGCTGGTTTAGCACAGTGCGCTAAATAGCTGACGTGTAATGTAGAACAAGGCAGCAGCGCGGGTTCAATTCCCTCCCCGAACAGGAATATGGCAACTAGGGGCTTTTCACAGTAACTTCATTGAAGCCTACTTGTGATAATAAGCGATTATTATTATCCCCATTACCAGATGTGTGGGTGTTATCCCCTAAAATCAGATGTGTGGGTGTTATTCTGCTATAACCAGATGTCTGGGTGCTATTCTGCTATAACCAGATGTGTGGGTGTTATTCCGCTATAACCAGATGTGTGGGTGTTATTCCGCTATAACCAGATGTGTGGGTGTTATTCCGCTATAACCAGATGTCTGGGTGCTATTCTGCTATAACCAGATGTGTGGGTGTTATTCCGCTATAACCAGATGTCTGGGTGCTATTCTGCTATAACCAGATGTGTGGGTGTTATTCCGCTATAACCAGATGTCTGGGTGCTATTCTGCTATAACCAGATGTGTGGGTGTTATTCCGCTATAACCAGATGTGTGGGTGTTATTCCGCTATAACCAGATGTCTGGGTGTTAGCCCCTTTAACCAAATGTATGGGTGATATTTCCTACAGTCAGAAGTGTAGGGCATTGTCCCAAATACCCAGATGTGAGTGATGTTGTTCCTACAGCCAGATATGTGAGATGCTGTCCCCATAACAAAGCGTTCAAGATGTCCCCGATAACAACATGTTTGAGATTTTGTCCCCTGTAACCAGATGTGTGGGATGCTGTCCCCTGTAACCAGATGTGTGGGATGCTGTCCCCTATAACCAGACGTGTGGGATGCTGTCCCTATAACCAGACGTGTGGGATGCTGTCCCTATAACCAGATGTGTGGGATGCTGTCCCCTGTAACCAGATGTGTGGGATGCTGTCCCCTGTAACCAGATGTGTGGGATGCTGTCCCCTGTAACCAGATGTGTGGGATTCTGTCCCCTATAACCAGACGTGTGGGATGTTGTCCCCTGTAACCAGATGTGTGGGATGCTGTCCCCTATAACCAGATGTGTGGGATGCTGTCCCCTGTAACCAGATGTGTGGGATGCTGGCCCCTGTAACCAGATGTGCGGGATGCTGTCCCCTGTAACCAGATGTGAGGGACGCTGTCCCCTATAACCAGATGTGTGGGATGCTGTCCCCTATAACCAGACGTGTGAGTCAGTTTCGGCCTCCTTACCTCCCACATCAGGTTGTTGTTCTTGAACAGGTCCACATGTTCCGGGGAGATGACTCTGCCGGTGAATGGACCCATTTCGGTTCCGGGTTTAATCCAAGTCTTGGAGAAGATTCCCAGTCCCTCCCCGGGAATGGAGCTCTGGGCTATAATCACCTCGGAGGGCAGTACCAGGCTCGACAACTTCTGAACTTCTGAATCGGAGGGAAGAGGAGGTGGGTGAAAGTTTAGCACCAAAGGAGTGAAGGATAATAACACAATTCCAACCGGGAGCCGTCAGGCTTTTAAATAATTCAAGTCTGCGGATCACATTCCTCTGATTTAAAGGGAAGTTTGATGAAAAGGCAAACATGGGAATAATATAAGGTGAAAGTCCAAGAGGAATGGATCTTACAAAGGGTGAAATTGCAGTTATGGTGGACATGAGGTACTAATTAAAACTTTAATGGCTAAAAGAGATTGTATACATTCTAATAAATAGGTCTGGGCCATAATTCAACATTTGCGGGTTGAATTACGTCTTAACAGAGTAGATCTCTTATGGCAATTTGGATCAATCCGGATTCGGGTCCTGAGCACAATAGGGATTGAGACAGAGGGGGAGCGGGTGACTCGACACCGATTGAAAGGTCCCATATTCAGGAGAGTTCATTTCAGACACGTTCCTTAGGCAAGGACGGAAATTTTCCCTCTGCCTCCCTCATCTCTACAAAGACTTGTAAGAAGTCTTACAACACCAGGTTAAAGTCCAACAGGTTTGATTCAAACACGAGCTTTCGGAGCGCAGCTCCTCCCTCAGGTGAATGGCGAGAATCAAACCTGTTGGACTTTAACCTGGTGTTGTAAGACTTCTTACTGTGCTCACCCCAGTCCAACGCCGGCATCTCCACATCATGGCTACAAAGACTTGGCTGTTAAATCGGGGTTAAATTGGGGTGCCACCGGGGTTGTAGGGGGTTATATCGGGGTTATATCGGGGTTATAATCAGGGTATATCAGGATTATAATCAGGATTATAATCAGGATTATATCAGGATTATAATCAGGATTATATCAGGATTGTATCAGGGTTATAGCATGTTTATAATCAGGATTATAATCAGGATTATAATCAGGATTGTATCAGGGTTATAGCATGATTATAATCAGGATTATATCATGATTGTATCAGGGTTATATCATGATTATAATCAGGATTATATCAGGATTGTATCAGGGTTATATCATGATTATAATCAGGATTATAATCAGGATTATATCAGGATTGTATCAGGGTTATATCATGTTTATAATCAGGATTATATCAGTATTATAATCAGGATTATATCAGGATTGTATCAGGGTTATATCAGGATTGTATCAGGGTTATATCATGTTTATAATCAGGATTATAATCAGGGATATAATCAGGATTATATCAGGATTATATTAGGATTATATCAGGATTGTATCAGTATTATATCAGGGTTATATCATGATTATAATCAGGATTATATCAGGGTTATATCGGGATTATATCGGGATTATAATGAGGATTACGATCGGGGTTATTATCGGGGTTATTAGGATTATATCGGGGTTATTACCGGGGTTATTATCGGGGTCATATCCGGATTCATTCCGTTTAGAAATAAAGAGTTGACAGATGAATTTTAAGGCGGCTCCGGTCCTTTAAACCCCCGCAATTAAATTCTTAACATTTGCGAAGATTCAGCGAGAGGGGTCTAAATGCAGAACATTACCCCAGACACAGAGTTGGGGGGTGAGAGAAAAACCCCTCAGACAGTTGGTTAAGATGCCCATTGAGAATGAGGCAGTTCACCCGCTCTCAGCCCGTCCCAATGCCAGGTTTAAAACCAGAACAGGTATAAAACCCTTTACAACTGGCGAAGTCTGAGCACCCGGACAGAGATGGTGGGAACTTCACTGGGAAGCGAATCAACCCAAATTATAATGAATTCAAGAGGGAATGTCCCTCCCAGTGAGGCAGTGGGGGTATTTATTAAATAAGGAAACCCCTAACAGGGGTGTGGGAAGCAGCTTCTTCCAAAGGGCTAGTTCAGACGCGATGGGCCGAACAGTCATTGCGTTGTCGGATTCTGTAACATTTCCTTTTACAAACAAACAAATCACGACAGCCCAGAACATTCGTGGCGACATTTCAGGCATCAAATACTGAACCCACCATCCAATGTTTCGATCGAAATCTTGTAGAGTTTTAAACACTTGTTTCAAATCCTGTCCAAAAATAGCATGGCCCAGATTGGAACCCAGGGAACCCCCCCATCTCCAAATCACCTTTGCAAACCAAATGGTTAGAAATCCCCAAGTCCTCACAGAAAATATGGAACGATTATATTTCGCTAACGCCCAATGATCAGGAGAAATCTTCGAAATCTCCCGAAGGAGTTTGAAATGTGGCCACAATTGCCAATCCCCCCCCAGTTTTACTCGTTTGATGTGATTCTGAAATTGTGTCTTGTCCAGTATCAGTGAGAATTTGGAGGGAGCTTACCCCAGGTTTATCCCCCCCCCCCCCCCCCTCCTGTCTCGGAGTTGCCCCCGGGGGTAGGGGAGGGTTCAGGAGAGGGGGGAATGTTTCACTCACTCACCTCCGGTGAAGGACTGAGCCAGGGCTTCGGCGGTGAAGGCGGTTTTCTGGCCGCCGCTCTGAGTTCTGTCTTCGTAAAGTTGCTCCCCGAGCACGTTCCTCCATCGGCCGTACAGAAAGCTGTGCAGGATGTCGGATGTGATGACCTCGGCCAGCGAGAAGCCGTGAGGCTTGAAGCCGGCTTTGAGAGCCAGAGCTTCGGAGGGCAGCACAGACACCATGGTGTGGTAGAGGAGAGAGAGGGAGGGAGGGTGGGAGAGAGAGAGAGACTGTCCCTGTCCCCAATGGGTGCAGACAGGGAGGGAGGGAGGGTGACAGAGAGAGAGAGACTGTCCCTGTCCCCAGTGGGTGCAGACAGGGAGGGAGGGAGGGTGACAGAGAGAGAGAGAGACTGTCCCTGTCCCCAGTGGGTGCAGACAGGGAGGGAGGGAGGGTGACAGAGAGTGAGAGAGACTGTCCCTGTCCCCAGTGGGTGCAGACAGGGAGGGAGGGAGGGTGACAGAGAGAGACTATTCCCAGTCTCAGTGGGTGCAGACAGGGAGGGAGGGAGGGAGGGAGGGAGGGTGACAGAGAGAGATACTGTCCCTGTCCCCAGTGGGTACAGACAGGGAGGGAGGGAGGGTGACAGAGAGAGAGACTGTTCCCAGTCTCAGTGGGTACAGACAGGGAGGGAGGGTGACAGAGAGAGAGAGACTGTTCCCAGTCTCAGTGGGTGCAGACAGGGAGGGAGGGTGACAGAGAGAGAGACTGTTCCCAGTCTCAGTGGGTGCAGACAGGGAGGGAGGGTGACAGAGAGAGATACTGTCCCTGTCCCCAGTGGGTGCAGACAGGGAGGGAGGGAGGGTGACAGAGAGAGAGACTGTTCCCAGTCTCAGTGGGTGCAGACAGGGAGGGAGGGAGGGTGACAGAGATGCTGTGAAGGCAGAGTGGGATAGAGACTGATCTGCTGTTTGTATCTCCTCCAATTCACAAGAGGGGAAAACACCTCCCAGCCCTCTTTATAGGCGCCTGAATTACCTCCTAATTGGTTATTAATGACCTTCTGACGTCTGAGTGGAGGCTGGTTATAGGACAGAATTTCTGGAGAGAGGGAGAGGAGCAAACATCCCTACACTGTTGTACCCTGTACACCTGTTGGGACAAAACTCCAGCCGTAAAGTCGACAGCGAGAATCTGTTACTGTGCGTTTGAAATCCAGCAGCTAATCCACCCAGGTAATCTCCAGTTTGCCCCTTGTCTCAAAGGATGAAAGATCTTTCTGCACACCCCCCCCCCCCCCCCTCCCCCCAGGCTGGGGATAACAAATACAACCCACGTGTTAAACCCATCGTCAACCCATTCAAACTTCCACAGTGACAAACTGGCCCCAATGCCGCAGTAATGTATAGAGTGGCATTAAACCCTGCTTTCTAAATGGTTCACTGGCTCAGCTGCCATGTGATTTAGGGTGAGGGGGTCTGGTAGCGACATTCGACCCCCCCCCCCCCCCCCCCCTCTTGCCAACCCTTGGGAGTCAGGTTCAAACGTGGGCACAGTCCGCCAGTGAGAAAGTTACCAGTTTAATATTCATTACTGCCCATCAGACAGGAGCCGCGCTTTCCAGGGCAGCCTCCAATATCTGTCGGATTTGCACAGCCCGCTCCTCTTGTTTTTCATCTTTTCCAAAATGCATTTTAAGTGTGAGACAGGGGCGATTAGAATGATTGGATCAGAACAGAAACATAGTCTGGTTTATACTGGCCCGCCAGCACCTTTTTATTCAGCTCTCTCTCGTCCTCATTCAAATATAATGTCAAAAAGGATGAAAATAAAGCAGGCTGATCTTTCACGCCCTTGCCGGGGCTTTCTTTAAACCTATATAAAAAAAATAAAAGCGAACTTTGACATCCATCATTTAGGACGGAGTGAGAGAATGATTGAAGTGCCACATTGAAGGAGCGGGTTAAACATGGACATGTTTGGATGCTTCACGGAGATGGGGAAGGGGATTAATCACAGGGGGAAAAGAAACAAGATATATTTAAAATGCAGAATGAGAGAGAGATAGAGAGAGAGAGAGGCTCGCTGAAGAAAGTTGAATGACAGGGAGAGAGGAGATTAAAGTTTAATGCAGCTGCTCCGTTCCATGGTCCTGTCCTTCAAAGTGGGTCCACTAGAATCTCAACACGCTGAGATGATTTATTAGCAGTTTAAACAACATTTATTACATTCGACAGAGAGGAGGGGAGGGGGGGGGGGGGGGAGCACAAAGAAAGGGGGCGTTCATTCGTTTTGATCATCTTGCCGTCCGACCCAGGGAACATCATTGGGATAGAGCGGCTCCCCGCTCAATCCCAGAATAAGATGCAATTTAATCTCAGACCCATTTCTCCCACTCGCCCTTTACAAGAGAATGTTTTTTTAAATTCCAGACTTCAGATCCAGGGGCTGTTTTTTTCTGGAGGGAGGGGGGGGGGGCATACCTCAAATTAGAGTGTATATTTATACCTTCCCCTCTGAGTATCCATGGGACAGCCCCCCCCCCCCCCCCTGTCTAAAATCACACCATTGATATTGAAGCGAACGCTGCATTTTAAAATAAAGATTTCCTTGCAGAAAACCGACGGATAAAAGGCAGATTTGGATATTGAAAAATGGATTGAAAATTGAAAGCAGCAATTGGGGAGTTGGATGTTTAAGTGTGGAGCAGGAATACAGGGTGTTACACACAGCATGTTGACTGGGTAGGTGGACACTGTGCTTCTATCCCTACTATCGAATCCTCCCCAATCTCTCTAAAGTCCCTTCACTCCCCAAACCCTTCTCTCAATTGCTGAGAGTCGGAGCTCACGTTTTATGTGCTGACTTTAGTGCGTTCAAATCTAAATGTAATTTGACTGTGAAAGATTCAGATCTCTGAACCATGCGCTTTTCCAAGCAAAATTCAGATTACCCTTTTAGTAAATAAAAAGTACCGAACCCCAAGTGTTCCCGCCCAGCACAGAGATTTCTAAATATTGTTATCATTTATTTAAATCCCCTCCCACACTCTCAATTTTTGTTCCATTTGCGTTTTCGTAAAGATTTTCCCAAGTGGGTTAAAATTTCACTCCCTTCAATTTATCTCTCTCTGCCTCGAACTCCCAAGGATTATTTGAACATTTAAAATTCAGGCTAATAGCCCAACTCGCGTGAATGGCTCATTTTTGTTTTAAATAACTGGTTTTAAAGTAAAGATCCTTAAAGGGAGGATGGGGGGGTGGGTGGGGAGGAGGGAGAGAGAGAGACCCTCACATTTAAATTTTAAAAAAAGTTGGAAGCGCGTAAATGTGTCGGAGTGTGGAAGGCGATTGCTTTCGACAAGCTCAAAGCGAGAGCTCTCCGCCTTTCTAATGGAAAATGGCTCCAGGATAGGCTCGGGACAATAGCCCCTCTGCAAAATGTTCCTCAATAGATTCAACTCACTGAGTGCGTATATTTGCAGAATTTGTACACAGTTCCCTGAATGCGAGTGCGGGGTGAAAGCGGATTTGGGATTAAATGGGTGGCGATGTGGCTAATTTGTCAGGATCAAATTTAATTAGCCCTGTGCGACTCGCGTCAAACAAAAGGGACCCTCAATATGTATCCAATTTGAAGCTCATTTTGCGGGGGTTTCTGTGCCACAGGCTGCAGTAAAAGTCAAAGGGAGGGGGAGGTGGGGAGAGAGCTGGGAAGACAATGAGGAGTTTTTGGAAAGCAGGTGACTGATGCGTAAGGAGTGTCCCTTTGGCACAGATTGGGGAGGCGAGAGAGCCGGACCCAGGAGCTCAGGTTTTATTTCGCCTCTTGTTAAAACGACCAACACGTGAAAATACTTTTTCTTTTATAGAGGAGAAAAAGAATGGGAGCAGCTTGCTGACAGCCACTCACAGCAGTTGGAGGTGGTTGGGGCTGTGGGAATATTCCCAACTGCTCCTCTTGTTTTCGCTACACGCACCTTTCATTAATGAGAGGTCATTATTAAAGATCTACATTTATATATATCAAGGGGCTGATTGCATTGGGGGACTGGCTGGGTGTCAGTGGCCGCGGCGGCTGCATTACAATCAGGGACAGGCAGAGAGAGACAGAGGTGGGGAAAGACACAGGGACAGAGAAGGGCAGATAGAGGGAGGTAGAGAGATTCGCAAGCGAACAGAGGTAGCGAAGGTGAGACGGAGGAGGAGGGCGAAACAAGAGGAGAGAGAGATAGTGGAAAAGATTCGAAGAGAAAGAAAAACAGAGAAGGGAAAACTGATTTATAGGAGATAAAATAGACAGGTGGAGGGAGAGGTAGGCATATAGACAGCCACACTCCCATAGATGGAAAAGACAGATATACAGATAGACACAGATAGAAAGACAGATATATAGATACAGAGAGGCAGAGTAGGCAGCTACAGAGAGACAGAGACAGAGATGAATAGATAGCCGGGCAGACATAAAGACACAAATATATAGACTGACGGAGATAGACACAGATAGAAAGATAGATACAGACAAAGATAGATAGATATTGACAGATAGATAAACGGACAGGCATAAATAGATAAGAGACATATAGACAGCCAGACGGAGATAGATAGAAAGATAAATAAACAGCTAGAGATAGATAGATAGATAGATAGATAGATAGATAGATAGATAGATAGATAGATAGATAGATAGATAGATAGATAGATAGATAGATAGATAGATAGATAGATAGATAGATAGATAGATAGATAGATAGATAGATAGATAGATAGATAGATAGATAGATAGAGAGAGAGAGAGAATGGTAGATTGACAGATAGATAGATAGATATATAGATAGAATGATAGATTGACAGGTAGACAGACAGTTCGATATATATTTGATTACAGAACATATATCTAATTAAGGGGCCATTCTAGCCGCCTTTAAGTTTGTAAAATCCCCAGCAGCTTTCTGATGGAGCCCAGCACCAAAGCCTATTTCTCACCGTGTGTGTGGGCAATGCAGCCGTTTCTACTGAGCGTGTCCCGTGTTCACCTGCTCCCAGGGTAAGGCTGCCTTCAAGAGGAACTTGTGGACTCGTTTATACTGAGTGAAAGTGCAGCAAGGCCCAGTGAATTTTCACACAAATATAAACCGCACCCTCGGGAGGGGGGCGGGGAGGGGGGGGGGGGGGGTTGATTGGCCAAGCGGGGCTCCGGAAACCGACCCCATCAACATCCAGATAGAATCAGCCCACAAACAGCCTTGTCATCAATTTGCTTTACCCCTTGGCATCGGGGAGGGCGAGTCTGGGTTAACCGATAGCCAGTGGGGTTAACCGATAGCCAGTGGGGTTAACTGATAGCCAGTGGGGTTAACCAATAGCCAGTGGGGTTAACTGATAGCCAGTGGGGTTAACTGATAGCCAGTGGGTTAACCGATAGCCAGTGGGGTTAACCGATAGCCAGTGGGGTTAACCGATAGCCAGTGGGGTTAACTGATAGCCAGTGGGGTTGACTGATAGCCAGTGGGGTTAACCGATAGCCAGTGGGGTTAACCAATAGCCAGTGGGGTTGACTGATAGCCAGTGGGGTTAACCGATAGCCAGTGGGGTTAACTGATAGCCAGTGGGGTAACCGATAGCCAGTGGGGTTAACCGATAGCCAGTAGGGTTAACTGATAGCCAGTGGGGTTAACCAATAGCCAGTGGGGTTAACTGATCGCCAGTGGGGTTAACCGATAGCCAGTGGGGTTAACTGATAGCCAGTGGGGTTAACCAATAGCCAGTGGGGTTAACTGATAGCCAGTGGAGTAAACCGATAGCCAGTGGGGTTAACTGATAGCCAGTGGGATTCACCGATAGGCAGTGGGGTAACCGATAGCCAGTGGGGTAACTGATAGCCAGTGGGGTTAACCGATAGCCAGTGGGATTAACTGATAGCCAGTGGGATTCACCGATAGGCAGTGGGGTAACTGATAGCCAGTGGGGTTAACCGATAGCCAGTGAGGTCAATCGATAGCCAGTAGGGTTAACCGATAGCCAGTGGGATTAACCGATAGCTAGTGGGATTAACAAATAGCCAGTGGGGTTAACCGATAGCTAGTGGGGGTAACCGATAGCCAGTGGGGTAACTGATAGCCAGTGGGGTAACCGATAGCCAGTGGGGTAACTGATAGCCAGTGGGGTAACTGATAGCCAGTGGGTTTAACCGATAGCCAGTGGGGTTAACCGATAGCCAGTGGGGTAACCGATAGCCGGTGGGGTAACCGATAGCCAGTGGGGTTAACCGATAGCCAGTGGGGTTAATCGATAGCCAGTGGGGCAACCGATAGCCAGTCTGGGAACTGATAGCCAGTGGGGTTAACCGATAGCCAGTGTGGTTAATCTATAGCCAGTGGGATTCACTGACAGCCAGTGGGGTAACCGATAGCCAGTGGGGTTAATCGATAGCCAGTGGGGTTAATCGATAACCAGTAGGGTTAACCGATAGCCAGTGGGGTTAACCGATAGCTAGTGGGATTAACAAATAGCCAGTGGGGTTAACCGATAGCTAGTGGGGGTAACTGATAGCCAGTGGGGTTAACTGATAGCCAGTGGAATTAACCGATAGCCAGTGGGGTTAACCGATAGCTAGTGGGGGTAACTGATAGCCAGTGGGGTTAACTGATAGCCAGTGGAATTAACTGATAGCCAGTGGGGTTAACCGATAGCCAGTGGGATTAACCGATAGCTAGTGGGATTAACCAATAGCCAGTGGGGTTAACCGATAGCCAGTGGATTCAGCAATAGCCAGTGGTGTAACTGATAGCCAGTGGGGTAACCGATAGCCAGTGGGGTAACCGATAGCCAGTGGGGTTAACCGATAGGCAGTGGGGTAACTGATAGCCAGTGGAGTAACTGATAGCCAGTGGATTCACCAATAGCCAGTGGGATTCACCGATAGCCAGTGGGGTAACTGATAGCCAGTGGGGTAACTGATAGCCAGTGGGGTTAACCGATAGCCAGTGGGGTTAACCGATAGCCAGTGGGGTAACCGATAGCCAGTGGGGTAACTGATAGCCAGTGGGGGTAACTGATAGCCAGTGGGGTAACTGATAGCCAGTTTGGTTAACCGATAGCCAGTGGAGTAACTGATAGCCAGTGGGGTTAACCGATAGCCAGTGGGGTAACCGATAGCCAGTGGGGTAACCGATAGCCAGTGGGGTTAACCGATAGCCAGTGGGGTAACTGATAGCCAGTGGAGTAACTGATAGCCAGTGGGATTCACCAATAGCCAGTGGGGTAACTGATAGCCAGTGGGGTAACTGATAGCCAGTGGGGTTAACCGATAGCCAGTGGGGTAACTGATAGCCAGTGGGGTTAACTGATAGCCTGTGGGGTAACAGATAGCCAGTGGGGTTAACCGATAGCCAGTGGGGTAACTGATAGCCAGTGGGGTTAACCGATAGCCAGTGGGGTAATCGATAGCCAGTGGGGTAACCAATAGCCAGTGGGGTAACTGATAGCCAGTGGGGTAACCGATAGCCAGTGGGGTAACTGATAGCCAGTGGGGTAACTGATAGCCAGTGGAGTAACTGATAGCCAGTGGGATTCACCGATAGCCAGTGGGGTAACTGATAGCCAGTGGGGTTAACCGATAGCCAGTGGGGTAACTGATAGCCAGTGGGGTTAACTGATAGCCTGTGGGGTAACTGATAGCCAGTGGGGTTAACCTATAGCCAGTGGGGTAACTGATAGCCAGTGGGGTTAACCGATAGCCAGTGGGGTAATCGATAGCCAGTGGGGTAACCAATAGCCAGTGGGGTAACTGATAGCCAGTGGGGTAACCGATAGCCAGTGGGGTAACTGATAGCCAGTGGGGTAACTGATAGCCAGTGGAGTAACTGATAGCCAGTGGGGTTAACCGATAGCCAGTGGGGTAATCGATAGCCAGTGGGGTAACCAATAGCCAGTGGGGTAACTGATAGCCAGTGGGGTAACCGATAGCCAGTGGGGTAACTGATAGCCAGTGGGGTAACTGATAGCCTGTGGGGTAACTGACAGCCAGTGGGGTTAACCTATAGCCAGTGGGGTAACTGATAGCCAGTGGGGTTAACCGATAGGCAGTGGGGTAATCGATAGCCAGTGGGGTAACCAATAGCCAGTGGGGTAACTGATAGCCAGTGGGGTTAACCGATAGCCAGTGGGGTAATCGATAGCCAGTGGGGTAACCAATAGCCAGTGGGGTAACTGATAGCCAGTGGGGTAACCGATAGCCAGTGGGGTAACTGATAGCCAGTGGGGTAACTGATAGCCAGTGGGGTTAACCGATAGCCAGTGGGGTAATCGATAGCCAGTGGGGTAACCAATAGCCAGTGGGGTAACTGATAGCCAGTGGGGTAACCGATAGCCAGTGGGGTAACTGATAGCCAGTGGGGTAACTGATAGCCAGTGGAGTAACTGATAGCCAGTGGGATTCACCGATAGCCAGTGGGGTAACTGATAGCCAGTGGGGTTAACCGATAGCCAGTGGGGTAACTGATAGCCAGTGGGGTTAACTGATAGCCTGTGGGGTAACTGATAGCCAGTGGGGGTAACCTATAGCCAGTGGGGTAACTGATAGCCAGTGGGGTTAACCGATAGCCAGTGGGGTAATCGATAGCCAGTGGGGTAACCAATAGCCAGTGGGGTAACTGATAGCCAGTGGGGTAACCGATAGCCAGTGGGGTAACTGATAGCCAGTGGGGTAACTGATAGCCAGTGGAGTAACTGATAGCCAGTGGGATTCACCGATAGCCAGTGGGGTAACTGATAGCCAGTGGGGTAACTGATAGCCAGTGGGGTTAACCGATAGCCAGTGGGGTAACTGATAGCCAGTGGGGTTAACCGATAGCCAGTGGGGTAATCGATAGCCAGTGGGGTAACCAATAGCCAGTGGGGGAACCGATAGCCAGTGGGGTAACTGATAGTCAGTGGAGTAACCGATAGCCAGTGGGGTAACCGATAGCCAGTGGGGTAACTGATAGTCAGTGGAGTAACTGATAGCCAGTGGGGTAACCGATAGCCAGTGGGGGTAACCTATAGCCAGTGGGGGAACCGATAGCCAGTGGGGTAACTGATAGCCAGTGGGGTAACTGATAGCCAGTGGGGTAACTGATAGCCAGTGGGGGTAACCGATAGCCAGTGGGGGTAACTGATAGCCAGTGGGGTAACTGATAGCCAGTGGGGTAACTGATAGCCAGTGGGGTAACTGATAGCCAGTGGGGTAACTGATAGCCAGTGGGGGAACCGATAGCCAGTGGGGTAACTGATAGCCAGTGGGGTAACTGATAGCCAGTGGGGTAACTGATAGCCAGTGGGGGTAACCGATAGCCAGTGGGGGTAACTGATAGCCAGTGGGGGTAACCGATACTCGCTTTTACAGAGATTGGGATGAGGCCTCTCTGGTGAGAATTGACCGGAATCGGGAGATTTGAGGTTGGATGTGTGTGTGCGTGTGTGGGGGGGGGGGGGGGGGGGGGGTGGTTTATAGTCAGGTGCAACCACCCCCGAAAACCTCTCCGGCCCTCTGCACTCAGATCCCAGAGGAGAGTTTGGAAATATTCCTCTTCAAAGTCCACAGCAGCCTTGTTTTTCCAGCTCTTCAAACATCGCAGGTAAACCTCACTCGGCAGAAAAGGTAGTTAGTCAAGAAAATAGACCCGAATTCAGGTTGTACTCATTGTCATTTATACTGCCGCAGATCGATACTTTCAATCCGAAGCTTTTTTAAGTGAAATGTATTCGCATCAGTTTGCTTGCAGTTGCGTGTTTGCTAAATGACTTTAACAATCCTCTATGATTTAGAGGCAGGGATCTTACAGCTTTTCCACAGCCTGTCCAATGTGTCCAAGTGGATACAGAGTGGCCTTTGGTCCTGGGAGGGGCTGTTTCCCCCACGTCCCCATTTCCAAATTGAGTGGGGGCGGGATCTCCGCTGATGCGTTGGAGCTGGGACAGTCCGGAAAGCTGAACACCTCACACACACACTGGCTGGGTTGGAGATGGTGGGGGGGGGGGGGGGGGGGGGGGGGGGGGGGTGACTGGGTTGGAGATGGGGGGTGACTGGGTTGGAGATGGGGGTTTGGCTGGGTTGGGGGGGGGGGGGGGTGGCTGGGTTGGAGATGGGGGGGGGGGGGTGGCTGGGTTGGAGATGGGGGGTTGGCTGGGTTGGAGATGGGGGGGGGGGTTGGCTGGGTTGGAGATGGGGGTTTGGCTGGGTTGGAGATGGGGGGGTGACTGGGTTGGAGATGGGGGGGTTGGCTGGGTTGGAGATGGGGGGGTGGCTGGGTTGGAGATGGGGGGGTTGACTGGGTTGGAGATGGGGCGGGTGGCTGGGTTGGAGATGGGGGGGTTGGCTGGGTTGGAGATGGGGGTTTGGCTGGGTTGGAGATGGGGGGTGGCTGGATTGGAGATGGGGGTGTGGCTGGGTTGGAGATGGGGGGGGGGTGACTGTGTTGGAGATGGGGGGGGGGTGGCTGGGTTGGAGATGGGGGGGGGGGTGACTGTGTTGGAGATGGGGGGGGGTGGCTGGGTTGGAGATGGGGGGTTTGGCTGGGTTGGAGATGGGGGGTGGCTGGGTTGGAGATGGGGGGGTGGCTGGGTTGGAGATGGGGGGTTGGCTGGGTTGGAGATGGGGGTTTGGCTGGGTTGGAGATGGGGGGTGACTGGGTTGGAGATGGGGGGGGTGGCAGGGTTGGAGATGGGGGGTTGGCTGGGTTGGAGATGGGGGTTTGGCTGTGTTGGTGATGGGGAGTGGCTGGGTTGGAGATGGGGGTGTGGCTGGGTTGGAGATGGGGAGGGGATGGCTGGGTTGGAGATGGGGGTGTGGCTGGGTTGGGGATGGGGGTGTGGCTGGGTTGGAGATGGGGAGGGGGTGGCTGGGTTGGAGATGGGGGTGTGGACTGGGTTGGGGATGGGGGTGTGTGGCTGGGTCGGAGATGGGGAGGGGTGGCTGGGTTGGAGATGGGGGTGCGGCTGGGTTGGAGATGGGGTGGCTGGGTTGGAGATGGGTGATTTTGCTGGGGAGATGGGGGTGTGTGGCTGGGTTGGAGATGGGGGTGGCTGGGTTGGAGATGGGGGTGTGGCTGGATTGGAGATGGGGTGTGGCTGGGTTGGAGATGTGGCGGGGATGGCTGGGTTGGAGATGGGGTGTGTGGCTGGGTTGGAGATGGGGGTGTGGTTGGATTGGGGATGGGGGTGTGTCTGGGTTGGAGATGGGAGTGTGTGGCTGGGTTGGAGATGGGGGTGTGGGTGGGTTGGAGATGAGGAGGTGTGGATGGGTTGGAGATGGGGAGGTGGCTGGGTTGGAGATGGGAGAGGGTGGATTGGGGATGGGGGTGTGGCTGGGTTGGAGATGGGAGTGTGTGGCTGGGTTGGAGATGGGGGTGTGGGTGGGTTGGAGATGAGGAGGTGTGAATGGGTTGGAGATGGGGAGAGGGTGACTGGGTTGGAGATGGTGAGGAGGTGGCTGGGTTGGAGATGGGGGATTTTGGCGGGTTGGATTGGCTGGGTTGGAGATGGGGGTGTGGCTGGGTTGGCGATGGGGAGGGGGTGGCTGGATTGGGGATGGGAGTGTGGCTGGATTGGGGATGGGGTGTGTGGCTGGGTTGGAGATGGGGGTTGGAGATGGGGGTGAGGCTGGATTGGAGATGGCGGTGTGTGGCTGGGTTGGAGATGGGGGTGTGGCTGGGTTGGAGATGGGGGTGTGTAGTTGGGTTGGAGATGGGGGTGTGTGGTTGGGTTGGAGATGGGGGTGTATGTCTGGGTTGGAGATGGGGGTGTGGCTGGGTTGGAGATGGGGGTGTGGCTGGATTGGGGATGGGGGTGTGTGGCTGGATTGGGGATGGGGGGTTTGGCTGGATTGGGGATGGGAGGTGTGGCTGGGTTGGAGATGGGGAGGGGTGGATTGTGGATGGGGGGTTTGGCTGGATTGGGGATGGAGGTGTGGCTGGGTTGGAGATAGGGGTGTGGCTGGATTGGGGATGGGAGGTGTGGCTGGGTTGGAGATGGGGAGGGGTGGATTGTGGATGGGGGGTTTGGCTGGATTGGGGATGGGAGGTGTGGCTGGGTTGGAGATAGGGGTGTGGCTCGGTTGGAGATGGGGGTGTGGCTGGGTTGGAGATGGGGGTGTGGCTCGGTTGGAGATGGGGTTGTGGCTGGATTGGGGATGGGGGTGTGGCTGGGTTGGAGATAGGGGTGTGGCTAGGTTGGAGATGGGTGTGTGGCTGGGTTGGAGATGGGGAGGTGCCTGGGTTGGAGATGGGGGTGTGGCTGGGTTGGAGATGGGGGTGTGGCTGGGTTGGAGATGAGGGTGTTTGGCTGGGTTGGAGATGGGGGTGTGGCTGGGTTGGAGATGTGGGTGTGTGGCTGGGTTGGAGATGTGGGTGTGTGGCTGGGTTGGAGATGGGGAGGGGGTGGCTGGGTTGGAGATGGGGAGGGGGTGGCTGGGTTGTAGATGGGGGATTTTGGCGGGTTTGAGATTGGCTGGGTTGGAGATGGGGAGGGGTGGATTGGGGATGGGGGTGTGGCTGGTTTGGAGATGGGGTGTGGCTGGGTTGGAGATAGGGGTGTGGCTGGGTTGGAGATGGGGGTGTGTGGCTGGGTTGGAGATCGGGTGTGGCTGGGTTGGAGATAGGGGTGTGGCTGGTTTGGAGATGGGGGTGTGGCTGGGTTGGAGATGGGGGTGTGGCTGGGTTGGAGATAGGGCTGTGGCTGGGTTGGAGATGGGGGTGTGGCTGGGTTGGAGATGGGGGTGTGGCTGGGCTGGAGATGGGGAGGTGGCTGGGTTGGAGATGGGGTGTGGCTGGGTTGGAGATGGGGCTATGGCTGTGTTGGAGATGGGGAGGGGGGTGGCTGGGTTGGAGATAGGGAGTGTGTGGCTAGATTGGGGATGGGGTGTGTGGCTGGGTTGGAGATGGGGGGCATGGCTTGGTTGGAGATGGGGGTGTTGTGGCTGGATTGGGGATGGGGTGTGTGGCTGGGTTGGAGATGGGGGGTGTGGCTGGGTTGGAGATGGGGAGGGGGTGGCTGGGTTGGAGATGGGGGTTTTGTGGCTGGATTGGGGATGGGGTGTGTGGCTGGGTTGGAGATGGGGAGGTGGCTGGGTTGGAGATGGGTGTGTGGCTGGGTTGGAGATGGGGAGGGGGTGGCTGGGTTGGAGATGGGGGTGTGGCTGGGTTGGAGATGGGGAGGGGGTGGCTGGGTTGGAGATGGGGGTGTGGCTGGGTTGGAGATGGGGAGGGGGTGGCTGGGTTGGAGATGGGGGTGTGGCTGGGTTGGAGATGGGGGTGTGGCTGGGTTGGAGATGGGGAGGGGGTGGCTGGGTTGGAGATGGGGGTGTTGTGGCTGGATTTGGGATGGGGTGTGTGGCTGGGTTGGAGATGGGGGGTGTGGCTGGGTTAGAGATGGGGCGTGTGGCTGGGTTGGAGATGGGGAGGGGGTGGCTGGGTTGGATATGGGGGATTTTGGCGGGTTGGAGATTGGCTGGGTTGGAGATGGGGGTGTGGCTGGGTTGGAGATGGGAGTGTGGCTGGATTGGGGATGGGGGTGTGTGGCTGGGTTGGAGATGGGAGTGTGGCTGGATTGGGGATGGGGGGTGTGTGGCTGGGTTGGAGATGGGGAGGGGGTGGCTGGGTTGGATATGGGGGATTTTGGCGGGTTGGAGATTGGCTGGGTTGGAGATGGGGGTGTGGCTGGGTTGGAGATGGGGTGTGGCTGGGTTGGATGGGGGGAATAATCGAATTTACAGTGCAGAAGGAAGGCATTCGGCTCATCAAGTCTGCACCGGCCCTTGGAAAGAGCGCCCCACTTGAGCCCACACCTCCAAACTATTCCCGTAACCCCAGTAACTCCATCTAACCTTTTTGGACACTAAGGGCAATTTATCATGGCCAATCCACCGAACCTGCACATCTTTGGACTGTGGGAGGAAACTGGAGCACCCGGAGGAAACCCACGCAGACACAGGGAGAACGTGCAGACTCCGCACAGACAGTGACCCAGCGGGGAATCGAACCTGGGACCCTGGAGCTGGGAAGCAACTGTGCTGACCGCTGTGCCACCGTGTTGAGTTGATGATGGCGGGGGTGACAGGGTTGGTGATGGGGCGGGGGGGGAGATTTGGTTGGTTGACGATGGGGGGGGGGGGGGGGGGGGGTAGTGGATTGCAATCTGCCTTTTGGACCTGACATTAATGGCGGACGCCACCTGGTTGAGGAGAGTTGAAGGACTCAGGCTCAGGACTCAGGGGCTGGTTTAGCTCACAAGGCTAAATCGCTGGCTTATAAAGCAGACCAAGCAGGCCAGCAGTACAGTTCGATTCCTGTACCAGCCTCCCCAGACAGGCGCTGGAATGTGGCGACTAGGGGCTTTTCACAGTAACTTCATTGAAGCCTACTCGTGACAATAAGCGATTTTCATTTCATTTCATTTCATATGGTGCCTAACGTTCCTCCGCAGATTTAACTGGCCTCTGGCCTCAGTGCCCGACGCATCATTCTGACACAACAGCCATAAACAATCATTTGGTGGCGATTGAAATGTGCGTGAGGCTCCCGGGGATGTGTCTGGGAAGGGGATTGGAGCTGTGTGTTCAGCACAGGGCTGAAACAATGGGGACACGTTCTCCGCGGGAAAAGATGCGCGAAGCTATGGGATGTTTAGACAGAGGGAGATGGAGTATCCAGCCCGCTGTCCACCCCCACATTGCTCCCATCGCACGGTGCTCCGCATTGTAACCCAATCAATCTCCTTTGTCACCCCTCCCTCTCAGTATCCCAAATGTCAAAATATGGGTTCAGAAAGCAAAACAATCAACAATGCAGTATTTCACAACAACTTTATTCCATTTACCCAGCCTTTACATAGTCTTTATACTCCCCTCACCCCCCCCCCCCCCTCCCTCCCTCTCAGACCCCGAGTCATTGACACCTTTCCCCGGGACAATCCAGGGAAAGTAGCAGATTGTGGAATGTGTGCAGTGGACTGAGCATTGTGTCACCCCAGCCTCCTCCTCGGCTCGGAGCTAGGCACACATCCACTGCCTGCGGTCACTTTCCCAAATGATTTGACCAAATAAAAAACAAAGTTGAAAAAAAAGTGTGAATTTCAAATATTTGACCCAGAAAAGTAAACATCGAGTCTTCATGGCGAGAAGTTGCTGGAGAGAGAGAGAGAGGCAGGGAGGAGGGGAACAAATCAAGGCACACAAAAAATACAACTTCTCCAAACCGGGTGAACTAACGATTGCACATTCGTTTTTATTCCAGTTTATTCAGTTCAGAACAACCCCGTCACTTGAGGAGAACAAAAAAAAAATCAGGCGAGATCTGGCATAATCATTTATCTCGCTTTGTGCGGGGGTGGAAAATGTTTTGAATATAATCCGGAGGAAGGCACAATGAACGACATTACTTCAGAAAGCAAACCAAATTCAGGGGAGAGGCAATCAGCAAAGCATTGACAATGCCGAGGACACACACAGGAGGTGAAACATGAAATTACTGTTCTTGGTTTGGACTAAGCGTTGTTTCCCGTCATTTCATCAGGTTCGTATTTAAAAAACTGTGACTTTTAGGTAGGGAATTATACAATGCAAACTTGGGGAGAGGTTATAATATTGTCGTGTGGGAGGGATTCTGTGAATGGACAGCGATAATGGCCATTGAGAGATACTCTTAACTCCTCCTAATGTTCCAAAAACTAAAACATTTTTCTGGTTGAAATTAAAATGATCTTGCAAGCATTCATATCTTTATTTCTTGACTAAACGATCCAGTTACATTTTTATAGTTAGTTTAATATCGTGGCCCCTATTTAGCTTCAAAATAAGCAGTATTGTTTAGGAAACAATACTTAATTCAGTCTCCCTTGAATTACGAATAAGTGTTGCCACACCTGGGCCCCCACCTCCGATGCTGCCAAATCCAACCCTTGTACTATCAGACCCCCAAAGCGGACCCATTGCTACAACAACCCGGCTAGACTCAGTGTCACTGATTGGCAGGTAACCCCGACCATGTGTCCAGAACCTTGTTATGTATTTGAACACGGCCAGAGGTTAAGCCTATAGATGCATCAATATCTGATATAATCGAAGTTACTCATTTATAGTTTTCATCGAATAATGTAGGGTCGCAGAAATCAATCACAAAATAGTCACGAACAGAATACACAATTTGGCCGAATCCGTCTCTGAATTAGTGGTTCCAACACTTGCTTTTGTGTGAAATACCCCTTCTTATAAAACAGTCTGCCTAACTCAATGACAACAACCTGCATTTATATAGTGCCTGCAATGTAATAAAATGTCCCCAGGTGCTTTAGAGGACTGTCATGGAACAACGTTTGACAGCCGTCAACAAAGAGATATTTATCAAAAGGGTGTTTAAAGTCGGAGATATCACCCCCACAACCCAAAGATGTGCAGGGTAGGTGGATTGGCCCCGCTAAACTACCCCTTAATTGGGAAAAATTGATTGGGTACTTTATATCATCACTAATGGTGAAGCGATTGACATTGGGAATGCTCCAAAGGATAGAATTGGCAGAACACTCAGCTCCAGGAGTGTTTTGGGACTGGAGAAAATTACAGAGACAGGGAGAGGTGGGGCCGTGGAGGGATTGGCGAGAAAAAAAAGGAGTTTTAAAATGAAGGAATTGCTTAATTGGGAGTCAAAATAGTTCGGTGACACAGGAGATGGGGTGGATTTAGTGCAAGTTAGGACACAGGCGGGGCAGCACGGTGACGCAGTGGGTTAGCACTGCTGCCTCACAGCGCTGAGGTCCCAGGTTCGATCCCGGCTCTGGGTCACTGTCCGTGTGGAGTTTGCACATTCTCCCCGTGTTTGCGTGGGTTTCGCCCCCACAACCCAAAGATGTACAAAGTAGGTGGATTGGCCATGCTAAATTGGAAAAAATGAATTGGGTACTCTAAATTTATTAAAATGAACATTATATTTGTCTCCCATCCACTTATTTCCATCATAGATTTCTATGCCCACAGAGAATGGCATCCCTTCTGTGACTGGTGGGCACTGCAGGGGTGAGGGTGCATTATCACCCCCTCAGAATTACACTTTGATTTAATTAGTTGTTTCCTTTTGGCATCTTTAATTTGTTTATTTATTGATCATTTGTTCAATTTAAGAATACAGAATAGCAATCTCCTAGGTAACCTGGTCGGGTTGCACTTGCATCTTTCCTGTAATAGACAACTAATGCTGGGCTACTTGACAGGTTGCACAGCCAATGTGTCAGTTGCAATTGTAAATGTAGGCACCAAAAGTTCTATAAAATAGAAAGAGTTTAATCTGCGTGATTCTTGTAACCTGGGAATGAGTTTATTGCTGATAGACATAGAACATACAGTGCAGAAGGAGGCCATTCGGCCCACACCTTGAATAATTCACGAGTAATGGCCTTGTGCTTCTGATTTTCCTGTTCCATTACAAAATTCCGGTTTATTATTTAACTGCAACTAATGCTATAAGTTCAACACATTAGATAAAAATCAGGGCAATATTTAAAATCTTGAAACGTATCTGTTCACTTTTGGTTCAATTATCACTTGCCTCTGAAACTAATCCATTTAAATACAATACCTGGACCTGACTTACTGGGACCAAAAATCCAATGTGTTGGATCAAGGGTAGAAATGAGATGGTTTGGGCAGCACATTTGCATAGTGGTTAGCATTGCTGCCTCACGGCACCAAGGTCCCAGGTTCGATCCCGGCCCTGGGTCACAGTCCGTGTGGAGTTTGCACATTCTCCCTATGTTTGCATGGGTTTCGCCCCCACAACCCAAAGATGTGCAGGGTAGGTGGGTTGATCATGCTAAATTGCCCCTTAATTGGAAAAAATGAATTGGGTACCCTAAATTTATTTTAAAACAAAGAAAGGAGATGGTTTTATCGATTGCTGGTCAGAATTTGCGGCAGATCCCTGGCTTTAAGGCAGGCTGATGTCAAATGTCATTGGCTTTGCCTTACTCCACCCACATAATAATGCCCACAGGTGTTTCTGTCCCAACCAAATGCCAAAATTGTTGCTACAATCTCTGCTTGCCTTGCTATTTCTGGAACATTTGCCCACCATGGGAGCATCAGGCTTAATATGTCAGCATGTTGGAAGGACCATTTCCACTGAGTACGGGGACGTGGTCCAAGACTTCAGAATGGGATTTTCAGTGGGCATTCTTCCACACACGCCCTATTTGTTGAAGGGATAATGAAGAATCAACAGACCAAAGTGCTGAGTTTAACATTTTTTTAAAATAAAGAGTACCGAATTAATATTTTCCAATTTAGCGTGGCCAATCCACCTACCCTGCACATCTTTGGGTTGTGGGGATGAAACGCACACAAACGCGTTGAGAATGTGCAAGCTCCACACAGTGTCCCAGAGCCAAGATCGAACTTGGGATGTTGGCGCCACCATGTTGCCGCCCCCCCCCCTCCCCCTCCCCCCTCGCTTACTTTTCAACATCTCATTCTAGCCCTGTCTCAGGAGCCTTCATTACAATCCTGGAGTCTTGCAAGAGCCTGTCACCCTCCTGCAGAATGAGCTCCAGATCATTTTAAGAACCTGGAGCCCTTCGCGAGCAGGAGAAAGCAACAGCTGAACATTTCGGGGTTTTTTTTGGTCAGTGGGTCAACTGGTGCTGCTCGCTAAATTGGTCAATATACAGGATTTTTTGCACTCGGCCATTTCAAAAGGGCACATCAGTTCATCTCATTTGACATCTGACAAGGCAAAGGGCTGAGCAGCTATTGATTGTTAGAGAATTATTGGTGTCAGCCTTGGCTGAGTGGTAACACTCTCACCTCTGAAGTCAGAAGGCCATGGGTTGATGGCCACTCCAGGGACTTGAGCACATAATCCAGGCTGACACTCTAGTACAGTACCCAGGAAATGTTGCATTGTTGGAGGTGCTCGTTTTTCAGACGAGATGTAAAATCTCTCAAGCAGGGGTGGAAAAAGTCCACGGCGGAATGTCGAAACGGAGCTCGGGGAGTTACCCCCAATATCCTAACCAATAGCCTGCCCTCAAACAAGAGAACAAAGAAACATTATCTGGTCACTGCCACTAGTTCTACAGAACAGGAGTGATTGGGCAGCATGGTGGCGCTGTAGTTAGCACTCCTGCTTCACGGCACCGAGGTCCCAGGTTCGATCCCGGCTCTGGGTCACCGCCCGTGTGGAGTTTGCACATTCTCCCCGTGTCTGCGTGGGTTTCGCCCCCACAACTCAAAGATGTGCAGGGTAGGTAGATTGGCCACGCTAAATTGCCTCTTAATTGGAAACTCTAAACATACTCTAAACAGGGGCTGGTTTAGCACACTGGGCTAAATCACTGGCTTTTAAAGCAGACGAAGGCAGGCCAGCAGCACGGTTCAATTCCTCTACCAGCCTCCCCAAACAGGCGCCGGAATGTGGCGACTAGGGGCTTTTCACAGTAACTTCATTTGAAGCCTACTTATGACAGTAAGTGATTTTCATTTTCATTTTCTAATTTATTTTAAAAAAAGAACAGGAGTGATTACTCTTGGCTACAAAGCTTTTTGTGAGAAGCTCTATATAAATGCAAGTCTTTCTGATTGAATTGTAGACATCCCTGAAGCTGTTGGGGCAACCGACGACACACAAGTTGCTGTATAATACATTATAATGCTTCTGTACAAATGATACAATACTGCTGTACAGCTATTATCGTGTTCACATTACATATCTCTGCTGTCTATTAACAAACATTGCTCTCCTTTGTAATGATGATCAGATTGCTATTTTGTATATGACAGTATTATGAGTCTGTAGAGATCTTCAGCAGCTTGCCTTCATTGAAATTTGTACCACTACTTTATTCTAACTGAAAGCAATTCCATTTAGAATGGAGACACCTGCATTTGTATGCATCTAACTAAACACTTCCCATCTAAACTTGTATCAGATATTGGAAAGCATTGTATACCCGAGATATGGTGTTGTTTACCGCCTCAGTTAAATCTCAGAAGAGCCAGAGGGAGAGGAAGTTATGAACAGTTATCAGTGATAATGGTCAGCTGCATAACTACTTTCCCTTTATAAGCCTGTACCGGAAGAGTAGGTCCTTTTGTGGAGATAGTTAAAGGTCAGTTTGCACTTTATAATGAAACTCTATTTTATGCACTGTAATCAATGTACAAGTACTATAAACTAGGCCAAGTGGACCCAAGTGTGCCAGGATGGTATTTCATCTCTTCTGTTCTAAGTGAGTTTGCTCATTTAGTTTGAATTGGTGCTAACGGAGTAATTTAATGCTGTGCACGCTCATGTTAACTCGGACCAGCCGATGGAGTGGGTCCAATTGGCTTAGGTTAGGAAAGGCTGGAGCAAATATGGTCAAAACTGACCGTGGACAGAACCAAAGCTGGTCCGAGTTTACATGGTACACACACACACAGACACAAGCAGTCATGTAAACAAACTCTTGGAAACATTTCCCATCTATAGCAACAGGAAGAGATGTCAGGGACAAATGTTTCAATCTTACATTAACTTCAAGCCTCAGAGTGAAAGATTTGTGCACACATCACAGTAGGCTGTTATCTATAAGCAGCTAGAACCACTTATGTCTTCAGGTGGCCTGGTGGCCAAGACAATCTTGTATAGGGTTGTGTAGCTCACAGCAAGGGTGCATCTCTGGTCTGTATTGAGTTGGTTATCACATACAGTTCCATGCACTGGAGCAAATAGGTAGGTGGGGCTGGGTGGGGAGGATTTAAATTGGCCTGGTCACTATGCCAAGTACTTCCTATTGAGGCGGGCATCTGTTCAGGGCAGGAACAAGGTTAACTTGTGATGACCCGCTGGGAACATACATGATCTGAGTTGATATATGGAGAATGGTTACATGGGTGGAATACTGGTTGCTGCCTATGGAATCACACACCAGCCAGAATGAGCTCCTTCAGGAGCAAAGGAAATGGAAGATTAATCAACAGTGGTTGATTTTTCAGTGTCCATTAAAGTCAACACTGGGTTTGAGGGGATGCAATGATTTGCAAATATGCATCCCACCCCTTCACCACCAAAACCATACCATTTAGATTATACTGCCTCCCCACTTCAAACTTATGTACGGTATATTAAATTGCATCTGCTCATTTCAGCAGTCTGTATCATTTGTATATTGTACTGTCAATGCCCAAATCCAGGTCATTTATATATGAAAGGAAAATTAATAGCCCGGATGCCAACTCTTGGAGCTGCCTATGGCAAGTTCTGCAGTCAGAAAAACATCTATTCACCATTACTGACTCCCATCTCTTAACCAATGATATACCCAACTTACCACCTTCTCTTTAATATCATGTTCTTTTACTTACAAAATAAGTGTTGTCAGGGACTTTATCAAATACCTTTGGAAAGTCCAGGGGTGCATCATCTAATACAAAGTATGTGCAGAGGTTTACCAGACTGATACCTGGGATGGCGGGACTGATTTATGCAGAGAGTTTGAGTCGGTTACGATTGTATTCACTGGAGTTCATAAGAATGGGGGGGGGGGGGAGGAATCTCATACAAACCTATAAATTCTAATAGGACTGGACAGGGTGGATGCAAGAGGGATGTTCCTGATGGTGGGTGTGTCCAGAACCAGGGGGTCCCAGTCTGAGGATACGGGTCGACCATTTAGGACAGAGACAAGGAGAAATTTCTTCAACCAAAGTGTGATCGGCCTGTGGAATCCGCTACCACAGAGTGCAGCTGAGGCCAAAACATTGCATGTTTTCAAGTAGTTGTTAGATAAAGCACTGGGGGCGAATGGGATCAAAGGATATGGGGGGGGGGGGGGGGGGGGGAAAGAGGTGGAATCAGGCGATTGAATTGGATGATCAGCCATGACCATAATGAATGGCGGAGCAGCATCGAAGGGCCAAATGGTCTCCTCCTGCTCCTATTTTCCATGTCATTCCCAATTCAATTAAGAACAAGGTCCATGTCACAAGTGACCCACCTACCACACTCACAAACAAGGTTTCTGCCACACAATTCACGGCAAAAATATTGCATTGTCAAGACCGTCATCAATTAATTTTACTTTTGGCTAAAGACACTAGAAGGGCAGACACTAGAATATTTTCACTTGCCAATTACCAGACTGAGCTTAATTCAAACCCAGATCCCCAAAATGAAAGTCAATTGTTTCACCCAACCTCACCAGCCAACCCAACAAAGAATAATACATTTGAAGATAATCTCTCGGCAGACTCGTAGGAAAATAAATCCATCGACATTTATTCTCTTTTATTCCCATCCAATGCACATTTCCTTGTTCCCAGATTGGGGAATAAGGACTCAGTCATCTTCGCCGCTAACATTTAACAACCAGATGCTGACAAGCACAATACAGCGACAGATTTCTGTGCAGTTGATCTTTGTTGCCAGGGCTAGAAAAGTGTGGCTACGAGGAGAGATTGGATAGGTTGGTATTATTTTCCTTGGAACAAAGGAGGCTGAGGGGTGACTTAAATGAAGGTGTACAAAATTATGTGGGGAAGAGATAGGGTGGCTGGATACAATTGTTTCCCCTGGAGGAGAATTCTAGAACCAGGGGAACATAGATTCAAGTGGCACAAGGTGTAGAGAGGACCCGAGGAAAAACTTTATGCAGAGGGTAGTGTAGTCAGGAATTTGCTGCCCGAGTTGGTGGAGGCAGAGACCCTAAACTCTTTTTAAAAAGTACCTGGATCTGCACCTCAAGTGCTCTAGGTTACAGGGCTATGGGCCGGGTGCTGGAATGTGGGATTAGGAAGGGCACCTGGGTGTCCTAGGGCTGGCATGGACAAGATGGGCAGGATGGCCTCCTTCTGTGCTGTAACATTTCTATGATTCTCCTCCTTCTAACCTTTTTTCTTGGAGATACGAATTTAAGCACCAGTCGGCCTTCACCTAATTCAAATACCTTTTCTCATGTCTTAATCTATGGCTGGGAAGAAATGACAGCTGTGGAGGACACTGCAGTCAAACGTGACCATATCCTTATTGTATGTCTCCGCATAAATTTTCGATAGTGAGCAGAGCAAGGATATTAGCTGTTTCTTCCCCTCTCTAGTCCAGGATGCTGTTGCCAATTGAATGTGCAGTTTCACATTGGGGGCAATGTCTGTATTAACTAAGGGGGGGGGGGGGGGGGGGGCAGGCAGTCCTCTATTCGTTCTCCAGAGAAGCATTAGGTCCCCAGTTGTTGATTCCCAAAGAATGACAAACAGGAGTGTTGAAATCACCAGCGCACACTTGTGCGTGAAACAAACAGCAAAGTTCTTGAAACTTTGTGCATCTTAAGAGGATGAAATATATTTTCACAGGATTTTCACAGTAACTTCACTGCAGTGTTAATGAAAGCCTACTTGTGACACTAATAAAGATTATGTATAGTCATGGTGAGAAAGCCAACATGGGCTTGTCTTTACTGGAATTATCAGTCTTTTGAATGAATTGTTAAATTTGAGGCTCTGTCCGTCTCTGCAGAAGATCCCACAGCACCTGACTGCTCCTTTCCCAACTGAAGGAGATCGAGGTGAATACCTGATTCAATGAGTGGCCCCAGGTTAATGATGGAATCCAACCAATAGGGTTAATTTAAAAAGGAAGTTTTATTATAAAAAAGACTAGGTTTGTTGACAATATCTGCTGAGTTAGCTCATTTAGGGATACTACAACTTTCCTCAGTAAAGATAGACCATGGCCCTGGGAGGCAGGAGGGAAACCAGGCAGGGTTCCCGCTCACTGCCGAGTGTCAACATTTGAACATAGGTACCAGAGGACAGCTAACATCTAGAGAATGACTCGGGACAGAAGAGTGGTAGAGTAACAGTTACTGAATAAGATCACGTAAGAAAGAACTTGCATTTATATAGCACCTTTCACTACCTCAGGATTTTCCCAAGCACTTCACAGCTAATGGAATAGGTTTTTCTTTCAAAGTGTAGTAACTGCAGGGAGCTTAATTATCCAACCCAGGGATGATTCTGCACCAAATCTGCACACCAAGACGCGCAATACTCCTGGCAATGCAATCAGCACCAATCATTCAAAGAATATTTTAGCAACTGCTCTGAACTGGAATACTCAGGTACTTCTCTCAACGGATGGGAATAGGGAGTTCTTTAACTGGCGTCAAATTCCATGGGATAGAAAGAGGAGAAAACAAAATGTTCTAAGGCCTCTGCTCCTCATTAGTCAAGTACAGATGACTGGCACGAGCTGCAATGCCCCGTGCCACAGGATGGTCAACACCAACTATTTAAGCCGACGCATGATCGATATTGTTGCAAGGCAGCAAAAGACTGTCAAGCAGCAGAGACTAAGAGGGCAACACAACCTATCTTCAGGACAGGAAAAGAGAAAACAAAGCAATGGGGGAGAGGAGGGGGATCAAAGAGTTATAAAAATGTCCTTTTATTTTACTGAACCATGCTGTGAGAATCCCTCCACAAGATAGCCCTGTAGAAATCCCCAAACTGGCGTGATATCAACTCAACACACAGCCGACCTTAAATAACAATTGAATGGACACAAGTAATTCGCCGGTAAGCACAGGTTGGAGAAACCGAGGCGATGACCCTGGCTGACAGCGCAGAGAAAAGGAAAGGCCGTATGGCCGCCTGCCACCTGCACCCATCCATGAACCACCTTTCAAGACACATCCAATCAAAGGAGATAAGCATCTCTTTCATGTTACAATAGGATTTCCTTCCAGTAAGAGACCCTCCAGATAATCGGCTCACCAGTCAGTACAATTATTACACTCATTGCCAAGACTTCAAGGAAGAAATTACACATGGATTATTAAGTACTGCTGGTTATTTGAAAGTTATTAACGACACGATGTCAGTCATTCCACAGAGTGACTGAGCCCTCCCTCTCCTGCCCATAGCAACTGGCAAAAAAAAACACAATGGAAAATTTTAAGCACTTTATTGGAGAGTTAAGTTTTACTTGAGAACTGACAACCTAACCTGAATTCAAATAAAGTGGTTGCTTCACCTATTCAAGCCCCACTCCAGGACATGAGCGTAATCATCAAAGCTGGCACTCCAGTGCAGGACTGAGGGTGCTGTGCTATCTGAGATAGTATCATTCAGAAGAGACATTAAACCGCTTGCTCTGGTGAGTGTGAAAAATCTCATAGCACTACTTCCAAGAGCGGGGAAGTTCTCCCTGGTGAACTAGCGAACACGTATCTCTCAATCAATATAATTAAACCTACTCATCATCACACTGCTGTAAATGGCGCCCCCATTTCCTATATTACAACTGAGTGCCTACACTACAAATTTATTTTGTGTGCTATAAAGCACCTTGGGATGTGTCAAGGTAACAAAAGGCACCACATAAATGCAAGTCTTTCTTATTGAGCTGTCGGAAAATTGTTGGGAGTAGCAGGTTTGAAGAGATTAAGCTGGGATAGCAACAAACTCCAATTCTCTCCCCCCACACCCCCATGCCCTCAATCCGGAGGCATATGGTAAGAAAAACTTTTAGTGGACGCCCTTTAGCATCAATTCTCCATTATGCAGCAAATAAAGCTTCACAGGTGGTAAGATTGTGGGAGGAAACCGGAACACCCGGAGGAAACCCAGGCAGACACGGGGAGAACGTGCAGACTCCGCACAGACAGTGACCCAGCGGGAAATTGAACCTGGGACCCTGGAGCTGTGACACAACTGTGCTAACCACTGTACTACCGGGCCACCCTAACTGGATGTAACACATTTTGGGATGCCCTGTAGTGGTGAAAGCCACCATATGAATGGAAGCCTATCTTTTCCATAGAATCCCGACAGTACAAAAGAAGGCCATTCAGCCCATCGACCCTACGAAAAAGCATCCTATCTGGGCCCACACACCCTCCCCGCCCTACCCTGTAACTCCACCTAACCTGCACATCTTTACATAGCATCATAGAATTTACAGTACAGAAGGCGGCTATTTGACTCATCGAGTCTACACCAGCCCGTGAAAGAGCACCCACTTAAGCGCACACCTCCACCCTATCCCCACAACCCAGCAACCCCAACTAACCTTTGGACACTACGGGGCCATTCAGCGTGACCAATCTACCCAACCCGCTATCCATTGGCTTGCCAGGTTATTTTAGAGGGAAAGAATGATCCACGCCTGTAAGTGTGCAGCTGGAACATGCATGTATACCAGCTTCGCTATCAGCAAGTCAAGTGGGCTTATAAACAAACAAAAAAAAGTTGTCCTGGTAATTTTTCTCAAGTTAGACATAGACAGAATTTACAGTGCTGAAGGAGGCCATTTGGTCCATCGAGACTGCACTGGTCCTTGGAAAGAGCACCCCGCTCAAGCCCCCACCTGCAACCCAGCAACCCCACCCAACCCCCAAGGGCAATTTAGGTGGCCAATCCACCTAAGCTGCACGTCTTTGGACTGTGGGAGGAAACCCACGCAGACACGGGAGAACGTTCAGACTCCGCACAGTGACCCAAGTCGGGAATCGAACCTGGGACCCTGGAGTTGTGAAGCCATCTGTGCTACCATGCCGCCCGTGAGTCTCACACCCACAACCCAAAGGATTGCAGGGTCGGTGGACTGGCCACACCGAACTACATAACAACAAAGAGCAGGAGTCGGCTATCTGGCCCCTCGAGCCTGCTTCGCATTTCAATAAGATCATGGCTGATCTTTTTGTTGGCTCAGCTCCGCTTACCCGCCTGCTCACCATAACCCCTAATGGGGGGGAAAAAAGAGAGAATTGGGTACTTTAAATTTATTTTTTAAAAAAAGTAACTTTTCTCAAGTGCGAGCCCCAAATTATCAAACTTTCATGAATTCAATTTCACAAGTTGCTATGGTATGGGCTAAATTTGAAGACCTCCCCCCATCCCCATTCTCAACGGGACCTCAAAATTAACTCACCTCTGAGAATTTTCTCCCCACAAGGTTATTAAAGACAAGCACAGCAACATCTAAATCACTGTCTGGATTTCATTACTTCCTTTCCTCTGGTGTTGCAGTTTTAACCTTAGTAATGGCTTGGTCCTTTTCCATGGGGCTCCTCAATGAAATAAAAATGTGACCTATCTTGCTGCAGGAGCGGCGGGAAGAGGACAAGGCCATTAAACAGAGGGCAGCGAGCCCTCGACCCACCAGCAAATTAAGCAAAGCCAAAACGTCAGGCCAAATTTCCACAAAGAAATGTTGTGGACATTTTATTATAGTGTAAAATGCAGGTGTCAGTAAAATAAAAGGGATACATCTCTTTAACATGCTGCACAGAGCTGTTTTTCTCTTTTGAAACCAGTCACACTTTCCAAAGTTAGACATCTCGAGCATTAATAGAAAAAAATCAGTACAATTTAAACGGAATGTCCAGTAAACCTCAGGTCATTAAAAACAGAACCAAAGTCTCTGGTTATCTACACTGTTAACTGTACAAAGGCAAATACTACAAGTTAAACAGCTTCAACTTAATAACATCCCTTTTTTCTTAATCAAAACTTATTTTTTTTCACATACGTAATTAATACTAGGATTCATTCACTTGCTAACATAATCATACATATTAGATCACACCACGTAAGAATAAGAATTAAAAAATAGTCATTAGCATGGCTCGTGGAGACTTTGCCGAGTCCAAATTTGAGAGAGGTGTATACCAAACACAACAACCTTTTTTGTATTTTTTTTTCATACTAAAAAATAAAACCTGTACTTTTATTTAATTGTATCATCTTTTCTCATCAGGCAATTACACAGACAGGTGCAATCTAATCGCAGGAGAGAACCGAGAAAGTATATGACCATCAAGTCTTTAGCACATTGGAGGCCCCTTTCAGGCATGCGAACAGTCCAGGACTCTTTTGGGGAGGGGGGTGGGGGTGGGGATAGAGTGGGGGAGGGGGGGCAGGCAGACTACAGTGCGAACGGTAGTGTTCTTTCATTACATCCACGTACAGATGTGCACCCTGCTGCTGTTCAATTTTCATTCATCAATTACAAAATGTGCCTAGGTTCTTTTTTTTTATTATTTTTTTTAAATACATTTTTTAAATCCTCATCTTTGCCGCCTGTCACCTTACGTAAAACATGTATTTTGGAAAAAAGTATTAAATTATTATTCACAGTTCTCATTTTCAACTCCTTTTAAAAAGAAGCGTCTGTTGTGCTAACTTCTTTTTTTTCTTCTTTCCCCCTCCCCTCCCTACACAGAATTAATGGACCAGTACAAAAATTTACCAGTCCAACACAGTTTTGTATTGAGTGCCCACTCACATAGGGATGCAGGCACAGTTTCACAAAAGTGAGACATATTTTTTAATATATATATATAATATATATTATATATATACCGTGGTCGTTAGTACCTTTCAGTCTGTATTGTACAGAACTCCAGACCGATACCTGGGACTCGTACATTGCCACTACCGAGTCTCAGGATATGCAGTACCAGCACCAGTATTCCTACCCATCTATCGTTGGGATGTATACAGTTCAACAATGCACCGTCTTTGAACCCCCACATCTACACTACTATTTATTATACTTTAAAAACTTATCCTGTAGTGCTGCCGATGTAGGGGAGTAATCTTTTTTTTAAAAAAATTAAAAAAAAAAAAACAGAACAAACCACCATTCGCATTTTAGCCTGTCCAAACCATGGTGTTGGTTTTAGGGTCCCCGAGTGTTCAATCCACAACATCTGCACCCCTCAACTTCACTATTACTCCATTAATGGTAAATCTAGAAAGTTATCGTAATAAGTATTTTTTTTTCCCTCTAGTGTTCAGAAACAAAAGTATACGTTTTTCTTCTTCAAGGCGTCATAAATCTTTTCAACCTTTTTATTAAAAAAGGCTCCACACCCATAATGATTCAAATCTCATCACAAGGACGACAATTTATTGATCCTGCAACAGAGAAAGAGATACAACGTGTTAGAACATAATTGCAGGGACACTGGAGGAGAGTCTTGGTTGGAAGAAATGGAGAGATCCTCAGGAGAATACAAGGTGGCCTCCTCCTTGTCTGAAGGCCCTCGTTGTTGTTGTGGTACTTAGGTACTCACTTGCTCTTCACGACCTTAGTTAAGTGCTTATTCCTCATGGGATGCCTTGACCGAGAGTGTCGGCCAATATCACCATATATGAGACACATCACATTTTTCACCCAACATCTACACACAAATCTTCCAGCACACACCACTGAATAGAGATCAGGGGCAAATCCCCAGGCTGTTCTTTTGTTGTTGCCCTATTAGAGTCTGTAAGGGGAACTGTAGTAACCATACCACTATTGGTCAGCTGAAATGGGCTAACTCAGCATAGGCCAGGAAGCTTCCTTGTCCTCATCACTATCTCACACACACACGTCAATACATTCACCCACAATCATAAGGAGAAAGCCAATTCTCTTTGCCATAAATCGTTACATTTAAGCGTTTCTGCCAATTTAAAATTGTGATGGAGTTTGCTATGGTAAGGAAAAGACGATTGCTTCTGGGGAAATCCCCAAAATCGCAGCCATAAATATAAAACAGTCACAAATAAATCCAAATAAGGAATGCAGGAGAAACGTCTTTACCTAGAGAATGGTTAGAATGTGGAACTCGCTACCACAAGGAGCAGTTGAGGTGACTAGCGTGGATGCACTTAAGGGGAAGCTAGATAAGAACGAGGGAGAAAGGAATAGAAAGTTACGTTGATGAGATTAGATGAAGTACGGAGGAACATAAACCTAGTTGAGCCTATTTCTGTGCTGCAAATGCTCTGTGATTCACGAAGACGATTCAGTTAATAGCTGAGTCATACATATCCTATGTTCAATAGCTGGTCTTTGCTGAGTTAACCAGGGTCGTGATAAAGGTCATTAACAACTCTCCTCAGCACCATGGGTTAGGAAGGGCAGATACAACCACAGCCAGAGTACTCTGCTGATGGCTAGGTAGTGATCCCTGTGACTTAAGTGTGTGCGGGGGCTGCCAAGGTCAGAGTCAGACAGCATAATACTGAGTATGTCTATGGTGCTTGCTAAAGAATGCCGTGAAGACGACAAACATCGAATGACTAATGGGACACTGTACCGATGGATATCTAGCAAGACCCACAGAACCATACCCGAATAGAGAAGGGAAAACACTAGCAAGGAAACAAGTTTAACAATTCCAATCACTAAAATAGAATTTCATGGCTTTACAAATAAAAGCCGTGTAAAACCTATTGTGGAAAGAGGAAGAAAGAAAAGAAGAATTGGTAACCTGTCATTTAGAAGTTATATGTATTTCAGTGCTGATTGCTACAACAATTAAGTTGGCTTTGCACAGCAAATGGCATTCATCCATTTGATTATAGAAAATGATCCATCAACTTGGCTTTAACCAGGAACACTCAGTCTGACATATTTGCTTCATTTCAATCCATTCAGAAGATGCAGTTTATATTCACATGCACTGGATAAGACTTATTTATATTGACAGTGGGTGGGGGAGGGGGGAATCCCATACCTCCCTCCCTAACAGCACTGTGGTTGTACCTACATCACATGAACTGCAGGGGTTGAAGGCAGTTCACCACCACCTTCTAAGGCAATTGGGGATGGACAATAAATGGTGGCCTAGCCAGCAGTGCGTACATCCCACGAATGAATAAAATGCCTGAAGGCACATCACAGCAGTATTATCAACTACACAGCCACATTAGGGGCTATTCGGACAGGTGATCAAAATCATGGTCGAAGAAATATAAGGAACATCTTTGAGGAAATAGGTGGAGAGGCAGAAAGATTTAGGGAGGAAATCTGACTGAGGGGGATAACTGGAATTACCAGTGTCCTCCCACTCCACTAGTCCAAGACTTTGTGCCATAATCACCATGGTAATGTTTAAATGTGCACTACTTGCATACCTGATGACCAGGGGCCTGCCCTTGCTGTGTGGCCTGTCCATAGTACGCTGCCTGCTGTCGGTAATACTCTGCCCAGGCTGCACTGTAATCTGGTTGGGAGCTCTGCTGCGGAGTCCCTGGGGCAGTTCCCGTGGCCTGAGCTGATAAAGGAGGAGAAGTAAAAACAACAGGATTAGAAGTAATCTTACCAGGCACCAAAATTGCAAAATTAAGCATGGCACATTACAATAAACCAGTGCAATGATTCAGAAAAATTAATCAATTTCTAATGGAACAGAACATTGGGGTGGGGCAGGGCAGAAGGAAGAGGAAAGAAAGAAGGCAAGAGGGCAGAAGTGCTGTGAGAAATGACCCAATGAAGCTGGGGAGAATTGAGGAGTTAACACTCGACAACCTTGGTGTACAGACAGGAAGAGGCCATTTGACACATTGAGCCTGGTAACCTATGGCCACAGCAGGTCTCTCTCACTCGCTCACTCTCAATCTTTTCGCATTTTCCATACACATTATAGATCTGCCTTCCAAACATGACAATTAATGACAACGCCACAACCATGCTACGCAGCACTCAGCATTCAAGACTACCTCACGAACCACGATTTGCCCAGATTCTCTTAATCTTCCTTGCGGGAAACTAAATTTGAATCTCCTATACTGGCAATGTCACAATGAGGAAGAATGACTAGCATTGCTGGGGCCCCAATACTCCAAAGGATCAACAGATTTTCAGCCCCGACTCAATATAAATCAACTTAGTTCAAATGTATGGGCTTTTGCAATGTAGCGAAGAGATCAACAAACAAATATTCCCTTAAAAAAACTGCATTTATATCGCACCTTTAATGATCTCAGAACATCCCAAGAACATCCCAAAGCCCGTTACCTACACTACTGTAATGGAAGGAAAACAACAGCTAGATCCCACAAACAGCAATGTGATAATGACCAGATAATCTGTTATTGTGCTGTTCATTAAGGCCAGGACATGGCAGAGAATTTCCCAATGCTTCTTCAGAATAATAGCACTGGATCTTTTACATCCAGCTGAGACAGCAGGCAGTACCTCATTTGAAAGACTGCACCTCTGACAGTGTAGCACTGCTCTCAGTACTGCATGATCCACCTTGATTTTGTGCTCAATTGGAATCTGCAATGCTCGACACGAGATAGGAAGGAGAGCTACCACTTAGACACGGTGAAAACCGTTATTTAGTGGATCAAGTTTAAGATTTCTTTCCTGCGTCAGATCCCTAATTGGAGGGGCGGCATGGTGGCACAGTGGTTAGCACCGCTGCCTCACGGTGCTGAGGACCCGGGTTCAATCCCGGCCCTGGGTCACTGTCCGAGTGTAGTTTGCACATTCTCCCCTTGTCTGCATGGGTTTCACCCCCACAGCCCAAAGATGTGAAGGTTAGGTGGATTGGCCATGCCAAATTGTCCCTGAACTGAAAAAAAAAATCGGGTCCTCTAAACTTATATTTTAAAAAAATTCCTAATTGGAGGGATCATAATTTGGAATGAAAATTTGATGCCAGAAATTTGTATTGCAGTGATGGTAATTTTATTAAAAAGTTAGAAATCATAAGTATAGTTTGCAATCAATTGAATTGAAACACTGGTAGGAGACAAATTTCAACCTTGTTCTGGACATGCAGTGAGGATTATTGCTGTGCTTGTTTTGGGGCAAGGTGAGGGCATAGGAAGAGAAACAGCTACCCGCGCTTCATTGGTGTAAGTCATCAGAACTTATTTTATACCGCAGCAGAATGTAAATGCCCAGGTTCCTATGATCTCTGTACACCACCCATACGGCGATAGTGGGAGCTCAGAGCAATCATTTATTTCAGTGAGGTTTGTTGATGTCAGTGACCTAAACCAGTTTTATTTCCAGTTGCTACGTAAACAATAGCAATGCTAAAATCAAAGGCACAGCAAGGCCACCATCCCAGTGGCTCTTTCCACTCCTTTCCTTGGAAAAGCAGAGAAACGTTTTTTTGCCACCAATAACCTGCAGAGCTTAACCAGCGACTGAGGTCACTGCTGAAACCAGAAACAGATGGTGAAGCACGGATGCCTTTGAGGGGGAAAAAAACTTAAAAAACAATTGGTTTTCCTCTCCAACCTCCGCAGCCACCAGGCAACTTTCAGGTGGATGTTAAAGTTGTTTGGGAGAATACTGTGTTAGTCATGCCGTACTCGTCTTTCACCCTCCTGACACCTGCGCGGTCCAATTAGTGGTTGATATGACAAAATACAGAAAAAGTAAGAAGCAATTCTTCCATATCGAAGGCCTGTTCACTTGGGAACAGGTTTGACTGGCGCAACAACCAATAATACTTTTCAGACACACTGGATATTTTAGGTCTAGAGTGGGAAAACAAAGACACTACTCCCTCAACTAATCTCTGTCAGCATTTTATTCCAATCCTTTTGTTCCACACATACTGTAACAGTTATCCAATCAATTTCATTTAATTTATTATTTTCCTCTTTCCCTTCCCTCCCCTACAGATGCCGTGCATATGTGGATATCAAATTACATCACTGAATTGACAGCAATTTTGATAGATAAGTATTTCCTACAAGTACTGCAGGCTCTTTCTACAGAATCAAAGCAGAATACTGATCAAGGGGAAGTGCAGACAATGGCCCGTCAACTATCTGCTGGTAGCTGAATTGAGCTAGGTTTACACAGACTGGACCATTTTGATTCAGTTGCCTAAGAGCACATGCAAATTAATCGAAGGTGGCTTCTCAGGAGCGAGACACCTGTCAAAATCCTTTCATGCCACTCCTGAAACACCCCATTTCCTTGTTACTTATTTTGATAAGTCTATTATACTCATACGAGTATAATACTTATACCAAGTATGCCATATAGTTACAGATTGTAAATTGGACACATCAGAACAAAACAAATTATGTCACTCAAACCACATGGCCCAGAAATTGAACAATTTCCTAAGCATAGAGTTTGAGGAGAAGCTTTTAGCGTTTTACAATAGTCTGAAGGGCTCAGGGGAAAGAGGAGTGGAGCTACATCTCTTCTGCAGAGCCAGCCTTTGCAGACACAGTGGGCTGAACGACAATCTTGTGTGCTGTAGAATTCAATGATAGCATTAATGTAGAGAACATCAGGGGCGTCACGAGCCACAAATTGTCGTCAGGTCGAAGGAGGAGATATATAATCAGTGAACAAATGTTTGGTTGAAGAGATGGGTTTAAGAGCAGTCTCTTGGGAGAGAGGACGGATATGCAGAAGAGATTCAGGAAATAAATCTACAACATTGGGCTTAAACAGCTGAAGGAATAGCCACCAAAGGTAGAGTGGAGGGATTAGGAGAGGTCAGAGTTAGGGGAAAAGAGAATTCAGGACTTTTGTCACGAGTAGGCTTACATTAACACTGCAATGAAATTACTGTGAAAAGCCCCTAGTCACCACATTCTGGTGCCTGTTCGGGTACAGAGGGAGAATTCAGAATTCTCAGCGGGTACGGGAATTGAACCCGCGCTGCTGGCCTTGTTCTGCATCACAAACCAGCTGTCTAGCCCACTGAGCGAAACCAGCCATCATGGATAAATCCAGGATTTAAACATAAGGAAAATAATTTTACGAGTTGGGGGAGAGGTAGCCAAAGTATTTTTAAAAATGTATTCTTTCATGAGATGTGGAGATGGCTTGCTAGTCCAGCATTCATTTCCTATCCCCAACAGTCCAGAGAAGGTGGTGGTGAGCTGCCTTTGTGAACATCTGCAATCAATGTGGTGCAGGTACAGCCACAATGCTGTTAGGGGTTTTGCGTTTTGACCCAGTGACAGTGAAGGAACTGTGATACAGTTTCAAGTCAGGATGGTGTGCAGCTTGGAGGGGAACTTGCAGCTGGTGGTGTTCCTATATATCTACTACTCTTGGCCTTCTAGGTGGCAGAAGCCATGGGTTTCGAAGGTGCTGTTGGAGGCTTGGCAAGTTGCTGAGTGCGTCTTGTGTATAGTACGCTGCTGCCACTGAGTGTTAATTATGGAAGGAGCATATTGAAGTGATGGAAGGGGTGCAATTCAAGCAGGTTGCTTTGTCCTGGATGGTGTTGAGCTTCTTGAGGAGATATTTAATCAAACTCCCGGCCTGTGCCTTGTAGATAGTGAACAGGCTTTGGGGAGTCAGGAGGCGAGTTACCTGAAGCAGAATTCCCAGCCTTTGTCCTGCTCTTGTAGCCTGAGCATTTATATGGCTTGTTCAGTTCAGATTCTAGTCAATGGTAGCTCTCCCCCAGATGTTGATAGCGAGGGATTTGGAGATGGTAATGCCATTGAATGACATGGGGCGATGGGTGGATTCTCTCCTGTTTGAGATAGTCATTGCCTGGCATGTATGGCACACATGTAACTTGCCACATCTCAGCTCAAGTTTCAAGGCTGCCCAGGTCTTGCTGCATGTGGAAAGTGTTTACTTGGGTATCTGAGTCATCACAAATGGTGCCAGGCATTGTGATGTCATCAGCGAACATCCCCATTTAATGATGCTATGGGGGATGGTCATTGATGAAGCAGCTGAAGATGATGCTACCCGAAGAGCTCCTGCAGTGATCTCCTAGTACTGATATGATCAACCAACAACCATAACCATCTTCCTTTGTGCAAGGTATGACGCCAACCAATGGAGAGTTTTCCCCGATTCCCATGGACTTTAAATTTTACCAGGGCTTGTGGATTCCATACTCGGTCAAATGCTGCCTGATGTCAAAGGCAGTCACTGTCATCTTTCCTCGGGTTCAGCTCTTCTGCATGTTTGGACTAAGGCTGTAAAGAGGTCAGGTGCTCAGTGGCCCGGGCAGAACACAAACTTAACATCAGTGAGCAGGTTATTGTCGAGTAAGTGCCAGTTGATAAGTACCAATGGCCCATTCCATCATTCTGCTGATGAATGATGAGATGGTAATTGGCTGGGTTGGATTTGTCCTGCTTGTGGACAATGACACACCTGGGCATCTTTCTACTTTGCCAGGTAGATGCCAGTGTTGTAGCTGTACTGGAGCAGCTTGGCTAAGGGTGTGGCTAGTTCTGGAGCTCGTCTTCAGTACTATTGGCTGGGGTGCTTCCAGTGCCCATTGTCTTTTCAGTGTCCTGTGCCTTCAGCTGTTCCTCTGTTAATCACAGTGAATCAAATTGGCTGAAGACTGGCATTCTGGGATGTTGGGGACCTCAGAAGGAGGCCAAGACGGCTCATCTACTCAGCCCTTCTGGCTGAAGATGATTGCAAATGCTTCAGCCTCATCTTTCGCACTGATGTACTATGCTCCCCAGTCAATGAGGATGGGGACATTGTGGAGCCTCCCCTCTAGAGAGGTGCTTAATCCACCACTATTCAGGCTGGATGTGGCAGGACTAGAGCCTAGATCTAATCCAATGGTTGTGGGATCTCTTGGCTCTTTTGCATGCTGCTTCTGCTGTTTGGCATCTTCCTGTGGCACATCTTCACCAGAGTGACACCTCATTAAAGGTATCCCTGGCATGCACTCTTCATTGAACCAGTTTGGATGGTAATGGTGGATTGGGAGATGTGCTGGGCCATGAGGTTACAGACTTGTGGTTAAATACAATTCTGCTGCCACTGATAGCCCACAGCACCTAATGGTTGCACAGTTGAGTTTCTAGATCGGTTTGGTATTTATCTCATTTAGCACGGCGGTGCCCCAAAACATGGAAAGTACCCTCAAAGTGAAAATAGGACTTAATCTTCACAAGGACTGTTCAGTGATCATTCTATTGGTACTGTACTCTTATGGAAAGATGCATCTGCGACAAGCAGATTGGCGAGAATGAGGTCAAGTAGATATTGCCCTCATATTGGTTCTCTCAGCACCTGCTGCAGATCCTGCCTGGTAGCTTTGTCCTTTAGGACATGGCCAGCTCGGTCAATAATGCTGCTATCAAGTTGCATTCAATGGACATTGAAGTTTCCCCCATCCAGAGTACACCGTGTCGTTGCCACTCAAGTGTTTCTTCCAAATGGCGGGTTCCCGAGTTGGCACAGGGCAGGTATCAGGAGGTTGGGGGACCTGTTTATAGACGGGAAATTTGCAACCCTGGGTGAGCTGGAGGAAGTTCGGGCTCCCCCCAGGGAACGCCTTTCGGTACATGCAGGTGAGGGCGTTTGTCAGGCGGCAGGTGGCGGAGTTCCCTCTGCTGCCGCCGTGTGGGGTCCAGGACAGGCTGCTCTCGGGGGTGTGGGTTGGGGAGGGGAGGATCTCGGCGGCGTACCAAGTGATGCAGGAGATGGACGAGGCCACGGTTGAGGAGTTGAAGGGTAAATGGGAGGAGCTGGGTGAGGAGATTGAGATGGGGACGTGGGCGGACGCCCTGCGGAGGGTGAACTCCTCCTCTTTTTGTGCGAGGCTTGGCCTCATACAGTTTAAGGTGCTGCACAGGGCTCACATGACCGGGACAAGGATGAGTCGGTTCTTTGGGAGTGTGGACAGGTGTATTAGGTGCTCTGGGAGCCCAGCAAATCATGCCCATATGTTCTGGGCATGTCCGGCATTGGGGGACTTTTGGAAGGGCGTGGCAGGGACGTTGTCGAGGGTGGTAGGATCCAGGGTCAATCCGGGCTGGGGGCTCGCAGTATTTGGGGTTGCGGAGGAGCCGGGGGTGCAGGAGGCGAAAGAGGCCGGTGTTCTGGCCTTTGCGTCCCTGGCAGCCCGGCGGAGGATTCTTCTTCAGTGGAAGGACGCGAGGCCCCCAAGCGTGGAGGCCTGGGTCAATGACATGGCAGGGTTTCTCAAGCTAGAGGAGGTGAAATTTGCCCTAACGGGATCAGTGCAGGGGTTTTTCAGGAGGTGGCAGCCATTCCTGGACTTCCTGGCAGAACGATAGAAACAGGCCAGCAGCAGCAGCAACTCGTGGGGGAGGGGGGGGGTGTTTTGTACTAAAGGGACGGGCATAGTTGTTCTGTGCCAATGTCGGGCATTAATTCATTTCCTCTTGTGTATACGGGGGGGGGGGGGTTCTGTCCTATCTATTGAAGGGACGGGCAGATGTTTTGGGGGAATGATGGGTGTTAGTTTATCTCTTCCGCTGTGTATGCGCCCCGGGGGGGGGGGGGGGGGGGGGGGGACACACGACGATGACACTGTTCTTTGTAAAAAATAATCTGTCTTTTTGTTGTTGATATTATGCAAAAATTTGTATAAAAATACTTCCAACATGGAGTACCGTATCCACCAGTTGGCTGGGAGTGAGGATTCGCAAGGCGACTCCCTACTGTATACCGCTGTGACACTACCTCTGGTGGGTCTGTCTGCTGGTGGGTATGTCAGCAAGTACAGGAAGTTTGGTGAGCAGGACCTGGTAAAGGTAGCATACAGGCAGTGAGGTTTAGGGCATGGGGGATGGGCAGCTAGCCTGGAAGTCATTGACGAGTCAAGTCTGGTGGCACTAAGAGTTTCAAATTTCAGATGGAGACAGAAGCAGGCAATGCTATATATAAACATGAAGTAGGTGATCTTGACCAGTAGGAGCAGAAGTTCTTCCTCTCTTCCCTCACTTTCACCCCCAGCCTTCTTCCCATCTCCAGCCAAGCGTTAGGGGGGAAAAAAAATCATTTTGAGTTCTGTCATTAAATTTGGCAGAATCTGTGCCGCCTTGCAGTTGTCGGCATCAAAATTTTATTTCTGTGCTGTAAGAAACCATTAATTACACTGCAACTTTCTTCTAAGGTGATAATCACTCCACAGGTTTTCCTCAGCTATTAGAAAACTGTTTGTGTTTGTGCAAATGTTCCAGTTGTGAGAATTCTAATGCAGAACATAGGAACAGGAGTAGACCATTCAGCTTCTCCCGTCTGCTTTACACTTCAAGGATTTCAAAAGGAGCTACAAGTGATTCCAGTTTCATCATTTTTAATTATTTGGTGGTGCAATTGTGAAAAGTAATGCATCTTTTTTAATACGAGCATCTGCAGAGTGGCTCTAACTGCGGCCTGCTCCTTCAAACACAACTCAGTGGTCAAGGGACAGAAGATCAAGGACAGAATGTCTGGGTGGGTTTCCTCCGGGTGCTCCGGTTTCCTCCCACCATCCAAAAGATGCGCAGGTTAAGTGGATTGGCCATGTTAAATTGTGTCCAAAAAGTTAGGTGGGGTTACGGGGATAGGGTGAGGGCTTAAGTAGAGATGCTCAAGGGCAGCACGGTGGCCTAGTGGTTAGCACAACCGCCTCACCGGCACTGAGGTCCCAGGTTCGATCCCGGCCCTGGGTCACTGTCCGTGTGGAGTTTGCACATTCTCCCCGTGTCTGCGTGGGTTTCGCCCCCACAACCCAAAAATGTGCAGAGTAGGTGGATTGGCCACGCTAAATTGCCCCTTAATAGAAAAAATAATTGGGTAATCTAAATTTATTTAAAAAAAAAGTAGAGATGCTCATTCAATGGTTCGGTGCAGGCTCGATTGGCCAAATGGCCTCCTTCTGCACTGCAGTGATTCTATTATAGGTGATAGAAAAACAGAGTGTAGGTGTTGAGACCAGGTCTGTAACTGAGTGTGAAGAGTAAATTCTCAGGCAATAATTCGATCATGGCATGCTTTGGGGGGAAATATTAATATATTAGTCATGTTAAAAATGCCAATGGAAATCACACAGAAATTGTGAACAAGCTTTGAGCTGATCTTCTTGTTGGTGCTCAACTGGTAGCCACCAGGACCAATTCCCTCCGGAAGGCTGCTAAATCTGAAGGATGGGGTCATCGGAGATGCTTTTATGTTTGTTGGCAAGGGTGCACCAGTTAGTGGAGTGGTCTTTCCAACATGGACTTGTAGGAACATTTTTCAGGACACATTTATGATATGGATCCAGATACAATGCTCCTTAGTATGAATTACGTTACTCTACACTAGCATCATGAATGCCAACACTCAGGGTATAAAATTCCAGAGCATTCAGTAACAGAGGGTGATTGCCTCAGTTGACACTATTCCTGCCTTTGATGCTTCAAGAAAGTTCAGTTTCCACTTGTCACCATCAGCAGCTCAACTATTCCACAATACTCTTCATTGGCTCAGTAATAGAATACAGCAGCTTTGCTCAACAGGACACAGAGAGAAGCCATCATTGCTCAACTAAACCCAAGCAAGGTGATACGAGGATAATTTACCTCACAGCAGGGTCTCCACATTAAAGAGATGTGACTGGGCAGTTCAGCGTGTGAGCACAGCAGGTGCTGAAGTGAGTCCTCCTTAACTACTGCTATACCACAACCTCTGCACCAGTTCAGAAGTCTGCAATCAGCTGCAGAGCTCCATCCTCAGTTTCAGCAGGTCGAACAATCTCTTCCAGACCGCACTGTTGCTGTAATACCATTCCCCCTTTAGTCAGAAACTTAAATACAAAGTTAATCATTTGATGAACCAGCGCTGCAGTGAAAAGTATTAGCCTGCATAACTATTCAAAAAGGCTACATATGCAGCTTTCCAATTTTAAACACTGCCTATAATTTTATACAAATATATATCACACGTGCACACAGCTGTTAAAATTGATATGCATCTCCAAGGATCAAATACAAGATCAATCCGCTCAGAGGTTGGATATGAAATGCTTTCACAGACATAGATCACAAGAATGTAGCTAGCAATTATTAGAGTTCTTTTTACAAATAAAAATCCTCTCTAGTTACTCCCGTTTTTTGAATTCCCATCCCTGCTATTTTTTTCCTTTGTACGATACTTGTTGCCAATTTAGAAATTGTTACAGTTGCTCTTAAGTTTTGTACTCATAGAACATAGAACAGTACAGCACAGAACAGGCCCTTCGGCCTTCAATGTTGTGCCGAGCCATGATCACCCTACTCAGTTTCTCCTTTACAGCTTATGTCCATTTGTTTCACCCATTGCACTTCAGATCTTCCTGCAATGATCTTTTACCAGCAACTCACTTCAGTCTCCGTAAATTAAGCATTTGGGTATTCCGTCCAGCTTTGGCCCTTATATTCTATGCTGGCATAGTTAACAACCACAGCCTTACTCTTAATAAAATGCTGCATACAAGTCATTTAAAGGCTTACCCTGGGTCAAACCCGACAAAATCATGTCTCATATACCTGCGACTAGGTTACCAGATTTCAACCGCAGACCACGCAATGTACTAGATACTTTTAAAAAATGAAACAATCAGTGGCATACCTATTTGGTGCACATCTGACCCCTTGGTAGAGATGGGTAAGTAACAGGCCTTTCAGAACAATGAAACATGGAGATAATTTTATACCAGATGTTTCCATTCAGAAATGTGACAGTGTTACAACAGATGAAGCACTCTGCTGGTAATGAGGTCACAACCCACCAATGGTTCATGGGGATTACATTTATGAAGCACATAATAGCCAACTGCCTGTGCTAACAGTCACAATTCAACAATGGCCCTATTGTAAATGAACATACTATCCTTAAATAGTAATTTCAAATGGGGGGGGGGATAGCAGCAATTAAATACAATACCAGTATCCCTGGTTTCACCATTCACTAAACAACCCCTTCCACAAAGGTGAGTTTTTAACCTGCGTGGCACATAGCAGTAGCTCCTCAACTCCTGCACTTGCCACACGGCTTGCTGTATAAAAAACTATGAAGTACCTACAGCATCGCATAGGGTTCACCCAATGTTGGATTGGTTGGTGTTCTCAATCAGCTGGAGCAATGTTAGATGAGGTACGCTGATATGCTTTGTCACCCTGATTCACACGTGCTGTACCTAGAAACATAGCATGCAAGTTGACAAGTCCCATCCGAGTGAGAGCATGTGTCACAATCCTGTCCAGCTCATGCACAGAGCTTCAAAATTTGCACACGGGCTGTTAGAAAGACTGGGGCCGAGACCCACAAATTGTCCCCTGCAGGTCTTTAAAACTAGGCCATAAAACAGTTTTCAGAACGCAGTACAGATTGTGCATTACACTCGGTGTAGAGTCAGTGACTCTGAGGAGTTGTGAACACACAATGAATCACAAAATAAAAGCAGTTAACAGATTAGCACTTACAAATGAGCTACAGCACACGTGTGAGGGACAAAACTATGAAAAGACAAAAGCTGGGCAGAACAAATTTCTGTGCACAAGAGAAAATGAATCAAAATTAGATGTTGCATGGTAGCTTTTTAAAAAAAAACCCATAAAACTAAAGAAATGTCAGGAGGGGTGTACAACAATTAATTCAGTAAAATGAAACTAATCCCATGGATACTATTATTAACGGCTCAGGATTATAGCAATACTATTGTTCCAAACCTCATTTAAACTGCCTAGGGCAGTTTCCTGTGCAATGGATTTCAGTGTTGGCTTATGCCAGGGCCGAGCAAGATTTAGGATTTCACATTTAAAAAGCGTTGGAACGTTTTGGAATCTGAAAACAGTTCTCTTAAACCAACCAGGGCTATTAATGAGTTCATTTACTAATTTAAAATTTTAGCAGAGAGAGAGCCTTTTTGATCCTGGATCTAGTAGGCAGACCTTTTGCTGATACAATTCCACCCCATCATTCCTGAATGTGGAGAAGCCGGCGTTGGACTGGGGTGAGCACAGTAAGAAGTCTTACAACACCAGGTTAAAGTCCAACAGGTTTGTTTCAAACACGAGCTTTCGGAGCGCACCTGAGGAAGGAGCTGCGCTCCGAAAGCTCGTGTTTGAAACAAACCTGCTGGACTTTAACCTGGTGTTGTAAGACTTCTTACTGTGATCATTCCTGAAGGCATTACTTCAGGCTGAGGAACAATTCCATAGCACTGCAGTACTCCAGGTGATAATTTCATCATACAAGCAAAAAGGTTGTTCTAGCCGAATAAACAGCACAGATATGTGCACCTCTGGCTTTTACAAGAGGGGTTACAGGGTAACTATCAGCAAACAGAACCCTAGTTGGCTCAACTGGGGGAGGATGGAGAGATAACGAGACAGCAAAATATCAACTGCAGCATGCCAACAGCTTTTCAAGCTAACAACACAGCTGAACATGGGACTGTCGGGCCTGCATTGCTTAGTGCAAATACATGACCTCATTTCCTTTATCTGGATGGAGGAGAACATGCCAGATCTCAGACTCCGTAATCGGGACCACCTTCAAAAAAGGTGACTGCAGTAACTACAAAGGAAGTTTCCTGCTGTTGGCCACAGGGTAGGTCAGCACAAGAATCCTCCTTAACCGACTCCGCCCTGTGGTTGAAGAACTCCTCCCAGAGTCGCAATGTGGATTCCACCCACTAAGTGGCACAATGGACATAATCTCCACCCCCTACAAGAGAAATGCAGGAAACAGCACCAACCCTTGTACACGGCCTTCTTTGACCTCACCACGGCCTTCGACAAAAGTCGCTGCCTTGAATTATGGAGCGTTCTCCTGTTTCAGCTGCCCCCCCCATAGATTTTTCACCGTCCTCCACCTGCTCTATGATGACAAGCAAGCCATGATCCTCACCAATGGATCCACCACAGAGTCAAGTCACATTTGGACTGGGGTCAAGCAAAGCTGTGTCATCTCACTGACGCTCTTCTAGATCCTCCTTGCTACAATGCTCCACCTCAACGTCAGCAAACCCTCCACTGAAGGGGAACTATACCAAGTAAAGTTGCCATAATCCCAGAAGACCACAGACTGCTTTCCCCTTTTTGGGGGGGGGGGGGGGGGGGGGGGGGGGGGGAGTTGACTGGTGATTTAGCCTGAGTATCACCACACCTCAGACAGGGGGCAAGGTTGAGGAGGAAGGGGGGAGGGGGGGGGGGGGGGGGGGGGTCTTCATGAATAATCTCAACCGGTACAGGAAATGAACCCGCACTATTGGCCTTGCTCTGCAGCTGTCCAGCCAACTGAGCTAAGCAGGCCCCTGGAGCTAAACTACATAATGGGAATCAGTTCAACCTCTGCCACCTGCAGGCCACACCGAAGGTTGTCTACCAGCCTCTGTCATTGAACTACAGCATGTAGACTCTGCGCGTGTCTGCACACACTCGAGGCGGAGCTCCAAGCCATTGTCAACAGCTTCACCGAGGCGTGTAAGAACAAGGCTTTACACTAAACATCCGTACGGCAAAAACCCTCTGTCCCACCACACAACACTGCCCCCAGCTATCAAAATCCAAGATGATCCACTTTCCATACCATGGGAGCCTACTGACAACAAGGGCAGACATTGACAACAAGGTTCAACACAGCCTTCAGTATGCCTTTGGTCACCTGCGGAAGAGTGTTCGAAGACCAGGCAGCACTAAGCTCATGGCCTACAGAGCAGTAGTGATACCCACCCTTCTATATGACTCAGGCATGGACTATGTACAGCATAGCCCTGAAGTACCACCAGCCCTGCCTCTGCAAAATCCAGCAAACCCATCGGCAGGATAGGTCAGCGTCAGCATTTTCATACAGGCCAACATCCCCAATATTGAAACATTGACCACGCTGGATCAGCTCTGCTGGGTAGGCCACCTCATCCACGTGCCTGACACGGGACTCTACTTGGAGCTTTGACACAGCAAGCGAGCTCTCCTCTCTCCCTCCCCCCCCGGGGCAGAGGAAATGCTTCAAGGACACCTTCAAAGCCTCCTTGAAAAATTGCAACACACCTAGCAGCTGGCAATCCCCGACTCAAGACCACCCAAAGTGGAGGAAAAGCATCCGGGAAGGAGATGAATCCCTCAATTTTCATCAACGGGAACAATTTGAAGCCAAGCTCAGACAGCGAAATGAACGCGAGGCAATTCAGGCACCCACCCACCCGCTCCTCCTGTCCCAGGCACACAGACAGACTGCAGATCGCGTATCGAATTCCTCAGTCACCTGAGAACCCATCCTCGACTCAGTGGGACTGCCTAAGCGGTAGTGTAGGAGACAGAAAGCTGGCTGGGATTTGTGACGAGATGAATAGAGACAAATACAATGGAATAGTTTGAGAGATTCAACCTGTGCACACAGCCCAGCAACACCTTATCTTCCCAAATAGTCCAACTCCTGCACATTGAGATGGAGATAAAGAATTAGAGGATCAAAGGATTGATCTGATAGTTTTCTATGTTCGTACTGCAACCAACATTTAAAGTGCCTTTTTATGAGCCTTTATTTAAGGCTTCAGATGAAAATAATCATGCAGCAACTGCCACTTTGGAGGAAAGCTTGGAACTCCAAAGAACTTGCAGAACAAGAGACATGCGAGTTGTATTTTATGACTCCCTAACAGTGAAATCAGGATCCTCTAATAAAAGTAAGAGAACAAATGACAATAATAAAGCTGCAGAATTGATGCGCTCTCACGAGTTTGGTTCCTTTCTGATTTTGAGGAGTTGTGGGGTTCCATGGGGGGGAAAATATAGAATTGCTTTCTCTAAAAAATCATCTTGCATCTCAGTCAGAAGCAAGCAACAGAGCGGACAGCACTGAAGGCCATCACAGCTCCCACCAGGAACAAATTTCAGCAGTTTGGAAATGGAAATCATACAATCTAAAAAATGCACATTAGAGAGCCAGAATGAGATTGGGAAGAAAAATAACTTGTTGAAATCAAATGGCAGAGCAGACCCGATGGGCTGAGTGGCCTAATTCTGCTCCTATCTCTTATGGTCTACACCGATTGGATACTAACAGTAGCATGAGGTTTAAAGGGAAAAAGCTGGGGTCAAAATAGATTAATCGGCGACTAAATTGAATAGTTTTTTTTAAAAAGAGACAGTGCAGGCAAAACTAACCCTTGTAATAGGGACAGACCACAGATTTTGACCCCCTTGCCCCTCTCCTTAACTCATCTTGTGGATCAATTTCAAAAGGGTTGTATTTACCATGTCACAGTCCAAGCAGGGAACGTCAGTAGCTCAGTGGACCATGGGATGTCACAATCAACTCCATTCTTATTCTTAACCTATCTCCACACTTCCAGGAAAGGGGGGAGGCTAGGAAAAGATGCTCAGGAGCAGGAAATTAGGCCAATTAGGCCCTTTCATAACCAGGAAAGACAGTCAAATGATAGCAATTCTTGAGCCACCCAAAGGATCAAAGGAAGAGGACTTTCCCCAATTGGTACAGCCCTGTGTCATAGTAGTCACTGGTGAGATGCTCAGTTGTTTTGCCAAAGGAAACTTTGCGATAGCTTTGCTTTTAACACTCAAATTGTTCAGTAATTGAGATTTAAATTTCAAAAACGTCAATGAAGAGCTTCTTTAATATGTACAGAATAAATCACATAGCAAAGCTGGAAATGAAAGTGGATCATTTCAAATGGACTGCTGTGTCAAAGCTTACAGAAAACTAGATTACATATTTTTAAAAGCAATACCAATGCAGAGTATTGCAAATTGTTGAGTGAATGGGTTAGCTTTTAAACCCAACTTCATATACCTACATACACAGATATTGAAGAAAGGAATCCCACAGCTCGAGGAATTAGGTGGTCAAGGAATTAATCACATTGGTGCAAATTTGCTGGATCCAATGCTCATCTCAGTGAAGATTAATTTTACCCTTATGTCAGACAAGAAAATTGTGAAAATGTGCGATCGAAGATTGTTGAGCTCTTGATGCAGAAGTTAATTCGAAACAGCTCCAATTCCAGCTTTTAGTCTTCAAGTTCCTTTTATCCTGTGCATGTTCACAACAGGGCTCTTCAGGAAGGTGGCTAGCATTTGGCCTCAGGGCACTGCCAGACCATCTTAAATCAGCGACAGACAATATCGTCAGCCAGGAGATGGCACAAGTCACTAGCAGGCGTGGACCCCAGCAGCAACCACAAAAAAAACCTCAACATCAATAGCTCAGGAATCCTTTCCCCGGCCTTTTAAAGAGCTCGCAATGCTGCTTTGACCCTGAAGGGCTTCTGTCCTTCACGCAGGCTACAAATGGCATTAAAGAGGCGGGGGGCGGGGGGGAAGGGAGCTTTTAAACATAAAAGGCTGCAGGGGACAAGGGAAAAAAGAATCTGAGAGACTTGGCCGCAGTCATAGGACAAGACCCTTAAAGGAAGGTCAGGACCAACTACAGGTTCCACCTGCTATAGGAGACAAAAGATCCTTCATGCTTTTTTGTTGCAAAACAGAACTCCAATATCCAACAAGTTATTGATTTGCAATGAACCAAGCACCAAATACTATGGGTGTAACCATGTTTATAGTAGAGACCGAGGTCATTTAAAACAGATACACACTCGTCTGTAGAAAATTAGATTCTTGAGTCAGGATCCCTCCCAGATAGTCCTAATAGTTCAAAAAGACAATTATTACCACTGCTTCCTAAATAAAGTAAGCACATACCATCAGGCTTTTATTACATTCACTTGCTGTTTCAAATTTGTTTTTAAGAGGACCCAATTATTTTTTTCCAATTAAGGGGCAATTTAACATGGCCAATCTACCTACCCTGCAATCTTTGGGTTGTGCGGATGAGACCCACGCAGAAACGGGGAGAATGTGCAAACTCCACATGGACAATGATGCAGGGCCGGGATTGAACTGGGTCCTCGGTGCCGTGAGGCAGCAGTGCTAACCACTGTGCCATCATGCCACCCACAAAATCAATTTATAACTGATAGGGCCACGTAAAGATAATATGAAATTGTCCAAAGCTTGACATTGCACAAACGTATGCACCTCAATGTTAAATCTCTACTTCAAAGCTATTTTAAGTCTGTCTGATTATAATTGTTTGCTGCTCGATTAGCTGGTCACTGAGTGAAATGTCTAGAACCAACAAACCCAGGGATTTCTAGATTGTACCTGTTGCATCCAGTTGAACAGCCACACAAAGCACGACAGCTGAACCCCAAATCTCCAACAACCAAAATTATGAGTGAAAAGTGATCAATGCGCATCCCTGCAACAACGCATTCTTCCAATTGCTGCAATGAATTGGAATTCTTTCCCCAGAATAGAGACGATCAAAAATTCTTGTGCGGCAACGTCATCACGCGTTTTGATGAGGTTAAGCCTGGAAAATAATTTCCACTAGATTGGCAATAGGTCACTTCTTAAAGGACATAAATTTAAGATCACCAGGCTGACGTGAGAGATGAAGATAATTAATTTGCTTTTTGTACAAGACTTTAGCAAACTGAATGCTCCAACAGAAATAAGTGGAAACAAGATTTAAAACTTTCGGAAAGGAAAAAAATTCAATGGGGGGGGGGGGGGGGGAGGGGGTCAACAGCTGTAAAATTAGATCACAACTCTAGCTCTTTTGCAGAGCCAACACAGGCATTATGAACTCCTCCTGTGGTGCATTTGTATTTTAACACAAATAAAAATCACACAATATTTGATGTGCGCTATTATACACAGAGCTAGAAGAAGCAACTTAGGAAACAAACTGCTCATCGGTTACAAAAAGCCCCCACCCCCCACTCAGCACCACGTATTTGGGCTCTTGCCTCCTTCCCTTATGTGGCAAAATTGCAATTCTTACCCCATCTACTGCTCCAAACGTTGCATACATTGTTCAAATCTATCAAAAGGCAGAGTAGATAGTTTCAAAAAAATATGTTTAAATTTGGCTGTGCTCCCGGCTCACGCGATGATTAAGCTTAAACTGACTAGCTCGTAGGGCATTAACTTCAAAGTACTGTTGTGTCGGCAAGCACCGTGGCATATCAAAGTAAAATTACCAGGACCTGTCAAGGCATCAAAGTCCATCCCAAGAAATTTTCCAATATATCCGTCGGTTGTCAAAATGGAATATTCTAACACCCCACCAACCTTTGGCCACAGGACGGGCAGGCAATGTGGCGTGCTGTTCGCTGGTCCATACAGACCCTTTTCTGGAAGGCCTGTTGCTCTTGAACAGCTGTACAAGGCAAATAAGACAGCTCGCAAAGCACTGCCACGACCTCAGCCCCCCCCCATCACTATCAGAGCTGCTCCCTGTTGCAGTTCTGTAGTAGGAACATACTATGGAACAAGCAGGAATCGGCTCAACTCTGCAATCTCCTGCAAGGTGTTCCTACTTTACTTGTTTTGACTGGGATACAGACCAGACAATATTCCTCCGCACCCCAAGAAAAAGTAAAAATTCGGTGAGGAGGTTACCTGTTCCAAAACGCTGCGTAACAAAAGCTGCATTGGTGGTGTCCCGTGCAGACTTTTGCTCTATTGCCCAGAGAACTGTGGAAGCTGAGCACCGTTACCACAGCTATGGGGCCGCTCAATCAAAACTGGATTTCAAGGATTTAACTGACAGAGGAAAGGAAGAAGATAGACAGAGACACAGAGAATGGAGAAGAGGGGAAGATGGGCGAGGGAAAGAGAGAAAGAAACAGGAAAGGAAAAGAAGGGAATAAAATATTTCCCTATTCCACAAAACCTGCTTTCTGCAAATACCCTGCAAGAAGGCAACTCAAACGCCACTTACAAAATATCAGTCCAAGAAAAGTGCATACCAAGTATTTTGTAGTAATCCTCCCAGGCTTTGGAATAATCCATCTGACCAGTTTGGCCACCATTCTGATCTGTGGGCAGGTTTAAAAAAATTACATTTCACAAATTCATATTAAAGACATCATATTTCAAAAAAAGGTCAGAGATCTTTTGCAAAACAAAAGAAGCCCCTGTACTTGGAACAGCGTCAGACCAGACTGTTCTGATGCAGTGTAATGTGTAGTTTGCAAATGTTACACACTAACGGTTGGAATTATTCATCTTGACTGAACAGGTTTTGCTCGAGGACAACTCAAGACTTCACCCTGCCCCACCACCCCCCAACTCCCCATACAAATTAGGTTAGAATCTCACTTCATATTCTGGTTGCAGGGGACTGTTCCCCTCAATTAAAAATTAACTTATTCTGCTTCTCAAAACCAAATTACACAACTCGCTGTATCACCGAATGTCAGGGACATACCCACATTCTGCGATTTCCACACAGACACACCAAGTTCCTAGTTTAAAGCTTGGCATCACAAATTGTTCCTGAGCGTTCCCAATCTCAGCCTATTCACACAGAGGGAACGAGCAAGATTCCGCGGGCAAAGATTTATTCCAACAGTAGCACCAGCAAAAACCTGCCCTTGAGAAGACTCCTCTCCTTCCCAGACTTAGTATAATTTTCCAATTATTTTTCAGGAATGGGGTGGGGGGGGGGGGGAAGAGATGGTTTCCTTGCTGCCTCTGATTGTATTACAAGGTGGTGCACTGTCTGAGCAGATTCCAATTGGCACCTTTGGATATTTACAATCCAGACACATTAACATACCCTGCTTGGACTTTGCAGTAAAATTTTACAATAAGATCAGGCAACCCAACAAATGAGCCATTATTCTGCGTGAAACCTCAGTGATACAGCAGGTACAGCTACAAAGCTGTAATTGAATGTTGTAGATGGGATGAGGGCAACAGGGGTCCTAAATTTTGAAGAGGGTGGAAAGAGCAGGAGAGAGAGAGAGCAGAGACTCACTGCAATCTGTAGGACCACATTAAAAATCGTTTAGAAGCACCAACAGAAATACCATTTTGAATTCTGGAACCATGTACGTTTGGAAGTGCATGGCATTGAAGATATTCTACCTTCAGTAGAAAGCGGTTCTTCAAGACGACTCACATAATGGATCAGGGAAATGGTGATGCATCGTAGGTGCACAAAGGTTTTGGACAGAACTCATCTAACAGGCCAAGCAAAGGTAGAAGAAGCTATGAAGGAATCCCCCACTTCTTTAGAGAAGTCTTTTGTTTTGGGGAGGTCGAGGGGTGCAGGCGAGGTTGGGTTGAGGTTCAACTGACATTCATTTGGGAACACTCTTTGGGAGAAGTGCAGCTACAAACTCGTTCGCACTCACCCTATGAAACTTAATCCGTCACACGCATTAGCATCACTAACCAGCAGTGAATTACTCGTGCATATACTAAAGTTCAGTCACAAACACCCCCGACACTCCACAAGTGCTTGATGTTCTACGACACTATATAAATGCAAGTCTTTGTTCTCCTCCATCCCAACATCACAGCCTGTCAGCATCAAAATTGTCATAGGATAAGCGAGCTTTTGAACGGATTCAGAAATGTAAGAGTTTGCAAGAAAATATCAAGTGTGGAAATTGGTGAAGAGGTTAGTAGCTATCCGAATCTGGGTGAAGAATATACTTTAATAAAAAGTTAGGAAAACCCCGCAATTGGCACCACAAGGGACAATTCTTGTCCGAGTAAAAGTACATTTAATGCAAGGTTTCATGTCAAAAGTTTGAACAAATTTTATGGAAGTACACACATTAGCAAACTGGTGCTGGTAGGTTATGTCACTGAACACAGACTGATCTTTGCATAAAATGGTCACTTGAGATGAGGATTAATGGATAAATCAAGGATCGAATAAAAATTTTCAGCCTCTGCAGCTCAGTTAACACCAGTTCGCAACTGAACCCCATGTAGTTAAAGTTGCACTCCATGCTTTCTGAAGTCGCTGAGCCTCTGCTCTTCTTGCAGTTCTACGTGATGACAGCTGATTTGTTTGCATGTGGTTGAACTCAATTGTGTAGTTCAGAGGCCATGGCAGTCCAGAATCACCAGATCTGATTTGTTAAAGTGTAGTTCACGCACCATTACTAGCCCATCAACTCGAGCTTGTTTTCGACAGGTTACCATTAGAGCCGGGATAAACCGCTTTGCTACAAAGTGAATTTTCAACATTGAAAGGCAAAGGACAGATTGTGGTTTAATTAGAATCAAATAAAACAATGCATCCCACTCGAGATTGCTTTCAAACGAAGGATAATTTCATTGATCGCATCTGGTTAACAAGCAACAATTGTTGATCACTAGCTATAAGCAGATCACAAAAAGTAACATACTCTAGATAGGTTTTGAGGGAAAAAGAATGATAGAATATATCACTGATGCAATGACACAAAACTGTAATACTTCCAAAAGTCTCACCTCATAATTCAAAACCAAGTTTGCCAATAACTCGAACTGTTCTTCGACACTAACCTAAAATAGCCATCCGACAGCACAACAACCAAGCAGCGGGTTTCACAATATTTGTCAAATTCTTGTATTAACCACGCAATAACACAGTCATATAGTTTGCTGATGAGGTGTTGCACCAAGAGTTCAACGGTGGCAATAAGGAGTATTTGGTGATTGGTCATTTTTAAGCGTCTAACCACAGTACCACGCAGTCCCGAGGCTAGAAACAGCACAGAAACTCCCCCTACACCCACACAACAATCCGCTTCAACCAATCTCGGAAGGCCATCCCTTTTACTGTAACATTGAAATTTCAATTCCCATTCCAAGGATTCTTGGCCATCGCCAACTTGTGTGCGCAGTTTTGTGCACGCTTAAGATAAATGCAAAAACAGCAGATAATAGAAATCGGATAAAAACACTAGAAATATAGAGGAGCCCACGCGTATCTGTAAAGAGGTTAGGTTAACATATTATGGACCCCTCATGAGATACACAAATCAGAATTCCTTAATAGAGCTGAATAAAACCAAGGCAATGCGGGGGTAAGAGGGGGGGGGGGGGGGGGGGGGGTAGGAGGAGGAGAGGGGGGGGGAAGGAAGGAAGGAGGGAGAAAGAGTGAGAGAGTCCAATACAAGTTTTGTGCAGGCAAACTCACAGCACCGTTAGCAGATAGACAAATAGAAGACTTTTAACTGAAATGCTCAATTAGGATGACGTCTCAGATGGGCGCACAGTTTTAGAACGCACAGGAAAGCCCCCTAATTATTAGGGGTAAAGCAGAGTTTGAAAGAAGTGACATTGATTCTGGAATTGCACAGGTAATACTGCAAAGTGCTTGGAGCAGAAACTTGAAGGCATTTGTCGTATTGTCGAAATTTACAAATACACACCTGAATTTTGTTGCGAGTTCTGCCCCATTGTTGCTTGCTGTTGCTGGCTAGGCTGCTGGTAAAACTGGGAGATGTAGGCTGACCAGGCTGCTGTACCCAAATGCTGTGCAGCTTTACCTAGACACACACACACAGTGTCACAGTAACTATTACTGTCTAATTTTGGTAACTTTTAAACTTCTGTGATGGGAATAGTTCATTATGCAGTGACATTACTGCTCGTGATCAAGTTCAAATACTTTCAAAAGTCTAATTTTGAATCACCCCAAAAAAATATATGCAAAGAAATGGGAATCTAAGTTTCATGTCTTCTTAGTTATTACCAAAGATGTTGGATTCGATCCTCTTCCTGCTGAATTTCCCTTCAAAGGAAAAATCACCAGCAAGGCCAGTATTAACTCCATTATTATCTCAATACATTCACCAATTCACACGATGCTTTATTGATAGTTAAATAATGACAAAAATAGGATGAAGTGACTGGACTTTCAAATAGCTTTTTTCAAGTATATGCAGAGCTTTGGGCGGGGGGGGGGGGGGGGGGGGGGGGGGGGGGGATGCGCGAGGGTGGGAAGCAGAGTTAATGCCCCATTCAAGAGTACCCATATCTTCCACTGTACACAAAAATGGCTGAGCGGTAAGCGAAACCACACCTGAAACACTGTAACACAACCTCCGCTTGCACAGCACCCTCAAAGAGGTGGTTGTTAAGTGGCCAGCAGTCACTTGGCTTCTGCAATGGAATTAATTGTGAGCTGGTGGAGGACTTCAAGCCAAGCGCAGCATACAAGCTGAGAGCAGAATGAACACGATGGGGCTGCCCAGTCTGAAACAATTCCCCAAGAGTTTTTAAGGGGGGAGAAAAAATGAACCATTACATTCCTTTGCCCAGGAATCTATACAAAAACAATGTATTCCTGTGCAACAGTTGATTTAACGTGCACAATGTTCATCCACAGAATTTTGCTTGTACCACTTTGTCCCAGGCATTTCATCAATTTAAGTAAGTGATTCACTGCATCATGCTCACATATTGCACTGTTTTAGAGAATTAACACCAACAATTCAGGACAAACTACATAACAGGGACAAAATCAAGTTAAACATCAAATGCAGAGGAGAAGAACAATAAAAATGATCAACATTTGGGGGGGAAAAAAGGTAGATTAACAGTTTGTGCGCAGATCCTTCTGACAGAACTATTTCAAGGATTCACACCCAAAACATTAACTTAACTTCCCTCATTTTTCAATGGATTGCCTGTGTTCATGGGAAGATGGAGGAGATGCTGATTATTAAGAGGGCATTATTTTATGAGCTGGAGTACACCCTTGCTGATTCTAACTGCTACTGGAAATCATTGCAACATTAGGGTAACGGTAGAAAATTAGATACACGTTGCAATGAAATCAGAGATGAGATTATGTATTAATAATGACAGGCCATAAAATTGTGTCAAGACACTTAATTTGTGCAGAATATATATTTTTTATATACAAGAATATTTAATATCATTTGAATGGAACAAAAAATTTTACAGAAATGGGGTGAAGGAAGAGGAAGGGAAATTTCTCCAATTGGGAGGTTGGGGCCCACAGCATTTAAGTGGGGGGGGGGGGGGGCGGTGGTACAGTGGTATTGTCACTGCACTAGCAACCCAGAGAGACAGAGCAATGCTTGGCCAGTTACAAGTTAAGTAGAATATAATGAGCATGGAGCCCTAAATTTGTGACCAGACACTATGATAGGAGGAGAGTTAATTTGTTGAATTGACAACTCACGATTATAGTATTTGGGAGATATGTGGGTATGGGATACTCCCCACAGATTTCCTGAATTCGCTGCAGGTTTTTCTTTCTCAGAAGACAGCGATTGGTATGTGCGGTTACCCCGCTGGCTGAATGGAGCAGTCTTTCCCTGTCCTCCTCACATGCAGAGTGCTTGGTTTGTTTAGCTGACATGTCAAACTTCAATCATGGGAAATGTGGTACTGGACTGTTCTTGGATGGAGGAGCCAAAACTATATTCCATTATTGGGTGGAGGGAATATGCAAATTATGATACAGCTTGTAGCTGCTCAAATGTTCAGCTTGTTTCAACTAATCTAGTCTGTTAACACTAGGATTAATGTTTAAACAGCCAGTTAGAAGTAAAATAATGAGTGAATTAGAATAATTGAGGAAACAATCGCAATGAAACTGACTAGGGCTAAGATGAGCTGAAATGGATGACGGGGTGAATAACAAAGTTTTGCACTTGCAGGAATTGTGAACACACTTAACATTGAATGTGTGGGTAGGAAAATATTGCTTAGCCTGTTGAACTTCAACAGCTGCTCATTCCGCATGTCCTTTTATTTTTTAAATAATCTTTATTAGTGTCTCAAGTAGGCTTGCATTAACACTGCAATGAAGTTACTGTGAAAATCCCCTAGTCGTCACATTACGGCGCCTGCTCGGGTACACAGAGGGAGAATTCAGAATGTCCAATTCATCTAACAAGCACGTCTTTCGGGGCTTGTGGGAGGAAACCCACGCAGATAACGTGCAGACTCAGCACAGACAGTGACCCAAGCCGGGAATTGAACCTGGGACTCTGGCGCTGTGAAGCAACAGTGCTACCCACTGTGCTACCGTGCTGCTCCAACTCATTCGAAGAGAGGCGATTAAAAAGCCATTGCTGTCCTGATCTTTAATGAAGCACCGGACTAAAGGAAAATCAAATATAGCACAAACAATGCCACAATGAGCTGGCTGAAGAGCAATAAGAAAATACAGGTCCTGTTTGATGTAAACAAATCAGACACTCACTTGGATCCTGCTGTCCTTGTTGCTGCCAAGGTTGATACGTACTTCCCCATCCCTGTGTCATAAAGGCTTGTGGAGGACCACTATGTTCAAAATGAAATGAGCACAAACAAATTTAAAATGAGCTGGACGTCCAACAGATAATTTGTACATTGGTTTTGATATCTGATAATCGCCTGGTGACTATTTTGTGTGCGCTAGGGAATGAAGGAAAGGTAAGCTGGGGTGTCGAGTCTAAAGGCAACACTGCTGGGATTAGATAATTAGAAAGCGAGCTGACTTTCCACGGCAGATTTAGCATTAATACACAAACCAGACAGACATGCAGCACTCCAGACAGGAGCGACTGACAAACCAGCAAGCCTGGTTTATGACCAAGACTTGGAGGGGAAAGTGGGAGCTCAGGAGAGAGAGGGGAGAGAAAAGTTGCTGTTTTCAGTCAGACAAGCACCGGTAAAGTTACTAATCATCTATTTTGGCCAGTTGTGTTTTTGGTCGCTAAGCTGTGCACTCAAGCGGAATGTTTTGCCAACCTTTGCCTACATTCGCTGTTCTAAAGTGGGATGTGTTCCAATGGTCAAGAGTGAATGCACTCCCATTATCTGTAAATAATTCTTCAGTAGTGTTGAGGTTCAAAACACAGTATGTTTTGGGATGGCAGGGTTGTTGGACAAGGGGAGATTAGTTTGAGTGGGCCTCTATTCACTACAGCTTAGAAGAATGACATTAAGCCACGATCATATTGAATGGAGGAACAGGCTCGAATGGCCTGATATAGTTTCCACCCTAACCACTCATCAGCTCAGCAAGGAGTATGAACATGGAGGGAACATAGATTCTACTGACAGCAAGTGAAAACAATCATCCTTGTTTAAAATGCAAATACTGTAGAATTATAACTCTTACTTTTGATGGTGTCCAGGTGGTCCTTGACTATAAGGGCTCGTATTAAACCCTCCAGGGCCACCAGGTCCTGGACCCTAAAAAGAGGACAAATATACAATTAAGCTAAGAAAGAGAAACAACTTGAACGTACATAGGATCTTTCACCACCCCCCTGTTTCAAGCACCTTACGCGATGAATTGTTTTATTCGGAAATGCTCATGTTGCTGGAATGGAGGAACAGCAAACAATTTGCACACAAGGTCCCACAAAAAACAAGTACATTGATGACCTGACCACTGGATTTATTTGGAGGTAGAGTGACAAAGGGTTGGCCAGGTCACTGGGAAGATTGCCCTGCTCTTCTTGAAATAGTAGGAGATCCTTTATGCCCAGACAGACATAGGAGATGGAGTCTTGATTCAATCTCTCACCTGTAAGAGATCACTGGGTTTTGCACAGAAGTGTCAGCTGAGATTGTGCGGTCAAACCTCTGGTGTAGGGTTTTGCCACTGCCGTCAGCATCGGATGAGAGCATGCTATCACTGAGCCACAGCTAAGAGCTGAGAATTCAGAATCCTTCAGATGGATTACGTCAGACGCTTATCATTTAAAAAATCTTTCATATAATCTTTTGATTTTAATCTCTATTTGTTTTACAATCACAACTCTTATGATTGGGATGCGACCAGAAATTTGGATAGCTCTTTCAAAAAGCCAGCACAGGGACAATGGATCAATGGCCTCTCTCTCTGCTGTAATGTTTTATGATTCTATGAATTTAAAGAGTTTGTTATTTTGAAGAATAACAGGAACCGGTGGGGAGGCAGAGGCAACAGATGAAAAGAAGGAAGGGGATGAAGTAAGTGCACTGGTAGGGTATTGAGCACTTCCTCATGAGGGTAAAAGAAAGCAATAGTCAACCCATCTTTCTGGGTTCCTCACAGTTGATATACAACAGCACTAACCAGGGATAGGGTTTTATTTAAAATAAACCAATAACTGATCTGCAAAACAAAGGTTGAGGTGAAAGAAATGTAAAATGTAAGTTGCAGCAAAAAAGAAACTGAGATCGATCTCACCCCATTGCCAGAGACTGGAGAACTGCATAGCAGAGGTAGTCGCAGAGGACCAGATTGGCTTTGTTTTTTGAAATAATTTTTATTGGAATTTTTTTTACAGAAAATATAAAATATAACGACAAACAATGAAATGCAACAAATAACCCATAATAACTGTAACACCCCCCATACCGTATCAACGCATGTATCACAGCCCCCCCCACCCCTCCCCCAACCCCCAATGAACAAGAGAACTTAAAATAAATTAAAATTAAATAAACAAACATAGTCATCGCCCCCCCCTTCCTCCCCCCCCCCCCCCCCCCCCCCCCCTTCCTCCCACCCCCCCCCCCCCCCCCCCCCCCCCCCCCCCCCCCCCCCCCCCCCCCCCCCCACCCCCCCCCCCCCCCCCCCCCCCCCCCCCCCCTCCCTTTTCTCTCCACCTTCCCGGGTTGCTGCTGCTACTGTCCCCGTACCCTATCGTTGAGCCAGAAAGTCGAGGAAAGGTTGCCACCGCCTAAAGAACCCTTGTACCGATCCTCTCAGGGCGAATTTGACCTTCTCTTGCTTAATGAAACCCGCCATGTCATTGATCCAGGTCTCCACGCTTGGGGGCCTCGCATCCTTCCATTGTAGCAAGATCTTTCGCCGGGCTACTAGGGACGCAAAGGCCAGCACACCGGCCTCTTTCGCCTCCTGCACTCCCGGCTCCACCCCAACCCCAAAAATCGCGAGTCCCCATCCTGGCTTGACCCTGGATCCCACCACCCTCAACACCGTCCTCGCCACCCCCTTCCAGAACTCCTCCAGTGCCGGGCATGCCCAGAACATATGGGCATGGTTCGCTGGACTCCCCGAGCACCTGACACACCTGTCTTCACCCCCAAAGGACCTACTCATCCTCGTCCCAGTCGTGTGGGCCCGGTGCAGCACCTTGAATTGGATGAGGCTAAGCCACGCACACGAGGAGGAAGAATTAACCCTCTCCAGGGCATCAGCCCATGTCCCGTCTTCGATCTGTTCCCCCAGTTCCCCCTCCCACTTAGCTTTCAGCTCCTCTACTGACGCCTCCTCCACCTCCTGCACAACCTTGTAGATATCAGATATCTTCCCCTCTCCCACCCAGACCCCCGAAAGCACCCTGTCACTCACCCCCCTCGCGGGAAGCGAAGGGAATCCCTCCACCTGCCGTCTAGCAAATGCCATTACCTGCAGATACCTGAACATGTTTCCCAGGGGAGCCCAAATTTCTCCTCCAACTCCCCCAGGCTCGCAAACCTCCCATCAATAAACAGGTCCCTCAGCTGTCTGATGCCCGTTCTGTGCCAACCCTGAAATCCCCTATCAATGTTCCCCGGGACGAACCTATGGTTCCCCCTTAACGGAGCCTCCATCGAGCCCCCCACTTCTCCCCTATGTCGCCTCCACTGCCCCCAAATCTTGAGGGTAGCCGCCACCACCGGACTCGTGGTATACCTCGTAGGAGGGAGCGGCCACAGCGCCGTTACCAGGGCCCCCAGGCTTGTATCTCCACAGGACGCCCTCTCCATCCGTTTCCATGCTGCCCCCTCCCCCTCCATCACCCACTTGCGCACCATCGACACATTGGCCGCCCAATAATACCCCGAGAGATTGGGTAACGCCAGCCCCCCATCTCTACCCCGCTCCAAGAAGACCCTCTTCACCCTCGGGGTCCCATGCGCCCAAACAAAGCTCATGATGCTACTAGTCACCCTTCTAAAAAAGGCCCTAGGGATAAAGATGGGCAAACACTGAAAAAGGAACAAGAACCTCGGGAGAACCGTCATTTTGACGGACTGCACTCTACCCGCCAACGATAGCGGCACCATGTCCCACCTTTTAAATTCCTCCTCCATCTGCTCCACCAGCCTGGTAAAATTAAGCTTATGGAGAGTCCCTCAACTCCTGGCCACCTGCACCCCCAGGTATCTGAAACTCTTCACTGCCCTCTTAAACGGGAGTCTCCCAATTCCCTCCTCCTGATCACCCGGGTGTACTACAAATACCTCGCTCTTGCCTAAATTTAACTTAAAGCCCGAGAAGCCCCCAAATTCCGCTAACAGCTCCATCACCCCCGGCATTCCCCCTTCTGGATCCGCCACATACAACAGCAGATCGTCTGCATACAGCGATACCCGATGTTCCTCCCCACCCCTCACCAGACCCCTCCATCTCCCTGACTCCCTCAACACGATAGCCAAAGGTTCAATCGCCAGTGCAAAGAGCAAGGGGGACAGGGGGCACCCCTGCCTGGTCCCACGGTAGAGCCTAAAGTACTCCGATCTCCTTCCATTGGTAACTACACTTGCCATCGGAGACGCGTAGAGCAGCCTCACCCATTTGATGAATCCCTCCCCGAATCCGAACCGCTCCAGCACCTCCCACAGGTACCCCCACTCAACTCTATCAAACGCTTTCTCTGCATCCAGCGCCACCACTATCTCCGCCTCCCCCTCCACTGCCGGCATCATGATAACATTTAGCAGTCTCCGCACATTCGTGTTGAGCTGCCGTCCCTTGACAAATCCTGTCTGATCTTCGTGTATCACCTCTGGCACACAATCCTCTATCCTGGTGGCCAGGATCTTCGCCAGCAACTTAGCGTCTACATTGAGGAGCGAGATAGGTCTGTATGATCCACACTGCAAGGGGTCCTTATCCCGCTTCAGGATCAGAGAGATCAGTGCCCGCGACATCGTCGGGGGCAAACCCCCCCCCCCCCCCCCCCCCCCCCCTCCCATGCCTCATTGAAGGCTCGCACCAACAGGGGGCCCACCAGATCCGCATACTTTTTATAAAATTCCACCGGGAACCCGTCCGGCCCCGGCGCCTTACCTGACTGCATTTATCCAATCCCCCTGACTAGCTCCTCCAACTCTATCGGCGCCACCAGCCCCTCTACCAGCTCCTCTTGAACCCTTGGGAAACATAGCCTGTTCATGAAGCTCTCCATCCCCCCTCTCCCCATCGGAGGTTCCGACCGGTACAGTTCCTCGTAGAAGTCCCTAAAGACCCCATTTACTTCTGTCCCCTTCTGCACTACATTCCCACCTTCATCCGTTACTCCACCAATTTCCCTAGCCGCATCTCGCTTACAGAGCTGATGCGCCAACAGCCTGCTCGCCTTCTCCCCATACTCATATATCGCGCCCTGCGCCCTCCTCCACTGTGTCTCCGCCTTTCTGGTGGTCAACAAGTCAAATTTGGCCTGCAAACTACGCCGTTCCCCCAGCAACCCCGCCTCCGGTGCCTCCGCATATCTCCTGTCCACATCCAGGTCTCCTACCCATCCTTGAACTGGACCGGTCCAGTGGGGGATCCAGCACTGTGTTAAAGTCTCCCCCCATGATCAGGCCCCCTGCCTCCAGGTCCGGAATGCAGCCCAACAAGCGCCTCATGAAGCCAGCATCATCCCAATTCGGGGCATATACATTAACCAGCACCACCTTCTCTCCCTGCAGCCTACCCTTCACCATAATATATCTGCCCTCCTTGTCCGACACCACCTCAGCCGCCTCGAACGCCACCCTCTTCCCCACCAGAATCGCCAACCCCCGGTTCTTCGCGTCCAATCCTGAGTGAAAAACCTGCCCCACCCACCCCTTCCTCAGACGAACCTGGTCCGCCACCTTCAAGTGGGTCTCCTGGAGCATAGCCACGTCCGCTTTCAGCCCCTTCAGATGAGAAAATACCCTAGTTCTCTTAACCGGCCCATTCAGCCCCCTCACGTTCCAGGTAATCAGCCGGATCAGAGGGCAACCCGCCCCCCTCCCCCGCCGGCTAGCCATAGCTTATCGACTGCTCGCCCCAGGCCTGCTCGCCCCGCCTGACCCGTTCCCCATGGCGATAACGCCTCTCCTCTACCCCCCGGCCCACACCAGCTCCTTCCTGGCCATTCCAGCAGCAACCCGGTATCCCACTCCCAGGCTAGGACCCCTCCTAGCCGTGACGCACCCTCCATGGTACTTCCGTGAGTCAGCTGACTTCTGCTGACCCCGGCAGCTCCCGCCAAAACCCATCCCCTTCCGGCATTGGTTCATCCCCTCTTGCCACACCTCCTTGGCATCGCTTCAGCGCGGGAAAGAAAACCAGTAGAGGCCACGCCTCCACCTCCAGCTCCACCCCCCCTGCCCTGCAGCGCGGGAAACCAGAGGAACGCCCGCGCTTTCACACTGCCACACCCCACCCTTCTGACGCAGCTCCCCAAAATCCAGTTTCACCCCAACCCTCAGCCCCGTACAGAAGAGAACATATAAAACACAAACCCCCAACATTCCCCACATACATACCCAACATACAGACCCACCCGGAAACAGAGCAAAAAGAAAACCAACATAAAAAACACGTGTCAAAATTGAAGAACAGCAACAGCGAAAACAGCAACGGCCATAGTGTGTCCCCAGACCCTAGTTCGAGTCCAGCTTCTCCGCCTGTACAAAGGCCCACGCCTCCTCCGGGGACTCAAAGTAATGGTGCCGGTCCTTATATGTCACCCACAGGCGCGCAGGCTGCAGCATTCCAAATCTGAACTGCTTGGCATGCAGCACCGCCTTCGTCCAGTTGAACCCGGCCCGCCGCTTTGCCACCTCCGCACTCCAGTCCTGGTAGATTCGCACTACCGAATTCTCCCACTTGCTGCTCCTCTCTTTCTTGGCCCAGCGCAGCACACACTCCCGGTCGCTGAATCAATGGAACCGCACCAGCACCGCCCTCGGGGGCTCATTTGCCTTAGGCCTCCTGGCCAGCACTGTGAGCTCCCTCAAGCTCCAGGGGCAAATGGAAGGACCCCGCTCCCATCAACGATCTCAACATCGTGGTCACGTACGACGGGAGATCCGACCCCTCCAGCCCCTCCGCCAGGCCCAGGATCCTCAAATTCTTTCGCCTCGTGCGAACGTCCAGCTCCTCCAAGCGGTCTTGCCACTTTTTGCGAAGTGCCTCGTGCAACTCCACTTTCTCCACGTGGACCACGCCTCCTCCTCCCGCTCAGCGGCCTGCTGCTGCAACTCCCGAATGGACACCTCCTGGGCCGCCTGGGTCCCAAGCAGCTTGTTGGTAGTCGCATTCAGGGAGTCCAGCAACTCAGCCTTCAGCTCCGCAAAACAGCGCAGAAGAGAGGCTTGCTGCCCCTGCGCCCACTTCCACCAGTCCTCGGGTGTTCCGCCGGCCGCCATTTTGTCCTTCTTCCCCCGCTTTTCTTGGGGAGCTGCTGCAGCTTTTTCCTTTGCCCCACTCCGGGTGAGCACCATAAATTATGGGGAATGCTCCTCTAGATACCTTCCCCCACCGGGATTCGTCGAGACAGCGCCGTTTGGGGCCCTCAAATCGGCCCAAAAGTCCTTAAGTAGCGGGAGCTGCCGAACGTGCGGCTTAGCTCCGCATAGCCGCAACCGGAAGTCCAGATTGGCTTTGTTAAGGGTAGAGAAACTGACGGAGAGACGGGAACTACCGAACAGACAGGAACTCCGACAACTACAAGCCAAAATGTTCTCCGCAAGGAGACAACAAGGTACCCAGGGGCCCAGAGACACAGCATTGGAGGAATTACTGTTCATGGACAGTCTGGGAAAGGAGAACTGTGGGGACATATACAGACGACTTTTAGAAAGGACACACTCCCCACTAGACAAAACTCGCAGAAATAGGGTAGGGACTCTGGAGCCAAGTACTGAAAATGGGCAGCACCACCTCCTCCTGCACCAGGCTAAGCCTCATGCAGCTAAAGGTGGTGCACAGAGCTCACCTGACAAGAACCCAAATGAGCAGGTTCTTCCCAGAGGTGGAGGATAAGCATGAATTATGCCAGGGAGGCCCGGCCAAACAGGCCCACATATCCTGAGCCTTCCCCAAACTTGTTGGGTTTTCACAGCCTTCGTCAAGGCAATGTCCAAGGTTGTAATAATAATAGTCGCTTATTGTCACAAGTAGGCTTCAATGAAGTTACTGTGAAAAGCCCCTAGTTGCCACATTCGCACGCCTGTTCGGGGAGGCTGGAATGGGAATTGAACCCGCGCTGCTGGTCTTGTTCTGTATTACAAGCCAGCTGTCTTAGCCCACTGTGCTAAACCACTGTGGGGGTGAGGGTGGAGCTGTACCCAAGAGTGGCAGTCTTCGGGGTATCGGGCCAGCCAGAACTATACATGGAGAAGAGGGCTGACGACGCCCTTGCCTTTGCTTTCCTAATCTCCCGCCGGAGAATCCTGCTCGGCTGCCGATCGAAAGTACCACACACAACTGCAGACTGGCTTGCAGACATATTGGCATTTCTCCAACTGGAGAAGATCAAGTTCACCATCCGAGGGTCTGAAGATGGCGCGAGGGCCATTCACTAACCTGTTCGAAGCCAACAACTGAGAGCGCCACTGGGACCTCAGAGAGAGAGAGAGAGAGATCGCGAGCACGAGCAAGAGAGAGAGAGAGAGAGATCACAAGCGAGAGAGTGAGAGAGAGAGAGAGAGAGAGAGAGAGAGAGAGAGAGAGAGAGAGTGTGAGAGTGTGCGGGCCGAAAAGGAACATGTAAACAGTAACTGTCTCATCTATCTCTAACGAATGCAGTGAAAAAATGTCAAACTTTAATAAAAAGTATTTCAAAAAAATCTCACCCCGTTGATTTTTTCTTCTATTAATTGTCTAGCATGTTCGATCTGTTGTAGAGCTCCACGGATGATGAATATTCGGATATTAGGATCAGAATTTGGTGGTGGATTTCTCTGTAGTTCTACATGTGCTCCTGTTTGTTGGTTAATGCTTTTGATCGTCTCTCCACCTGAAGACCAAGATGGAAATGTTAAAATGCCCTCAGAGCAGATTTAACTAGACATTTATTCCCAGAATATAATCCATCAAGTTATTACATATGCTGCAAGCTATCCTAGATTCTAGTAATTCTGCATTAATGCTTGGCATTCATAAACCAGTTAACATCAGTAACTGAAGTAACACGAGCTATCCCATAAACAAAATCAGATGTTGCGATATTTCCATTAGCAACTGCATTTGCATCGTGAGAAAGATAGAAAAACAGCCATTTTAGTCGGACTGAAACAGAGCAGAAGCAGAGGCCAAGAGGGCATCGACAAAAATTTGACTTCAGTCTACTGAAGATTTGATCGAGTGGAGTTGCACTATTAACTTAAGTTTGGAAGCATCTCTGCCTGAAAAACTGTTGCATTTTTATATCAGTAACACCAATTAGGAAAGTTTTCAGTTTCAGGTGATCCATATATCTGGCATACTAGTAAGAGTAAAGAGTATTTAAATATTAACACCCTACACTCAATCTGTTGTTAAATGTGGCCATTGGCCAGGCAACCAGCTTTGACCAACAAGGGAACACAAGCCAATTCTAAATGTACAAATTACAACTCCCAAAAGCATGAAGAAATCCAGAAACTTAAATCTCAAGGAGGCACTGACTCTGCAGCAATGCACTATTGCAACAAAAATAGAATGTTGAGGAGGGGCCCACCTGCAATACTAACAAAACCATAAGCCTAAGAGCAGGCTGCCTGTTAAATTCCCCAAGGAGTTCAGGAGGGTTCAGGAAGCCTGAAAACGATCACATTGTATGGTTTAGCTCACTGGGCTAAATCGCTGGCTTTTAAAGCAGACCAAGCAGGCCAGCAGCACAGTTCGATTCCCGTACCAGCCTCCCCGGACAGGCGCCGGAATGTGGCTACTAGGGGCTTTTCACAGTGACTTCATTGAAGCCTACTCGTGACAATAAGCGATTTTCATTTTCATTTCATTTTTCAAGTTCCACAGTGAGCACGCATTAACAAGCCAAAATTTAATAGTGCCGACCTCATCCCGGGGAACTGATCTTGGAAAAGGACGTGAACATTACTTGTCACGATCTGATCATTTAAACCTTCTGTAGTTTACATGCAAGCATCAACCATTTGGCCGGCAATACATGTACAAACATTAGTTAGCGTTTTGACAAGTCAGGATATTTCGAATGTAACGCACGAGTTGCTGCAATTAAATCTAATGAATGAACACAGCCATCATGCTGCAATAAATAATTTTTCTTTTCACATAAAAGTTATGCAAATGTCTTTAAACTGATCAAAATGCAAAAGCTGCATCTGTAGGAATCTCCTTTCTAGTTATGCCACATACTACACCAGAAGACACCAATCAGGTTAGAAAAAAGACCAGCTAATAATTGGATCATTGTACACATCCCACACTGCCACGTTAGGATTTATTTTTCTTGGCTAATTAGGTGGGTTGGGGTGGTTGCGGACAGTGGCATAGAGAAAAGACTGCAATTGATGGCAAAAGTAATTAAGCTTGAAAGCTTTACCATTTGGCACATGAACCATGTTTTTAATAAGACGGTGAACTACTCGCTGAACTTATAATGACAACACATCGCCACAAAAACCTAGTGGAAAATGTTTTGCTCAGCAAACATGCAATCATATTTTTTAAATGAAAAGGCAGCATTAACCTCAAGCAATCGTTACAAAACAGTGAGTGATCAGAACAGTAAATTTGTGTCCAGAACGAACGACCATGTTAACAATTCCCGTGACAAAATCAGGTCAGGACATTTGACTCATACCAACAATTGCAAGGGCCCAAGCAAAAACTTCAATGAACAATGGTGCTAACTTTACTAGTGCTGTAACCTGTGGGTTTGACAGCAGAACTGCAAAAATTCAGAAATGTGAAACTGCAATATATTTTGAACACTGCCAGCAAACTAGACGAAGCTGAAGGTGCTTGATGATTCAAAGCATTGAATTCAATGTGCAACTACACGTTTAAAAAAAACTCCCAAAACGGGAATGACTGAATGTGGTGTGATTAATTTGCAGTTCGCTCCTCACTGCAACAAACAGGTCTATGGTTAACCTTGTATTTACTAAAACAGTGCATCCTATAAAACTTAATGACTGTAAAAAGCCTGCTGGCCATTCCTAGATTGATATTCATGTGTTAAAGAAATTCATTCACAAAGATTTCTCACAAAACACAATCCTTACCCTCCCCCAAACAGTTACTGCGGAAAGTGCCTTTTTAATTGCATCCTTTTGTAATGTTTGCAGACAGCAGGGAGGGTACCTGTTAAACATATGGAAAGCCAAGGAACTTAAAAAAAAAACCCGATGCTATTCCCCAGCAAAATCAATTAAAGCGTGGCCTTCCTAGATGTAGCCAACTTACGCCTTCTCTTCACTGCTTTATTCACCGAACAATCTGAGCTCAAAGCCTTTTCAAATCCGCACGCTGATTAAAATCTAATGTTTATGTCCTAACATCAATTACTTGTTGAGTTGTGTGTGCTTGCTCTGACTGCCTCTCTCACTGTCCCCCTCCTCCAGTGTGTCCAAAGGGATGCCCTTGGTGGTTAATGCACCCACTGGGGGAGGTCACTCACAAGACGCTTGGTGGCCAGTCACAGACACGTTCAACAGTCAGTCTATTCTTCCGCCTGACAGGGGTGCAATGTGAAACCGACTGCAATGGTACTTGATGAAAATTGTAAAGCAATTAATCAATCCACTAAAAAGACAGCAGTGACACTGCCCAGCACCAGAGAATTATCCATCATTTTTTTTTTATTATGGTAATTCGGTGAAGAGAAGTAACGATTTATCTTCTAGCTCCTGCCTTCACCCAACACAGAAAGCACTTGACGTTTCTATTGCCTCACAGCCTTTTCAGACATCTTTCAGCTGGTCAGAGCCACTGAAAAGGTAATGCCGGACATCAACTTTAGAGACTGGGAGATAGAGTGATCCTGAAAAGACCCATGAAACACTGGTTATGCAGTCAGATTTCAATTACACTCCCCCCCCCCCCCCCCCCCCCCCTCCCAAAGAGGGACGGGTGGTGAGGGGAGATTCACACAAGATCATGAACCGAAACCTCAACCACCAACAATTAATGTCACATTAGCTTCAGCATATTGTAACTCACATTAAGCTGTGGACGTGCACAATGAGGCCCTGGGTTTTCAAAGCGTGTGCTTCTTCACCCGCCCCTGTTCTCACAACCACAATATAGTCAAATGAACTGGTCTTTTTTTTAAATGTGGGTTTTTTTGTGGGGCCAGGAGGTTGGGGGGTGGGGGGGGTGGTATTGGTGGGGAGAAGAGAATCAATTTTGGGTGATCTCAGTCGCGTCTCATCTTAAAAACAGCTCAATTCAGCCATCATTGGTTTAGTTAAAACGGGTCAAGGGTTGTGTCAAAAATTTAAGCCACTTCATTATTCTCTTCATGAAAATGTAAAGGAGACCGGCAAAGTTTAACTCTCTAAAATCAGACTTCAAAGATCTCGGACTTGACAAAGAAAAAATGTCTTTCATTTCTAAAACTACGCTTTTCTGGCTAATTTGCATTTACACATTTGCTGTGAAATAAAAAGCTAAGATTTGAAGCACTGGTCACAAATATTGGACAGCAATAATAAATGAACACTTTAACATATGCAGTGCATTAAAGCAGCGAGAAAGGGGATTTGGATAGCTCCAGCTATATTCAACTGAGGATTTAAACCTTGTTTTGAATAAAATGCAAGTCTGCACTTTCAAACATGCCAGTGTAATTTTTAAGTGAGGGGGTCAGTCTTGGTCAGACTTAGCTTTGTGAGCCATCACTTCAATATCAAGTGTTAGATACACCTCTCAAGAGGTCTTCATTTAATAATCTATTAAGTAAACCATAAAATCTAGCATTGGCGTCATTTAGTCTACTGTTAACAGAAAGGAAAATCACAATTAACCAGTGTGCTTTATTGCTATCTAGCATTCCTGAAACATCGCCTCAAATTGCTCCCACCACCAACAGGTTCTTTACCATTGCATAATGCAATACAAAATAGTTTTTCCAAACGATTTACATTTATATAGTGCCTGAGACATAATAAAATGTCCCAAGGCACTTCACAAGAAAATGACAGACACATAATAGGTTGTTTGGTCAAAGATGTAGATTTTAAAGGGTGTCTTAAAGGAGGAAAGCGAGATAGAGAGGGAATTCCAGAGGCAGATAGGGAATTCCTCAGTAACAGAAGGCACGGCCATCAAGGGCAGAGCGATTAAAATTGAGGAATGTTGAAAGGGCAAAGGTAGAGATGCGTAGATAACTTGGAGGATTGTGGAGGAGGAGGATGGGGAGGGGCGAGGCCACAAAAGGACTGGGAATCAAGGATGAGAATTTTAAAATCAAGCTATTGCTTGACTGGGAGCCAACTAGGTCAGTGAGCACAGGGGAGATAAGTGAAGAAGACTCGGAGTTACGACATGGGCAGCAGACTGTTGTATGGCAGGTTTACAGAGGATAGAATATTAGACCCCAATGGAATGGTCAAGTCTAGAAGTTAACAGACATTAAACATGCAAACATTAAACCATCAAGACCAGAATGAGAGGCGCCACTCAAGCCATCCAGCACTCTTCTTCTAGCCCCATCTAACTATTCTATCATGGACTGATACTTGACAACCAGCACCACCAATGATCCCTACTTTAAGAAACAACAGTTCCAAGGGGAAAAGGTTACATCTTTATAACCATTAACTGCTCAATCCAACATTTCTTTTAAGAATCAACTACCAATGCCGAGTGCCCGTTCCATGTATCATTTCGTGTTTTGGGAAGGGATGGTGGGAAGAGTTTCTAATCTCTAAATGTGTGAATGCTGCAGTCTCCCTATTGCTCAGTATCTAACTTAATGAACAGTGACTAATGGCAAAACAAGCAAATGCATGACTGAAGTTATTTTTTTTTTAAAGCTGTAATATGGACTTACTACAAAAATTCCACAAGTTTAAAATGGCACTTTATTAAACGTGATGATACTGAATGTCCATTCAGCACATTGAAATACTAGAGGCAGAATACACAGGAGAAAGGGAACTTCTTTAGTAACACTTTTGGGCAGACAGCAGACTGACCGCAAGAGGGGAGACAAGGTTGGTTCGAACTGGAACCTCATTTCTGACAATTTATGCTTCGCCATCACAGGCAATGAAGTAAAGCAAACGGACAGCAGCCACTGCACAGGAAGCACAAGTGCCTCACCACTCACTTTCAGTATAACGCTGAATTCAACATACACTCCTGAGAAATACTCCAAATCCAGGGAAAGCAGCGCAAGGCAAAACGTCACCTCAAAAAATGGCGGGCTTCATTAAGCTTGAGAAGGTTAAATTCACCCTCAGAGGATCGGTGCAAGGGTTCTTTAAACGGTGGCAACCTTTCCTCGACTTTCTGGCTCAACGATAGGGTACTGGGACAGTAGCAGCAGCAACCCGGGGTGGGGGGGGGGACGTTGATTATGTTAGCTTATTTTATTTAAATTTGATTTATCAAATTTTAATTTATGGTTAAGTTCTCTTGTTTGGGGGGGCGGGGGTGGGGGAATGTGATACATGTGATGTTACGGTATGGGGGGAATTGTGGGTGTTATGGGGCTGTTAGTTGCATATTACTGCTTTTTGCTATACTTTTTGTTATATTTTCTGTAAAAAATTCCAATAAAAATTATTTAATAAAAAAAAAAATACAAAGACCCCTTGGAGGTGAATTTTACTGCAGTCTGGGTGCCCGGCAACAACACATATCGCTGCCACCGTGCAGGGCAACTCATTTTCCCTGGCCTCCTCGCAGACTCCTTCTCTCAGCCTTTCACTAACCAGAACCCGTCTTTCTAACTCACAGGGCAGATGCTGCAACCAGGAAATAAAACTTTAAAATTGTGCACAAGCAATTTATGTGGTATTCCAGTGTTACGGAAATCAACCAATTGTCCCATCATACAACCGAAATGGATTCCATAGCATCAAAACCCAGAGATTAGATGCTGAATCACATGAAGTGCGCATAATGGCCAGACCACTGGGAAATTGCAAAAGATCCGAGACATCAAACTGCTGTGATTCTCCACAATTCTCTAGAAAATTGCAAACGATAGTGGGTATTTCACCACCACTGCTCTATCTGGAAGACCATTCACATTCATGGTGATATTCCTTTTTCTTTTTCTAACATTTTTCCAATTCATACTGGAATTCTTCCAATATCTAGTTCAAGCTGATAATGTAACTCTCTTTCTCTAGTTCACATATCCACATGTGAGTCCACCTACAATGTGAAGTGGAAGTTGATTCAGGGAAGATGCCAGGAACTCCAGTAAAATGGCAAATTATGGAACAGAGCAGGACCCCTTTCCACAGGTCATCACTGTAATGTTTGTGGAGCTCTCAATTTGAGCCACAAGAGTGGGAAATCATTAAGGGCAGGGTGAGGATTTCTGCACACCGGGAAAGAGAGTGGGAATACTTGGACAATGACAGAAAAGCAACTTCCCATCCCATGGTTCTGCTTCTCCTGCCAAGTTTCCAGAGGCAGCAAGTTGCTCATATATCCTTTTGTCAATAATTCACAATGGAGGAAAATCATTGAAATGAAAAATGAAATGAAAATCGCTTGTCACAATTGTCAAATGAAGTTACTGTGAAAAGCCGCTAGTCACCACATTCTGGCGCCTGTTCGGGGAGGCTGGCACAGGAATTGAACCGTGCTGCTGGCCTGCCTGGGTCTGCTTTAAAAGCCAGCTATTTAGCCCTGTGCTAAACCAGCCAATTGTGGCTTGCAATTAAAAATGCTGTCTCTTACTCTTTTTTAAACGCAACTCAATGGCACCAGTCACTCTGAACACTCAGCCTTTCTGGTGTAACAAGTATTTCCCACCCTTAAAATGTGAACAGTTCACAACATGAAATTAAAAGAATCACATGGCCCCAAACACCAACAGACCCTAACCTGATAACCGTCTCTATGTAGACACTTGGTGGGAACTACAATTCAAGTCTATATATGTGGCGAGATGTAACGACAACAATCTCTCCCTCAACGTCAGCTAACTAAGGAGGTGGTCATTGACTTCAGGAAGCAAACTGTCATTCACACCCCTGTCTGCATCAATGATGCAGAGGTGGAGATGGTCGACAGTTTCAAATTCCTAGGCGTGCACATCACCAACAATCTGCCCTGGTCCACCCACATCGACGTTACGACCAGAAAGCACAACGCCTATACTTCCTGAGGAAACTATGGAATTTCGGCATGTCCACATTGACTCTTCCCCATTTTTACAGATGCACCATAGGAAGCATCCTATCTGGCTGCATCACAGCTTGGTGTGTGGCAACTGCTCGGCCCAAGACCGTAAGAAACTACAGAGAGTTGCGAACACAGCCCAGTCAATCATGCAAGTCCGCCTCCCATCCATTGACTCTGTCTACACCTCCCGCTGCCTTGGGAAAGTGGGCAGCATAATCAAAGACCTCTCCCACCCAGGTTATTCTCCCTTCCAACCACTTACATTGGGCAGGAGATACAAAAGTCTGAGAACACGCACTAAGATTCAAAAACAGCTTCTTCCCCACTGTTACCAGACTCCTGAATGACCCTCTTATGGACTGGACTAAACTGATCTCTCCACACATCTTCTCTACTGAGTAGCATACTACACTCCATATGTTTCACCCGATGTCTATGTATTTACATTGCGCATCTATTGCATGTACTATGTGATTTTATATATGGCTGTGAAAAGTGTTGACTTTAAATGCCTGAATTTGTAGTGGAAGGATGGTTTCATCCTCCATCATTATACAGAATGGAATGGAAAGGCTGTTACAGTCCTCAAATTCTGAGGACAGAGACATCATTTCTACTCCATGCAAAGAAATGCAGGAATCATGGCAGATAAGCCTCCTAAACTTTGATAACTTTCTTCCCAGGGTGTGGAAGAAATTGGCTCGTGATTGGGCAATATCATGTTAGCCACAAAAACAACAATCTGTTAAGCAACTGAATTATTTTCACTTGTCAGGATAAATTTTCAACTTGGTACGGCATCAGGGAGAGAAAAACACATATATAAAGATAGATAAGATACACATGTAAAAACATAAATACGTCATACCTTTTTAGCCATTCCAGTGCGAGACAAAACCAATATGGTCACAGAAGCAACACCACTCATCTTTCCAACTAAAATCCTGGAACTCTCTCACTAATGGGTGCACCTATACCACATGAACTTCTGCAGTTCAAGGCAGTGCCTCATCATCATCTTCGCAAGTGCAATTAGGAATGGGCTATTATTGCTGGCCTTGCCATTGACACTCATTCCATGAGCAAATATAAAAGTCAAATTATTGAAGATTGCAATGCAAACACTTCTCGACCCTACCAAAAATACACTCCCAATTTAAAGCCTCTGCTGTGCCATTTCACGGTTTTCTTTCAAAGCCAGATTTTTCTACTGTTATACAGTAATTATTGCAGTAATGCGAAGTTTGCACTTAACAAAGTTCACCACAATTATGCACCGTCAGATCATCATACCTCTTCCAATAACTAAGCCACATTTATCAGCGGGTATTGTATATGTTATCTCCTGCATGCCACCTGGAGGTCCCATGTTCCAGTCACTCCGACCCCTACCCCGTCCTCTTCCGGGACCGCCAAAGCCAGATTGACCATCCCTTTCCTGAAAGAATGAATATGTATTAAACATTGTCGAGCAGACATACAAAAATACTTTTGTTACTATTGATAGAGGCTTCAATTACTTGCCATCAAAGTGCATTGAGCAATGACAGATCAATTGATTTTGTTTTCATGTCTGGGCAGAAAATTTGTTTCATGATCGAGGAGCTGACAGTGTGGTAACCTTGCAAGAGACCACTCAGTTTCAGCCCTGCTCTACTTCCAATAGAAGCAATCATTGAGCTGTGTAAGTACACTCCATCTAATGGAATGAAACTAGTATTGCAACATGCCACTTTACCTCAAAGGTCCAGTAGCTTAATAGTAACATTTTAGTAAGTCCTATTCTTCCATCAAAATCTATACAATAGTTTAATATAGTTATACAAGCAAATGGGCAAAGAGAAATGGGAGAGGATATATTTTTCCTGCGCCCACAGTCAGGATATTTTAAGCATATAGAAATTAGCTCCTGCATGCCATGGCAGACATGAAGTCCAGACCAAGTATCAAGTAAATTCAGGCCAACAGGGAAGGAATACTTCCGGGCCTATTTTAAAGTTAGATATTCTAAGCTTAATTGTATATAACTGATTTGATAGTCGCCTATTAGACAACATTTTTGAAGAATTGGTTGAGTATAAGGATTTCTCTTAAATCAAACTAATAGATCAATGACACATTAAGCTTCCTATGTTTACTGCAAAATCAGGTAGATATAAAATTAGCAGCAATAGCAAATAAAATAAAGTGCTGAAGTCTACTAAATGTTTGTCAACATTTTTGTCCAGGCTTAAATTTATAAGATAGATAGTCCCTTGGGCGAGGGGCCCAGGGAATCCTATACCAATATGCGCCAGTACCTTCAGAAGGGAAGAAATCTAGGCGAGGAAGGAATGGAGAAAAAAACGATTGAGGCAAACTGAAACATAGCAGCTTATGAACAAGAATATAACAATCAATAGATTTACAAAACTGTAATTATTATAGATAAAGTTTTCACTTTTGACATAACTGCGAAAATGCACACAAAATGTTAGAAATTATGTTGGTCAGGTGATGCTTCACGTTACTGTTAAGATTCATTTGCATAGACACAAAGGCAAAAACCTCCATGAAGCAGAGCAATTAAACAGCTTAATAAAATTGATTTGCTTCTTTTGCCTCCATTAAAGTATATTCTTGGATGTACATGAGTGGGGTAACATGGTGTTGTCTTAACACAGCTGAAATGGATTTATCACCACAAATAAGGTTTTTAATAAGCGGGCCCAGTCCTTCAGCTGCATGTGACCAGACTTCAAAACACTGGAAACGACTTTATACAACAAAAAAAATCCATTTAACAATTTAATCAGTGCACACGAGTCAACTTCATAGTAAATTATATATGTTTGAGATGGAAATGTGGCTACTAGTGTATGGCACTAAGATAATGACTTCAATTTGAAGAGCCTTCCCGAACCAGCGCAATCTCGACGCAAGGATTGTGGTGTGTTTTGTATGCGCGGCCCAACTTGGGTTGAATTGAACACGGAAGCAGTGTATGTTGCAGAAAGCACGAATGTTAGTGATTATATGCATAACCCGTTTTTAAAATTCCCCAGTGTTGGTTTGTCCAATTCTACTCAGATTATGTCAACATATAAAAGTGGAAACTGCATGCCTGAACATTTTTCTTTGCTTAACAAAGCCTTTAGTTCCTCACCTGCGCAGTGTGAATAAGTTCATTAATCATATGAGAAGCATGCTGACACCTATCTGGAAGTCCCATCACCTGAGCAACTCTCTCTGGCATTATACCATCATCTATAACAAAAAGAACATTGGTGAAAAACACACATCCTTTTGACAGCTCAAGAAGTGTTTTAAACACAGGGGGTTCCTGAGAGGCAGGGGTGGAGTGGATAGAGAAATGCTGAACAAAAGACCCAATAATGATGGGCAAGGAGCTATGACACCTTTTACAGTTCGAGAGCTTTAGCTTTATCTGAACTTAAATATTTTAGTTGCTGAATACCATCTCATTCAGCACAGGAAGAGTTAAACAGTGAAGTCAGAAACATATGACTGCAATCTTCAAACAATCTCATAACTCTCAATGGTCTCAAGACTCCTTCATTGCCACTATGAACAAAGGCACCAGGCAGTATAACGCAAGAGAAGAAGAATGAATCTGTGCTGAATCAGCCGATATCTCCCAGAACAGGTGTAATACTACAACTGACCTCAATACCCTTAGGCACCAAAGCAGGGGTGTCAAAAGCAGAAAATTTATTCAGGAAGCCTTGCTGCTCATCTGATGACTCGAGGGGAATACAGAATCACATTTAATAGAGCCACCTGCCAGAATTAAATTGTTTGTCAAGTTGGCCCATAAAGAATAGCCACCTGAACGACCTACAAAACCCCAGCGCCCAAGGAGCTTCACGCCAAGAGGGGTCAACACTTTTGGAAGACAGGATTGGGGGAGATAAAGTGACCCCCCTTCCCCCCACTCCCCAAAACATCATGAAGTGCCAGTCTAGTGAATTAAACAGCTTGTTATTTTTACAGTGGAGGGCAGCCTGCATATCACAAGCAAACTCATTGAAAATGCAACTTGGCCAGATAAAGTATTGGCTTAATAAAGTATTTAAAATATCTTTCCCTAGTAAATACACAAAGGCAGTTAACTGGAAAGCAGAGCTGGCAGAATTTCATTAAGAAATGGTCTCATTAAATTGACCAGACAACCAGTCTTAAACAACCTTCTAAAATTATTGAATTGAAGAATACTGCAGTATAACTAATGAAGCTCCTTTAGCACCAACCTGACCAATCATCAGTCTCCTCTCTTGCACAGTGATTTAGATGTTTGCTATCACAGGATTTAGTGCTGAAAGAGGCCATTCAACCCATCGAGTCTGCACCTGCCCTTGGAAAGAGCACCTTAAGCCCATGCCTTCACCCTCTTCGCTTAACTCACTAAACCCACCTAACCTTTTTTTTAAAATTAAAATTAATTTTTTCCAATTAAGGGGTAATTTAGCATGGCCAATCCACCTAGCCTGCACATCTTTGCGTTGTGGGGGCAAAACCCACGCAAACACGAGGAGAATGTGCAAACTCCACCCAGACAGTGACCCAGAGCCGGGATCGAACCTGGGACCTCGGTGACGTGAGGCAGCAGTGCTAACCACTGCACTACCGTGCTGCCCTCCCCACCTAACCTTTTGGACACTAGGGGGCAATTTATCATGGCCAATCCACCTAACGTGCACATCTTTGGACCGTGGGAGGAAACCGGAGGAAACCCAGGCAGACACGGGGAGAAAATGCAAACTCTACACAGACAGTCACCCGAGGCCGGAATCGACCCCGGGTCCCTGGAGCTGTGAGGCAGCAGTGCTGACCACCATGCCACCCCAAATGTTTGAGGTCCATCAAATGCGTGAGCTGAGAACCACATCACAGGCTTGAAAAATAAGCGCTAAAACTGGAAATGATTATTACTTGCAATTAATGGGTTATTGGAAGTTTTGTGTTGCTGCTGCTGTTTTGGAAGATCCTCAAGGTCACCTTTTTAATCCTGCATGTTACTTCTCCAGGAATAATAGGCTGAGAATTTGTTTTAAACCCAACTCAAATTTCCAGTGAACCCTGAACTGGAACTTTGGCTGACCAGATTCAATTAGCTCAATGCAGCTATGCAATCTGTATTCAGAAACCTTTTGATTAAAACTGACACAGCACAGAAAGAGGCCCTTCAGCTCATCACGCCCGTGTCTGCACTTTGAAGGAGCTATTCAACCCTCAGTGGCGTCAAAAAGATTTCAGTGATTCAAAATTATGCAAAGTGGTCATTTTTCACACTACTACGGTACTGCCATTTTCCGTGAGGTATACTATCGGTTTGAATGGTAAAGAACATTCAACAGTAAAGCACTTGGAATTTATCCGCAGAACGTTTTCATTTAATACTGTGGAATGGAAATGTTGGTGATCAGTTTTGGCAGAATGAGCAGCCAAATGTCATTTGAGTTACTGTTTTATTTCTCCATTCTTTGATTTAATTAAATTGACCTGTGAGCATTTGGTTTCAAATTGGACAAAGAACTTTTACAATGTGGCTCGTTCACACACCAAGTGAGGTCTCCTTACCTGGTTTAAATTGAATCCTAACGCCAGCATCATTTTGAATCTTTTTTATCATTTCGCCATTTCTTCCTATTACAATACCAACAGCAAACCTAGGCACAGCAACCTGGAGGGGGGGGGGAAACAAAAAGAAAAATTCCTGAACACCCATCCGTGACAATAGAATATGCCAAACCTATTGTACTCCATCATTTAGTTTGTAGGATTCTTATCTCTCCATCAGATAGATAGTATCTATTCTCCACTTGCATGCTGAAAGAATGGACGCCTCGCTGGGTTATAGTTTCATGAACTCGAGTACCAGATAATTTTCCCTCATGACTATTCATGACAGTAATGAGTACTTGGGGCATATCAAACATGCCCCATCCTATCCTTAATCTGACATCCACTTCAAGCACTATGCACTGGTTAGAGATCATATGCCTCCACCCTATCCCCATAAATCCAGTAACCCGACCTAACCTTTTGGACACTAAAATTTAGAATGGCCAATCCACCTAACCGGCGCATCTTGGGACTGTGGGAGGAAACGGAAGCACCCGGAGGAAACCCACCCGGGAGCAACTGGGGACTTAACAAGACAGGGCTGATAAATATTCAAAATATTGCACAAAATTCTCATACAAAAATACCTCCTACAGTTAAATCTTTGCTAACGGGATCCGGATTAATTTAGATATGAGAGAACACCAGCTGTTTCAAGTGCATTTAAATCTATATTGATGGGGATAATTCAAAATGTGCATCCTAAATGTATTTCAATCGAGTGCCATGGTTGTACTTAACACGCATTCATGAGGTGAATTGTCACTGCTGTAAACGTACATAATGCAACCATAATGCCTAGTGTGTACAGAGTGTATAATCTGGATTCATTTGAATAAATTTACTGGCATGAAAAATCCAACTCATGCCAACAGGTAAAAACAAGAGTTTCATAACCAATGATGCAATATAAGCACAGGGTGTTCCATGCTGTATGATGCAATGCAGTTGAAAGTCTGCCCAATCATTTGAAAACTTTCAAAGTCTATGATAACTGCAAGATAAAGAGAAGTAAGGCAGTACTTACATCTACACTATTTCCCCCCATTCTGGAACTGTACTCAGCCCGCCTGAAGTCACTTTGCTCTTTATCTCTGATTATTTCCAAGACCATCTCTTTAGCTAGCTGGGAGTGGGGAGGAAAGGCAGAAAGGGGAAACAAACAAGATTACTGGAGAGCATCAATCATCCGCGCGTAAACATTAATTTCAATTTTCAAGACTGTACAGTGATTGAAAATATTTTTTAAAAGCCAGTTACAGTAAAGTGGGCTAAACACATGGGTTGTAATGCAGAACGCTGGTTCAATTCCTGTACCGGCCTCCCCGAACAGGCGCTGGAATATGGTGACGGAGCTTTTCACAGTAACTTCATTGAAGCCTACTTACAATAAGCGATTATTAATATTTTGCAGCCCCTGTTAAAATCAAGGCAGAATTACAAAACCATGAAGAGTACATGAGAGCTCACATCTGCATTTCCAGCGCAGGAAAGGCACGAATCAGCTCAGCTAATTACAGCACTCACTTTTCTCCCCTGCGAAACATACAACGCTCTTGATCTTTGTCATGACAGATTGAAAAGGAGTAGTGAGCAAGCCATGTTGCTCACATTAACGACACGTGATCAGAAATGAAACAGCTGTCCAGATCGGAATTGGCAATTAAATATGCCAACACACCCTACACACAAACACATGCTCATTCGCCAACACACACACGCGCTCACTCGCCAACACACTCAATGGGTATTATAGAACGGGAAAGGAAATTTACTTTTGGGAAAATTAGAGCCATAGATGTAGGAGATCTTAATTCTTCAAATAAAAAAGACATGGCAGCACGGTAGCATTGTGGTTAGCACCATGGCTTCACAGCACCAGGGTGCCAGGTTAGATTCCCTGCTGGGTCACTGTCTGTGCCGAGTCTGCACGTTCGCCCCGTGTCTGCGCGGGTTTCCTCCGGGCGCTCCCATTTCCTTCCACAGTCTAAAGATGTGGTTAGGTGGATTGGCCATGTCAAATTGCCCTTAGTGCCCAAACGGGTTAGGAGGGGTTGTTGGGTTAGGAGGATAGGGTGGAAGTGAGGGCTAAAGTGGGTCGGTGCAGATTCAATGGGCTGAATGGTCTCCTTCTGCTCTATATGTTCTATAAAGAAAACATGAGGTAGAAAGGAAAAGTCTCTGTCCTATGTTCAAAACATAGTTTCGTCAGTATATTGCTTCAATGGGGACTTAGTACCTAGTTCTAGATAATGGGGGCCAGTTAAGCTCAGTGAGCTAGACAGCTGGTTTGTGATGCAGAACAAGGCCAGCAGCGCGGGTTCGATTCCCGTACTGGCTGAGGTTATTCACAAAGGCCTGCCTTCTCACCTTTTAAAAAAAATGTTTTTTAAATTTTGAGTATGCTATTATTTTCCATTCTGATCAAGGGGCAATTTAGCGTGCCCTGCACAACTTTGGGTTGTGGGGGTGAGACCCATGCAGACACCTGCCTTCTCAACCTCACCCGAGGTGTGGTGATCTTCAGGTTAAACCACCACCAGTCAGCTCTCCCCCATCAAAAGGGGAAAGCAGCTTATGGTCATCTGGGACTATGGCGACTTTACCTTACCTCTAGGCAATGGAGCAGACCGAGTAGCCTAAAGGAGGCAAACATTTGGACAAATATAATTGTAGTAACTTCAAAGTACAGAGTAGAAACGGCAAAAGAAAGTTACAGCCAAGAACTGAAAAATAAAAAGTTATAGCAAGAAACAAATCTTGCTCAGATTACAGGGAAGAAAAAAATGGCCAATAGAATCACAGGTTAGCAACAGGAATTATAAACATTGGTAGTAAATTATGTAGTGCTCTGGTCAGACTACACATTCTACACCATGCCCCGTTCTGGTTACAAGTATGAGATACATTCATGGGGCAGCACAGGGAAGAGCCAAAGGGATGGTCAATGTCAGAGGTCAGACAGGAGAAACGTAGCCTTTTTATGAAGGGACAGAGGTGATGATACCACGAGAACTATCATCTAGCAAGTCAAAGGCAAATCCGAAAACCTACAAGCTAAATTCTGAGCGAGACACCAGCTCAAATTAATGTAAAACAAGCTTTGGACTGGAATCAGAGGTGGTTCTTCACACACAGTAAATAATGCATCCAGCGGACTCCTGGATAGAACACTGATGGCAAAGGCTTTAGAGTCATTTAACAGACATCTGGGTCTTATAATGAAGAATTTAGGTCTTTCTGATGAAAGATGAGCTGAATGCCATTCCTAACTCAAATGTCTAGTGAGTCAAGATCACTGGAAAGGAGAATGCAAAGACTAGTTGGAAACCGTAGTCTCATGACTAAAACGATAGAGTGAGCAGTCTATTTTGAGGTCACTGTCATTTTCTATATACATAAATGAATTATGGAGTTGAAGGAACAGTGAAATTTGATGATGACAACCAAAAAGGTTGGCATCATAAACTAGAAGTAAGATTATGAATACAGTAGGGCATAGAGGCAAAAAAAGACCAAATCAAATGGCTGATGCATTAAATGTAGAGAACAAAAGAAATGAGAGCAGATGCAGACCATACTTCACCCCCACATTAGCTTGTTCTATCATTAAGTACGATTATGGCCAATCTTTTGCCTCAACTCACGTTCATGTCCATTCCCCATATTTGATTCCCTGACATACCAAAAATATGTCTGCCTCAGCTCAAGTATATTCAACGAAAGACCATCCACAGTCTTCTGGGACGGAGAATTCCAAACATTCACAATCTTTTGAGTGAAGAAAACTCCCCTCATTTCAGTTCTAAATGACTGATTCCCATCCTGAGGCTGAGCCCTCGTGTCCTAGATTCACCAGCCAAAGGAAGCAGCCTGTGTCTACCCCGTGAAGCCACTTCAGGATCTTGTATATTTCAATGAGATCACCTTTCATTCTTCTGAACTCCACCGAGAATAGGCCCAATTTACTTCTCATCCCTGGAATCAATCGCATGAATCTTGCAGGTTAATCATTTCCTTCATTTGATATGGAGGCCAAAACTGCACAACAGTAGTCCAGGTGGCTTTTCACCAAAATCCCATTTTTTTGTAGCAAAACCCCCTTATTCTTGCACTCCAATGCTCTTTCAATAAAGGCCAATATGCTATTCGCCTTCCTAACTGCTTGCTGTATTTTCATGTTAACTTTGATTTCCTTGTACGAGAGCACAGTGGTTAGCACTGTTGCTCCACAGCTCCAGGGACCCGGGTTAGATTCCTAGCTTGGGTCACTGTCTGTGCTGAGTCTGCACATTCTCGCCATACTCCGGTTTCCTCCCATACGTCCCAAAATACATGCTTATTAGGTAAATTGGACATTCTGAATTCTCTCTCAGTGTACCCAAACAGGTGCCGGAGTGTGGCAACTAGGGGATTTTCACAGTAACTTCATTGCTGTGTTAATGTAAGCCTACTTTTGACACTAATAATGATTGTTATTATTACATCCAAATATCCCTGAACATTGACACGTTTCATGGCTTTTAAAACATTGTTTTCCTAATCTATCAAAATGAATAACCTCACACCCCCCCCACATTATACTCCATCTGTCACTTTACTGCCCATTCATTAAACCTGCCCATATGTTTTTACAACCTGTGTCCTCAACTTAAATTTCCACCTAGCTTTGTATCGACAGAAAACTTGGGATAAACTATTCTCAGCTTTTTTATCAGTCATTGACATAAGATTGTAAATAGCAGAGGTCCAAGGCACTGATCTTTGCAGCACTCCACTAGTTACAGTCCGCCAACTTGATTCTGTCCCATTTATCCCGACTCTTTTGGGTGGCACACTGCTGCCTCACAGCACCAGGGAGACGGTTCAATTCTGACCTTGGGTGACTGTGTGGAGTTTGTACGCTCTCCCAGTGTCTGCGTGGGTTTCCTCCCACAGTCCAAAAATGTACAGATTAGGTGGATTGGCAATGCTAAATTGTCCCTCAGTGTCCAGGGTGTGCAGATTAGGCTACGGGGGTTACAGGTATAGGGCAGAGTGGATCGGTGCAGACTCAATGGGTCGAATGTCCTCCTTTTACACTGTAGGGATTCTATTCTATTCTTCTCATTAACCAAATCTCCACTCATGCTAACATATTATGCCAAACTTCATAATCCCTTATCTTGCATAAACTTTTGTCAACATCTTATCAAACGTCCTTAGGAAATCTAAGTATACTACATCTATTGGCAGTCCTTTATTTACACTACCAGTTAGATCCACGCAGCGCTAATACATTTGTCAAGTAAGATTTTTCTTTTGTAAATCCATGGTGACGGTCTGCTCAAACTACGATCAGAGAGATGTGAATTAAAACATTTTGGAAGGAATACACTACTGAAATGGTTGAGATTTTAAACTGAGTGGCGGAACCTCTGCACATCCATACATAGGTCATTGACATGGTCAGCACAAGATGATCAGGCCAGGAAAAAGGGAAACAAAATTTCTGTTTTTGTGAATCTACAGGAGTGTATAAATGCTAGGAACCAATGAGCTGCTACAAGACCTTAGCAAGCTTCAACTACAGTATTGTACAGTTTGTGACACCCAACTGAGAATGAAGGATTGCATCTTTGAATAAAGACTAGATATTAGGCCTTTTGCACTAGAAGGGATCGACCAGATTTCAAGGTCTTCAAGATACCGGTAAGGCACTGAGAGATTGCTTCCACAGGTTGGTGAGACTGTAAAATGCTAAAATTTAAGATTATATCAATAATTAAAGGATAGAAAAGAAATACAGTAAAGTATCCTTTATCCAAACTCGCGGGACTGCTGGAGTTTTGTTATTCAGATATCTCCTGTTTGCAGATCTACTGTATATATAGTGGCCTATTTACATTACATTAGCTGTGATGAAGGGAGGTATTTCAGATATATTGTATTTTTGATATATTGTATTATATGTATTTTGTGCAGTATGGGTTAAAAGCCCTTAAAAGCACAGAGGTAGAGTGGTTAGCACTGCAGCCTCACAGCACCAGAGACCCAGGTTCAATTCCGACCTTGGATGACTGTGTGGAGTTTGCATGTTCTCCTGGTGTCTGCGTGGGTTTCCTCCGGGTGCTCCGGTTTCCTCCCACAGACCAAAGATGTGCAGGTTAGGTGGATTAGCCATGCTAAATTCACCCTTAAGTGTCCAAATATCTTTGGTGGGGCGACTGGGTTATGAGAATAGGGTGAAGGTGTGGGCCTAGGTAGGGTGCTCTTTTGGAGTGGTGGCGCAGACCCGATGGGTAGAACGGCCTCCTGCATGTAAGGATTCTATGATTCTGTGCTATGTATATGACTGCTGCAATCATGTTTTCAAAAATCCTGGTTTGAAGACAGGGGTGCAATTAAAGCACTGTAAAAGTTTGGGTCATGGACTTTTGTTTACAAGGAGGGCTCCCTGGGGCGTAGATAATTAGATACATTGTGTTCAGCTTAGTAAGATGATGTCGTTAATGGGAGGAGTCAGGGACTGAAGCAATTTCTAGAGGTTCAGTTTTGCGTGCATTTGTGAACTGACTAGCTTCTTCTCTTCAGCAGTTTAGTTGACAAAGATTCTACGCTGTCACGATTCTTCATTTTGCCGACAGACCATTTTGACGGCGTGGGGCTACCCCAAAATGGGAAACCCTATTGACCAGCCAGTGAATGGAGAATCCCGATGGGGTGGGCACCAGAAAACCCGCCCCAAATCTCTATTTATGCGTGAAATCATCCCTGGGACGAAGTATTCTTTCCTCACAGTTTTACAAAATTCAAGTAAAACATTGGGGTTTCTGTCCAGCATCCAACTAACTGTTGGGGTCTGCTCCGGGGCCATAATAAAGCCTAAGCTAGCTATGGTCTACAAATGAGCTTGTTTCCCCATTTACCAACATCCATATGTGACTTTTTACCTGTTAACACCTTTACACAAATAATATATTAATCATGGGTAATATATTAATTTGTATGTTAGTAAATCAACGTAACTGCAAAACCTTTCAAGAAAAATTCAGTTTTTGGACATGTCTGGATGTATGGATACAGGATATTCGACCTGTAATTTCTTCAGAGGATAGCTAGAATGAAAAATTGCCTGCCACAAGACATTGTTCAAACAGAATCATTTCATTCTTTCACAGGGGAATATAAAAAAAAAATTTGCTCATGGGACGTGGGCAGCATTTATTGCCCATCCCTAATTGCCATTGAGGGGGCAGTTAAGGGTCAACCATGTTGCTGAGAGTCTGGAATCGCATGTAGGCCAGACCGGGTAAGGACGGCAGATTTCCTTCCCTAAAGGACATGAGTGAAGGAGATGGCCTTTTTATGATAATTGACAATGGTTTCGTGGTCATCATTAGACTATTAATTCCAGATTTTTATTGAATTCAAATTTCACCATCTGCAGAGGTGGGAGTTGAATCTTGATCCCTCAGAGCATTACTCTGGGCCTCTGGTTAACTAGTCCAGTGACAATACCACTATGCCACCCCCTCCCCTTATTTGGATGGTTGCTTGAAAATAAGAGGGTTTAAAGGCATATGAAAGAAGAGAGGAAAAGTGGGATTAGACAAGTGATTCGTGTATAGGAAAAGAAATAGCGCACAGCCATGTTACACCAGGGAAACAACCTATTTGGTCTATACATCTGCAGCCGTACCAGGTTGCTTATTGGAAGGGGACTTGCAGGATGGGCACAATTGAAATGTGGAGCTCGTTCAAGGCACAACTACTGCGGGTCCTTGATAAGTATGTACCTGTCAGGCAGGGAGGAAGTGGTCGACCGAAGGAACCGTGCTTTACTAAAGTAGTTGAATCGCTTGTCAAGAGGAAGAAGGAAACTTGTGTAAAGATGAGACGTGAAGTATCAGTTAGGACGCTCGAGATTTACAAGTTAGCTACGAAGGACCTAAAGAGAGAGCTAAGAAGAGCCATGAGGGGACACGAGAAGTCTTTGGCAGGTAGGATCAAGGAAAACCCTAAAGCTTTCTATAGGTATGTCAGGAATAAAAGAATGACTAGGGTAAGAGTAGGGCCAGTCAAGGACAGTAGTGGGAAGTTGTGCGCGGAGTCCGAGGAGATAGGAGGCCTGCTAAATGAATACTTTTCGTCAGTATCCACGCAGGAAAAAGACAGTTTTGTTGAGGAGAATACTGAGATGCAGGCTACTAGACTCGAAGGGCTTGAGGTTCATAAGGAGGAGGTGTTAGCAATTCTGGAAAGTGTGAAAATAGATAAATCTCCTGGGCCGGATGGTATTTATCCTAGGATTCTCTGAGAAGCTAGAGAGGAGATTGCTGAGCCTTTGGCTTTGATCTTTGTAGTCATTGTCTACAGGAATAGTGCCAGAAGACTGGAGGATAGAAAATGTTGTCCCCTTGCTCAAGAAGGAGAGTAGAGACAACCCCGGTAACTATAGACCAGTGAGCCTTACTTCTGTTGTGGGAAAAGTCTTGGAAAGGTTTATAAGAGGTAGGATTTATAATCATCCAGAAAGGAATAATTTGATTGGGGATAGTCAACACGGTTTTGCGAAGGGTAGGTTGTGCCTCACAAACCTTGTTGAGTTCTTTGAGAAGGTGACCAAACAGGTGGACAAGGATAAAGCAGTTGATGTGGTGTATATGGATTTCAGTAAAGCATGTGATAAGGTTCCCCACGGTAGGCTATTTCAGAAAATATGGAGGCATGGGATTGAGGGTGATTTAGCAGTTTGGATCAGAAATTGGCTCGCTGTAAGAAGACAGAGGGTGGTGGTTGATGGGAAATGTTCAACCTGAAGTTCAGTTACTAGTGGTGTACCACAAGGATCTGTTTTAGGGCCACTACTGTTTGTCATTTTTGTAAATGATCTGGATGAGGGCGTAGAAGGATGGGTGAGTAAATTTGCAGATGACACTAAAGTCGGTGGAGTTGTGGACAGTGCGGAAGGATGTTGCAGGTTACAGAGGGACATAGATAAGATGCAGAGCTGGGCTGAGAGTTGGCAAATGGAGTTTAAATGGGGATTCATTTTGGAAGGAGTAACAGGAAGACAGAGTACTGAGCTAATGGTAAGATTCTCGGTAGTGTGGATGAGCAGAGAGATTTCGGTGTCATGTACATCGATCCCTGAAAGTTGTCACCCAGGTTGATAGGGTTGTTAAGAAGGTATATGGTGTGTTAGCTTTTACTGGTAGAGGGATTCAGTTTCGGAGCCATGAGGTCATGTTGCCGCTGTACAAAACTCTGGTGCGGCCGCATTAGGAGTATTGCGTGCAGTTCTGTTCGCCGCATTATAGGAAGGATGTGGAAGCATTGGAAAGGGTGCAGAGGAGTTTTACCAGGATGTTGCCTGGTATGGAGGGAAGATCTTATGAGGAAAGGCTGAGGGACTTACGGCTGTTTTCGTTAGAGAGAAGAAGGTTAAGAGGTGACTTAATAGAGGCATACAAGATGATCAGAGGATTAGATAGGGTGGACAGTGAGAGCCTTTTTCCTCGGATGGTGATGGCTAGCACGAGGGGACATAGTTTTAAAATTATGGGGAGATAGATATAGGACAGATGTCAAAGGTAGGTTCTTTACTCAGAGTAACAAGGGCGTGGGATGCCCTGCCTGCAACAGTAGTGGACTCGCCAACATTAAGGGCATTTAGATGGTCATTGGATAAATATATGGATGATAAAGGAATAGTGTAGATGGGCTTTAAAGTGGTTTCACAGGGCAGCGCAACATCGAGGGCCGAAGGGCCTGTACTGCGCTGTAATGTTCTATAGCTCTCTGTATGCCAGAGGACATTTGTGCCTGCATGTACGGAAATGTATCATCAGCCTCTAATATGCATGTACAAAGGCACGAGTTTTTTTTGGGGGGGGGGGCTAAAAAGAATGGAATGAGGGAAAGTTCCATGTAAAATACTTTACACTAGTTTCCTTGGTTTGGGAGTAAAAAATGTAAAGGACATCATATTAATGCCAACACATCAAGCTATTTTCTTCAGCTGCTGAACAACCTAGGCCCACCATTCTCGACCAAGTTCTGATTTTGAGTCTCTGCAGTTTTGATCATCCCAGCCTGGCAGGGCAGAAATTGTGCTTACTCTCCCAGAATCTTGGTACGAGATTTGCAGTTTCCCATTTTGCAAAGTGAAAAGCAAAGTCAGCACTGACATGGTGAGATGGTGACCAAGTTCAAAATGGCACTGGCTATCGATGGAAACTAAGCCACTGTGCCCCTGAACACCCAGCACAAGGACTTTAAGTGTCAAATTAGGTAAAGACAATTTTAACGGACATATAGAGGTGTACTGGGATAAATTACACAGAACTTGTGCGCTAATCATCTAAATGAGGGATACGAAGGTCAACACACCTGTACTTTGTAAGGATCCCCTGTAATCCGCAGTGGTTTGTCTGCGCCTGTGGGAAGTGGTCCATCCTGAATCATTATCATTTTTACACCTGTTTTCTCCTGAAAAAGAGAAACGGATCATGATCTGACATCTAGGCACTGACACTCTAGTAATCAATTAAAACAAAGCTTAGAACATTCATTTGGCCCAGCCATAGAGGGCCACAGCACAGGAAAGGCCTCTTGGCCTATCGCATCTGCGCCAGTCGAGAACCCCCATGAAACTATTCTGATCCCAGTTTCCAGCACTTGGTCCATAGCCTTGTATGCCTTGGCATCACAAGTGCACATCTGTACTTCGTAGGGTCTCTGCCTCCACCACCCTTTCAGGCAGCAAGTTCCAGGCTCCTACCACCCACTGGGTGGAAACGTTTTTCCTCACATCCCCTCTAAACCACCTGCCCCATACCTTAAATCTCATTCTATGGTCACTGATCCCTCCACCAAGGGGAAAGGTTTCTTCCTGTCTACTCTATCTATGCCCCTCAGAATTTTATACATCTCAAACATGCCCTCAGTCTCCTCTGCTCAAAGGAAATCTATTAACACCTTAAATGCTGCTTGGAGTGTCATCTCAACTACTCCTTGCAGTAGTAAGTCCACATTCTTACCACTCTGGGTAAAGACGTATTCTTGAATTTCTTATTGAAATATAATGACCACCTCTATCCCGCAAGTGGAATCAGTTCTGGAATTATCCTAGCAAACGTTTTATGAACATTCCCCAGTGTGTCTATACCCTTTAATCCTGTCAATGTCTTATCAATTACAGTGTTCCATTTTTTAAATTCAATTACACTGTTACTGGAAACAGGTAATGGTTATTGGAACATATACAAATAAAGGATGGCTGGGACACTGGGTGGAAGTGAGGATTGTTGGCATCGAACAAGATAATAAACTTTCTCAGCAAGGAAAGTCAGTCTTAGTTTTGATTTCACCAACTAACATGGACCCTGTTAACATGAACTTTTCACATTTTGTATTTTTTTTTTACGCGTGAACTATTAAAAACCAGATGGTAAATGGTCCACCAAACATAGGCAGAGTTCAGAGAATACTTGAACATATTACTGGTATAATACCAGAAGTTACAGGTTTATCACTAATTAAAGCGATTTGAATTTAGAACATTGGAAATGAATAAATGAGTATAATTTAACTTTAAGAAGTCTTACAACACCAGGTTAAAGTCCAACAGGTTTGTTTCGAACACTAGCTTTCGGAGCACTGCTCCTTCCTCAGGTGAATGGAGAGGTATGTTCCAGAAACACATATATATGTCAAAGATGTCAGACAATGCTTGGAATGCGAGCATTTGCGGGTAATCAAACCATTACAGATCCAGAGATGGGGTAATCCCAGGTTAAAGGGGTGTGAATTGTCTCAAGCCAGGACAGTTGGTAGGATTTTGCAAGGCCAGGCCAGATGGTGGGGGTGAATGTTATGCGACATGCATTACAATCGAAGCGTGGTACATTGGCGAGACCATGCAAACGCTGCGACAACGAATGAACGGGCATCGCGCAACAATCACCAGGCAGGAATGTTCCCTTCCAGTCGGGGAACACTTCCGCAGTCAAGGGCATTCAGCCTCTGATCTCCGGGTAAGCGTTCTCCAAGGCGGCCTTCAGGACACGCGACAACGCAGAATTGGCGATCAGAAATTTATAGCCAAGTTCCGCACGCATGAGTGCGGCCTCAACCGGGACCTGGGATTCATGTTGCATTACATTCACCCCCCACCATCTGGCCTGGGTTTGCAAAATCCTACCAACTGTCCTGGTTTGAGACAATTCACACCTCTTTAACCTGGGATTACCCTAATCTCTGGATCTGTAAAGATTTGATTACCTGCAAATGCTCACATTCCAAGCATTGTCTGGCATCTTTGAATTTGTCTATATATATATGTTTCTGGAACATACCTCTTCATTCACCTGAGGAAGGAGCTGCTCCGAAAGCTCGTGTTTGAAACAAACATGTTGGACTTTAACCTGGTGTTGTAAGACTTCTTACTGTGCTCACCCCAGTCCAACGCGGGCATCTCCACATCATTTAACTTTGTTAACACATCAGTATCAATGCACTGAAGCAACTTTGGTCACATCATTGAAGAGTCATCAGGACTCGAAACATTAACTCCTGTTTCTCCACAAATGTTGCCAGACCTGCAGAGTTTTCCCAGTATTTTCCAGTTTTATTTTGGATTTCCAGCATTTTGTGCTTATATTACAAATGGGCTCTACTTGTCCAGTGCAGATGAATTCGGGACAGCAAGTAATTGGTCAGAATATATCAGTCTATCCAGAATGCCCAGACACAGTATAGGAAAGTTGGACCAGTAAGCTGCTGGGTCCAATAAGTTTTCAGATATTGAGGTCACAGAATACATTGCCAGCAATTGAAAATGTGAGGCAAAGGTGACTCCACCACATTGTCATAGGCTTCTCTTACCTGCAGTTGTTTAATGGTTTCCCCTCCTTTGCCAATGACAAGACCCACTTTGCTGGCTGGGATTTGGATTTCCTGTATAGCACTGTTGGAGCTATCAATGTCATTATGAAAGCCGGGTCCGTTCCGACACCGATCCACAATCTGCCCTAGGAGTCTTTTCGCTTCTCTGATTAATAAACCAGCACATCATGGTGATCAGTCAAGCCAGTCTTGAAAGCACAGAACTATACAATTCAAACAATTTTGCATGACTGAATTAAATCAAATTCAACAAGATACTTCACAGGAATGTTAGTGTCAGACTGATGTAACCCTTCGCTGTGATCATTTCATTCTGTTAGCAAGTTGAAGGTTTCAATTTACCAACATTTTGAAGAGTTTTTTAATTACTTCAGTTCCAGAAACATTCAGCCCATTTTCGGCAAATAGTCTCATGAGCTTAATATCCCCAGTTTGGGGTTTCAAAACACAGCACTCTACTGTGCTGTCCCATAGTACACGGATTTACAGCTCAAATCTCTCAATGCATCTTTCCCGACAGGTGGAGACATCAAGCAGAAACTGGTGCTGGCTGATACTTTGAAAGGGGAAGGAATGAACAAGAGGAGACTACAATTCTCATGCCTCTTTTAACAATGACTCAAATGCATAGTTGGCAGAGGACGGGTCTGAGAAAAGGGAAATGCTGTTCCGAAACATTTAGATCAAAGTATTACAAGCAACAAGCAAGGATGTCGTTGCTGTTAGCAGCGCATGTGTGAGAAATGGTCATGGTTATATTAGTGTGGCAAAAGGCATTTCAGCACAATTATATGACAAAAAAAATCAAGTCTTTAAAAAAAACTCTTGCTAAAATTATTGCAAAGTCTCACTAAGTCACGCCACGATTTTAAGTCCCGTTTCCCTTACTCCATTGTTAGCAAAAACAATCCTGCAAATCCCTCTTTCCTAGTGCAGAGGTCTTTGAAGGCAGACCATGATCTGTCAGGTCTCAAACCCAAACTGCAGACCATGCAAGACTTGGCAGTTCAGCCGTCAGACAACTTTTGTCCCTTCTGTTTATATTTCGTTAATCATTACCCAAAAGAAGTTAGCTATACACATTCATGTGAAAAAGTAGATACAACAATCTTATCTTGCCTGTTTCAATCCTGTGAGGTCAACCAAAGCAGCATCTAAATCGATTTTGTACAAAGGTTCTGCTAGTTTAAAGTGAAATTCAAGTTCTCCTTTTTGACACTGGACATAGAATCCACACAACGCAGGAGGAGGTCATTCGGCCCATCAAGTCTGCACCGATCCACTGAAAAAGTGCCCTACAGCCCACTCCCCCACCCTATACCCATAACCCCACTTAACTTGCACATTTTTGGACACCAAAGGGCAACTTAGCATGACCAATTCACCTAACCTAAACACATCTTTGGACTGTGGGAGGAAACTGTAACATCCGGAGGGGAAACCTACGCAGACAGGGGGAGAACGTGCAAACTCCAGTCACCCAAGGATGGAATCGAACCTGGGTCACCTACGCTGGGAGGCAGCCATGCTAACAACTGTGCCGTGACAGAATGATAAAAGAATGCCACTGCCAAAATAGTGCTTCAACAACTTTGGGCAAGTGAGCACGCAGAGTTAGTCATGGGTCTCAGCAAGGCCAACAGTATTGGGTCTTGGATGAATATAATTTTGTGACTCCCTTGCCCTCAATAGGTAAAAGGTAACACTCAACATTTTGCCACATACAATTAAGTTGCAGTTTCAAGGGCGTCAAAGGGGTAGCAGGTAGGTGTGCTATGATTAATCTCAGCATCCCAGAGCCTTGGATGTGGGAGGGGATAATGATAGGCAAGGTAAGAACATTTGTGGCAGGTGAAACTGGATGCAAAAACACAAGATGGGGCATGAAAATCCAAATTATGCAACAGATGGCCCAGTAGCTTAATATGTCAAACATCCACTCAGGAGAATTGAAGACGACAGTCAACACTTACTCTATGTTCTCGGGGGAGCCCGTCAATGTGCAGGATCTTTCTGGGAGACCTCCACTATCTTGCAGGGGTGCAAAAAGAGAGGTTAGCTCACAGGAAATGAGAAATCCTGATATCACAGTCTTATTACTGAAGAAGTTAAGATATATTTGTGACGCCAGAACAGTGTCAAAATTTCACATCAACCTCGGCAATAATGGTAGCAGGAGTACATCACAATGAAGAGACTTTTGTAAGGTGTATGAACGTACAATTAGACCAGAAACTGAAGACAATATAACCTAACCTTGGCAGACAAGTGCTTACCAGGAGCAATCTGAATTTTGCAGCCCGATTCCATCTGTATCCGAGATATTTGTTCTCCTCCCCTGCCAATTACTGAAAAGAGAAAGTGTCAAAATTGGAGTCAATAGAATGACAGGAATATCAACATTACCTTAAAGAGAAAGTAACCCCCATTCTAGTCTATATAAACTGGATTTGAATATGACGCGCCTAAAAATGAGACCTACAAGGAGCATTTAATGCAAAATATATCGAGCATTGGAATAGTCATCTGTGAGGAACAATGAAAAGTTATGTCCAATACATTCAAGTAATATTTAAACAAGCGTCTCAGCAGTAATATGGTTGGATTTAAAATGGGGGATTCTATTCGACATCCCAGAAAGGAATATTCAAACTGCATTGCACCCCAAGCTGAGACTTCATCGATTCCTGGGTGCGACAACAAAAGTAACATCTCACCAATAGAAGAGGATTTCTGGTTGAGCGATCTAGAGGAAATTATGTGGTGTTTATCCTGATGATTTTTTTTCTTTTCAATACAGCAGAGTATAGAATGAACTCAAGCATTCAGGTAACAAGTTTAGTTAAATATGCCCAAGAATTTAAAACTTACAGGCTGGGGGGGGGGGGGGGGGGGGAGAATCGAATAAGAAAGACGCAAATAAGAAAGACGTGACTGCCGAGGCGGCTACAGTTAAGATAGCAACACTTTTTGGGTAGCAGGGCGGAGCAGTGGTTAGCACTGCTGCCTCATGGTGCTGATGGCCCAGGTACGATCTTGGCCCTGGGTCACTGTCCGTGTGGGGTTTGCACATTCTCCGTGTCTACGTGGGTCTTACCCCCAAAATGCAAAAAGATGTGCAGGGTAGGTGGATCGGCCACGCTAAATTGCCCCTTAATAGGAAAAAATAGAATTGGGTACTCTTTAAAAAAAAAACAATTTTGAAAAAAAAGATGCCAATGCTTTTAACAACTGAAGCTAATTGAAATTCTGGACACTTGAGTTCGACAAATCCAGACGAAGTTTAGCTCTGAAGCGGAAAAATTCCTTGGAAAAGTCACTGGATCCTATTTGGTCCTCCGTCGACACCATTCACTTAGTAGTTGATTCCCACGCCAACACCCTTACCAACATCCAGATGGCCCTTTCGGTCCACAGCGACAGCATCTGAACGCTCACGCCCAGGCCGACTGCAGCGATTAAGGAGAGCGTGTCATTGTGGGTCAAAGTTGATGATCTGAAAACCTGGTTGAGCCAACAAAACTTATGCATTGTTGGTCTACCAGAGGGGACTGAGGGCCTAGTCGCAACACTGTTTACTTTGGAATTATTCAAAAAAGGTGGTGGGCGAGGAAACTCTCTCTAACTCCCCGGAGTTAGACTGAGCCCACCATAGCCTTCAGCTGAAACCTCGCCCTGGCGAAACCCCATGAGGTATTGTAGTACGGTTCCATCGTTACAAAGATAAGGGGCTAATTTCTCAGTGGGCAAGGGAACACCGCGATGCCAGTTACCAAGGCCACCCAATCAGGATCTACTGGAACACGAGTGCAGACCTGGCAAGGAGGCAAGCAGCTTTTAACAACATCAAACTCACGCTGTACAAGAAAGGAATAAGCTTTGGTTTGATTCAACCCACCCGTCTCTGCATCACATTTAACAGAGAAGATAGTTTCATTGACACACCAGACAATTCAGATTCTTGCCTTCAGCGGTGCATATTTAATTCCCGACTGATTATTGATAACTCGGTGATTTTTATCGGAGTAATGATTGGAAACTATGCCTTTCCAATATCTGCTCGTTGTGTTTTACACTTGGGGTCATTATAGGCGATTCCGTTGAATGTGGATCTACAGTCCAGGTTCTCATCTTGGTTCTTCCTCCGGCTATGGGGAATGTCAGCATCAGACTTTTAGGGGTTGTATTTTCATGGCAATTTAATGCTGCATTATCCCCGTTTCCACGAGGGCATCATGGCTGATTCTTTCGGTTATGGTCAAAATATTTGGCTACCGTGAATTAAGGCGAAATGTCAGATTATAGCCTCGTTGAATTCCCAAACTAGCCAGGAGGTTGATGAGTTTTGCTGTTGTTTTGGGTATCATGTGCTCGATTGTCCTCATTGGCCATTTATTGTGCTCAAAATTAAGGGCATTGAAGGGTGGCACGATGGCACAGTGGTTAGCACTGCGATGGCACAGTGGTTAGCACTGCTGCGTCACAGCACGGAGGACCTGGGTTCGATCCCGGGTCACTGTCCGTGTGGAGTTTGCACATTCTCCCCGTGTCTGCGTGGGTCTCACCCCCACAACCCAAAGCTGTGCAGGTGAGGTGGATTGGCCACACTAAATTGCCCCTTAATTGGAAAATAAATAATTGGGAACTAAGTTTATTTTTTTAAAAACTTAAGGGCCTGTTTGACTGCACTAGAGCTCTTATCATGCGACTGCAACAAGCAACTTTTCAATGGCTTATTACATAATGTCAGGGGTACGCTCCATTACCGAGGCTGCACAGTCACCGGATGCTATCTAAGATGGACGTCCCGCTGGCCATCTTGTTTATATTGGCAAATTTAAGATTTGATTTATGGTTTTATTTAAAGGTTTACTATCACACCATTTAGTTTTTGTTCTAGTGGTTTGGAAGTACGATGACTGTTCTGGAGATTTTGAGGGGCGGGGGGTTGGGGGTGGAATTTTATGTCAGCAGTAAGCAAAGACCTTCTTGTATTTGAGCTTTTTCATTGTGTAATGGATCCTCTTGGCCTTGCTTTCTTTTTCATTCAATTTACTGACCGGTTTGTAAAGTCTTCCTTATGCACAACTAGCTTAGGCGGTCAGGGTGGTACGGGGCTCTCAATCAGTCTAGTTACGCGATATGTTTGACTGGCATAGGGTTTAGAACATTCCAAAGTGTTTTCGCATCTCAAGAGTCTCACTTTGGAACGTTTTAATCCCTCCGACAGTCAATCTCAGTAGGTCTGACAGCATCTGCAGGGAGAAGAGCTTCAAGTTCAGGTGATCTTTTGTTAAACGTTAGCTCTTTTCTCTCCCCACAGATGTTGCCAGACCTGCTGAGATTTTCCAGCATTTTCTCTTTCATTTCAGATTCCAGCATCCGCAGTAATTTTCTTTTATCAAGAGTCTCAACACTGATGTAGCATTCCTTCAGGAGACACACCTCCATGTTAATGATCACACCAGATTATGCAAAACATAGGTTGGCCAGGTGTTTAATTCAAACTTTAATGGCAAAGCTAGGGCGTTGGCCAAATTTGATTAACAAAAGAATACAGTTCTCCCCTGAAATGCAATCTCAGATCCTGGAGGACATTGTACAATAGTTAGCGGCGCACTTTCTCAAACCCCTATATTTTCGGCGAATGTCGACACTCCTAACAGGGACCATAAATTTATTACATCAATTCTTTCCTCCCTTCCCAATCTAGACACCCACCATCTTACTTTTGAAGGGGATCAAAACTGTTATAAATCCAAGCCTGGATCATTCACGTTCCAAGACTTTCGCCTCTTCCCGTGTGTCCAAGGCTCTTTCCACCTTGGACACAAATGGGTTGTGTCGACCCTTAGTGCTTCCTCCACCTAGTCAAAAGGGACTTATCCTACTTCTCTCATGTCCACCATGCTTACTCGCTTTTTCTAGATAGAATTTCGGCGAATGTCTCCACTCCTAACAGGGACAATAAATTTATTACATCAATTCTTTCGTCCCTTCCCAAACTAGACACCCGCCATCTTACTTTTGAATGGGATCAAAACTGTGTTATAGATATTATAATTTTAAAGAAAATGAAAACAAAAATTGGTGGATTGAATTTTGGAAATAGACTGTTAATATTCCATGACCCCCATTCTTGAGTTATATATAGGCAGACAGGCTAAAGCTTCAGACGCAATTTCACTTATTTTCCACGAGTAAAGCGGAGTATATGTTACAACGGTCAAGGGAGACTTTTTATGAATACGAGGACATGGCTTTCTTCCCACCAACTCACGTGCCAATCTGCTTGTCAGTTTATCTGCCAAGTCTATGCCTCCTCCCATAATCTTACTGCTGACCCCTCTGATAGTATTTAGACCTTCACTTATTTTTACTGTAACCGTTATAAATCGGAATCCCCGTCGGATAAACAGCAAGGTAAAGTTGCCCTAGTCCCAGATGACCATAGGCTGCTTTCCCCTTTGAGGGGAAGGGCTGACTGGTGGCGATTTAACCCGAGGATCGCCACACCTCAGGTGAGGCAAGACCTGTGTGAGTTCAACCCTCATATCATCCAAGATCCTCTCGAGCACTAATTGAGATAAATGAAACACTAATCAGATACATGCATGTGGATTCCATTCAATTTGGAATTGCAATTTATGCAGGCAAAACAGGCATATTGTCAACGAAACCACCTACTGTACCAACTTACTAAATTTGATGATCCTGTAGATTTATGCAAAGTTTTTGCAATCCATTTAAAAGCTTCTCCCCCTAACAGAAAACCGAAGCAGGCAATCTATTGCTAGCTTGTACAAATATTGCCCAATATCTAGCCTCTACGGGCTCATGGACAACCAAATGTGACACACACTCCTATTAGACGAACATCTCTATTCAGTTCAACATGAAGAAATCAATAGGGCAGGAGGCAAGACACAGGGAATAAAAGACCTGGACATTTTTATTTTCATTCCTTTCATGCACAGGTCAGAAAATCGCGAGATTGACTTCTTTCATTATATGGTATACAACACCAACCTGAATCAGAGTGTTACAGCGTAGGAGGCTATTCAGCCCACTGTATCTGTGCTGGCCACTGGAAGGAATAATTCACTTGGTGTCACTTCCCTGCATTTTCTCCATGGCCTTGCAATAGTTTTCATTTTCAGATAATGGTTCAATTCCCTTTTGAAAGCCTGGTTGATCCTGCCTCAGCCACACACACAGGCAGCACATTCCAGATCCTAACCACTCAGTGCCTGAAGGTTTTTCTCGTGACTCCATTGCTTCTTTGGCCAATTAGCTCAAACCAATTCCCTCGGGTTCTCGAACCTTCCACCAATGGGAGTACCTTCTCCCTATGTACTCTGTCCAGACCCCTCATGATTTTGAATACCTCTATCAAATCTCCTCTCAACTTTCTATTCTCCAAGAGAACAGTCCCAACTTCCCCAATCTTTCTACTTGAAAGAAGCTCCTCACCCAGGAACTATTTTAATGAACCTTTTCTGCACCCACTCCAATGCCTTCACATCCTGCCTCAATATGAAGCCGACAACTGGAAACAATACCCAATTGAGGCAGAACCTGTATTTTATACAGGTTCCCACATGACTTGCTTTTGTACTCTATTCCCCAATTGAAAAGGCGCAGGATGCCATACGCTGCTATACTCTTTATTAATCACGTTCTCAACTTGTCCTGACACCTTCAATAACTTGTGCACATAGACACACGCCCCCCTGCTCCTGCCCCGCTTTATACTGGTGTTCACTTCACACTTCTCTGCACTAAGTTTCATTTGCCACATATCTGCCCATCTCCAGCAATCTGCGTATGCCGTTTTGAAGTTTTAGACTATCCTCCTCTCAGTTCACAATACGTCCAAGTTTCTTATGATCCTCAAGTGTAGGAGCAGAGTGGCACAGTGGAACCCAGAGGTCAATGGATCAAAACCCATTCTTTGCTATCCAATAGCGCATGATCCTCAAATATTGACATTGTGCCCTGTAAACCAAGATCTAGATCAGTACTGTACATCAGAAAGAGTAGTGGCCCTAACACTGATTCCTGGGGAACTCCAATATAAACCTTCCTCCAGTTTGAAAACCAGCCGTCAACATTACGGTTTCCTGTCACTTAGCCAATTTTATATACATCCTTTTAATCTATGAGCTATAACTTTGCATACAAGTCTGTTGTGCAGTATCTTATCAAGTCTTTTGGAAGTTCATGTGCAACACATCAACAGCATTCCGATCAGCCCTCTGTTACCTCACCAGGAAAAAACGCAAGCAAACAAATCAGGTAACTCTCCAGTGAAAGATTACTTTCTGTAGTCTTCTCATGCACCTTTCACACCTGTACCCGACTTTTGAAACAGAAACCAGCTGAGGTCAAAAACCTGCCATGCAGGCAAAACTAAAGCGTGTAATCAGATTTGATCTTCAGCCACTTTATGCATCACGTATTGATCAGGTTATTGTTGAACTTCAAAATAATTCTTCTTTCACGCCACAAATTTGTGGTAACCAAACTCCAAGCCAATTTGCACGGTCGAAATAAAAGCAAACCATTCTGCTGCTAATTTTTAAAAAACGTTTAAAAATACAACATAGATCCAGAGATTCTAACTGCGAAGTTGTGCAAAAATATCGATCGGACATCCTGAGATTATAATAATTAACGCTTCTCACAAACAACATTTTGTATGAGTGTTTAAATGTCATTTGCTGTATTTTAAAAAAATAACCTGCAATTTAAACCACACATATTTTCCAAAAGTTTCATACTTACTGAATCCAACCATTTTATCAGGCACTTTATACTCTTCAGACATTATAGTCCTGAAAGAAGAATTTTGAAAGATGCAGCTTACAAGAACAGAATGGAATACCCCTGTTTTCAATCATATTGTAATAATAAAACCTAAGGAACTGGATATTGAGCCCCACAATTGGGCCAAAATTACATGATTAAAGGCTACTTCCACGTTTTAATCATTACAAAAGGAGCAGCGATTTTAAGCAAAGTGACTGGTTAATCTCAAAACGTATAGTTACAGTCCACTTTTTTGAACTGGAGACAGGACTTCCACACCCATACATCTAACTAATGGAAGCTGTGCGGCAAGGCAATATAAACACTTGCAAGCCAATTTTGTTTGTAGATTGAGAGCCTACGGTTAATAATGCATAAATCACTACTTTGAAATGACATTGGGTGGTTCTACATTCACACACTTTCTAATGAAACCATGTGAGACTAAAGCATGGGATCATGTCCAAGAAAAAAAGACTTCTAAAATTATGTCTACTTTTAGTGCCTGGTACCAATTGCTCTGGGGAAACTTAAAATTGTATAAAAATACTTGCATACATACTATAGATAGATGCGCAATAATTACAACAATCTGCTACTTACCTTTGATGCACCATTCCCCCAAGCTGGTTCACTACTGAGAAAAGGAAAAGGAGAATTAAAGTCTGAAAGTACAAGTGCTCCTCGTACAGCTTTCTCCTGTGGACTCTTATTGTGGTGTTAACACACAGGAGTACATTGAAGCAGTTTCCAGAATGCACCTTACTGAATGAGGCTATCTATTCACGGTACCATAACTCTTACTGGGAGTTACAACCTGCACACAGTTCAACAGCAGTTATATAGGTAGTTTGACAAAAGGCAGTGTGTAGCTGGAAACATAACATTACAACAAGATAGTGACAGATTACAGTGAATGAGCAAAACTGTGGAAAATGGATTTCAATGTTGGCAAATGGAAAGTCATCCACTTTGCACCTGAACAGGGTAGAACAGGTTACTTTCTAAATAGTGCAACACCTGTGGAGATCCAAAGTTTGGGGGGGTCCCAACCACTAAAAAAGGGTTTTGTATCTGGAGGACTAGAATACAAATCAGGTAACTCTCCAGTTAGGGAGTAGAAATCATGTTGCAGCCATGCAAAGGGCTGGTTCGACGACACCTGGAGCAGTGTGCACAGTACAAGGCACCAACCTTAGCGAGTGCGGCATTGATTTACCAAAATGATACCTGAAGCCTAAGGGTTAAGTTGCGAGGGGAGATTGCCCAAACTATGGCTGTACTCCCTGGAATTTGAAAGGCGAAAGGGCGATTTGATTTAAATTGTCAAGATATTAAGGGAAAGTACTGGTAAATCGAAAGAAATTATTTCTATCAGTTGGGGGGTCTGAGGCATAGTACAAACATTAGTGTCACAGATTGTTCCGCAGTGAAAATAGGAAATACTTTCTTCATGCGAGGGCGGTAGAAGTTTGGAAATTTCTTCTATAAAAACAGATTGTTAGATTTTTGTTAATCAAAGGCATCAAGATATTCGGAAAAGGCATTGTGGAGTTAGGTCATGGAAAAACCATGATCTGACTGAATGGTGGAACAAGCTCAAGGGGCTAACTGGGCTATTTGTGTTATTATGCCCCTAATAAAAGTGCCATTTCTCAACTGCTCACAATATCATTATAGTTTAAAATAACTTGCAGTATATGCTTAGTACCAACTGAACTGAGCACCCTGGTTGGATGTATCCACCTCAAAACAGAACCAACATGTCATCCCAGAGCACCAATTTAAAAAATAAATGAAAGGAGAATTGGTACATCAAAACTCTCACCTGTCACCCAAATAACCAAAGTACTCAGCTGAGGACAAACACTACCTTTAAGATCATGCGCCCCAGCCGGCCATTATCTATGCAATACATTTTTTTGGTTACATACAATTCAGGATATATTTCTGTCACCTTTTTTGCTATGGCCCTCTACAAACGTTATGGTCAGTCGGACACGATGGTTTGGAACACTTGCGTAGCAAATCTTTTAAGAATGGACTGAGCTAATTCCATTCTGAATTGACACATTTGAAGTACCAAGGCATTAGAATATGCGGAAGCAAAATGACTGCTCATGCAGTTAAACTTTCAGATGCAGCATGTTCAACAGAGAAAGTAATTCTTACTATACGACACTCGAGGGGGGGGGGGGGGGGGGGGGGGAGGGGAGGGGGGGGGGGGGCATGCAGCTCAGTGAGAAGCAGCTACACACCTGTACTCCTGATAAACAGTTTAGTGCCAACCAAGCAAAAACCTTCCCCTTCCAATCCTAGTTTGGCATGTCAGATGTGCTCAGTGCAGCTGAGCGATGTCACAAGGGCACCCACAGCGGATTCTAAATATCTTCCATTCGTACTGCTGCTTCTCCACTAGCTAGTGCCAGAGAGAGATAGAGAGTGAACCGATTCACAAAGCAGGTGGACATTAGTAACAGGAACATGCTATAGCTATCAAAGCCAGCTGAAAAAGAATTCCAGAAACTGAAGGGTGATAAGCAGCAATTTTACAGTTACGCTGAGCAGCCATTTCTAATTCACAATGTGAAGCTCCCACAAAACAGAAAGCAAAACAATCAAGTATGCTCCCACCTATAAATACAGCTGTCTGCAGTGGAAGGTGCATTTACAAGTTAAAGAACATATCTTCATGCAAACTATTTTTTAAAAGAGAAAAAGGGAAGGGGCTGAAGGTTGAAAAAAAAACACAGGCACATCAAATTTAAAACCAAGAAACGAGGTGACGGACAAATCCTCATAGCAGATAGCAGAGATTTAAAAAAGGTGGGTTTATCCAACACCTTGCATTTAGAAATGAGCCGCTATCACAGAAAAAAATTAGGGCGAAGAAGAATGAACCTGAGCCAAGGGAAGATGTGGGAACAAATACCGGACAAGGCCCTTAATTTAAAAATAAACCCGAAGGACCGGCAATTTTGGATTGCAGTTCGCTACCAAATTTGCCTGATACTTAAAAAAGTAAGCAAAAATAGAACTCCGGTGCATACGCGCAAGAACACAAATTCAAATGATGAAAGGGTACTTAAAATTGCCGCGGAAAACAACTAGCAATAATACAATGAAATTGATATTTAATAGGATAAATAGTTAAAATAAAAAGCTCTATTAGATTTCTACGGAATGCCCAAAGTGATTCAGCAGGAAAGTGGCATTATATTTCAATTCCACAGACTCAGATCAACTGAGTAATGATTAATAAAAAGCAGAGTTTATAACTTCCAACTACAAAATGGAGACTTAAAATAGTTTGTAGGGCGTGGGGGAGAGAAAGAGAGAAAACTGGGGATTTGAACGAAAAAAAGCATTCTCAGCAGTGATTGTCCATTATAGTGCAACTAAGCTGCAAAGGAGAAAATACTCTTGCTTCCTAATTTTAAATAAAATACACAAATAAATTATTTGATTTCCTCTGGATGTAGCAATGTCCCCAGCGTACTAAGCTAGCCACTGAAAGCACCAATATTCCCTGGTCACCAGAGTGTGTGTGAATGCAGCCGTAACAGGCCAGCAAAGCCGTTTTGGGAATACATCATTGGGGAAGATTTGGCAACCAGCTTATTGGGAACAGTGACGTCAGCTTCCTTGTATATAGCTGCTTGGCTGCTGTAGAAACGGTCCCACAATACATCAGCACAGTTTATACATCAGGGATGAATCTGGTGCCTTGGGACTCCACCCTAAAGTAATTCTGCAATGTAAAACGTGCCACTAATAGATTACTGTGCTTCACATTTGCCATTTCCATGGATCAACACTATTAAGATCGAATACGTGGAGCTATATTTTCACTATTTTTCTCAAAAGTGCAGTTTTGGGATTGTAGGGGAATTGACAAGTCCAACTTTAGCACTTCATAGAATTTACAGTGCAGAAAGAGGCCATTCAGCCCATCAAGCCTGCACCGACTGTCAGAAAGAGCACCCTACTTAAGCCCACGCCTCCACCCTGTCCCCGTAACCTCACCTACCCTTTTGGACACTAAGGGGCAATTTAGCATAGTCAATCCACTTAACCTGCACATCTTTGGACTGTGGAAGGAAACCAGTGCACCCAGAGGAAACCCATGCAGACACAGGAAGTGCAAACTCCACACAGTCACCCAAGGCCTCAATTGAACCCGGGTCCCTGGCGTTGGGAGGCAGCAGTGCTAAACACTGTGCCGCCATTGATCATTCACTCCCAAATGCTATTTTCAGAGACCAGTTTAACAGTAACTGCCAAAGAACAAGAATAACTACACAGAACAACATGTCTCTTGGTGTACATTTTGCAGAGGGATTTCCACCGCGGCTATCAGGTCAGATTGTGTACCATTTGTCCTTTCTCTAAAAATGAACGGACAACTTGCAGATAACAATTTTTGAGATAAGGTAAATTTCAGGGCAGGATATGTAATATTTTCAATTCATACAAAGACTTTTTCCTTCAAGTAGTTACATTTTTTTCCACCAACTGAGAGCTATGCAGACAAACAGATCCTAACAGCTTTGTGAACTACCTTAGACTGACAACCTCTCTTGCACTTAAACATTAGATCCAGAACTGCAAATTGCAGGAATAGAATGGTGAACTCCAAAACTCTTGCAATATTATTCTCTGCTTTATGTTGCTTTTGAAGGCAATGGCATTACAAGCTATGAGGAGACGGCACAATATATTGTGTTCCAAGGTCAGCTCATAATGAAAACCTATTCATTCAAATTAATTCATTAAAGATTTAATTTTATTGCAGCTTTATCTCCATTACTACTGTGGCAGCCATTGGTAAGTGGAGGTCAAGTACAAGAGCCGACCATCAAATTCAGAGCAGAGCACAATGCACAGGAAAAGGTAATCAACATCACTGATGGTTTTGATTCTACTGCCAAACATGCCTTCCCTTGACCAAGTTCCTTTTGTGAAAATATGTTCGAACGGAATGGCAAAACAGCTTTTCTGGGATTCTAGGGCATGGATTAAAAAGAGTACCATATCACTGTCCTTTTTTCATTAATGCCAACTGAGTTGACCAGTATGTGATTTGCCTGCTCAGAAGCCTAGTTAAACAGCATACAATTGTTAAGCCTGGTCTAAGTTACACCATTACAGGTAGTACCTGGCCTCCTTTGCAGGAACCTCAGAGAAGCTTGAGATTTGCACCAGTCCATTAAGAATCACAGGTGAAAGGGCAGCACGGTGGTGCAGTGGTTAGCCCTGCTGCCTCACGGCGCTGAGGTCCCAGGATCGATCCCGGCTCTAGGTCACTGTCCGCCGTGTAGAGTTTGTACATTCTCCCCATGTTTGCGTGGGTTTCGTCCCCACAGCCCAAAGATGTGCAGGTTAGGTGGATTGGCTAAGCTAAATTGCCCCTTAATTGGAAAAAATTGGGTACTCTAAAAATTTTTTTTAAAAAGAATCACAGGTGCAAACTTGTGCTCTACAGCTCGTGTTTTGTGGCAATCTTGTTCTGAGCACACAGAATCTAGGGAGAGTAGGCTGTTTGATCCTTCGAGCCTGCTCCACCATTTAATGTGATCACTGCTGATCCTCTATCTCATGCCATATTTCCCCTTTCTCCCCATACCATTAAAATCTAAATAATAATCTATCACTTTCTCAAATATATGAACTTGGCATTCATTGCATTATGTGGCAGAGTTTCACAGGTTCACCACCCTTTGAGTGAGGAAGTTTTCCTCATCTCAGACCTAAATGTCCATATCCTGAGACTGTATCCCCAGTTTTAGATTCCCTACCAGGGAAAACATCCTCGCTGCATCGAGTCTGTCCAGTCCTGTTAGAAGTTAGTACATTTCAATCAGAGCCGCTCTCATCCTTCTAAACGCTAATGAATACAGGCCCAGTCAAACCAATCTCTCCTCAGGAGACTCCCGCTAACCCTGTTATCAACCTTCGGGACACCCGCTGCACTCTCTCTGTGGCAAGTATATCCTTTCTTCGGTAGCGAGACCAAAACTGCAAACACCCCAGGTGTTGTCTCACCAAAGCCCTGTGTAACAGCAGTAAGACAGCTCTGCTTCTGAACATGAATCCTCCTGCAACGAAGACCACATGCCATCGTAATTGTTGGCTGCACCTGCCCCTCCATTTTCATTGGCTGGTGTACAAGGACACCCAGATCTCTTTGTCCACCCACACTTCCCAATAATCACCATTTAAATAATACTCTTCTTTTCTGATTTAACACCAAAGTGCATAACTTCACATTTAGCCACGTTGTATTGCATCTGCTGTGTGCTTGCCTACTCACTCAACTTGTCTACTCATCTTGAAGCCTCCTTGCATCCCCCTCACTTTATTACAATTCTGTCCAGTTTTGAGTCGTCATAAAACTTGGAAATGTTACATTTGGTTCACTCATCCAGGTCATTGTGAACAGCTGGGACCATGCACTGAACCCTGCGGTACTCCCCTACTCACAGCCTGCCACTCCGAAAAAGACCAATTTCTTCCTGTCTGTCAACCAACTATTGGCAACACATTACTTCACACCCATGTGCTTTAATTCTGTCCACTAACCTCTTAGGAGCGACGTTATCAAAAGCCTTCCAAAAGTCCAAATACACCACATCCACTGGTTCTGCCTCATCTAGTCTCAAAAAACTCAGTTCGATTTGTTAAGCATCATTTGCCTTTCATAAACCCATGCTGGCTTTGACCAATCCCGTTCATGCTTTCCAAATGTTCTGTTATCATGCTTTTATAACAGACTCTAACATCTTCCCCACTACCGAAGACAGGTTAGCTGGTCTGTAATTCTTTTTTGTCTCCCTCCCTTATTAAATAGTAGGGTTACATTTGCCACCCTTCAGTCTGTAGGAGTCTACAGAATTTTGTAAGATGACCACCAATGCATCCAATATTTCCAGGGTCACTTCCTTTAACACTCTGCAGATTATTAGGCCTTGGAGTTTGGTCAGCTTTTAGCCCCATTAATTTCCCCAGCACCATTTTCTTGTTAATACTGATTTCCTTCAGTTCTGTCCTCTCACTAGACCCTTGGTTCCCTAACATTTCTGGGAGGTTATTTGTGCTCTCTTTTGTGAAGACAGAACCAAAGTATGCCTTCAGTTCTTCTGCTATTACTTTGTTCCCCCAACATAGCCAGCAAAGATTATGCAAACGGAGTACAAAGGGCCTCTAAAAACAAGCAGTTACATTTAAGAGGAAAGAAATATCATCAGCAACACACTGGCTTACCCCCGTCATCGAGTGTCCGTTTCTGAGTCCCATAGCCATAAACTGCAGGATCTACCACAGGAGTGGAATTGTTCAGATGTGACCCAGCATCTATTTTAGCAGCAATCTTCAACAGAGAAAAGGGGAGGGGGAAGGGGGGGAAAAAACAGCATTTTAAAACCAAGAGCGACATTTAAAACCCTTTACATTGGAATATTTCACTGTATAAATAAAGTTCGACTTTCATACAAGATGGCATCATTCTGGGTAGTGCAACTTCAACAGAAAGATCCCCTCTGCTACAGCAAGGTTCAACACTGTCAGAGTCAGATACAAGTTCCCGGAGCAAGGGTGGAATTGGAGAACACGGCCGAAGAGAAATGTGTACAAGACTGTTGAAATTTATGGGGCAGGTGAAGCAAGGTGTTAAGGGAGAGGGTTGCAAAGCATGTTGAAGCTTTCGCCATCAGTGATGAATGTACAAATAGAGAGGAACAGAGTGGATCAGCTAGTGAGGACTGAGACATGGGAAAGATCTACAGGCATGGATAAGAATTTTAAAGTTGGTCAGCTACGAGATGGTGAAATAGCAACACTTGGCAAAGATAGCAGTGGCAGAACAAGACTGAACATGGGCTGCTGGGTTCTACAAGACATTGCCTAGTGACACAAAGTAATGGCGTGCTTTCCTCATTTTTCATCCTCCAAAACTGATTCAGTTCACTATTCCTACGCAGCAACAGTTGGAAACAAATCAGTACAAATGTTGCAAGGTTCCAGGTACCATTATTTTGACATTTGCTGCATACATTACAACACTAAACATTATTCAGAAATTACAAATGCAATTGAGGGGCAAAATATGACAAGCACCTGACAAGCCTCATGGGCATTTCCAAATGGAATGGTCTCTGGCAGCAAGGTCCAGTGCTTGACAAAAATAACGAGCAATAAAAGATTTTTTTTTAAACAGAGGCTGAGTTTTTTTTTGAGGGGTGGGTGGAAATATAGCGCAGGCGATATTGACCGTCAGAATATACAGCAGGCCTCTGCAGCTTTGAATGTGCACGCATGGGGAGCTCAAACTCTGCCGAGTGCATTGCATGGTCAAAGAGTTCAATGGAAGATCATTAGTAACTGATAATTTTGCTAGCACTAATGCGCTATATTAATCTGGGTCAGAGATTATTTAGCTAGTGCTACTGGTGCAAATCAAGTGCAGGATTTCACAAAATTGAAAAACTGGCAGTGGACTATTAAGGAAACGGTATAATCAGAAGTGTGAAAATATAACTGCACTGGATTGGGCAGAAAAGGGGTGGAGATCATAGAACATACAGTACAGGAGGCCATTTGGCCCATTGAGTCTGCACTGACCTACTTAAGCCCTTACTTCCACCCTATCGCCATAACCCCTCCTAACCTTTTTGGACACTAAGGGCAATTTAGCATAGCCAATCCACCTAACCTGCACATCTTTGGACTGTGGGAGGAAACCGGAGCACCCGGAGGAAACCCGCGCAGACACGGGGAGAACGTGCAGAACCCGCATAGACAGTGGCCCAGCAGGGAATCGAACCCGAGACCCGGGCGCTGTGAAGTGCTAGCCACGTGTGCTACCGTGCTGCCCATCGGTAGTCTCGGGGAAGAGGGCAAAATGGAGAGAAGACTTTTCAGATGAAATTTCTATAAAAAGGGACCATGCTGACATCTAATTGTCTTTTACAGTACCAAAAAATATTTTTCTTATGAATAGAAATATGCTGGAGAATTTAGAATTCTAAGAGAATACTTGAAGCGAAACATCCCATCCACCACCCATACAATAAATGCTGAATATATCTGTTGCAGTTGGTTGCAGGACAATCATTTTAAGAGATTTTTCATTAGGCTGTGCAAGTACAAGCTTTCAAGCATTGGCCTGTTACTGGCAAAGTAAAAACATTATGCAAACATAGAGGGACACTGGTTCCTGAATGCCAACCAGATTTGGCTGAACAGATAGAATTTGAACCTCTGTCTGATAAATTAGTGAAAGGAGATCTTTTGCCATTGTGTTTGTGAACACTGATTCATATCTGGCTGCACGTCCAGAATACACTGGCCGAAAGACATTAACCAAGCTGATTGATCACGTACAATGTACTTAACTTGCTCCTTGTAGCCTTCGCTCATCTCTTTACATCCCGCCTTCCCCATCGCAGAGGTATTATATTCTATTCATGAGTCCATTATTTACATGCCAGCCTGGGCAATTATCATATTGGAGGGTAGCACGTTACAACTGCGCCCACACCAGCCCTCATGAGGCACACATACATACACTTCCCAGGAGGCAGGAGCATCTGGCTGATTTTCCAGTCACTTGGCAAGTGTTTTTGCTGCTACCCTGGCTAAAATGACCCAAATCAACATGAAAGACAGGACCTGTTCCTGGTCTTCAAGGCTCAGTCGCACAAGTTTTACTGACTGAGTCATTGGAGGAGTATACAGAAAACTATTCACTGAATTCTTACCACCCAAAAAGTTACAAGTTATATTTTTTATTTCACTAATTTGCAGGCCATTTTATGATCGCAACCAATACAGAAATCCAACAGTGATCCAGATTGGCAATCACATACATAGCCACATTCATCCACCTTCAATTCCAAACAAAACCAGATTAAGCGGTCGTTCATAGTATTTGTTTGTGGAATCTCAATTTGCACAACGCAACTGTCAAATTTACTTACATAATACTGACATTTTTATGTAACTAGCTTTGTGAACTGCTTTGGAACACTTAAAATGTGTTAAGACACCATTTAAATACAAATCTTTTCCACTAAATGTACATTGTAATAGCATATATTCTTGATTCATCATTGACAGACCTTCAGCCAAACTATTATACAGTTCAAACTACACTGCAGGTGCAACCCAAGTTTTGAAAAACAAAATCTCTAATTGTACTGCTGAGTAAATGAATGCATTAAAAGTTTCACCTTGACACACTGGGTAGAGTTCTTGTCAGAGTCAGGCGGTTATGACGAACCACACCGTCAAAGCCTAACACAGTCCAGAATGACAGTTCAAGGCAGTACTGATGGAGTGCAGCATTATCAAAGTCGGTTGGATATGTTAAAATGTGACACAATTCAAAGAGCCTGGAGTTCTCCGGTGACGTGGCCTCTAAACATCACCACCAAAAATACAGACTTTCTGGTCATGCATTCGTTGGTTGCTTATGGGAGCATACTGTGCACTAATTGGCTGCCATGACTGCATACAAAACAACGGTGACTTCAAAAGAAACTCACTGTTTGCAAAGCACTTAAGGACATTCGAAGGACAAAATATAAATACAAGCTCCTTCTTCCACTGATCCCACTTATACACCACTGAAATCCTAACAACCGCAGTGGTAAACCTGGGAAAAGACCTGTTTTGTAATTATCCAAGAAACAACACGTTGCCAAATAGATGGGGAAGCTATTTCATTGTGTGACGATACATTTTCTTGCAGCAAAGCGCAGTACAAAGTCAAATCTATGCCGTATGTAAGCACTACCTGCATTCCCACTCCACCCAGAAAAAGCATTACATAGCACAATTAAAAATGAACTCTGCCAACTATTGAAGAAACACCACCGGTCTCGTACAGTAGTTTGATCATCAGCTGATGCAATCCTAGCAGCAGCTTGCTAGAGTTTTTGATAACTACTCATGTGCAGGAGCATTTTAAAGCCGAATCCTGCTGAGTTTGGGAGGCTGAGAACACAAAAACTCAACTGCAACAAAGCGAAATAGAGGAAGTGACAGCTCCAAATTGGCAAGTATAAAAAAACAAAATGTTACACAGAACCTGATGCTCTTACTGTTCTCAAATAACCAGTTTTGGGCTCTGGAAATATTTGAATACAAGAACATGAGATAGGAGTAGACCATGTCAGTCCCTCAAGCTTTCGCCAATATTCAATACAAACACAACTCATCTTTGGCCTCAGCCCCACTTTCTCATTTGCTCCCCAAATCTCCTAATTCCCTGAGACACCAAAAATTTGACTATTTCGGCCTTAAGTATTCAATAAAGGCACGCCCACAACCTCTGGGGTAGTGCGTTCCCAAGATATGCAACCCTGATATAAAGGATTTCTCCGCATTTCAATCCTATATGCCTCTTATCCTGAGGGTCATGGCTGATCATGCAAATTCAATATCCCACTCCCGCTTTCTCTCCATACCCATACCATTCTCTCCATACCTTCTTTCTACGAGATTCCCCCCCCCCAATTCTTTCGATCCAGTCTTCCTGCATGTCAGTCCTGCCATCCCGGGAATTAGTCTGATGAACCTGCGCTGGATACCCTCAAAAGCAAATGTCCTTCCTCAAACTAGGAGACCAAAACAGCACACAATACTCAAGGTGTGGCCTCACCAAGGCCCTGTATAACTGCAGCAAGACATTCCTACTCCTACACTCAAATCCTCTCGCTATGAAGACCAGCATGCCATTAGCTTTCCTCACCGCCTCCTGTACCTGCCAACCTTCAGTGGGTGTTCCACCATAACACCCAGTGTTACGGAGAGACCATCTCACCACAACACCCCCAAAAGCTTTTTTAACCATTTGACAAAGCTAGAGTCATCCAGACTCAAAACATTAGTTTTCTTTTCTCTCCACAGAAGCTGTCAGACCTGCTGAGATTGTCCAGCACTTTCTGTTTCTGTTCCAAATGCGAGCATCTCGACTTCTGAGCTTACCATAACTGAGGAACAAATTGAGCTTGTGAAAATTGATCAAATGCTCTTTATAGTTTAGTATTCTCACACTGAGCTTTGCAGAGACCTTAAAGGCTGTTTAATGGGGGGTGCAGTTGAGTATGCCAGGAGCAGTACCAGGCGCACCCAAAAATTTGGTCAGATCCGAGCTATGCAATCCTGCCATATTCAGTCTTGAATGGCGGCAGACAGTTAAATAACTCATCAGAAGGAGAGGTTCGACAAATCAGCCCAGCATGTCAATGCAAAAAACAAAACAAGGTTCAAGCCACCAGAAATGCAGAATAGATGATCCATTTCCACCTCCTCCTGAGATCCCCAGCATTTCAGATGTTTTCAGCCAGTGATTCACTTCACTTGACATCAGGAACTCGCTGAGCACACTGGGATCGGGATTTTGTCAGTATCCCAGCAATAGTACTGAAGACTTGTGCTCCGCAACTAACTGTATCACTAGCCAAGCTATTCCAGCAGAGCTATATCTTTATCAGAGTTACAAAGCCAGAGCTCAAGTGTGTGGACAGGGGCAAACCACTAATCCAGCTCCTTGCCTGCTCCAAAAAACAATTCAAATTGAATCCAATTCATGGTGCCCACAAGAGAGACATACCAGATCCAGGCATTACATCTGACCTCACGCTCATCTTCGCCAACCAACAGAGCTATAACACTGGCATCTACCTGACAATGTGGAAACTTGCACAACTGTATCCTATACACAAAAACCTGGACATATCCAATCCAGTCAATTGCTGCCCCAGTCTACTCTCAATCAGAAAAATGATTAATGGTGTTGTTGACAGTACAATAAAGCAACACTTAGCAATAACCTTCTCAAAGATGCTCAATTTGGGTTCCCCCAGGGTGTCTCAGCTCCAAACCTCATTACAGCCTTGGTCCAAACATGGGAGGGAAAAAAAAAAACAGAATTCTAAAGTGAGGTGAGTGACCGCCCTCGACATCGAGGCAGCATTTGACAAAGTGTGGCATCAAGAAGCCTTAACAAAATTGGAAGTCAAAACCTCCCGGGGTTCCTATCAACTAGAAACATAATTGGACAAGCTACTGCGGCTACAAGAGTAGATCAGAGGCTGGAAAGACTGCAGCCAGTCACACCTGTCCGAGTTCCCAAACGCATGTCCACCATCTACAAGACACAAGTCAGGAAAGTGATGGAATACACTCCACTTGCTGGGTGAGTGCAGCTCCAACAACACACAAAGCTCAACACCAGCCAATACAAAGCAGTCTGCTTGACTGACACCCCACCCACCACATTAAAGGTTCACTCCCTCCACCACCAGCAGTGTACACTCTGTACAATATGGATGCCTCTTCTGACAGGACCATCCAGAGTCATGATCGCTGCTATAGAAGGACAAAGGCAGCAGATACATGGAAACACATCTGCAAGTTTACCTCCAAGCCACACACCATGCTGACTTGAAAATATATCGCCCATCACTACCACTGGGTCAAAATCCTGAAACTCCCTCCCTGACAGCACTGTGGGTATACCTATACCAAATGGACTGCAGTAGTTCAAGAAGACAGCTCACTCCCACCCTCAAGGGTATGTGGGATGGACAATAAATGCTAACCTAGCCAGCGATGCCCACTTCCCATGAATACATTTCAAAAATCAATATTACAGATATTGATATATAACTATTCCAATGAATGAATAAAATGCAATTTTTAAAATATGTTAATTTTCCAGAGGACCTAAAACTACATTTATCCTTCTATACATTACAGAATAACCTGACCGAGACACTGAACTTGCAGGAAGCTTTATTTTTATAAATTTAGAGTACCCAATTCATTTTTTCCAATTAAGGGGCAATTTAGCGTGGCCAATCCACCTACCCTGCACATCTTTGGGTTGTGGGGGTGAGACCCACGCAGGCATGGGGAGAATGTGCAAACCCCACACGGACAGTGACCCAGAGCCAGGATCGAACCCGGGAGGATTCGGGCCAGGATCTCCGCCATGAGGCAGCAATGCTAACCACTGTGCCACCGTGCTGCCCTTACTTGCAGGAAGTTAACAGTGTGTTTTGAAAGACTGCAGAAAAGTGAACTGCTCAATTGGAAGATATCGCAATTTCCAGTGGACCCCACAGAACTTCTATAATGAATAGCAGACAAGATCATTTGGCAGAAATTGTGACACTAAAGTCTTGTAGGCAAAGATGAAATCCAAAGATTTAGTTCAGAGTTTATTTCTGTCAAGGCCAGGTCTAACCTGCGTGTTGTCTTTAAGTTTAATCTGCATATCACTACAGGTCCATCTAGTTCCGCCTGCTGCTTCTGGGTATATAGTCTAGGTTTAATTTGTGTCGCTTACTCTGTTCACTGAATAGCTACCTAAATATAGCAGAGGAAGAGAATCCTGATCGCTGTATTCTGGCTTACAGGATACACAAAACGTAACATGACCTCTTCAACTTCAGAGCGCTGGAATAAACAGTCTGTGCCTTAAGACTATAAATTTTTGGTCAGATTTATTGAGCAGCAAGTCAGACAAACGTAACTGCAGATTTACAAGTCACAGGCGGTATTACACTTCTCAGAATATCAAACGCAAGTGCAGTTCTGTTGCTCCAACACATCATAAAATACAACTTAGAAACATTAGCCACTTACGCAGCAGTTTGCTACACCGTCACTGACGCTCCTGATAACCGTCAGAATGACTGCTGAATTGATGCAATATAGCCTAAGTTATACCTCAAATTGCCTTCGAAGATAGAGAGAACTCCCCAGCTCTTCTCTGAAGTAGTGCCACCATCTATTATGCCTACCCGAGGGGGCAGATGGGACCTCTAATTGACATCTTAGCTGAGTATCCAACAGTGCAATAGTTCCTCAGCAACGCACTGGCAGTGCCAGCTTAGATTTTGTACTCAACCCTATGTGAACCCACATCCTAGCCCATTCAAACAAGAGTGCTAACAACGGAGCCATAGCTGACACGATCCAAATATTAGCACATTAAACACTCATTATTCCACAGTTGTACCCTACAGGATGGACATAGCTGGCAGGTAACCACCATATGTAAATGACCTAATGTACTTATTGAAGAACAAAACATAAAATAATAGTAACAAACATAAACAAACTTACAGCAATTACCATAGCACACCATAAAAACCATAAAAGTGCATTATCTCCATCCTGGTGACACTACAAGCAGTATCTTGCATTTAGGGGCACTCCAGTAGTAGTATAAAGAATTAACAGCACGGCAAGTATTGTGAAAACGAACATAGATGGTCTTGCAATGGATTGACAACTCAGCTCACTGTCAAACAGGACACCAAAGGGTAGACCAGAGACAAGGTTGCAAAGTATTGCCTGGGAGAAACGGCAATTTTAGTCTTCCCATTGTTAAAGCTTAGAAAACTCGACTCAGACTTGGTGTTGGGACAGAGACACCGTGATAAAAAAGGTCTTGTATTTCTATGCAGCCCTCCAACACCTCAGGATGTCCAATGCATTTTACAGCCATAGAAGAACACTTAAAACATTGGTTTTGTGGTAAGAGTGGCAGTCAATTTGCAAACAGCAAGGTATCACCAACTGCAATGTAGTAAATGATTATCTGTTATCTTTAAATGTTGGTTGAGGGAAAAACATTGGGCAGCACACCTGGAAGAACTCCCCTGCTTATCTTTGAAATAATGCCTTGGTACCTCTGACGCTCACCTGAGGAGGCAGACGGGGCCTCATCTTAAAAGTCTCATTGAAAGGGCGACAATTCCAACAGCTCACTGGAATGTCGGCCTGGATTATGTGCTTCAGGGAGTGCGACTTCAACCCGTAAACTTTGGCAGAGGCGATTCTGCTACCCCCGAGCCACGACTTCCAGCCCCGATGGAGAGGCAGGGTTAAATATCAATATACCTAAGATTAGACAATGCTCAAAGAGCTGTATGTAGGCAGGGAAAAAGATGAAACCTCGGTGGATTAGTATTCTCCACTCCTACATTCACTCAATAAACATGCTGCTTCGAATCTTACTCCGACCATGCCGTATAAAACAGAATTCACACCAGATTCAATTTCTATGCCACAGATTCTCACCTAATCTCAATTGCACTATTTATGGTTATTGAAATAAAACCTCTCTCCCCTGACAGGCAGCATATTTCCAAAATGTTGTTCGTATTTCAGATTTCCAGCATCTGTAGTACTTTGCTTTTCTATTATGGAAATTGATGAATGTAAATTAGATGGTAGTCTATTGGACACCCAGGGAACCAAACTTCTTAATTCCTAATGTTAGGAGAGCTGATGACACCACAAACAATTCCCGTACCAGCCTCCCCGAACAGGCGCCGGAGTGTGGCGACTAGGGGCTTTTCACAGTAACTTCATTTGAAGCCTACTTGTGACAATGAGCGATTTACATTTTCAACGGACACATTGAACTGACTACGACCCACCTTACAGGTTATCAGTCATAGGGTAGTACCTGTAGCATAAACTGGTCCCACAAATCACAACAATTTTCAGACATTCGATCAGCAAAAATGATATGGCCTGTTCCCTGGAATAAAGGTCATTGCATTCAGGAAGAACAGTATTTTCTCCATGATAAACTTGCATATGAAATTGATCACAATTTGGGTGCGCCATGACAACTGCTCGCTCCAACTATTATGGACTACTTTAAATTTCATTAAGGCAACCAGGGTTTCTTCTAAGTTTCCAGTCACTGGGCTAAATGCTCATACCAACTGTGAGACTCACGGAAATGCTGATAGTAAGGTGACCCTGGAAATGAAGCAACTAATCTCATTTAGGAAGATTTAAAATGGTCAGCCATGTCCTGACAGCTCAGTGCCAAATAGAGAATGAAGTTTTCTCTGTACCTGTAACAATCCTTACAAATATTAAATTTGCATTTTCAAACAGTGTGCCATAGGACTTGTGTTTTCCACAAGTTTTAGCAGGGCATATTTCCACATAGGAGCATGTAAATAGCATATGCCCCCAACCCCCTCCCCAAAAGCCCTTCGGGGTTTCCTTTCATACCAAGGATATTTAAAACAAAAAGTATAGAAAGTGGTTCTAAAAGCATTGGGAACCATTCTGATGCAGCTAAGATCTCCAGGAAATCTCTCCACAGTATGCCAGGGTTCGAATGAAGCCTGGGGCTTTTCTGCACATAGTCCTCCACCTGCCCCAAACTGCATAAAGTCCTTTGCGGGTCATTGGAACAGGAAGAGGCTACTTAGGCTCTGGCCTCTGTTCCACCATTCAATTAGATTATGACTGATTTGTGACTTAACTACACATGCCTTTCAAAAATCCATCAACCTCAGTTTTAAAATTGTTAGCATTAGTGAAAGCAATGGAGGAGAACCAAAACTTCTACCACCCTTTCCTAACATCTCTCCAGAGAGGCTGGTTCTAATTTTTCTGGGGCGAAAAACAAAGTAGAAATCAATGATGCCATTCAATTGAACATATCTCTCGTCAACGATACCAACAGATCTCAGCATTGATTCAGGATTCACTCATTGAAGCAACAATCCAAATCTACAGATCAATCTATATTAAATCTGCACACATTTCTCTTTGCTATATTTATACTCTTATACTATTTGCATAGTTTTAACCCGGTAAAATGATGTGGCATCCTATGACAAGTCCCTAAAACGCAAGTGAGCTGCGATCCGAGTACCTATTTTGCAAAACAATGGCCTGAAGACGGTCAACGCTCCAGCGTGAACCTGTGATAACAAATCATTTTCCACCACAAGCCACTTCCCTGGCCTTATTACTAAATGTATAAATATTGACAAATTTCAGCATGTGCTGCTCTAAACAGAACGTTGCCTCAGTGAATATCCAATACAAGTAATCTTTTTTCAAAATTAAACAATATAAATCACAATATCCAATGGTCACTTTAAGACTAAATTTATCCATATCCGTTATCCTTCACCAATTCACAGATGGTTAAGCTATTATAAACAATTTTAACTTGAAGTTAAATTGTTAAAGCAAACATTACATTCCAAAATATATCAAAACAGTATGCAAAATACAAATCAGCTGTTCAACAGGCAGGCAATATAGATGGTCTCGTTAGTGACCACATAAAACTAACTCTAAATAACTCATTAGAACCGATTGCTTTATGACCCACCTTGAATGCCCAACTTAAAAACACAAACTGTTAGATGAGCAGGAACATTTCTCGCAAACGCCTCTGAACAACCCTGTGCAGCAAGCACAACGTGCTATCTGCTCCACTCGTTACTGGTAGGCTGTAGCAATAAACAGGAGTGTGACATCCTGGTGAGTGATAGGGCTACGTTAAGAAGATATCAGCTTACAAGGCACGTGACAGATATAAATATAAGCAGAAGTTCTGTTACTTTCCAAATTGGGCAATGCTCAAAGTTAGGTAAACAAACTATTTGTGCACATTGTGTTTAAAGTTTTTTCTTACCATTTGTGAGCTCATGTTTGAGAGGGGGAGAAAAAGAAGCCAACATAAACTGTGAAGAGCTTAACTACAACAATTTGGAGGGGTTGGATCACTCATTCAGGTGGAGTTTTGTTCATCTTGGGTTTTAATCTTAGAAAATGGGTGAAGGGATAGGGTGAACTACTTCACTGCAAGTGGCTGGAGCTGGCAACAAGATTGGCAGCACAGATTCAACTCATTCCCCATATATTAATAGAAATATTGCTGGGTTGGTATTTTGAAAGTGCAATTCTTAGCCAGTGTTACAACTGATCCAGCATGGGATTATAGGGCTCAGAAAGAAGATGTACTAGGCAGCAGGCAAGAAGCCAACAAAATGATTGACCTGCAGCAAAAGTGACTAAACCACACTAGAATTAAGGCACGAGATCAGGGGTACTCTTTCACAAAAGGACACCTGATGCTACTGAAGAAAATGTCATTTGTTCTCATTTGTTCTGATCTGCTCTTGTAGAACTACCCACCTGTTTGAAAAGTCAGTCAAACGGTCCAATGGTCAGATGTACCAAATCAGAACGTACACATCGTAAAAAGTTCAACTACTCCCCATCCAAACTCCCCAAGAGGATAGGTGTGGAGCTGCTTCTCTCCTGCCATGTTCTATAAAGACAGCTGAATGGCAAGCAAGAGCGTACTGCAGCTTAGCTCTGACCGCTCTCACTGAGCAGGTAAGCACTAAGCTCCCTCTAGTTACTTGTCACCAATTAAATTCAAAAGCTTATCGTGAAAAATCAATCTCTACAGATCTGCCTCTCACATTCTGCTGCACAGCACACAGAAGATCCAGATCACGTCTCATTCACTTTTGAATATTACTACCGCGGTCACTATTTTTTCCTTCCTGCTCCACTTAAATTTTGTCCCCAAACAATTTCCTTCCTCCTCCTCCTCTCCCATTCTTTTATAGTGTTCTACAATGTTATCTAAAACACAGGATCAAGCAGGAGCCTAAAAAGAAAAGGTTATTAAAACTGAAACATTCCAAACCCTTAAGGCACAAGGAACACAAGAATACAATAAAGCCCTTAATATGAAAGTTTCAGAAACCCACGGTTCATGCCCTGAAACCCAAGGTTTGTGTGCTCTTCATCCAACCATCTGCGCTCCCATTATAAACTATTACTGCTATTCCACCAATTACTGGAAACCGCTTATAGACCATAAGACATAGGAGCAGAATTAGGCCACTTGGCCCATCGGGTCTGCTCCGCCATTCAATCATGGCTGATATTTTTTCTCATTGCCATTCTCCTGCCTTCTCCCCTTATTAATCAAGAACCTATCTATCTCTGTCTTAAAGGTACTAAGTGATTTGGCCTCCACAGCCTTCTGCGGCAAAGTGTTCCACAGATTCACCACCCTCTGGCTGAAGAAATTCCTCCTCATCTCTGTTTTAAAGGATCGTCCCGTTAGTCTGAGATTGTGTCCTCTACTCCTAGTTTTTCTTACAAGTGGAAACATCCGCTCCACATCCACTCTATCCAGGCCTCGCAGTATCCTGCAAGTTTCAATAAGATCCCCCCTCATCCTTCTGAACTCCAACGAGTACAGGCCCAGAGTCCTTAACCATTCCTCATACGACAAGCTCTTCATTCCAGGAATCATTCTTGTGAATCTCCTCTGGACCCTTTCCAAGGCCAGCACATCCTTCATTAGATACGGGGCCCAAAATTGCTCACAATGCTCCAAATGGGGTCTGACGAGAGCCATATATAGCCTCAGAAGTACATCCCTGGTCTTGTATTCTAGTCCTCTTGACATGAAAGCTAACATCGCATTTGCCTTCCTAACTGCCGACTGAACCTGCACGTTAATCTTAAGAGAATCATGAACAAGGATTCCCAAGTACTTCTGATTTCCTAAGCATCTCCCCATTTAGAAAATAGTCTGTGCCTCTATTTCTCCTTCCAAAGTGCAAAACCTCTCAATTTTCCACATTGTATTCCATCTGCCACTTTTTTGCCCACTCTCCTAGCCTGTCCAAGTCCTTCTGCAGCCCGCCTGCTTCCTCAATACTACCTTTATCCCCACACTCTGCCTTCTGCCAGTCAGCCAATCCTCTATCCATGCCAGTTATACCAAACATACTTCCCATCACGCTGAAATAGGAACGCCCCTCATCCCATCAGTTGTGGCTTAGATAGATAAATAGCCATCTTGGACATAACAATTTCCCACAACAATCAACCGACCATATTGGTTGGGTGGGGAATATTTGATTCGCACTTGATATGCTAGTCGTCAAATAGTGTCGTGGGATCTTTAATGTTCACCAGAACCATCAAAATGAGGACGGTTCATGTCCCATCTGGGAAACAGCATTCAGACAATGAAACATTCATCAGGAATGCACTGGAGTTTCAACTAGGAACATGACCTGACCCTGATATGCAGGATCTAACTCCCAAACTTGTAACTCCAAGTACCAACCGGAGACAAACTGCATAAACAAAAATAAAACTAGCAGATAATAAACTTTATATCTTTCACTTATCAAAAAATATTTTCAGACAGTTTGAACATAATAACATTTCTCTCCATATTTTCAAATTATATCGCAGCCTTGATCTGGAGTTCATAAATATAGAGCTCCAAAATTGCATACATGGGTTCTCAAAACAGGGTGTATTAGAAACATAGCACTTTTGATACAATACCTTCCCAAAGATTTGCAATGTGAAGCAAAAGATAGAGAACAGAATTGGTGTCAATAACAACTTGGGCTCGTTTCAACTTTAACATAGCAACCTCCAAAGTTACTTCACAAGGGTTATATGGAAGGCAGGCAAGCCAAAACAAAGATTCAAAGTTTGGTCAAGGGGGTGATTTCTAACTGGTGTTTTGTAGGAGAGGAGAGGTGTTTAAGAGCAGTGCCTGATCACCAATGGAAAACAGGAAGAAGAGAATGTCACTGAGCTTCTCAAACCTGCCCACCATTCAATCAGAACTGCATCTCAACTCGACTTACTGCCTTATTTCCGCAATCTTACCCATTAATCTCAGTTTCAACATTTTCAATTAACTAAGCTGAAGAGGTTGAGAAAGAGAATTCCAGATGTCCACTGCTCTTTGCATGAATGACAGTGTGAAGGAAGGGTGGGAATGCACAAGAAGTCAAAGTCAGAAAGGACACATTCGGCAAGGGGTGCATTAGAGTGGGCAGAGGTTACAGATAGGAATGATCAAGGCGTTGGAGGGATTTAAAGCCCATCAGGAATTCAAAGTTTCAAACACTGGCTGACTGCGATTCAGCGAGTGAGGTATGTGGGAATGACCAAGCACCAGGTGGTCTGGGAGAGGATCCAGACAACAGAGCTTTGGGAAAACTCTCCTTCATTGGGAATGGAGAACGGATGAGAGATGATCAACTGGAGTAAATGAGTCACATGCGAAAAAAACAAATGCCAACATGGAAGGAAAATCCGCCAAAACAAAACAACACAGGGTGCAGCAGCTGTACGATCAGCCACCAACCTGCGATTCCAAAAATATCTTTGCAAATGGTGCACCATACTGTACAGTTTTTGCTGCATTGCATTAGACAGCTACATAACAGGAGAACATAGAATATAACAGCGCAGTACAGACCCTTCGGCCCTCGATGTTGCGCCGACCTGTGGAACCCCTCTAAAGCCCATCTACACTATTCCTTTATCGTCCATATGCCTATCCAATGACCATTTGGATGCGTTTAGTGTTGGCGAGTCCACTACTGTTGCAGGCAGGGCATTCCACGCACTTACTACTTTCTGAGTAAAGACCCTGCCTCTGACATCTGTCCTGTATCTATCTCCCCTCAATTTAAAGCTATGTCCCCTCGTGCCATCACCATCCGAGGAAAAAGGCTCTCACTGTCCACCCTTTCTAATCCTCTGATCATCTTGTAATCCTCAATTAAGTCACCTCTTAACCTTCTTCTCTCTAACGAAAACAGCCTCAAGTACCTCAGCCTTTCCTCATAAGATCTTCCCTCCATACCAGGCAACATCCTGGTAAATCTCCTCTGCACCATTTCCAATGCTTCCACATCCTTCCTATAATGCGGCGACCAGAACTGCACGTAATTTCCAAATGCGGCCGCACCAGAGTTTTGTACAACTGCAACATGACCTCATGGCTCCGAAACTCAATCCCTCTACCAGTAAAAGCTAACACACCGTACGCCTTAACAACCCTCTCAGCCTGGGTGGCAACTTTCAGGGATCGATGTACATGGACACCGAGATCTCTCTGCTCATCCACGCTACCAAGAATCTTACCATTAGCCCAGTACTCTGTCTTCCTGTTATTCCTTGGCTAGCCAATTCCTGTTATTCCTTCCAAAATGAATTATCTCCCACTTTTCTGCATTAAACTCCATTTGCCACCTGTCAGCCCAGCTCTGCAGCTTATCTACGTCCCTCTGTAACTTGTAACATCCTTCTGCACTGTCCACAACTCCACCGACTTTAGTGTCATCTGCAAATTTACTCACCCATCCTTCTACACCCTTCTCCAGGTCATTTATAAAAATGACAAAAAGCAGTGGCCCCAAAACAGATCCTTGTGGTACACCACTAGTAACTGGACACAGTCTGAACATTTCCCATCAACCACCACCCTTTGCCTTCTTCCAGCTAGCCAATGTCTGATCCAAACTGCTAAATCACCCGGAATCCCATGCCTCCGTATTTTCTGAAATAGCCTACTGTGGGGAACCTTATCAAACGCTTTACTGAAATCCATATACTTCACATCAACTGCTTTATCCTCATCCACCTGTTTGGTCACCTTCTCAAAGAACTCAATAAGGTTTGTGACATAAACTTCAAAAATGATATTCTGAAGGAGGAAATCTATACAATCCAACATTCAGCTTTATGTAAAAGTTTGTGAAAGTTTTATGGAAACTTTAAATGTACCCTCAATGAACAAAGACACTTTGACAAAGAAGTGGAAATGATCGGCAGTTAAACATCAATGAATCTCAAATACAATCTGCCACACCAGTTTGGGACAATGTTGTCTCGTTGCTAAATGGCAAAAAAAACAATAGCAAGCATCTCTCACCTGGACCTGAACGAGGAACAACGGGGCACATATCTGCACCAAGGTAAAAATTAACATCTCAATAGGCAATTGTTCAGCAAGCGAAAGACTGTAGGATTGGATCATTTCAAGTCCAAAAGCCAATGTCTGACAGCATTAACCCTATTTAATTTGTTCCATATTTTCTCTAGAATATATCCCTTGCCATTAGAATCAATTTTCACTGCAAACTTCAACATCCTGCCTGGTTGCTTCTCTCAATCCCCACTCCCCAATTTCTATTTTGGTTTCCTGGTATTTGAACCAAGGTAAATGGAAAAAGTTTCCCTGGATCAGTTTTGAAGTTTTCAAGATGATGAAAAGAATATTGAAGTTTATTTCAATAAACAATTCCCCGCAAAGATAGACTGACCTGTCACGTGCTTGTAGAAGGAAGTGGTGGTTTATGAAAAATAAAGCATTGAGTGGAGCAGGGTTGCCGATGCAAATGTGTGAAGATACACAGATGTTTGACACTTCTGTACAGCAATGGAAGTGGAGCAATTTCCTCTTCAAGCTGCAAATAATTACAAATGTGTGATAGTAGTTTCATTACTATCAAGCAGAAAACTTGAATGAGGGAAAGCCAATAATCCTGATGATCAAAAGTGAACCACCCAGAAACGATAAAAATGGTTCAGAAACATTCCCACTTTAACTGGCACACCACCAAAATCCACCAAATTGTCACTTCCTTCATTTGGCATGAAACTAACCAGGCTCACCATCATTTCTGGTCTTGGGTCTATTCCTGGTGACTTAATGTCCAAGAATTCTCCACCGGTGCACACAGGACCAATGTAGATACCGTTGTCTTTAGTCAGTGTGATTCCATAAGCTCAAGTAAGCCCTCCTAATATACTGCTAGAGTTCAGGCTAGCAGCCATCTCCAGCAAGCTCTGATATTTTAAAAACAGACACTTTGAGGACCTTCACTTAGTATTATAAACACCATTCAATTGCATATATGACTTAAGGTTAGAATAGCTACTGAGGAACAGCGTGAAGGATTAAACTATCATTTCACCTCCAATGCCCCAGTCGGCCCGACCGCAGGCAAGCAGACAAGAATCTTTAATTAAGCCGTAGCGATTAAATAACATACCACGTTAACCAGTTTTCATCAGTCTCGCTAAAAGAAAGCTAAAACTGAGAGAGATATATGGGTAGGGCAGCAATAACCATATCATGTAAAGGACATTCATAAATTGCTTTAAATCTTCTAACATACCCAATATTTGTCTTACTGAGCCAAACCAAAACACTCTCAAGCTAAATTCCTAATGTGAAGATTTTTCAAAGCCACATTTCCAATGATTCCTCCCACCTTAATTTCAAGGTCATTTGAATGAGGAAAAGGCTAATCTCCTTGGCTTGAAGCTGGAAGAGTGTTTAAGCACTCTGGCTCCTTTAGTACCTGACCAGGACGTGGGCTGTTAAAAGCAAAAAAAGGAAAACATTTGACTCCACAGTACCAGTATGTCACACACAGCAAAATTGATCACCCAAAAATGTAAACAAGGCAAACAGTTGAAAAAAAAGTCAAAGCATCATAAACAAGAGTAAAACTTCATGGTTACAGCCGTAACCAAAACAGAGGTCAGATTACAGCCTTATAACCATTAATGGCTTTGTGATTTGTCATTAATCAGAATAACATTCGCTCAGAAAACCTTTGCCCTCCTCTGTCGAAGATGGCAACTTGCTGGGATGGCACAGTTCCACTGGCACCTCCAGTAACTCATACTCAAACACGACACAAGCATTCATAGGCTGTGTGCCCAATGAAGGCAACACAGACTTTTCAGTCTGGTTCAGTAACCCAAGTCCATACACAATTCCAACAAAGAAGATGTGGAGCTCAAACTGCTTCTGCCAAGACAGTTGATGGATTGTACTGGAACCACCAATCCTTACTCAGTCTTACATTTGTTTGCAGAGTGAAGCATTACAAACATACACCTCCTAACTCAACCACACCATAGCTTTGGTAAGAATCTATATGTGCTCAAGAGAAATCCCAATTAATGCCCTCCACCTGCGTATTATTAAATATAATGGATACACTATTAACAGTTCTCACCCACTCAAACTATGATATTAAAACTAATTTTCCTTATTAGATAAGGACACCAAGCCATTAAGAAAACATTTGTCACAATACATATTGCAGAACGGATGTAGAGAAGCTTTAAATTATTTTGGTTTCAATGAGTAACAGACATTTCCCCAGGTAAAAGTCAATATATTCTAGATAAGGAAAATTATATGCATGCCAAAGGAACTGTGATCCCAATGTGAGCCTTTTAAGAAAGAACAGTTATGGAGAACTAATATCAGTATATACAATATACAATACATACCATGCACATTTTTAGGCTGTAACAACCCAAAGGAGTTTGGAATGGAATCATTAAATACACAACGATTTGTAGCTATCATCTCAATCCCAAAGGGGATTATGGCCCTGATGTCACTCATATCTACTGCTTGCAATATTCTAGGAAGATCACGAGGTAGGTTTATTCTGTCTTGATCCGGTAAGTACAAAGAAAATATTGAAGCTAATTATCCCTTTACTGTCGACCATGTGTCCAACAGCAGCAATTTCTTTAGCTTGTCAAGTGAACTGAATTCTGAATCATTCCAAAAGGTTTTATTTTGTCATCCGCATGAATGAGATTTGACTTTTCCTCTGCATGATTGTGCATTCCTGCCTCAGACCTGCTTTGGATCGCTCGCACCAGAATCCTACCCAATGAGTTTGAGCAGTATGGAGCTGACCAGAGGGAAACAGAGGTGGTGTTGTGGTAATGTCACGGGACTGGTTATCCAGAGGTCAAGGGTTCTGGGGACATGGGTTCAAATTCCACCGTGGTAGCCGGTGAAATTTCCACGAAAGTCAATAAAATCTGGAATATAGAGCCAGTCTCAGTAATGGCTGTAAAAACCCAACTGGTTCAGCAATGTCCTTTTTAGAAAGTCTGCCATCCTTACCCGGTCAGGCCTACACGTCATTCCAGACCCACAACAGTGTGCTTGACTCATAACTGGCCTCTGGAATGGCCGAGCTAACACATTGTACAAGGGCAATGAGGAATGGGCAACAAATGCTGGTCCAACCGCCAACTCTATATCCCATCAAAGACATTAGATGCCTCAACATCAACCTTTCATTCTTAAGCGTTGCCTCAAGACCAGGCGAAAAGTGGTCATGTCTGCTGTTACATTGGGGTTAAAGCACTGGTGGGACACAGTCCAGAGAACGTACACCAGAATTGCACCCAGGCAAGATAGTTTAGACAACTACCATCATTTACCTACTACACAGATTAAAAGGGGATAGAATTACTTTTTAGAATGTCCACTTTGCCAATACTAGTGCAGCAAAGGCAAGAAATTCTCTTCCTTTGATTCACGCAGAAACACATCAAGTTCAAAAGTTTTCGGATGGGAGGAGAAAGGAACTAGGACACCAAAAGACTTATTTCTTGGGGGTCGTTTTGAGGGCTTGAAGGATCTGGGAGCAAAGTATGGGCTAGAGCAGGGGGGAAATATTTAGATACATGCAGGTTCAAGACTTTTCCAGAAAGGAGTTAGAGCTTCCCAGTAGAGTCAGCTTCCACATTTCTGGAAGAGGTGCTGACGACAGGGGGACTGGAGATGGGGGTAGTATCGGCGGTTTAAGGGGCTGTTTTGGAGGAGAAGGTGCCGCTAGAAGGGTTCAAGGCAAAGTGGGAGGAAGAGGGGCTCTGGTGCGAGGTGCTCCAGAGGTGAACGCCTCCACCTTGGGTGTGAGGTTGGGGCTGATACAGCTGAAGGTGGTGTATAGAGTGCACCTTACAAGGGCGAGGATGAGCCGGCTCTTTAGAGGGGGTAGAAGATGTGTGGGAACGTTGCGGGGGGGGGGACACCGCAAACCATGTTCATATGTTTTGGCCCTGTCCAAAGCTGGAGGATTACAGGAAGGAGGTGTTTAGGGAAATCTCTAAAGTGGTGAACATGAAACTGGACCCCTCGGGAGGCCATATCCGGGGTGTCGGACCAGCCAGGATTGGAAACGGGGAGGCAGATGTTGTAGCCTTTGCCTCATTGATCGCCCGAAGGTGGATCCTGTTAGGGTGGAGATCAACCTCTCCACCCTGTGCCCTAGCGTGGCAGGGGGACCTGCTGGAATTCTTAATACTTGAAAAGGTCAACTTTGAACTGAGGGGAAGGATGGAGAGATCCTACAATTCATGGGCATTATTCATTATGCACTTTCAAGAATTGGATCACATCGAACATTAGTGGGATTGGGGGGAGGGGGACTGTATGTGTTAATGGTGACTATGGGTGATTCCCGATTCCTTTTAGTCATTTGTTTATGCTAACATGCGGGCCCATGTCTGGGGTTTGGTGGGGGGATGGGAACGTTGTTATTGATATGGGGATTGACATTACATTCGTTACTGATTATTGTTTATTGGGTGTAAATTTGGGAGAAAATGTGAAAAAGGAGAATAAAAAATATTTAAAAGTTCAAAAGTTTTCTAACCAAGTTCCTGAGAAAATTTGGATCAATTATTTTCCCAATATGGGGGACACACTCACCCTTTTGAGGCATACCGACTTGATTGCATCCAAGGAAGCTCGTTGCAGGAGGGCAAAGCTAAGAGATGGTAACTAAGAGCAGGGCCACAGCTGAAACCTTTCTCGCAATAGACACGTTAACTGCATTCAGTACTGTGAAGTCTCGCAATTCTAATACATCTGCAATCAGCCTGGCCATCCGGGGACGAGCATACATTCATCCTACTCCTATTGCGTCCATCATTCCAGGTATTATTAATATGCAGTCTGATATTCAATCACTAGTACCCTTAAGTATTGCAGAATAGTTTAGTCTGGATCATTTTCTATCATACAAAGTTCTGGTAAGAAATCATACAAGACCATGAACTCTACAGGCATGCCACCGGCAGTGTTTCCACATCTCTCTCTCTCACTCTCTGCTCCACCCCAGGTGAAATCTTCCATAACATATCTGCTGGAGTGTTTGAAAATAAATGACTAAAATCTGTAGAAGTAAAAAAATTCCCCTCAAGCCCTCAATTTGTCTGGGAGGCAATTCAGGGCATAGAAAGTTATTTTTTAAAACCCTGCATAGTTTGTGAATTAAACTCACGACTTGAGCCTCCCCACCGCATTAATGCAATAAAACTGTTCTGGTTTATGGGGTGGCCTGTCTCCAAATCTCAGGATCCATTTATTATGTTAGTAAAATCCAAGGAGGGAAATCCCGCCATCAGAAGATGCAAAGGGATACGTACCCAGCCATTCCAATGCAATTATCAACCTGTTACTGTTAAATACATGTGGTACAGGCAGAATGGCTGCAAAGCTAAAGTGGCTTATAAATTTGAACTTTGAGGAATTTGTTCCAATTCAATGACATTCGAGTTTGGTCAATGCTGGATCAACTAAGATGCCAACTTAGGTGTGTCTAGTGCTCGAAAGGAGGGAAGAAAAATTTGCTTGCTGAAATATCTCCGCACTGGACACCGGAATGGACTGAATTGGACACAGCTGCAGCACACCCAGCTGTGCAATGCCCTGGCAACGCTCACCATTTCCACCCACATGTAAGCTTTGGTACCTTGGATAAAGTACTGCTGAATACTCAGCAAGAAAACTACATCCAATCCCAGTGTCAGCACCATCAGGAAAGGAGGAAGATATCAGGAGAGATTATTCACCCAATAATTGAGATTGCAAAATATTTTCCAGTGGTAGGAATTCTAGCTGCACTGATGTAGAGTAAAAAGTGTGAAAGCAAAATCTTCGCCCATGCCTGACTATTACACCAGAATTATAATTTTATGACAATACTTCTTTTCTATGTCAATCTAGTCGGCAAAAACAAATGTAAAATTATGCTACAGCAGTTACATACAAGGTCAAACAGTGATTGCATTAAAAGAATGTAACCTTTATTTAAACTTATCCAGTACTTGCTTAACATATGGGTTATTTGAAAACAAACATTGTTTAAATAGGAGATTGTGTAGAATGAGCATATAGTCTCTCGTGTTTCAAGAGGCGACCTCTTTGATTCTTGGAGGACTCGACAGCAAAGATGCTGAAGGGCTGGTCCCCGTTGTTGGGAGAGGTAAAGCTAGAGGGTCATAGCGGCAGGATAAGGAATTGGCCATCTAGGATTGAGATGAGAAGTTTTTTTTCAACCAAAGGAGGAATTCTCCACTGCGGGCTGTGGGTGCACAGTCTCAGAGTACATCCAAGCCTGTGACTGATCGGCCTTTGGCCTCTACGGAAATAGACAGATATCGGAAATTGGAGAGGAGGAGGAAGATCAGATTTGATCCAAATGAATAGCGAGGGCACTCGAGGCTGATTGCCTACTCTGCTTCTATTTATGTTGTGAACACAGAAATACAACTTTCCCTGTTTTTGAATGACCCGAGGTATCTCCACAACAATCTACAAACCCAATTTAATTCCAGTATTCAAGGCACCAGAGTACCACTAGAAATGCCCCACAAACTGCAGTATCTTAAAAACTATTACTGTTAGTAAAAGGATAGGGGGAGGGGAGAATTTTTACTTTCACATTTCATGGTTAATTATGATCATAGAGAGTATGTCAAGATTTAATCAGGAGGGAGCATTTTGAGATACACAATAACACATCAAACTACTAGTCATTGCAGGCCCCCAGGTAGAATCAAGTCTGAAGTCATCGATAAAGAAACAGCACCATTAATATATTTAACAGCCATTTGCTGATTAAGCTTTAGTGACAATATTGAAAATGAAATAAAATGAAGCGGGATAAGGACCCAGAGCTATGCGGGTCCTACAGACCAATCTCCCAACTAAATGTAGACGCCAAACTGTTGGCTAAGATCTTGTCCTCAAGGATTGAAGACTGCATTCCGGACGTGATTGGGGAGGACCAGACGGATTTGTTATGGGGAGGCAGTTGGCGGCCACGTAAGAAGGCTGCTGAATGTAATTATGGTGCCCCCAGAGGGTAGAGACGTAGAGGTAGTGGTTGCAATGGAATTGGGTGAAATGGGATTATCTATGGGAGGTACTGAGACGCTTTGGATTTGGACGGGGCTTCATCGACTGGGTCAGGCTGCTGTATGAGGCACCCATGGCGAGTGTTCGGACGAACAGGTTGACATCAGGCTATTTTAGGTTGCACCGAGGGACGAGGCAGGGATGCCCCCTCTCCCCGCTGTTGTTCGCACTGGCCACGGAGCCGCTGGCAATTGCGTTGAGAGCCACCAGGGGCTAGTCGGGGGGGGGGGCAAGTGGTGGGGGGAAGCTTCCGGTACCTAGGCATCCAGGTGGTGCGGGAATGGTAATGGCTGCACAAGCTAAATCTGGACCGACTAGGAGACCAAATGAAAGAAGATTTTCGAAGGTGGGACGTGCTCCCGCTGTCACTGGCCGGGAGGGTACGGACAGTGAAAATGACGGTCGTCCCAAGATTCTTGTTTGTGTTTCAGTGACTCACCATCTTTCTTCCACGGTCCTTTTTTTACACGCATCAACAAGGTGATCTTTGGCTTTCATGCGGGTAAGACCCCGCGAGTTAAAAAGGGGATGCTGGAGCACAGCCGGGGGGAGGGCGGGCTGCCGCTGCTGAACTTTAGTAATTATTACTGGGTGGTGAATATAGCCATGATTAGGAAGTGGGTGATGGGGGATGCCTCGCTTATTGAGAGGGCAGAGAGCAGGAATCGAGAGGATGGGAGATAGGGCAACTTTCCCAGCCTGAGGGAGTTGGAGGAGAAATTTGAATTGGCGGACGGGAACGAGTTTAGGTACCTGCAGGCGCGGGACTTCCTACGCAGGCAGGTCTCAACCTTCCCCCTCCTACCACTAAGGGGGATAAAGGATAGTTTCCAGAATGTGGGTGGGAGAAGGGAGGGTTGCGGACATTTATAAGGAACTTATGGGGTCAGTGGAAACGCAGACCTAGGAGCAGAAACACAAATGGGAAGAGGAGTTAGGAGGAGAGATAGAGGGCAGTCTCTGGGCGGACACGTTGAGCAGAGTCAACGCGTCCACATCATGTGCCAGGCTCAGCCTGATACAGTTCAAGGTCGTTCACCGGGCTTACATGACAGTGGGCCGGATGAGCAGGTTCTTTGGGGTAGAAGATAGGTGCGCAAGGTGTGCGGGAGGACCAGTGAACCACGTTCATATGTTCTGGGCATGTCCGGAGCTTAGGGGATTCTGGCAGGGGTTTGCAGATGTCATGTCCACGGTGTTGAAAACAAGGATGGCGCCGAGTCCAGAGGTGGCGATTTTCAGAGTGTTGGAAGACCCGGGTATCCAGGAGGAGAAAGAGGCAGACATTCTGGCCTTTGCCTCTCTGGTAGCCCGGAGACAAATATTATTAGCTTGGGTGGGCTCAAAGCCCCTGAAGTCGGAGATCTGACTAACCGACATGGCTAGCGTTCTCTGTCTGGAGAAAATCAAGTTCGTCCTGACAGGGTCAATGTTAGGGTTCACCCGGAGGTGGCAGCCAGCCGTTCGTCGATTTCTTTGGGGAAAATTAACCGTCAGCAAATAAACTACACTGTTCACGGTCTCTGCCAAGTCCAGCTGCAATCCACACAACCATTCCAATACACATCAGCAAGTCAAACCAGGCCAATCCTCAATCGAACATAGATTAAGAGCGTAAAAGCAAATTACTGGGGATGCTGGAATCGGAAACCAAAAGAGGAAATGCTGGAAAATCTCAGCAGATCTGGCAGCATTTGTAGGAAGAGAAAAGAGTTAACGTTTAACAAAAGGTCATCTGGACTCGAAACTTTAGCTCTTTTCTCTCCCTCCAGATGCTGCCAGACCTGCTGAGATTCTCCAGCATTTTCTCTCTCCATAGATTAAGAGCATCTGACTACTCAACATAGAATCCTTACAGTGCAGGAGGCCATTCAGCCCATCGAGTCTGCATCAGTCCTGGGAAAGAGCACCCGGCTTAAGCCCACACTATCCCCATAACCCCGCCAAACCGTTGGATGCTAAGGGGCAATTTAGCATGGCCAATCCCCCCTAACCTGTACATCTTTGGACTGTGGGAGGAAACCGGAGCACCCGGAGGAAACCCACGCAGACATGGGGAGAAAGTGCAAACTCCACACATTCACTCAAGGCCAGAATTGAACCCAGGTCCTTGGAGCTGTGAGGCAGCTGTGCTAACCTCTGCACCACCCTAAGGATACACCAAGCATGTAAAACCAACTCAAGTCGTCGCTTTTCATATGCCCCCAAGAAAAGCAAATGACCCTCTAATTAGACAACATGTACGGACTGTAATGATACAAGGTATACGAGAGGAATACACAAAACTGTAACAGACTAAAAATTGACATTTTGAAGGTGATTAAAAGGCAATGATTCACATCAGGGCGAGGGCTGATCAGATGACATTGGACATGTTTAAATTTGATTATAACCTTGAGCCAGGATAATATAGCTTTTGATTACTTCAAAATATGTATTTCGTAGGTTGGAATAATGCTTTAGGGTCTCATTCAATCTTCCTTTGCTGCAGTGACTGATGACTTGTCTGTGCCATATACTGTGGCTTAAGCACTGCAAGATTAAATCAAGTATCAATACCAGATGCCAGGGAAGCAATACACTCCATATCAGTTCTCAACAGAATAGATACTAGGGAACAATTGCATGGCAACAGAGAACATCCTAAAGGGCAGGTGGAAAACTCATAAAACTTCAGACACCGGCAAATACACTGCAGTCAAGTTGATTAGAAGAACGCATCTTGTAGAAAGCTTACATTGATTCTTCCTTTGGAAATGATGCAAGAATGGTGACACCATGATCCTCGAGTTCTGAATTTTTGAGGCACAAAATCATAATTTTTGTTGGCAAATAGACGACAGATTGTGTAAGTTTTCAAAAAAAAAAACAGGCCCGACAAAGTTGGGGTGCGCTCTGAATTGAATCAAGAGCACTTATGTGAAATGAGAACAGACATCACCTTCAATTCCACTGTCTAAAAGGAGTTCTCTTTCAAAACATTATCAAGAGATTCAGACAACAACTTTTGCTGAAACCAGATAAACCATGCGATCATATCCATGCATGTCCGTTCAAGCTGTCAAACTGGTCCCTCATCGCCACGAGGTCCACAATGGGAATCCATTAGGTTTCTGTTCATATTACTACATTTCTGGAGATTTCTTCATTTTACAACTTCCTGATGTGTTACTTATGTGGCTAAATGTATACTAACACAATGGCATTGCCTTTCTTTTGGTATCTGAAGTTTAGACATAGAATTTACAGTGCAGAAAGAGGCCAGTAGGCCCATCGAGTCTGCACCGGCCCATGGAAAGATCACCCTACCCAAGCCCAAGCTTCCATCCTATCCCCATCGAACCTTTTTGGACACCGAGGGCAATTGAGCATGGCCAATCCCACCTAACCCGCACATCTTTGGACTGTGGGAGGAAACCGGAGCATCCGGAGGAAACCCACACAGACACGGGGAGAACATGCAGACTCCGCACAGACAGTGACCCAAGCCGGGAATTGAATCCAGGACGCTGGAGCAGTGAAGCAACTGTGCTACCGTGCCACCCTATTATTTTTATTTTAAAAGTTCAGACAAAGATTCCAAAAGGGAAAGCAGTGAAGGTTTCCACTGCTTCACAAGGCAGAAGTCTTTTTGTGATAAATGTTTGAGCCAAAGAATTGACAATCCTCCTGCCAGGAATGGAGAATTTTAGCTATGAAGGCAGACTGGATAGGCTGGGATTGCTTTCTTCGTAACAGAAGAGGCGGAGGGGAGATTTAATCGAGGTGTATAAAATGATGAGGGGTCTGGATCTATCGAGTGTATAGGCCTATTGCCTTTATCAGTCACGGTCTAGATGGGAGTTGAGGAGAAATGTCACCACCCAGAGGATGGAGAGTCTGGAACTCACTGTCTGAAAGTGTGGTAAAAGCAGAAACGTCCACCACATTTTTAAAAATACTTCAATATACGCCTGAAGTACTGTGACCAGCTGGACTATGGAACAGGAGCTTGGAGATGGGATATGGGGAACGCCGCTTTCCCAGCCAGCTCAGGGATGAGAGGGCAAGTGGTTTCCTTCTCCACCACAAATCTTTAAACACTAGAAAATACAGTAGAAGGTTATTGTGCATAAACTTAAAAATTTGCCTCGTGCTGAATTTCAAGGAATGGTACTACTGGCTAACTGTAGGAACTAGGAATTTACCATTACAGGATCAAACCGACCCTGTATTAAGGAATTAACTCATGTAAGCCATTTCAAAACTGAAGACTCACCATACGTGTACTCCTACTCATTAAGATAGATGTCAATCTTAAAGTGGCATACGCATTAAACTTTTACATTGTAAGACACCATTCATTTAATTATCTTATCATTCACTTAAGTCACAAAATATCCTGAAATCCTGGTGAACCAGTGTCTAAATGCCTCCAATAACTGCATAGTATACACGTAAAGTATCCCTTCCTAAATGTTGATCATGAAATATGAAGAGCATCAGTCCTAAATTTGTCTTGTACCAATGTCAAAAGCTCAGTAGAATTTTTATGAATGGCATGAATTACTCTGAATGTTGGAACTTCCACCAGCCCAAACTTTTGCTTACTTACATAAAACTCTATGCTCTATACAGCCACTGTAAAATCTATCCAACTACTGCATTTTCACATTGATACATTTTGTTGCAAGTGCTTTCTTTATACGGCCCGGGAATAGGTCCTCCAGCCCATTGTGTGCGTACGGGCCATCAAGCACCTACCTCCTTGAATCCCATTTTATAATAATATTTATTAGTGTCACAAATAGGCTTACATTAACACTGCAATGAAGTTACTGTGAAAATCCCCTAGTCGGCACATTCCGGCGCCTGTTCGGGTAGTCAGAGGGAGAAGTCAGGATGTTCAATTCACCCAACAGCACGTCTTTTCGGGGCTTGTGGGAGGAAACCAGAGCGCCTGGAGGAAACGCACTCCGACACGGGGAGAACGTGCAGTCTCCACACAGACAGTGATCCAAGCCGGGTCCTTGGCGCCGTGAAGCATTTCCCAGCACTTGTTCCCGTAGCCTCGCCTGCGATGGCATTTCAGGTGCCCTTCGAGGACGGCGACACCTGTAACACGGGTCAGCAGAGTGGGACATGATAATAAAAGCCCGGCTGAGGTTTCGAACTCCATGGGACAGCCTGAAGCAGAATCCTGGCAGTGCTGTGCAGTGGATGTAATGCATTGATGTGGGGAGGAGTGTGGCAGGCTCAGGAAGCTGATCTGGGATGGGGTGGAGGGGGATTTGTGGAGGAGTAAAGCTACTACTTGATACCCAAGCAGGTTATTTTTTCCTTTGGGTCAGGGCTGGGACATCAGTAGTGCCTGAAGCTACCCCTGGGCCCAGAACGCCATGTGTTTTGACCCCCACCCGGGTAAGGCAGTGAGAGGGAGGGACAGGCGGGAGGGGAAGGGGGGGTGTAAATGGAGGCGGTTCCGGCCCGCCACAAGAGGCTTCTCCTCCATCCGCCACCCCCACTCCCGCTCGCGACCGAGGAAAGGCCGGGCCGCCCGGTGTGGGGGTTTCTCCTTTACCTGCCGCGCCCGCTGCAGCGCGTCGGCGAAAGCTTCCACCTTGGGCCCGGGCGAGTGTCCGGCGTTCAGGCCGAGTGCCGCCGAGGTGAGGATGGTGCCATACTCCGCCATTGCCGTCTCTGAGAGAGAGCCTACTGGGAAACGGAAGCGGAAATTGCATCAGTACGAAGCCCCCCCTCCGGCGCGCGCTCGCTACTCTCGCGAGATCTGGGAGCCGCTTCAGCAGATAGACCACTTTCACGGTGGCGTCAGTCCCGTCGGCCAACACGGCCCTGCAGCCACTTCCGGGGAGTCACTTGCCTACCTCCCAACCTGCATCTAGTGACAGCCAGTCCCCTGAGCTCTCCTTCCCAGGAGGAAACACTTGACAAAATGTAAAAAATGTTGGAATAACAACCCAAAGAATACAATGAAATGAAAATAGAAGACAAATGATTACTTGGCACTTGTGATTGACCCAGACCTAACACATGACATGGAGGACACAGAATTCGGAAACAGTGGAAAAGTTAGCAAAATACTTCAGGAGGTTATAGACAGACCGGTGAATTGGGCAGACCCGTGGCAGATGAAGGTTTTGAAGCAGGTAACTTGAAGTGTTGCAGCTTGGCAGAAAGGAGGGGAATGCAATATAATCTAATTGGTACAATTTGAAAAGGGAAAAGGAGGGTAGAGAAATGGGATTTGCGCACAAAATCCCTTTTAGGTGACACGACATGTTGAAAGCTTAGGTGATCCTTTAATGTAAAAGCAAATTACTACAGATGTTATAATCTGACACATAAACTGAAAATACTGGACAATCTCAGCAGGTCTGACAGCATCTGTGGAGAGAGAATGGAGCTAATGTTTAATAGCTGGTTAGTTTCACTGGGCTGGCATTGCCTGTGAATTTCACCAAGATCCAATCTCCTCAGCTACACCAATCTATGAATGGCTCCCAGAGCTTTTTCTGAGTCCCAACCCTTTCAAACATGGAGTTAGTGACTTTCTCCTACCTTCTCAGCTCCCCAAGATTTCTCCTAAGCCCCAACTACACAGAACTAACTGACAGCTATACATTTGCTGTCTAGAGTCTTGTAACATTCTGCTGCAGAGCAACTCTCCCACCAGCAAACACACAGATGAATTGAAATCCGAAAACCTTCTTAAGCTTCACCCATCTCCATGATTCACTCATCTCCATGATGACATGAAGGTCTTGGAAAAAGTTGCACTTTTCCTTTTTAACTTGCAAATTAAGGTTTTGAAAATGTTTCAGGGTAGCTTCCAGGTTTTTCAAGTGTTCTTGTTCACTTGAACCGGTGATGAGTATGTCATCTAAATAACACTGCACCCCATTTAGCCCACTCAAAATTTGATCCATGGACCTTTGAAAAAGCGCAGGAGCAGATGTTATTCCAAAAGGAAGTCCTCTGCAATGAAACAGACCTTTGTGCATCACGATAGTGAGTAGCGGCTTTGATTTTGCAGCTGCATTCATTTGTAAATACACCTGTGTTAGATCAATTTTACTGAATTTCACCCCCCAGAAAGTCCAGCAAACAAGTCTTCAATTAGTGGCAATGGATAGTGACCTCCGCACAATTCCGGATTAATAGTTGTTTTAAAATCTTCTCGCTAAGCCATTGTGTTTCAGTACAGGAATTATTGGTGTTGCCCAATCACTTGTAGTAACTGTTTCAATGACTCCTGACTTCCAGTCACTAAAGCAGCTGTTTGTCATCACCCTCTGTCTCCTACAGCTAAGCCAATTTTGAATCCACCTTATAAAGTTGCCATGTATCCCATGAGTATTTGTCTTCTTTATAAGTCTCCCATGTGGAACCTTGTCAAAGACTTTGCTGAAATCTATGTAAACTACATCAACTGCACCACCCCATCTACACACCTGGTCACATGCTCAAAAGATTCAATCAAATCTGTTAGGCATGCCCTCCCTCTGACAAAGCCATGCTAACTGTCCCTGACCAAATCTTGCTTCTCTAAATGGAGATAGATTCCTTCCTTCAGAATTTTCTCCAATTGTTTCCCTACCACTGACGTAAGACTCACTGGTCTGCAGTTCCCTGGCATATCTCTACAACCTTTCTTAAATAGTGAGACTGCATTAGCTGTTCTCCAGTCAGATATTAATGTTTTGTGTCTTGGATGACAGCAAAACATCTCCCCCCATCCTTCACCCATCTTGGAGGCAATGAGTCTCAACGTACTATAATGAACTCCTGAATGGGGACAGATTGATAGTCTGCAACTGTTTTAAACAGCAGAGGAATACCAGGGGCACAAGGGAAATGACAAATGAGTCGATTGAAGTAAATGATTGGATTGTAATTCTAATTTAATAAGAATGGAACAATATATTGGGGAGCAGCAATGGTGACACAAAGGAAATGTTTTTATGCCATTAGTGGTTGGGATCTGGAATGTACAAGTATGGCGCAGGCAAATTCGATCATGGGTGGGATTTTCCATTTTGGAGACTGAGGGCAGAGTTTTCCGGTTCCTCCTGCCAGCGGGATCTTCCAAATCTCTTCGAAGTCAATGGTCGTTTGAATGACTCGCCGCATCTGCCAAAGGGGTCCCGCCATGGTGAGGCTGGAAAATCCGTCCCTAAGTACGGTGCTAGGTGGACAAACCGGCATGTTTCCCGTTGGACAATGAGGCAAGCTTGCAAGCCTGACTTTCTGCCGAGCAGCTAATTAATTATGCATCAGCGAGGAATGCCTCGAATCCTGTGGCCGGGCGGGCACTGGTTTGTCAGCCCCACTGTTATCTCATGGGTCGAAGGCCGTGCAGGATAGGTGGGAAGTCCTCTATCCAAGGCATGGGAGCAGGAGGTCCTCCCACCTGACCATGACAGCCTGGGAGGAGGTCGTTGGGGAGGTCAGTGCCCAAGGAAAACAGAAAAGGTGCACTCTCAAGGGCAGGAAGAGGGTGAATGATTTCATCCGCTGTGCCAGGGGTAAGTCAAAGTTCTACTACGAAGGTTTACCAGACTGATTCCAGGGATGGCGGGTCTGTCATATGAGGAGAGATTGACTAGGTTAGGATTGTTCTCGCTGGAGTTCAAAAGAATGAGGGGCGATCTCATAGAGACTTATAAAATTCTAACAGGACTAGGCAGGGTAGATGCAGGGAAGATGTTTCCGATGGTGGGTATGTCCAGAACCAGGGGGTCACAGTCTGAGGATTCAGGGTAAACCATTTTGGACAGAGATGAGACACGTCTTCACACAAAGAGTGGTGAGCCCGTGGAATTCATTGAAAACATTGAATGTATTCAAGAGGTGGCTGGATATAGCACGTGGGGAGAATGGGATCAAAGGCTATGGGGAGAAAGCAGGATTAGGCTATTGAGTTGGATGATCAGCCATGTTCGTGATAAATGGCGGAGCAGGCTCGAAGGGCCAAAAGACCTCCTCCTGCTCCTATCTTTTATGTATCTATGTGTGTACTCACTCCCAACTTACATTCTCAAGGGCATCAGCAATCTGAGAGTTACAGTCCTCAAGGGTCTCAAACACGACCAGTAGATGGGACATCAGCCCCTTTAACATCCTATTCTCTGGTGAGATTCTGCACAAACATAGTCTTTGGCCCTTACTGGGAATGCTCAGCGCACACAGCAGGGGCGCTTGCTTCTGGACTCGTTATCCACCCTTTCTGATCACAATACATCCAGCTGTCTATACGCAGACCAAGATAGCCCACAACAAGAGGGAGAGATCTCAGGCAGGAGGGGTCACCCTGAAATTGCAGGACCTTCGGCGCTTCGAGGAGGAGGTGTAAGAGTTGACAGGAAAGGACAGTGGTCAGTCCTGTGCAGAAGGCAGGATCGGCCTTCCCCAAACAGCCAGTGAGGATGAATTCCCCATTCCTTGGCCACATGCTGACAATCGCTGTGAGTTAAATATAATAACAAAACCTACTGGAGCACTAATGCTCTCTTCTCTCTGTGTCAGATACCAGCAGGACGAGGGCAAGACTGATCTCTCAGTCAGCCCCACAGCCCCAGCTCCCAGTCGACCTTAGATGAGGAGGGCAAGGATTCACTGGATATAGGGTGTCATTATATTGACCTGCACCTTCCACCAGCTCAGAGACTGTGGGTCCTAGTTCTAGAGTAGGTTAGAGACATCACTGAGACGCCCCACAGCAGGTGGAGGCAGTGGCAGCCGAGGTCTCTGACATTCAGAGGACTGCTGGAGACTGAATTCATGGACGAGCCTCTGCAATAGGCCCTAGGCAGAATGTTGGAGATGTAAAGACAGCCAGGGAAACATCAGGCAGAGGTGTCAGGGGCTATCAGCAGACTGGAATGAAGGATGGCGGAGTCCATCAAAGAGTCAGGAAGAGACCCAAAGAGAGGAGGAGCATTAGCCAGACACTCCAGGGCATCCACCCAGGACACTCCAAGGGTGCCCAGCCACATCAATCTCCTCTACTTGTGACCCCATCAACTCCAACTGGAAGGTACATTTTCTCCTGTGCAGGAGGCCGATGGTAGTCCAGAGCCCTCCAGGCCTCAAACATCCAGAGGAGGCCCACCAAAGTCATCACAGACCACAGGGCATAGCAGTCAGCTGGCTGCCTCTACCTCTGCTGCAGATGTTGGGGTTGAACCAGGAAAGGTGGCCGACCAACAAAAATTAAGAAGTTGCCCAGTTGTGGCATGGGTGTTAGAACACTGAACATATCCTGCACATTTGTAAATGTATTTTGATTTTCCTACTCAATATCTCAGGTACTGAATGGCTCATCGATGTGATTCAATGTTCCAAGTTCATTCAAGGATCACAAATGTCCCTCCTCCGCAAGTATGTCCCTTTGGTCCCACAGAGCTATGTTGTCCAAACCAATACCATCTCAGTCAGTCACCTTTAGTGGTAATATCAAATGTTAGTCTATGATGGAGGAGTAATACAGCAACTAGTCTTTTTATTTCAAATTTAGAGTACCCAATAATTTTTTTTCCAATTAAGGACCAATTTAGCGTGGCTAATCCACCTAATTTGCACATATTTGGGTTGTGGGGGTAAAACACACGCAGGCATGGGGAGAATGTGGAAACTCCACACGGACAGTGACCCAGGGCCGGGGTTCGAACCCCGGTCCTCAGCGCCGCAGTCCCAGTGCTATCTACTGCGCCAATTTCCACCCTAGCAACTAGTCTTTTACCTTCAGCAAGTTTATTCTACGTACAGCTCAGCAGAGATCCGAAGTCCTTATTATTTGTGTTCTGTATTCATGTTTGTTCCTCATTGGAAGAAGGTCATTTGACATCATCGGCCATTTGCATGGGCAAATGGGCCGTCTATCCTATCAGCCTGGAGAGTAAAAGGCCTTTACAATAAAGTTCTTGTTTCTTTGTACCTTTGTGGTTTGCAATCCTATCGTTTAAAAACACCACAAAGTAAACTGATGAGGAGGAGGTTGGAAACATGCCTGGAGAAGTAAATAAAATAAATGGTTAAATGGTCAATCCTTGTGCAGGTGGAGGGGTGCCAAGAATCGGTAGCAGTAATCGAAGGAACCAAAATTTAAACGTAGATTTCGGAGGAAACAACATTGAAAAGAAGCTCGCCATGTGCTCTGCCTGGAAAGACCTGGAACAGTACAGGGAGCACTGTGAGTTGCAAGTACCCAGCAAACATTAGTTTAGATCTGGGGGTGTTCCAAAACTCTGCAGAAAGCAGGCTGAGCTCAGGGGTACCTTGAAAAGAAGTGCGGCGGTGCTAATAATTAGTGGCACATCGTGCTTATGAAAGCATTTTCCATCATAAAGGTGGCAGAAATATTTGGCTGCATGGGACGGTATAATGAGGACACCAAGCTGTGGAGCTCATGCACTGAAAGATTCAATTATTTTGTCCAACAAATAAAATTGGAGTAAATGTTGTAATCCCAGCTTTCCTGAGTACCATGGGGGGGGGGCAACATTCAGCGTCCTGCAAAGTTTGGTGCAGGCTCAAAACCCAGTGATGAGATTCTGGAGTTATTCTAGGACAACTTATCTGAGGACGAATGTTCTTGCTCTGGAGGGAGTGCAATCCACCATTAACCCACCTTGCATCAGCGAGATAGTTGACCCACCATTAACCCACCTTAGATCATCGAGACAGTCAACCCACCATTCACCCACCATGGATCAGCGAGATAGTTGACCCACCATTAACCCACCTTAGATCATCGAGATAGTCAACCCACTGTTCACACACTAAGAGTCAGCGAGATAGTCAACCCGACATTGACCCACACTACATCAGCAAGACAGTCAACACATCATTAACCCAACATGGATCAGCGAGATAGTCAACACGGCATTAAGCCCCACGGACGTCGTGAGGCCAAAATTCGAACCTAATTTCCCGCTGACGGAAAACTGCATTTTTTTCATCTGGCCAAATTTTCTATGCCACCCACCACAATTCCCAATATTGGCAGGACCGGAATATTCCATCTTATGGCTTTAGCGAATTAGATCTTTAGCTGAAGAGGGCCAATTTGTAGAGCTTGAGGGAAAAGACGAGGGAGTGGGACTAGCTGACTTGCTCTTGCAGAGAGCTGGCATGGATGTGACTGACCAAATGGCCTCCTTCTGTACTGCACTCATTCTATGTTTGTGTCCCATGAATTGGAAGGAAACATGTTTAAAGACTTTGGAAAGGAAAGGAGTTGAGGTGGTAGTTTGTGGGAAAAGAGGGGGCAAAATCTGTTTATCTGAGGACAGGGGTTTTGATGGCAGATTTGAAGGAGAGAGGAGCCATATCTGAGGAGATGGAACCATAAACAATATGAACCAACATGGAGAGCGGGCAGCATGGTGGCACAGTGTGTTAGCCCTGCTGCTGCACGGCACCGAGGTACCAGATTCGATCCCTGCTCTGGGTCACTATCCATGGAGAATTTGTACATTCTCCCCGTGTCTGCGTGGGTCTCACCCCCACAACCCAAAGATGTGCAGGGCTGGGTGAATTGACCGTGCTAAATTGTCCCTTAATCGGGGAAGTAAAAGGATTGGGTACTCTAAGTGTATTTTTAAAAAGCTAACATGGGGACCAGGAGGGGAAATTGTGCAGTCAGCATTTTAGAGTAGGATTGAGAGAATCGGAGGTGAGTCTCATGGATAAGATAGGAGATAAGAGAGAAACTAGAGAAAGCTGTGAGTTCAGGGGTAGGGCGTGGGGCAACCTCAGAGGAAGTGGGTTACAGGAAGTGAGTGACGTGGCACAGCCAGCTGAGCAAAGACTGTCAACTTAGGTCGCAAAGAAACCCATCAGCCCCTCCTACTGGACGGGAGGATGTCGGAGACAGAGGAGACGGCTTCAAGAAGGCAGTTTGGAGCAGCGTGGGTGGGGGGGGGGGGGGGGGGATCATTGATTTTCAGAATGATCCTGGAACAGTGAGCAGATTTAACAGAGGACAGCAGGACTGAATAGTGTGTTATGTGGTCCAGCCATGTTTAACGATGAATGACTAAACCAGTTTCCTGCCATAAACGCTCATGTGTGCATTCTTCGAACTTAAGGGAACCAAGTTGAAAGGTATAAATGGTGAGTGCCCAGGATGAGAGAACAGAATAACTTTTTTTTAAACAAATTTAGAGTCCCCAATTCATTTTTTCCAATTAAGGGGCAATTTAGCGTGGCCAATCCATCTATACTGCACATCTTTGAGTTGCGGGAGGCGAAACCCACGCAAACACGGAGAAATTTTGCAAACTCCACACGGACAGTGACCCAGAGCCAGGATCGAACCTGGGACCTCGGCGCCATGAGGCAGCAGGGCTAACCCACTGCGCCACTGTGCTGCCCTCACTGAATAGTTTTAATGGCGTCTAGCGAGAGGCAGCATGGTTTTATGAACGGGATTCGTGTCTCACTAACTTGATTGTTTTTCGAGGTAGTGACGAAGGTGATTGATGAGGGTAGGGTAGTGGATGTTGTGTACATGGACTTCAATAAGGCCTCTGACAAGGTCCCACATGGCAGACTGGTACAAAAGGTGAAGTCACACGGGATCAGAGGTGAGCTGGCCAGATGGATACAGAACTGGCTCGGTCACAGAAGACAGAGGGTAGCAATGGAAGGGTGCTTTTCTGAATGGGGGGCTGTGACTAGTGGTGTTCCGCAGGGATCAGTGCTGGGGCCTTTGCTGTTCGTAGTATATATAAATGATTTGGAGGAAAATGTAACTGGTCTGATTAATAAGTTTGCAGACGACACAAAGGTTGGTGGATTTTGGGATAGCGATGAGGACCATGAGAGGATACGGCAAGATAAAGATCGGTTAGAGACTTCGGCAGGATGATGGCAGATGGAGTTTAATCTGGACAAATGTGAAGTAATGCATTTTGGAAGGTCTAGTACAGGTGGGAAATATACAGTAAATGGCAGAACCCTCAAGAGTATTGACAGGCAGAGGGTTTTGGGTGTACAGGTCCACAGGTCACTGAAAGTGGTAACACAGGTGGAGAAGGTAGTCACAAAGGCATACGGCATGCTTGCTTTCATCAGCCGGGGCATTGAGTATAAAAATTGGCAAGTCATGCTGCAGCTGTATAGAACCTTAGTTAGGCCACACTATCCTCAATCTTCAATTCTGTTCGCCACACTACCAGAAAGATGTGGAGGCTTTGGAGAGGGTACAGAACAGATTTACCAGGATGTTGCCTGGTATGGAGGGTATTAGCTATGAGGAGAGGTTGGATAAACTTGGTTTGTTCCCACTGGAACAACGGAGGTTGAGGGGCGACCTGATAGAAGTCTACAAAATTATGAGGGGCATGGACAGAATGGATAATCAGAAGCTTTTTCCCAGGGTGGAAGAGCGAATTACTAAGGGACATAGGTTTTAGATGTGAGGGGCAAAGTTTGGAGGAGATATGCGATAGAAGATTTTTACACAGAGGGTAGTGGGTGCCTGGAACTCACTGCTGGAGGAGGTGGAGGAAATAGGTATGATAGTGATGTTTAAGGGGTATCTTGACAAATACATGAATAGGATGGGAGTAGAGGGATTCGGACCCCAGAAGTCTAGAAGAATTTAGGCTAGACGGGTGTCATAATATACACACAAGTATATGATGGTGCACAGACATACATTGATTGACACACAGGATGACCAATTAACACACAGAACACAGCAGCCAATCACCAGACAGGATACGGCCACTATAAAGCCAGAGGGCACTAGTTTTCCCGCTCTCTTGGGATCCAGCCTCTGAGACAGCCAGAGCCTGCGAGCAACAACACGAACATCCACCATGTGGTAGTAAGATAGTCTGGTCAGGATAGCCTCAGGTCTCCAGTCAACTCAGCATAGTGTCAACCCACAGTTCAAGTATGTTTAACAGTTGGTAGTTCAATAAAATAGAGTTGCATTTCTCCAAGTGTTGGAAGCCTGTCTCTCTCACTGCTATGGTAAACGCAGTCCTCGCAGACCCAGCTTACCCAACACATCAACGGGCAGCATTGTCGGTGCAGACCTGGAGGGCCTGTTCCTGTACTGTACTTTTCTTTGTTCTTTGTAGGGTATCAAGAATGGTGGTAAGGATGTGATTGGGAAGATTAGTAGCTGTAGCAATGCCATAGTGATAGAAGGGCAAATGGGGTCTCGGTGTTCCAACGAGTAAAGGACCGAATGGTGGACCAGTACAGGCTGCAGGCCACGTTTCCATACTTGGATAACGTCACCATCTGCGGCCATGACCAGCAGGACCACGATGCCAACCTCCACCGATTTCTCCAAACCGCCCAGAAACTCAACCTCACATGCAACAAGGAGAAATGCGTTTTCCGCACAACCAGGCTAGCCATCTCGGCTACGTCATGGAAAATGGGGTTCTAGGGCCTGACCCGGACCGTATGCAACTCCCTCTCCCTCACTGTTCCAGGGTCCTCAAGAGGTGCCTTGGATTCTTCTCCTATTACGCCCATTGGGTCCCCCAGTATGCGGACAAAGCCCGCCCACTATTTAAGACCACACTCTTCCCACTGTCAGCCGAGGCCCGCCAGGCCTTCAACTGCATCAAGGAGGACATCGCCAAAGCCGCCATGCGGGCGGTGGATGAATCTGTCCCCTTTCAGGTGGAGAGCGACTCCTCAGAGGTCGCTCTTGCTGCCACTCTGAATCAGGCAGGGAGACCAGTAGCTTTCTTCTCCCGAACCCTCTCTGCTTCAGAACTTCGACACTCCTCAGTCGAAAAAGAAGCTCAAGCCATTGTGGAAGCCGTACGGCACTGGAGGCACTACCTCGCAGGTAGGAGGTTTACCCTCATCACTGACCAGAGATCGGTTGCCTTCATGTTTGACAACTCGCAACGGGGCAAAATAAAAAACGATAAAATCTTGAGGTGGAGGATCGAACTCTCCACCTATAATTACGATATCAGATATCGGCCGGGGAAGCTCAACGAGCCCCCAGATGCTCTGTCCCGCGGCAAATGCGCCAGCACGCAAGACGACCGATTACAGGCTATCCACAATGACCTCTGCCACCCGGGGGTCACCCGGCTCGCCCACTACATCAAAGCCCGCAATCTGCCCTTCTCCACCGAGGAGGTAAAAGCTATCACCAGGAATTGCCCGATCTGTGCGGAGTGTAAACCACACTTTTATAGACCAGACAAGACCCACCTGGTAAAGGCTTCCCGGCCCTTTGAACGACTGAGCATCGATTTCAAAGAGCCCCTCCCCTCGACCAATCGTAATGTGTACTTCCTCAACATCATAGACGAATTCTCCCGTTTTCCGTTTGCTATCCCGTGCCCCGATATGACCTTCCAGACAGTCATCAGAGCCCTGCACAGCGTCTTCACCCTGTTCTGTTTCCCCAGTTACGTACACAGCGACAGGGGTTCATCCTTCATGAGCGACGAGCTGCTTCAGTACCTGCTCGGCAAGGGCATCGCCTTGAGCAGGACTACCAGCTATAATCCCAGGGGGAATGGGCAGGTAGAGAGGGAGAACGCGACGGTCTGGAAGACCGTCCTACTGACCCTCCGGTCCAGGAATCTCCTGACCTCCCAGGACCTCCCAGGCAGGAGGTCCTCCCCGACGCGCTCCATGCAATTAGGTCCCTCCTGTGTACGGCCACTAATCAGACTCCTCACGAGCAATTATTTGTTTTCCCTAGGGGCCCTACCATGGGGGCCTCGCTTCCATCTTGGTTGAGGACACCGGGCTCTGTTCTTCTCCGGAAGCACGTTCAGACGCATAAAACGGACCCACTGGTAGAGAGGGTACTACTGCTACACTCAAACCCACACTACGCCTTTATAGAACACCCCAACGGCCGTCAGGACACCGTTTCCCTCCGGGAACTGGCGCATGCAGGATCCACCACCATCACCACCGCCGAGGTACCCCTCACACTACACCCCACCCGACCCCCCACACCCTGCACCCCCACGCCTACAGGTTTCCTGCACCCCCTTTTGCCCATCGCACCGGTCAGGAACGAAGCTCTGAACGAACCACCCCCGGAGCCCACCCTCAGATCCACACCGCCCGTCAGCACACAGCCATCCGAAGCGGCTGCAACCCCGGTGCTCCGCCGATCCCAGCGGACGACTCGGCCACCGGACCAACTCAATCTGTAGACCCGTCACCCCCGCCGGACTTGATTTTTTACAGGGGGTGAATGTGGTGAATGTATAATGCATTATTCACACTGTGTATCACTGTGTCCCTGTGGGCTCCATCTGTGAGCCGTTGCGCGGCTCTGCCCACAGGGGGAGATGAGGAGCTTGTACAGGGCTCCACCCTTGGCTCCGCCCATGGCTCCGCCCATGCCCCCTCCCACTACCGGAAGTATAAAGTGCTGCGGTCTTGTGAGTCTGCCCTCAGTTCTTCTGGTCGCAGGCAGGCTCAGTTGTAAGTCGATTAAAGCCACAGTTTCATTTTTTTCTGTGCCCTCACTTCCCTTTCCAGGCCTTCGATGGTCTGCTGCATTCTGTGCGTCATCTCCTTCATCATTGCTTGGAGCTCTGACCAGGGCGCCTCCTTTACGCTGGTCGCTGCGTCCTGCTCACGCTCCGCAGCTTGGTCCTCCGTCATTTTCCCGTACAGGCTGTACCTCCGTCTCGTCTTGTGGGGCCGCTTGCCTGCGCGTCCGCCGTTCATGCGCCTTACCCTCGCTGCTGCTGCTGCTGGCGTCTCGCTGTCCCTTCACCGCGGTGTTTTTCTTTCCTCCAGCCATCTGTCTCTCTTTCTTTCGCCGCTGCTGTTCCTTCCCCTGGGGTGGCTCTCACTTCCCCCGTCCCTCTGCTCTCGCCGGGTCTGCCTCCGGCTTCAGGTTTCCCTTTGTTTTTGTTGGGGGGGCGGGGTAGGTTACCTTCCTCCCGTCCTTTCTCTCGTTCCTTGTCTCTTTATTTATTTATTTATTTATTTACATTGAATTTTTTCCCCTCCTCTTTTTGTTTCCCTTCCCTCTCGCTGGTCCAGGAGAGAAGTTTCCTGGTGCAGACCGGACCCCCTCTTTGTCTTGTCGCTCACCACGCGGTCGCTGCAGGTCCGTTGCGCGGGGGAGGACGGGGGGGGTGTCCCTCTCTCTCTCTCCTGCTCGTTGGCCCCGCTCCCAAACGCTTGAGTCTCTGCCTTTGCGGTCCGGGCAGCCGTTTCTCTTCTGCCACCCACGTTCTGCTGTGCGGAGGGTGGGCGGGGCTGGGGGGGGGGGGTTGGTCGGGCAGGCTCGCGCTCTTAGGCGTTAGTTCTGTTCGGGGACGCGACTCTCCTCGGCCGCTTCTGAGCCTCCGGCTCCTCTCGCACGCTTATTTCTCCCAGGGGCCTCAGCTTACCGTCGGTCTGGTCGGCTTTTTCCCCCCTGTTCACGGGGGGGGGGGGGGCACTGCGTGGGTTCTTAACACCAGAATAAAAATATCCTCAGGACTAAACAAACAAAATAACCCTGAAGGTTTAGTCCTTTAGCGGGAGCTGCCCCGTGCACGTCTTCCAGCTACAGAGCTCTACCGGAAGTCCCACATTTACATTTCTTATTGAATTGCAACACAGAGTTAACGTTTCAAGTCTGAATTCTTCAGAGCTCCAGACAGGGAGAAAGTGATGGATTTTATACTGTTTAAGAGGATGGAGCAGAGCAGAAGGTCAAGGATAGGTGGGAACTAGGAGAAGGTGGACAAATATATGACGGACACAAAGAGGGGTGTTAAAGGAGGCGGCACGGTGGCAGAGTGGTTAGCACTGCTGCCTATGCCGCTGAGGTCCCAGGTTCGATCCCGGCCCCGGGTCACTGTCCGTGTGGAGTTTGCACATTCTCCCCGTGTCTGCGTGGGTCTCACCCCCACAACCCAAAGATGCGCAGGATAGGTGGATTGGCCGTGCTAAATTGCCCCTTAATTGGAAAACAAATAATTGGGCACTCTAAATTAAACAAAAACAAGAAGGGTGCTGATAATAGTGATTTGTGTTAAAGACCAGACGCTGATAGTATCATAAATATAAGATAGCAGAAGGCAGGACAGAGGTCAAGCAGTCTGAGAAAACAAAACTCCAGAACAAGTGGGGGAGGGGAGGGGGGGGGGGTTGGGAGAAAAGAAACTGAATAAACAAGGGCTCAAAGTGTAGTAGAGAGTTCGCAGTCTGTAACTGTTGAACTTAATATTGAGTCCAGAAGGCAATAGACCAAAATGAAGGAGGTGCAAGTAAAATGCTGCTTCACCTGGAAGGAGTGGTAGGGACCTTGGATGGTGAGGGAGGAGGTGGCGTTGGAAGGGAATGAGGAGTTGGTGGTGATGGAGGGGTGGACTACGGTGTCAGGGAGGGAGTGATCCCACTGGAATGCTGACCGGCGAGATGAAGGGAAGATGTGTTTGTTGGTGGCATCATCCTGGAATTGGCAGAAATAAGTAGAGAATAAACCCTACGGAGGCTGGTAAAGTGTAAAGTGAGGACAAGGGAGACCCTGTCATGGTTCTGGAAGGGTGAGGGCAGACATGTGGGAAGTGGGTCAAACATAGTTGAGGGTCCTGTTCCGACATCCTGCGCTAGGGTGCGGTCAATTCCAGCCCCATTCATCCCGGAGTCAGAACACAAGTGAACTAACCAATAATTCTTCTGAAAATGCACGAGATCTTTAGCCCTTGGCTGTCCAATAATTACAGTCACCAGGTTTGTAAGCTGAGAAACTGTGGCGGGATTCTCCGACCCCCCCCCCCCCCCCCGCCCCCCCCCCGAATCCCGCCTCCGCCGGCTGCCGAATTCTCCGGTGCTGGGGTATTGCCGGGGGCGTTAATCGCGCCGCGCCGGTTGGCGGCCGCTGGCAGCGCCCCCCCCCCGGCGATTCTCCGGCCCGCGATGGGCCGAGTGGCTGCCCATTTTCGGCAGGTCCCGCCGCCGTAAATCACACCAGGTCCTTACCACCGGGTCCTGGCTCCACTGACGGCCTGCAGAGTCCTCGGGGGGGATGCGGGGGGATTTGGTCCCAGGGGGTGCCCCCACGGTGGACTGGCCCGCGATCAGAGCCCACCGATCCACGGGCGGGCCTGTGCCGGGGGGGGCACTCTTTCCCTTCGCACCGGCCGCTGTCAACCTCTGCCACGGCCAGTGTGGAGAAGAACCCCTCTGCGCATGAGCTGGGGATGCCGCCATTACACGCTGGCACTCCCACGCATGCGCCAACTTGCGCCGGCCGGCGGCGGCCCTTTGGCGCTGGTTGGCATGGCACCAAGCCCTTCTGCGCCAGCCGGCATGACGCCAAACACTCCGGCGCCGGCCCGGCCCCTGAAGGTGCGAAGGATTCCGCACCTTCCAGGTGGCCCAACTCCAGAGTGGTTCACGCCACTCCTCAGCACCGGAGTGGCCCGCCCCACTGGTTTGTGGAGAATCCCGCCGCAAGAATGTTTATTTATAACAGAAATAAATATAGAATATGCAGTAAAAAAAACTATAAAATAAAATAATAATAATCTTTATTAGTGTCACAAGTAGGCTTATGTTAACACTGTAAATAAGTTACTGTGAAAATCCCCGAGTCGCCACACTCCGGCGCCTGTTCGGGTACACTGGGGGAGAATTCAGAATGTCCAATTCACCTAACAGCATGTCCTTTGGGGCTAGTGGAGGAAACCAGAGCACCCGGAGAAAACCCACGCAGACACTGGGAGAACGTGCAGACTCCGCACAGAGAGTGGCCTAAGCCGGGAATCGACCCTGGTTAACAGTGAGTAAATACCTGACTCCCCTTAACTGCCCCACTCTCCACCCACAGACACACAAGACAGCCAAACACAGAGGGGAAGGGAAAGGGTGAAAAATAATAAGGGTTTGGGTCAAAAGGTAAGAGGTCTTGCTTCATATGATGAGTTCTTCATTACTTCACTTTTCACAGTTTTCTGCTTGACTGTCAGCTTCTGATTTTGCAGAGAGAGTTATCATGGCCGGGATTCTCCCCTACCCGGCGGGGCGGGGGGTCCCGGTGGGATGGAGTGGTGTGAACCACTCCGGCGTCGGGCCTCCCCAAAGTTGCGGAATTCTCCGCACCTTTAGGGGCTAGGCCCGTGCCGGAGTGGCTCCTGCTCTGCCGGCTGGCGTGAACGGCCTTTGGCGCCCCGCCAGCTGGGGCTGAAAGGCCTTCGCCAGGTGGAAGTCCGCGCATGCGCCGGTGCGTCAGTGGCTGATGACGTCATACCGGCGCATGCGCAGGGGAGGGGGTCTCTTCTGCCCCCGCCATGGTGAAGGCCATAGCGGGGCGGAAGAAAAAGAGTGCCCCCCTACGGCACAGGCCAGCCCACCGATCGGTGGGTCCCGATCGCGGGCCAGGCCACCGTGGGGGCATCCCCCGGGGTCAGATTGCCCCATGCCCCCCCCCCCCCCCCCCCCCCCCGCCCAGGACCCCGGAGCCCGCTCGCACCGCCAATCCCGCCGGTAGCAGAGGTGGTTTAAACCACGCCGGCGGGAAAGGTCGGTCAGCGGCGGGACTTCGGCCCATCGCGGGCCGGAGAATCGCCGCAGGGGGCCCGCCGACCAGCGCGGTGCAATTCCTGCCCCCGCTGAATCTTGGGGGGCGGAGAATTCGGGACACGGCAGGGGCGGGATTGACGCCGGCCCCCGGCGATCGTCGGAGAATTCCACCACGTATTCTGCTCCACATCAGCCTTATTTGGAGAGAGAGCTAAAACTGGATTTTTAGAGAGAATTTAGGAAAGTGAAAGACATGTCGGAAGCACTGTTTCGGAAGGAAGTATCATCAGAACAATGTGACAGAGAAACTGAGAGCATGAGATCAAGTCCTTTCAGGGAGCACGGTGTGTGGAACTGTAGTTGGTGTAGCTGTGAGAGTCTGTACTGACTATAGGTGGTCAGCCTATTGACAGGAATGGAGGTCCCAGGTGCTTGTCCTCTGGGCAGGTTGGCACCCTATCACTACTGGTGCCACCTGCGCACTTCAGCACTGCCACCCTGGCTCCATTGGAGGGGTTGAGAGATCTGGACTCCATTCCTCGGTTCAGCAAATGGGACTAAGTGCAGCCTCGGTGGGGAGTTCCCTGCTGAGGCACTGAATTGCACCAGAGTCCCGCTAGATAGCGTGGTGTTTCATGGGGCTGTCAGCTAAACAGTCAGCATGGGGCTCTGTTCCACTCTGGTTAGATCAGGGCCTCTGTCTATTTCTGGTAAATCATGACTGTCTCTCAGTTGTTACACTGAGGTTACATCTGCCTGCTCTTTCTTTTTGCAAAAATATACTTCATTCATAAAATATCTAAAAGAACATTACAGACACTTCCAAATGCCCATCGCCCAAAGGGCAATGATATTCAGCTTTTCTACATAGAGCATGTTGCACTCTGAGTTGCTTCAATACAGTCCCAAAAAAATTACAGCCATTTCAAAATTGTCATTCCGAATGATGCAGAAGTATTTAAGTTGTCAAAAGCAACTACCTGGCCATTTACCTCTCCTTTAGTCTCTGAGATATTTTACTGAGCACCAATCAACTGCTGTGTGTGTGTACTTAACAATGCTGACTGCACTTCATAATCCATTGACTGGAAGATGTTTTCAGACATGCCAATAATGTTCTGTTTAAATCCGGTTAAATTGCTTCATGCCTGGCTCTCTGCGCCTCACCATCGGGCACCATTCCTTCAGTAACCACCCCCCACCACCCTGCTCAATGCGACTTTCACCCAAAAAACACTTTGCTTGCCTTTCACTCTCTCCTTTCAAATGCCTCCGCACCACTGCCCACCCACCCCCCCCCTCCCAACCACTCTCACCGCACCCACAGGTGTCATAATATACACATCAGTATATAATGGTGCAGACACACTGACTGACACACTGCAAGACCAATCAACCCACACAACACAGCAGCCAATCACCAGTTAGGGCACGGTCACTAGAAAGCCAGAGGGCACTAGTTATCCCACTCATTCGGGTTGCAGCCTCTCAGAAGGACAGAGCTCACAGCTAGTAGCACAGCCCTTCACCATGTGCTAGCAGTTTAGACTGGGTGAAAAATGAAAATGAAAATCGCTTTATTGTCACGAGTAGGCTTCAATGAAGTTACTGTGAAAAGCCCCTAGTCGCCACATTCCGGCGCCTGTCCGGGGAGGCTGGTACGGGAATCGAACCGTGCTGCTGGCCTGCTTGGTAAGACAGCGATTTAGCCCAGTGAGCTAAACCAGCCCCTGGGTTAGGATAGGCATAGGTTTTCAGTTTAATCTAACATAGTGTCGACCCACAGTGAAAGTATGTTCAACAGTTCCTAGCTTAATAAAATAGTGTTGTACTATTTCAAGTGTTACTGCTGAGGTAAACTCAGTCTCCACAGATCCAGAGTACCCAACACATCAACAGGGAAAGCGTTTCCATTTCCTCCCTGCCACCCCCCCCCCCCCCCCCCCCCCCCAGTGTCCTTCTCTGAGAGGAATATCACGTGGAGCACAAGCTGTCATCTTACCGCCACTGAAATATTATTTCCCACATCAAGAATCAAAGCTGGTCAGAGTCCGCCATGTATCATAGAGTCAAACGGTGCAGAAGAAGGCCATTCGCCCATCCTGCCTGTGCTGGCTCTGTGAAAGAGCTATTCAATTACTCCCACTCCCCCTTGCTCTTGCCACCCCTCCCTCCCACCCCGTTCCCCCACCGACCTACAATTCCTTTGCCTTTCATTCATTTAGCCAATTCCCTTTCAAATGCTTCCGCTGCCTTTTCGCACACCACAATCCAGACGATTCATCCCAGAAAATAAATTCTCTCCTCAGGTACTTAGGCCAATTACCATCGATCTCTATCCTCTAGCTTCTGATCCTTCCGCCAACTCCTTATCCACTCCATCAAAATCCTTCCCGATTTTGAACACCTCAATTAAATCTCACACTAACCTTCTTGTTACATTTCCTTATCCAATTTCAGGGTGGCAGGCGAGCTCTGGAGGCCCGGGCCCAATCGAGGCCCTTGAGAGGAGCAGTACAAAGAAAAGAACAGGCCCTGCGGCCCTCCAAGCCTGCGCCAACCACGCTGCCCGTCTAACCCAAACTTGTCTACACTTACGAGGGTAAATGAGTGAGAGGGACTTTCAAGACCTTCGAAGAAACTTTTCTTTCAAATAAATCTGGGGCGGGATTCTCCGACCTCCCGCCGGGTCGGAGAATCGCCGGGGGCCGGCGTCAATCCCGCCCCCGCCGTGTCCCGAAGTGTCCGGCACCAGAGATTCGGCGGGGGCGGGAATCACGATTCTCTGGCCCACAATGGGCTGACGTCCCGCCGCTGATATGCCTCTCCCGCTGGCGTGGATCAAACTACCTACCTTACCGGCGGGACCAGGCGGCGTGGGCGGGCGCCAGGGCCCTGGGGGTGGGGGGGGAGGGGGGGGTTCCGTGATCGGGGCCCACCGATCGGCGGGCGGGCCTGTGCCGTGGGGGCACACTTTTCCTTCCGCCTTTGCCATCGTCTTCACCATGGCGGAGGTGGAAGTGACCCCCTCCCCTGCGCATGTGCGGGGATGACGTCAGCAGTCACTGACGCTCTGGCAAATGCGCAGACTTCCGCCGGCCGGTGAAGTCCTTTCGGCCCCGGCTGGCGTGGCGCCAAAGGCCATTCCTGCCGGCCAGCGGAGTGCCAACCACTCCGGCGCGGGCCTAGCCCCTCAATGTTAGGGCTTGGCCCCTAAAGGTGTGGAGACTTCCGCACCTTTGGGGTGGCCCGATGCCGGAGTGGTTCACGCCACTCCAACACACCGGGACCCCCCGTCCCGCTGGGTAGGGGAGAATCCCGGCCCAGACACAGAATTGAAAAAGGAGCTGGACCACCTCTTTGGCTGGACGGGGTTGCGATTCTGCGAGAGTGACCCGGCTACACTTTCACAGTGTAGGCAGGGATTGGGGCCTGTCGTCTTGCCTAGAGCACTGCATTCCCTCACAACGACCCCCCCACCCCGCCCACCAACCCCCACCCCCACTCCCCCAGTCTGCCTCTCCGTGCCCACCTGCAGCCTGTTGAACTGCCCTCCATCGCATTGGGAAACTGGGAGACTGACTGGAAAATCCCAGTCCCCTCATTAGCAAGACTCTCAATCAGTCTTTGTGGCTGCCCCCAAAACTGCCAACATCAGGAAAAAGGGTGAGGAAACCATTGCTTCCTGGGTGGCACGCTGGCACAGTGGTTAGCACTGGCCGTCTCACGGCGTCAAGGATCCTGGTCCGATTCTGGCTCTGGGTCACTGTCCGTGAGGAGTTTACACATTCTCCCCTTGTCTGCGTGGGTCTCACCTCCACAACCCAAACATGTACAGGATAAGTGGACCACGCTAAATTGCCCCGAATTGTAAAAAAAAAGAATTTGGTACTCTCTAAATTTATTTAAAAGAGGAACGAGACCAGGGCTACTGGGATTGTTAGGCCCCATCTGCCTGTTCCCAAACCTGGGAAATATTGACAATATCTGTCAATATTTCTATATCTGGCAAAGAGAAATATTCAAAGACTTTTTGGTTTTTTGAAGTCTTTTTTTAGTGTCCTGATGCTTTATCTCCAGGGTCGCACACAGCAGTGGCCCGGAGATTGATTTTCAATTTGTGGAGAATCCAGGCCAAGCCTTGAGAGATGGCAACCAGCCCGTCCCCCGGCCAGATGAGGGAAGCTGAGGCCAACTCACCTACCCGTTAGCTTCCTGTGGAATCCAGAACCCAGCAGAGTCGAAGGCAGCGTCCGCCCAGTGTGTCTCCCACCTGACTGCTCACCCCCAGGGCACAATTCAACCTGACTGAACGCAGGAGTGGCAAAGTCAGGCACCCCAATAATAAATGTTATCAGCTGAGCAGATATGATCAGGCGCAGATAATCATTGGGCGTAGCGCGAGCTCCCCTCGCGGAATTGGAAGTATTTATTGATTGAACAGGCACAGGGACATGGTATTAGTGAATGAAACCCAGGTTACTGGCTTTAATCAAAAAGCAAACAGCCAAGGCCAGTGTTGCGATTGAGTTCACTCTGTCTGTTCCACTTCCTTTAACCAGTGCCTGTTGTGTAAGTAATGAGCATGTGTGGAGAATAAATCCAGAGTTCATTCATATTGCTGCAGCTTAAAATCCACCTCTTTAATTGAACCTTTGGTGACCTGTCCCAATTTGTCCGTCTGTGGTTGTATTTCATTTTGTCTATGTGTGTGAAGCGTGGCAGGGTGTTTTACAATGTTAAAGACCATAAGACCATTAGGCGTAGGAACACAAGTAGGCCATTCGGCCCATCAGGTCTGCTCCGCCATTCAATGAGATCATGCCTGATCTGATGTGATAATCCTCAACTCTACTTTCCCACCTTATCCCCATAGCCCTTGATTCCCTTACTGATTGTTATCTCAGCCATACTTAACAACCCAACCTCTACAACCCTCTGCGGTAAAGAATTCGAATGATTCACTACCCTCGGTGAGAAGAAACTCCTACTCATCTCGGTTTGAAATGGGCGACCCCTGACTCTGAGATTATGCTCTCTGGTCCTAGACTATCCCACAATGGGAAGCAACCTCTCAGCACCTACCCTGTCAAGCCCTCTGAGAATCCGATATGTCTCAATAAGGTCTTCTTCGAAGGCATTCTTCTGCACTCCAATGAGCACGGGCCCAACCTACTCAACCTCTCCTCATAAGAAAATCCCTCCATACCTGGGATCAGCCGAGTGGACCTTCTCTGGACTGTCTCCAATGCCACTATATCTTTCCTTAGATAAGGGGCCCAAAACACTTCACAGTATTCCAGATGTAGTCTAACTAGTGCCTTGTACAGTTCTAGCATGGCTTCCCTATTTTTATAATCCATTCCCTTTGAAATAAAGGCCAATATTCCATCTGCCTTCCCCTGTTGCCTGATAAACTTGCATGCTAGCTTTTTGTGATTTATGCATGAGGACTCCCAAATCTCTCTGTGCAGCAGCTTTCTAATATTCAGTTCCTTTATTCTTCAAGCACCAAAGTGAACGACTTCACATTTCCCACATTATATTCCACCTACCAAATTTCCGCCCACTCACCTTAACCTGTCTACATCGCTCTGTCGAACACTTTGTGTCATGTAAATCCAAGTTGCTGTTGTTCACGCTCCCTCTTCACACAGACAGTGACCCAAGCCAGGAATCGAACCCGGGACCCTGGCGCTGTGAAGCTACAGTGCTAACCACTGTGCTACCGTGCCGAGGGAGTTCCAGGATGTTGCCCCAGCGACAGTGAAGGAACGGCAATATATCTCCATGTCAGGGTGGTGAGTGACTTGGAGGGCAACCTCCAGGTGGTGGGGTTCCCAAGTATCTGCTGATTTTGTCCTTCTAGATGGTAGTGGTTGTGGGTTTGGAAGGTGCTGTCTGAGGAGCCTTAGCGAGTCACTGCAGTGCAGCTTGTAGATGGTACACGTGGCTGCCACTCTTCATCGAGGGTTTGAATGTTTGCGGAAGGGGGAACAATCAAGCGGGGCTGCTTTGCCCTGGATGGTGTCGAGCTTCTTGAGTGTTGTTGGAGCTGCGCTCATCCAGGCAATTGGAGAGTGTGCCATTACAATCCTGACCTGTGCCTTGTAGATGGTGGACAGACTTTGGGTGGGTGGGTGGGGGGGGGGGGGGGGGGGAGGAGAGAGGGAGGGCTCTCCCATTGAAGATGGAGATCAAGAGGAATCTCTTCTCTCAGAGGGTTCTTAGTGTTTGGAATCCTCTATTCCAGCGAGCAGTGGAGGCCTTGTCACTGAATATATGCAGGACAGATTTTTAGTCTACAAGGGAGTTAAAGGTTACTGGGCTTGGACAGGAAAGTGGCGTTTAGGCCACATTCAGATCAGCCAATATCTTATTGAATGGTGGAGTGGGTTCGAGGGGCCGGATGGACAACTCTTGCTCCTATTTCTTATGTTCTTAGGCTTGACTTTAGGTCTGTGTTTGAACTGATCTCAGTTTGGGCAGTTTTAGGAGCGCTGCTTAATTCTAGGCAATTTCCTCCACAAAACTTTGCCCCTTGTCACACTTTCTGATGCTGGGAATGGGTCTCCAGGAGACAGACACTCCCTCGGACCTCCCCTGAAATGTCTATGATACGTGTGAGGGACCCTGAGGAGTGAGTTCCAGGGAGGCAGCTGACGAAACCCTAAAGCTGATTCAACATGCACAGGTGCACACCTTCCAGCAGGGGTCAATGTTTCCTGATCGGGACCCACCACGGTGCCTCGGGAGTTATCACTCCCTCGTCCTGGATCCGGAGGTTAACTCTAACATCCCATTTCTGCCCCTGCTAGGTTCCTGGTCTGTGCGTGGCCCGCCTCAAACTGGACAAATTAAACAAGCCATCAAGAAAATTCAAGACGGGCATCTGTGTTGATGTTTTTCTGGCTTGAAAGTTAGCGGGAAGAAGGTTGCCTGAGACTTTCTGCAACTCAGTGGGTAATACTGCGACAGATACAAGAGATGAACTCCTCCACACTGATCAAAGCAGTGGCGAGTAAGTGCAGGGTCAGAAATACAAACAGTATTTTTCTAGAGGGGGGATGGGTGTCGAGCACTTAACATCTGCACATCTGAATAAGGTAGGCCGAGGGGCTGAGAGAAAGGTAACCCTATAGTCGCTTTGACCAGCTGTGCGCTATTTAGCTGCCGTAATGTCCAGGTGCCATTGTAATGCATTCTCCCATGGAGGGATGCCCTGCGGCAATATTCCTCTCACAGAGACATTAACTCCTTCCTGGCCCAGTGAGATTCTTCAGGAGTGCAGCCCAGGAGCCTGAGGGGGGTGGAATTCTGTGCTAAGGATGGACAGAACAAGTCAGCCCCAAGAGCCACTGTTGGGACACCTGTGAGAGGGACGAGACTTTCCTCATCACCCACGCGCTGCGTTTGAATCACAATCGCGTACCCACAAAGACAAGAAACATCCCTTTATTTCGACTCTGTGCAATATGCTTCCGTCACTGATCCGCCCCTGAAGACTTTGGGTCAGAATCTGACAGGGTTGGAAGCCTTTGCTTGACGGTTCTTCATGGGGTGATCTTAGACAACACCAACCTGTATTTATATAGTGCCTTTTTATACAATAAACCTTCCCCAAGCACCTCAGAGGCATGTTTCAAAGCAACGTTTGACCCTGAGCCACATATTAGGGTAAGTGATCCGAACTTGGCTAAAGAGAAAGGTTTGAAGGAACAATGTAAAGAAGGAAAGAGAAGGAGGTTTTGAAAAAGGGGTTCTAGAGCGTAGGGCCCCCAATGGGGGAGAAACTAAAATTCAAGATAATCAACAGCATGGTAGCATAGTGGTTAACACAATTGCTTCACAGCTCCAGGATCCCAGGTTCGCTTCCCGGCTTGGGTCACTGTCTGTGCGGAGTTTGCACTTTCTCCCTGTGTGTGTGTGGATTCCCTCCGGGTGCTCCGGTTTCCTCCTACAGTCCAAAGATGTGCAGGTTAGGTGGATTGGCCATGATAAATGGTTGGCTTAGCACAGTGGGCTAAGACAGCTGGCTTGTAATGCAGAACAAGACCAGCAGCGAGGGTTCAATTCCTGTTCCAGCCCACCTAAACAGGTGCCGGAATGTGGCGACTAGGGGCTTTTCACAGTAACTTCATTGAAGCCGACTGGTGACGATAAGCGATTATTATTATTATAAATTGCCCTTGGTGTTGGGTGGGGTTACTGGGTTATGGGGATAGAGTGTTCTGGGCTTGGGTAGGGTGCTCTTTCCAAGAGTCAGGGCAGACTCAATGGACCGAATGGCCTCCTACACTGTAAATTCTATGAAAACTATGAAACAGGCCAGATTTAAAGGAATGCAGATATTGTGGAGGGTTGTGGGGCAAGAGGAGGTTACAAAGGTAATTAAGGCAAGGTCAGAGAGAGTATGGGACGTGGGTGTCACTGGTTAGGCCAGCATTCATTGCCCATCCCTTCAGAAGGTGGTGGTGAGCTGCCTTCTTCAACCGCTGCAGTCCATGTGGTTAGGTACACCCACAATGCTGTTAGGGAGGGAGTTCCAGGATTTTCACCCAACGACAGTGAAGGAATGGCAATTTATTTCCAAATCAGAATGGTGTGTAGCTTGCAGAAGAACCTCTAGGTGCTGCCTTTCCCAGGTATCTGCTGATCTTGTCCTTTAGATGGTAGCGGTCGTGGGTTTGGAAGGTGCTGTTGAAGGAGCCTTGGTGAGTTCCTGCAGTGCATCTTGTGGATGGTACACACGGCTGTGTGTCGGTGGTGGAGGGAGTCAATGTTTGTGGAAGGGGTACCAATCAAGCGAGCTGTTTGTTCTGGTGTCGAGCTTCAAGAGTGTTCTTGGAGATGCACTCATCCAGGCAAGTGGAGAGTATTCCATCACACTCCTGACTTGAGCCTTGTAGATGTTGGACAGGCTTTGCTGAGTAAGGAGGTGAGTAACCTTTGACCCGCCCTTGCAGCCACAGTATTTTTGTGGCTTGTCCAGTTCAGTTTCTGGTCAATGACCTACTAGGACCTTGATGATGGGAGATTCATAGAATCATAGGATCACGACAGTGCAGAAGGAAGCCAGTTAGCCCATTGACTATGCACTGACTTTCGAAACGGCGCCCTACCTTGGCCCACTCCCCGCCCCATAGCCCCACCTAATCTTTGGACACTAAGGGGTAATTTAACATGGCCAATCCACCTAACTTGCCCATCTTTGGACTGTGGGAGAAAACCGGAGCACCCGGAGGAAACCCACGCAGACATGGGGAGAACATGAAAATTCCATACAGTTACCCAAGGCAGGAAGTGAACCCGGGTCCCTGACTCTATGAGACAGCAGTGCTGACCTGTGCCACCACAGTGATGGTCATGCCATTGAATGTCAAGGGCCGATGGTTAGATCTTCTCTTGTAGGAGATGGTCATTGCCTGACATTTGTGTGGCACGAATGTAACTTGCCACTTGTCAGTCCAAGCCTAGATATTGTCCCGGTCTTGCTGCATTTGGACATGAAGTGCTTCAGCATCTGAGGAGTCACGAATGGTGCTGAACATTGTGCAAACATCCCCACTTCTGACCTTATGTAAGAAGGGAGGTCATTGATGAAGCAGCTGAAGATGGTTGAGCCGAGGACACTTTGCTGAGGAAATCCTGCAGTGATATCCTGGAGCTGAGATGATTAACCTCCAACCATCATAACCATCTTCCTTTGTGTCAGGTCTGACTCCAACCAGCGGAAGGTTTTCCCCCATTCCCATTGACTCCAGTTTTGTTGGTGCTACTTGATGCCATACTCGGTCCAATGCTGCCTTGATATGAAGGTCAGTCACTCTCGCCTCACTTCTGGCATTCAGCTTTTTTGTCCATGTTTGAACTAAGGTTGTAATTCGGTCAGGAGCTGAGTGACCCTGGAGGAACCCAAACTGAGCGACCATGAGCAGGTCATTGCTGAGTAAGTGCTGCTCAATAGCACTGCTGAGGACTCCTTCCATCACTTTGCTGATGATGGAGAGTAGACTGATAGGGCGGTAATGGCCGGATTGGATTTGTCCTGTTTCTTGTGTACAGGACACACCTGGGCAATTTTCCACATTGCCGGGTAGTTGTAGCTGTACAGGAACAGCTTGGCTAGGGGTGCGGCAAGTTCTGGAACTCATGTCTTCAGTATTAATGCTGGAATATTGTTAGGGTCCATAGCCTTTGCAGTATCTAATGCCTTCAGCCATTTCTTAATATTATAAGGAATGAATCGAATTGACCGAAAACTGACATCTGTGATGTTGGAAACCTTTGAGACAGGGATGGATCATCCAAAATCGAGGCATTACTGAACCAGAAGTCAGTAACTGGTAGAAACTATTCAGCCGTGTGAACCTCCTGCTTTAACCTGCCCCTGATGTACATTATGTGTCAGTGAGGGCTGGGCGAGGGGGTGAGGGTGGGAATTCTTGGAGAGTGAGTGGGAGAGAAATGAATCAAACAAAATTAGACATTATTTGTTTTTTTGGCCCTTTCCATTTTTCTCCCTACACCGTAAGCTGCCAATAGAAACATTAGGGGTAGCTCCTTATTGGCCCTACCAATGGAGACTGCACTATTCAAAAGAGGGTTCAAGACCCAAGTGTTTTAGGGCAGCATGGTGGCACAGTGCTGCCTCACGCCGCCGAGGTCCCAGGTTCGATTCTGCTTCCAGGCCACTGTCCATGTGGAGTTTGCACATTCTCCTGTCGTCTGCCTGGGTCTCGTCTCCACAGCCCAAAAAAGATATGCAGGGTAGGTAGTTTGGTCACGCAAAACTGCCCCTTAACTGGAAAAGTAGAATTTGATACTGTAAACTTATTTTAATAAAAGACCCAAGTGCTGGGCGTTGGTACAGTCTGCCACCCGGGTCAACAGTTTGTCACTTCTATCGTCATTAAAAATCTTTATTATTGATATAAACCGGGCTGGTTTAGCTCACTCGGCTAAATCGCTGGCTTTTAAAGCAGACCAAGCAGGCCAGCAGCACGGTTCGATTCCCGTACCAGCCTCCCCAGACAGGCGCCGGAATGTGGCGACTAGGGGCTTTTCACAGTAACTTAATTGAAGCCTACTCGTGACAATAAGCGATTTTCATTTCACATTAACACTGCAATGAAGTTACTGTGAAAAGCCCCCAGTCGCCATATTCCGGCACCTGTTCGGGTATACTGGGGGAGAATTCAGAATGTCCAATTTACCTAACAAGCACGTCTTTCGGGGCTTGTGGGAGGACACTGGAGCACCCGGAGGAAACCCACGCAGACACGGGGAGAACGTGCAGACTCCGCTCTGACAGTCACCCAAGCCGGGACCCTGGTGCTGTGAAGCAACGGTGCTGACCACTGTGCTACCGTGCTGCCCAATGAACATTGTTGATGCTGATTCATCCCATTCTCATCGTTTTGGCCCCTGCTGAATTTGTAGCAGAGATAGGTGAAGAATTTCAGGTATAGAAAAATAATCCGCAGTCCCTTTCTATCGATGGAGATCCCTGTACATTAAAAACGTCAGTCCTCAGCCTTAGTCTTGAAGACCCTTACCACCCACCCTGTTGGGAGGGAGTTGCTTCCAGATCAGTATGTCTCAAAAAAAAATTGCCATAGTCTTCCGTAGTTTAACTGTAAGTCTTTATTCACGACTAGAACTATTTCCGCGTGTACAGTAAAGGGTCCAGGCGGGGGACCATCTGCATGTTTAGGCTTTAGACATCACTGCTCATCACTGCACTGGCACTAAAAGCACCATTTGCTTTTTGCATTAAGGCCTAAGTGTTCCTGTCTCATCCCCCCTTAATACATCTGTGATCATGGTTCCTTCTTTCACTTTTAACCCCCCCCCCCTCACCCCATTGTACTCCTGGAACCCTCTCCCTAAACCTCATACACGTGCCACGACTAACCACCCCCCTCCAAAATCCTCCTCAAAATCTGGTGTCCATCGAGCTCGCAGTCTGTTTCTTTAGCCTCTGGCTAACCGCCTGCAAGGCCTCTCTGCCAGGCCATTCGACACTGAATGGTGTGGAGCAGCGCGGGCGTGACGAATCCTGTTGTTTATTACAGAAACGGCAAAATCTTCACGCTTGAGCAGTGGCGTGCAGAGGTCTGGTGATGCCCGGGGCAAATCTTGATTGTATGCCCCAAAGACTCAAGTATAAGGCCTAATATACTGAGAAATATTATGAGAAAGGAAAACATTTTGAATATATGAACACAGATGAAACATGAAATAAACGCTTTATTCGATTTTAATATAAATCAATCAAATTTATTAAGTTCTTTTCCCCAAATGATACCTCCTGTCACAAAACACCTGAACTACTTCACTTTTTACATCAGCTGTGAGAAATTCTTTTTCAATGCTTATTAAAGCCAGGTTGGTCAGTCGCTCCTGTGACATAGAAGACCTCAGATATGTTTTTATTAATTTCAGTTTTGAAAATGACCTTTCACAGCTTGCGACTGAAAATGCGATTGTAAGCAGTAATCTGTATGAAACACACAGCGTCGGAAAGACATCCCTCCCATACTGCAGTAAAGACTCCAGAGCATCTTTAGGATCAGGGGGAACTCTATTCCCTCCAGCTCGAAGGAGCATCACAAAATCAATAATTTTGTCATATAACTGAATTGCAACCACATCATTGTCATAATAATTTGCAAAGTCTGAACATTCCTTTTTTAATTTCTCTTTCTTGTTCATCTTCAATCACTCCTGAATTCAAGTTCAGAAGAAAAGAAAATCGGTCACTGAGTCTTTGAAGACGGACACTGCGGTCTTCAATTTCAGTTTTTAATCTGTTCACAATCTCTACCATTACTCTATTCATTTCTTCTTGTGCCGTCAGTCCACTATCTCTTGCTGACTCTCCAGGCATTATTCTTCTTCTCCTTGTTCGTGCAATTGGTATTCCCCAATTTTGACAATATTCATTGGCTAAATCTATTGCATTGTGGATAATTTCATCATTCTTCAAATTCAAGATATGAATAAGTCCTCTCAGATCACAAGAAGCTTCATGGAACCCCATTTTCGGATCCTGCAAATGTTTTGAGACTTTATCCACTGATGATAAAACTGAGTACCAAAAATTTAATAAAGCTATAAACGGGAACTGTTGAATAGAGCTCAGATCCTGCATCAGATTTAGTTTCCCTTGAAAATTCTCCTTCCAGCAGGTGTTGAAGGCTTGCAATAACGTTGTCACACTCTTCGTGGATTACTTGCACAGCATCATGGCTGGAACTCCATCTTGTGTCACACTGTCTTTTCACAGTCCGAGTGACAAATGATTTTAACACTTCCCAACGAGAAGTAGATGAAGAAAAAAAAGTAGAGTTTTTCTAGAATGCCAAAAAATGTAACAACAACAGGTTGCACCTCACTTGCATGGACACAGGACAAATTGAGGCTGTGGTTCTCGCAGTTCACAAACACAGCTTTTGGGTTAACTTCAAGAATTTTTTGTTGAACACCTCCTCTCACTCCAGCCATAACTGCTGCGTTATCATATGCTTGACCACGACAGTCATTCATGGAAATTTTGTCTTCTTCCAATTTTTCCTGAATTTTATTTACCAGGCTGACTACATCTTTCTTGTTGACTTGAAAAAATCCCAGAAATGTCTCCTTTATTTCTACTTTTCTGTTTTCATCAATATGAACGTAACGCAGAATTTCAGAAACCTGATCTTCATGGGAAATATCTGGAGTTGAATCCAGCATTATGCTAAAATATTTTGCGTCCTTAATTTCGGAAATTATATTTTTCTTGACAGTTTCACCAAGAAGATTGATCATTTAGTTTTGAATTCTGTTGGACAAGTAGGTGACACTTTTTGGTTTCTCTTTCCCTCTCTGCAAGTGTTTTGCTAAGATGTCATCATATTTGGCCAAAAGTCTGATTGTTGCTAGAAAGTTTCCTGTATTTTCACTGACTGTCTCCCCTGGCTCTGATAACCCAGATATTCCTTCTCCTCGATGTCCACGATAGGCCAGATTTTGTTTTGCCAGAAAGGATATAACCTCGACAATCCGTTCAGTTATAGCTTTCCATCTTTTCTTTTCAGCAGACATTTGCTGTTGAAGTTCAGCATCTATCGTAGTTGAATGATGGAGTCGAACTACAAGGTTCAGGTATTCCCTCATGTGAGCTCTATGAGAAGGGCTTTTCTCATGGTCAGGTATTGTTGGATTTAATTTTCTCCAAGTGGAGAAACCGTCTTCCTTTCCAAAGTTTGACACAGACAACAAATGCTCCTTTGAAAACAAAAAGCAAACAAAACAGTAGCATGCTTTCCGATATGGAGAGTATAACAACCATTTTGTCTCCACAATTTCTCCGTTTGTGGAAACTTTATCAAACCACTGTTTGGAAAATGATCTCCCATCCTTCTCAGCAAATGGACCACTTTTATTCTGATATCTTTCAGGGCCATGTTGTAATATTGTCATCTTCAAATGATCTGGAATCGGTTTCTTCAAACAGCCAAAATCGCTTCTTTGCAAAAATATGCAAATATCTTCTTTATTTTCTTCACATGGATCATCATCCTGACAACGAGACTGAGGAGAGAGAGTATTATGTTCTGACCGAGCTGAATCCGTATCAGAAAAATCCTTCTCTGCACCCACATCATCGTTTACTTCTCCAGGTTCTCCTACTTCTTCTTTACTTCTTTTTATCCATGCATCTAATGCCCCTCTTTGATGGGACTCTTCTTCGACTCTGGCCCTCTTTTTTTTCCTGTTCTGTGCTCCACTCGGTTGTACACGAAATACTCGTAACATTTCATTTTCTATCTCAAAAACCGTAAGACGCATGAGAAAATGGGAAGAAAATGGTAAACAATCGGTCAGTTGCAGACGGATAAACCATATTTCATTTCTTTGTTCCTTCATATCAAATTATTTCACACTGATTCTCCACTGATAATTTTGTGCAATTTATATCATAGACTTGCAAATTAGTGGTATCTGTATTCGAATATTAGCATGTTAAGGAATAAATGTCTCCTATTCCGAGATTAAATGCCATAGCAGTCCTCTGATCATCCAGGCTTCACTCTTACTACATCCCACGTAAATATTTCATTAAATATCGCCAAAAAACCTATAAAAACCGTAGTTGCACCTGTTCTAGAGCTATTCACTGACCTGAGTAGGTAAAAGAACTAATCTAGATGCACAAAAAGCTGAAGAAAAGACGAGTTATGACTCGAGGAAACGCAGGACCGAACAGCCACGTCTGCTTGTTGCTTTTGATGGTTGTACCACGTACATCATGCGCATACGTGTGGGGGGATGGGGAGAAGCACCATTTTCTCTAGACATAAAGGGTACACCATGTTAAAGGAATAAAGGGCTAACAACTGCCTCTGCAGTGTGGTGAGCCTCCAAAAATTGATTTATCACCGCTGAAATTTTAAAATTACTATCTTATTTCCTTCTCTGGGGCAGCACAGTGGCCTAGTGGTTAGCACAACCGCCTCACGGAACTGAGGTCCCAGGTTCGATCCCGGCTCTGGGTCAATGTCCGTGTGGAGTTTGCACATTCTCCCTGTGTCTGCGTTGGTTTTGCCCCCACAACCCAAAAAATGTGCAGAGTAGGTGGATTGGCCACGCTAAATTGCCCCTTAATTGAAAAAAAAATTGGGTAATCTAAATTTAAAAAAAAAAATTTTTTTTTTTTAAAAAAAAAATTTTTTTTTTTTTCCCTTCTCTGATTGGATGCCCCCATCCAATGGATGCCCGGGGCCAATGCACTGTCGGCCCCCCCCTCTGCACGCCACTGCGCTTGAGAGGCCCCGTTATCTGTCACGAGCACCTCAGGGATTCCATGGATGGAAAAGGAAATGTGCAATCGCTCGACAGTCGCCCAGGAGGTGATCGTCACCATCTTGTGGATCTTCAGCCACTTTGAGTGGCCATCTACCAGGATGGGAAGCATCTAACCCAAGAATGAACCAGCGAAATTGGCGTGTACGCGAGCCCAAGGGCATCCCAGCCACTCCCAAGGGGGTAGGGATGCCACTGTGCAGAGCTTCTGGTGTTCTTGTTCTCTTGACAGATGGAGTACCGTTGGGTTAACGCCTCGATATCCGTGTCCAAACATGGCCACCAGATGTGTCTTCTCGCCAGCATCTTCATTTTGGACACTCTGGGATGTCCGTTGTGAAGATCCTTGAACACGACAGCCTGTCCCTTAACCGGCACAACAACCCTGCTGCCCCACAGGAGGATGCCCTCCTCCACGGTCAGCTCCGAGAACTTTGAGGAAAAAGCCTTCAGCTCCCCTGTTACCTGTTGATGCTGGACACTGTATACACCAGATGCCGCACTTTGGCCAGTATGGGGTTGGTTTGCGTCCAGTCACGAATACACGAGGCAGCGATGAGCAGGGAGTCCATAAAGTTCAGGACAGCGACCACTCTGTCTGCCGTAGGGGGGGTTTTGCAAATTTGGCCTGAAGTGGAAGTCAGCTCAACACATCTGCATGCGCAATCTGAGTGCCTGGACGGCACTCGACTGTGTATTCGGTAAGCAGCCAATAGCAAGGCCCATGCTGAATCCTTGCAGACGCAATTGGTGGGATCGCCTTCTCGTCACGGAATAGGCCCAGCGATCGCTCATGATGATAAAGAAACGGCAGCTGTAGAGACACTGATGAAACTGCTTTACACCAATTACGACCGGCAGTCCTTCTTTTTCGAACCGGGCGTGTTTTCTCTCAGCTGCAGCCAGCGTTCGGGAGGCAAGAGCCATCGGATGGTCGCGGCCATCGCCGCTCATCCCAGGACACAGCATTGCCCCAACCCCATACGGCCAAGCATCGCACGTGACGAATGATGGTTTCAAAGGATCGAAATGCGTCAACAACCCTGAAGAGGACAACCACCGTTTCACCCCCTTACACACTTCATCTTGAGCTTTGCTCCATTCCCAAGGCTGGTGCTTCTTGAGGAGCAAGTGACGGGGAGGGGGGGGGGGGGGGGGGGGGGGGGGAGGGGGGGGGGGGGGGGGGAAACAGCTGCCAAATTCAGAATGAACCTGCCATAAGAATTGACCATCAGGGCAGCACAGTGGCGCGGCGGTTAGCACTGCTGCCTCACGGCGCCGAGGTCCCAGGTTCCATCCCGGCTCCGTGTGGAGTTTGCACATTCTCCCCGTGTCTGCGTGGGTTTCGCCCCCACAACCCAAAGATGTGCAGGTTAGGTGGATTGGCCACACTAAATTGCCCCTTAATTGGAAAAAATGAATTGGGTACTCTAAATTTATATATTAAAAAAAAAGAATTAACCATTCCAAGAAAAGGGCGAAGCCCAGTGGCTCACATGTCCTCGGCAACCGGATACAGGCCGCCCGACCCACCCGATACCTCAAATATACCCTTTCTTTTGCGTAAAACACGCACTTCGCGCAGCGCAGGCAGATCCCACACTCTGAACAACATTTCAGCACCTCCTCAAGGTTCTGCAGATATTCTTGCTCCTTGGTCCCTGTGACTAAGTAAACAGCGACGCATGGCAATGCATGCTGGATGTTCTCCATGACGTTCCTGCAGACTGCGCACGCCGCAGATACTCCGAACGGGAGCCTGGTGTGCTCATAGAGCCCCTTGCACCTATTAATCATGACGTACTTCCATGATGATTTATCAAGCCCCAGCTGTAGATAAGCGTTGCCCATGTCCAATTTCGTAAATGTACAGCCACCGACCAATGTAGCATAAAGATCCTCGATGTGTGTCCAAC